>NC_139043.1:30278545-31481479 GCF_965140915.1 Aythya marila | reverse complement strand
AAGAAAGAAAGAAAGAAAAAGAAAATTACCATCAGAGCCCTGAGTGTCTTACTGGCCCTACCAGCCTCACCTGGTTCCCCTCGCCATCCCTGGCCATGGGCTAGGAGCCCCATTTCAGCTCAGCCCAGGGCCTTCAGTTCCCGCCCCAGTGACGCTGCAGAATATCAGTCTCCAACCCTGTCCCCTGTTCCCCTGGATGGTGTCCTGCCACGGCATCGCCTTGCTAGGGCTGGGCTGGGCTTATATCTTGCCTCCAGCTCCCTCCCAGGACATCCCGACTCTTCCTGCACCCTGACACTTTACATCCCAATCACATCAAGAGATGATAAGAATAGCAAAGTCAAGCACTTGGAAATACAACAAGAATACAGATAACCTTAATCTGAATTTGGCCTATTCCTACAAAATCACTTTGTAAACATAGAAAATCCTATGACAGAATAAATTATTTGGTCTTCCATTAAAATGATTGTGTAGTGTAGAGTGACAAAGACAGTGTCACTTGCTGAACAGCAAAGTAAAATACTAACAATGATCTTCTAAAAGAAGTTTGGTGCAACTTCTAAAAGAAGTTGGTAAAAGTGTTGTTAGGATGAACTATTGTATGAATGCACTGCTTCAACTAGTAGTCCAAATAAATCAAAATAACTTCCTTCTTTCAATGTTCTCTTATCGCAAGCTGGATAGAAGCTGTTCACTTTCAGAAATTATGTCAGTCTAGATTGTTTGCATAGCCTGTGTCTGCCTGGAGATGAGTCAATTCTGTTGAATCAAGGTTATGTTTGATTTGGTCTCTCAGCAATGTTAGAGCTCTGCTTTCAAGTCTGGCTGTATTTTAACTCCCACACTGCACCTGACTGTTTTTTATGGTATCCACCTACCATGTACCTTTCTTAGATTAAAGATTTCTGTTGTTAAGTCTTTTCAGCTTTTCCATGTAGGTATGACAAGTCAATACCAGAGGACATTGCTTCCAAAACCCACATTAAATGTGAAACATAGTATAAGAGTAATTTCCTGAGAGATCTTTGGAAAAAAAAAAAAAAAGAAAGAAAAAAAGAAAAAAAAAAAAAAAAAAAAAGGGCCTAAAGAAACCCAATCTTTAGACTTAGTTTTTGGTTTCCAGTGAAAAAGAGTTAATTTCCTGAAATCAGTGATGTTCTGTTACAGTTCTTATCTCATCACTCTTGTTCACTTCCAAGAATGGTAGACAGATATTAGACATCATCTGATGTGATAACGTGTTATGTTTATAAGTCTGATATGAATCATCCTACAAGTGAAGCTGTGGCACCAAATTTACTGCTCTCTGTACAGGATCTGGCATACAAATTAGTCTGCTGCCATAAACTTGAATTATGGAACAGGAAATACCAAGCTTACCCGCTTACCCTATAGTAAAACCAAAATGCTTACCTGGATGATTTGCCCTGAAGACAAGTTTTAATTATGTGTTTTATCCTGGACCTGCTCCACACACACACACACACACACAAAAAAAAAAAAAAAAAAAAAAAAAAAAAAAAGCTACTAGGCAAAAATAAAAGACAGCTTTTGAAAAGAAAGCCAATACAGTATTAAGAAGCTTTTGTGTAAGTCAGTTAGAAATGTTTTCTGTCTTATGCAGAAGTTAAGCAATGCTTATAGGTGTGTGTGCATCAGGTCTCCCTTCTTCTGTTAGCGTCTAACTGTTGGTTGATGGACAGCTCTTCCCAGGACCAAATGTGCTATGAAAACACTGGGGAGCCAGCTGAAACACTGAAATTGTTAGAATAAGTCTAAATGCAATGCTTTACTGCTAGCAGTGGGTGACTGCAAAACAGAAAAGAGTCAGCAGGAGTCAGAAAGCAGCTTTTTGATTACAGCACTGTCTGTCAAACCATGTTTTTAAAGGATTCTGGTTAACAAGAGGAGGTTAAGTATGAAAACAAGATGTGTACCTGTATGCCATGTGAGAGCAAAACGTGGCACATGCTGTTAGACCAACTTTTAAAATGTGGTGGAAAAAAAGGGTCTTGTAAGAAGCTGCCAAATCCAACAGGCAGAGAGAGGCAGGGCTGTCCTCGGCATGCCTCCAGGTCTGGCGAGGCCAAAGGGCACTCACACAAGCACACGTGTATGCTGCATACACACCTATAGGCACAACCTAAGACACAGATCAGCACAGCCATGCTCAGCACTCACACAAATGCAAGTGACCTCATCCTCTTCCCCTCTTTGGCTGAATTTCTGTTAATAGGAATACACATGTATGCATGCATAAGGTGGATCCCTCCAGCAGCTCCCTGGCTCAGACTCTAGGTTTCCTGACCCCTGGATCCCAGTCTCTTCAGTTGCTGGCACCTGGGCAAACGAGCCCCTGAGGCTGAGGCCCTCCTGTGCCAGACACACAGACCACACACACAGACAGACCTCTCCGTCTGCCCCAGACAGAGCTTCATACACACATGCACCCAGAAGGCAGTGCCCTCAGTCAGAAATGGAGTTGATCACCTTGATCCCTCCTTTTCCCTACCTTTGCTTCCTCCTCCACAAATCCCATAATAAGCTTTATGCCGTCCCCAAATGCTCTTCCCCTATGTCCTGTAATGTGTCCCATACCCTCAGACTGAAGGGTGCTCTGGAGAGCAGCTGTCGCCAGTGCTGGGCATCACCCCCAGCACATGGGGTTGATGGCACTGCTGGGACAGCCCCATCAGGGACTGTGTCCTTCTCTCTGACTGGGGCATTGGGTTCCCTGACAGTCATCATGCTCCTTCATGTCTGTGGAGAGGAGCTTTTTATTACAAAGCATCACTGTTGGACTGGATCTGATCATGCAGTTTTATGGCTGAGACATGAAGAAACCCCGTTAATCACACCTAGGAACTGCGGGCATATGGAGGAGGGGCCCTGGCATGACCATGGAGAGCCCCTGAAGTCAGTCTTTACACAGCAGCTGGAATATTGCAAGCAAAAGGAACCGCCAGTTCAAAATGAGTCTTGAAAGTGGCTCTGTCATTGTGAACACGATGAGAAATCAAAAACATCACAAGAGACCTGAGGCAAAAATCTCCAATGCCATGTTCACAGGCCTTTATGGGAAAAGGAGTCCCACAAATTAGAGCAAAAGCAGACAGCGAGATTATATGTGCTTTTTGTTAGAAACACAAGAGGCTCCGCAGTTTATATCTCTTTGCTTGAGTGTTGCATTACCATTCAAGTGTGCAAAACCTGAACAAACACAAAGGCATCAGACTTGCTAGGCCAGGGCAATTACTCCTGCAATAAAGAGCAACATTGCAGCAGAAGGTTACCGAACCACCTTTTTCACTGAAAGCAGAAGGGACTTGCATTAGTTTTGATAGAGATCTGTAGGTCAGTGTAGTAAAGACCTGCTGATCTGGATTAAAACATTGGGCACCACATAAATATTACTGCTGTGTATAAACCGGAATAGCTCAACCACAGCAGCCATTGCAGCCAGTTCCCAGAAGATCCCTCTGTTGCCGTAGGCCACCGGGATGGTAATAACTCTCAGCTCCTCTGCACCAAGCACCACATGAATCAGATATTACATGCCTCCAGCCTCCCACTCCATCCCCTTAAAGTGGAAGCAAAAGCAGCAAAGGTTTTTGGTTTCTTTCTCCCAGGCTATTTGCAAATGCAGAGGAAGGTACTGGCTGCTGGGACCCTACAGTTAATCCACTTCTCCTTGCTGTGGTGCCCATAGAGGGGTGTCCCCAGCCAGCTATGGTGAGCCACTCTAGTCTGAGTAATGAAAGCCTTGTAAGTGTTTGAAACTCCTTTGCCTGGCAATGTTATCTGTTACCTGTCAAACACTGTATTTTCTGAGAGAAGGGAAGGTGGAAGGAGGAGTACTCACTGAAGGTGCTGACACCACTTGCTTGGAACCACTTGTATGTCTCAGCCTTTGTTACACTTTGTTATAGGCTGCAGACAATGACAGAATTAAACCTGTAGGGTTCTGCAGTACATCTCTTGCCCCCATCCCCACCCTCTGTCCTGGATCCCCTCTTGTCCAGGCAGCATGTGATAGCCCCCGCCCCTGCATTTGCTCCCCAGGGAAAAGCAGGCACAGCTGCATGCCCACGTCTTGCTGAAGAGCTGGGAGACAGCCAAGGCACATACCTGGGAGGAGCTGAGTCACAGCATGAGAGACTCCTTGGCTCCAAGGTGTTGCTGAGCAACACGTTACATGTTGTGACCTTAGCCACCTTTCAAATGGCCCTTGGCCCTTTTACATTATAAAGGTAGCATGCTGCAGTTGGTTTTGCCATCCATCCATCTACAAATCTGTCAGAGAAAGCAATAGGGAAAAGCTTACAGTCATTTTGGGCAGTGAGACATAAGGAAAAATAATATGCCTTTTCTATCCTCTATTTTTAAATCAAGTTTACCTTTCAGGGAGAAGCTGCCCCCTAAAAGATGATGGAGGAAAAAGGAAAAAGAAAGAAAGAATAAAACCATATTTTTCTTTCCTCCCCCAAACATATAGTTTCAATAAAATTCTTAGTGGGAACATTTCACTGTTATTAGTGCTAGAAAAAAAGAAATCTCATCTGTTTTCACTGTAGCTTCATGTTCTGTCATTCTGTTACTCTTCACGTAAATTATTGTAAAATACTGCTGCTGTTGTGCATTCACCTCTCTGCTCTGGGAGGCATCACCTTGGGGCCACCAGAGCAGCTCTTCTGTTCTGAGTGCTTTACTCTCTAGCTTGTAAAAGGATTTTTCATTATTGCAAGGTACACTTCTATTATACCTAAGCATTTCTACCCCAAGGTAGTGTCAGACTGGCATCACCAAGAAATGCAGCCATGGCACAGCAATGGTTTTGTTAAATGCTGAATAAAATATGTGTGCTAGAGTTTTGCCCACTGAAGGACAAAGAACTGCACTATCCTGTAACCACTGTATAATGCAGTCAGAAGAACCTTCTCCTTGTTGTACCCCCTAGCTCTGTCCTTAGCTGTGTCTTTGTGTGCCCTTTGTTAACCACAAAGTGTAAAAAGGCTGTGCTGATTTAGGCTCAGTATGACATTTTTCAATACTCAAATATTCCAGGAGCATTTCCTAAGAGCATCTCAAAGTATTTTCAAGAGGTGACTCACAGCACATCTTTCTGGGTTCTCCTTCAGTTTGAATCATAGAAAGCGGATCCCACATTGCATTCCCTCTTTGAGACATCTGTGAAAAATGTAATGCTTACCCAAGAAACTGTCGCATGAAACTTTGCACGCTCACATCCTTCTTGTTGAGCAGGGAAGCTGAAGTGGTCACTAGGCCACTACTCTCACAGGTCCCTCAGTTCCAAAAGAAAGTGAACAAGTCTATGGAAGTAATTTTTCCAATTTGCTGTTTTTCTGTTTGTTTGTTTCTCAAAAATGAATGTCCACCTTTATATGAGGCCTTTTTTTTTTTTTTTTTTTTTAAGTCAGCACAGAAGGCTACTTGTGTCAACCTTCAACTTCACTCCTACAATCCCAGTCCCATAGGCTTACAACAACAATAAAAAAGAGCCACATGATCTAGACAGGCATGGATGCCCTGAGCCACTGACCAGAGGTAAGATCTTCTGGATTTGTGAAGTGGAAAAAAAAAAACAGGAAAATACAAGTGTGTGAAAGCCCTGGGGAGAACCAGCACTCTGCTGCTGACATGCAGAAGGACACTACATCTGCCTTGAGAAGTCTCTGGCCCCAGCAGTGATGTTAAACTTCAACTGCCGGAAGCAAAGAGAAATTAAATGCAAGTTTTTCCTTTTGCAAAGCCATTAATAAGCTCTGTCTTTCTACATGAGAATAAATCGTAGGCAATTTAAAATTCTGCACTGCAAATAGGTAAGAGAACTTCAGAAGCCTCATCCATTGGCTCTCATCCCTCTCTCCCAGTTCTTGGATTCTCTTACAGAAAGGCTACTACTGTATTTGCCCTATCTTTGGTATTCTTGCTAAATATTTCCTGCTAGCTACCCTAGCTGATAGAATACTGAGTTAAACAGATCAGAGATGTGACTTACTGTGGCTGTTCTTGTTCTGCCTCCTTACCCATTTAATATCACTTCCTCAAAGGAGAAGGATGAACTCTTCCCAGTGCTTGCACTTGGCATATTGTTTGCACTCACATTTTTGGAGAACAGGACATGGAAAATTAGAGCAAAGCCCTGTGAAATCAAGCTGACAGATCCTGGAAAATCCGAGACATCCTTCAGAAAGCACAGTAGTATTTCCTGAGCCTCAGAACCTCATTCCAATTGTATCAAAAAGTTTTTAATGTTAATTCTATTACTTTTCTTTTTCACAGTTTTCTGTGACTGTATCCATGAACTCCGTTTGGTAAGAATTTCAACTACAAGTGTATTGCTGAGCAGGCAAAACACAAGGTTAAGATATATACCTTACAGGGAGAGATTTCCTCACCAAAAAAAAAAAAAAAAAAAAAAAAAGTAGACTGGTTTGTATCCATTCATGTAGAATGATATGTCCCTGCAAAACATCATACCGACTGCAATCATACAATCATACTTCACCTGCAACCTGGGGGAAAACACAAAAACCATCCCTGCAACATCCAGATGGTGCAGCAAGAGGCTGGAGGGAAAAGAAACACTAAAGTTCCCTAACTGCGCAGAAGCAGCCAGAGACACTCTCCAAGAGCTACACAAAAGAGGCTTTGTCTCAGCTGATGAGAGATCCCTTTGAAGCTTGGGAATCCTGACTGGCAGCATTTCATAACTGGCCATCATAGGGTTGGAGCAATGAAGAATGGAAAAGAAGGAAAAGATGGGAAAGGAAAAAGCAGGAAGGAGAGAAGGTAGGTCAGAACGGATCTGGCTGAGAGCCCATGATGTCAACATATATTTTGCATTACCACACCCATGCCATTTTTTGTTTTAAGACTTTCTTATCAAAATGGAAATTTCCAGTCTACTTTTGCCTTTTTGGTCAGAAGGTGGGAGACATCTCATAACTGCAAAGACATATTACAACCCACTGTTAAAAACAGAAGTCCTCAATGTAAAGATACATCGTAAGACATAATAAGTCTATACTGAGAGAAGGCACTTTCATTTTTAAGAATGCATGCATTGCTAGTTTATCTATCAGATTACAGGCATTTTTTTAAATGACCTAATTCTGACTACCTGGAAATAAGCTGATATTGTTTGATTATTAATATTTCCAGATTTAGAAAACTCTATAATTCACTTCCTGCTTCTATACTGTAATGTGGTTACAAAATATTTTTACTCTTCTGTGTTTTGCTTTCTCCATTCACAAACTGCACAGCTTCCTTGTTGAAAGCTGTAACAATATTGTAGCTGATTCTTGTACAGCAGCAAGTGTTTACTCTTTAAGATGTAAAACATTCTAAAGTTACACAAATCTTTTCCCTTAAGATGTTTTTCTTCACCACTGTCAACTTCCCATATCCCTATTATATAAAACTCAAAAACTTCATTCACCTCTCTGATCAACTGTTCTTTTGTCTTTTCATTATTATATTTTAATTAATTAAATGTCTTTAACTGTGGTTGCAATGGCAGAAAATACAAAGTAAATTAAGCTTTTACTTTCAAGTCTTTGAATACAAAAGAATCAAAAATTTATTTCATTTGTGATATTCTATTGTTGACTCTGTTATTTTCACCTCCTCTATTTAAAATGTATAACTCTGATCTTATGAGCAAAGAATCCTAATATTAGATATTTCAGAGAATGCAAGTGCTAACCATAAAACTTTTTCATTGGATATAAAAGGGCACTAGAGATTACTCTCCACATTTAATAATAGGACAGGCTATGTTTCACTGAAGCCAAGCAAGAATGGTAGAGAAAGGATTAGACCTCAAGCATTTGTGATTCTCTCACAAGTTTTGAAACTAAATCTTGCTTTTCTTGAAAATATCAAAATTTCTCCTTCTTCCAAGTGTATTTCCCAGTGCATTCAACAATTGCACTTTTCTCATAAATTGATAGGCTTTCAAGAGTTTCTTCATCATTTAACTATAATGGGATCTCTTATGAAATGTTCATCATAGGGACCACCAGCCATGATGCCTGATCTGTATGCAGTTCAAAGATGATGTCCAGTGACCAGCCACAGCACTTTACCAGGGCACTGTCATGCTCACACACCTCCACAGTGCATCTGTATGGGACTCAGCTGCCTTCCACCTCACCTGTGTCCTCCTAGGAGGCTTCTAGGGGGCCAATGCCCATTCCCCTGGTTAGGAAGAGACTCTTTTGGAGTTGCCTTTCCCTTCCATTCCCAAACAGATGATATTCCTCTGGCCACTGAAGAAATGGTTGTGAGGGGAAGTACACGAAGGAAGGTTGCCTAATCCTTGATTAGTGCTTTCAACTTTGCTCTATTGTGTGAACACCTCTGGGGAAAAATAAAAAAGAAAAAATAAAAGAAAAAAATACTTCAACATTATCTTCTTCTTTCTATGGCTCAAGACAGGAAAGTAAAGAAAATCCCCCGATGATTAATTTAAAGGGCAAGGAGGGCAAGGAGTTAGGGATTTTTATTTTGCACGTCTGAGTGGATATCAATGGATGTTGACATTTTTCCTTAAGGTTTACTATCTGTCCTCAAAGGGTAGGAGTAGCTGGGAGAAAGTCTCTGTTGTGGATGGGACATAGGAGACAGAACTACCAACCCCTGTAGCCTCAAAAAAATAAAATGTATAAAATATTTAAACTCTCTGAATATAATTTAATTGGGACTTGCCTACAACTCTCATGCTCACTGATTTCACTTAATCTATGCTGGCAGAGTACATCAGGCTGGCAGAAGTGCTGCTGCATTACAGTGCCCTGACTTCGTTAAAACACCGAGCTGCAGCTAAACTGGAGCAACCTTATGTTTATCAAATCCTCAGCTGGCCCTGATGACTCAGGATGGAAGCTATCCCTAGAAGAGGGGAAGTGTAAGGAGGCTGCCCTCCACTGCACACCTGGAAGGGTGCATTTATGAAAAAAGAAGACCCTGCAGGTCCCCGTGCCAGGGAATGGACTGTCACCCTTCTGTGTTCCCCTCCCCAGTACGTTATCGCCCTGGGAACAGCTTCTCTTAGCACTTGAGGCAGCAGTCAAAGAGCTCAGAGTGGAGCCACTCTGTGATTACACTTCACATGTGCTCATGTGAATGCTTTATTATGGTCTTTAAAACAAAAGCAAACATGTTTTATTTTTTCTATATCTTCATGACAGTTCCCCGTGTCATATGAGTGAGACATAGGAGACTGAAGGACTGAAGTAATGACCCCCTTAGCCTCAAAATACATATGTATATAAGTATGTATATACGTAAAATAGTAAAGCCTATGAATATAATTTCCTTGGGAATTGTCTACAGCTCTTGTGCTCGCTAGTTTCACTTAATTTACCAATCATGAGCACATAGTCTAAGTTCCAGGTGATTGTCACCCCACCTCATGTACTACTCTGCACTTATATGAAGCCCTTTTACTCACAACCCCCTGCTGCCACTGATAGCCCCCATTTTGGGATGCTTGGAGCTCAGTCTGAGACAAACCAGTGAAAAGACAAAAGTCAGCAGTCATTGAAAGGAGACTTGTCAGGGTTCAAGCACACCCACTACCTCTGCCACAATTCACTTGACAGGGAGCAGAGTGCCATGACTGAAATCTAGCTCATCAGCACCAAGTCAAATATTTGCCATCTCTCCAGGTAGGTCCCACTTCACGTCTGAGCTGGCGCCAGCTGGGCTCCTCGATGTTAGCTGACAAGACATCATAAAAGCTCAGAAGCAACAGTTGCTTCATGTGCAAACAGGTACTTATTAACATCTCCTTATTGGGTCTGACACAGTGTAATATCTCCTGTATTCTTTCTGAATTAAGTACACACAGGTGCTGAGAGCTTCAGCTATAATGATAATTACTGCTGATAGCCAGGAACATCAGGGCACTTACCACCAGCTCCTGTCCTGGGAAGCTCTTCTGGGTGTATATGGTATACATCCTTCTGCTTCCTCTGGGATTTTGCTCTTCCTTCTCCAGAGCAATTCAAGGCTGTGCCATCATTGCACAAAATTGCTTTCCATTCTTTACCTCTTTGAAAGGAGTATTTTCTTTCTTGCATGAGGTCTCGTAGCTCCCTTGCCAGGCTCTGTTACTCTGAGTAGTCAGACAGGAATTGCATTATGACAGTTACAGCTGCCAGCTTTCTGCTGAAATTTTGGGAGGCAAAGATCTATTCATTTCAGTCAAATAGCCCAGCATTTTTCTCTTGGACTTACAACATTCATAAAATAGATATTTCTTCTTCTTTCCTATCCTGTATCAAAAAACAACCTAGCTTTAATATAGACATTTGCAGCTATAGTTCTGATAGCACATTGAATAGAGGAATTACTAATACTGTTTCAAGATAGGAAGTTCAGTAGAAAAAAATCAAGTGACATACCCCAGATCGCTGAGCAGGCATGACACATATAGTAGTAAAGCTCAGGTCCACTGTGCAGAGGAGCCTTCCTGTACAGCATAGCAGAGTTGCAACAGGGTCCCAGTGCTGAAGAGCTCCTTCAGGGTCTTCTACAGAATAAATAAATACTATTTCCCACTAACACTCCAGGCATTTCCTGCTATTAAGCTGTTCGTTGGTTAACATAGCAATGCCAAAAGATCAGCTTTAAAATATTTGGCAACCAGAGTTGCAATTAGTCTCAAAAAAAGATGTTGCCCAGATTGTTAGAGGTGAATAATACTTGCATGTTGCACTCTCTTGGCACCAACTGCTCGCCCAAGTGCCTGGATATAAGTTATGTCCCTAGCAGATGTCAACCAAGTTAAAAAAAAATTGTTCATACTGTAAGTTCACATTATTTCCAGCATGTTGAATAGTATCTGTGATAAAGAGCTTTGCATCTGACTGAAAGAAGCAGCTTTTCTTCTCTGAAGTGACTTTCCCGGCCCTCCCTTTTTTCTTTCAGGCACCTAATTGTCTTGGGAAAAAATGACCTGTTTATCAAGTTAAACAAAACAACTGCTCTCCAGAACAGACCAATAAAACAGGATTTATATGAAGAGCTACACTTTTATTGGCTATTGGCTTAAGCTCTTTGTCCTAATTTAGGACAGTATCATTTTTATTAGTTTTTTTCCCCCTGTTGAAAAGACTATTAACTATATTGTCATAAATAAGGTACTACATTGTTTAATACGACTGTTAAAAAGGAGGTTTATAGCTCACATGGTTACAAGGGTTCTTTTAGGTCTCATAGTAATTAATAGAAATAGATGTATAGCAATAGTTCACAACATGCTTTTGTTCGACCTTTTTGTCCTACATTTTTGACCACTTTGGGACTGCTTTATGCAATCGCTCCAAAAGCTAACATTCATTGCCCTCTGCTGGCTACATCTTTTATTCAGTGTAACTTGCTGTGCACAAACTTGAATATTAACTGGGAAAGTTACGGGGCACCCTAGGCAGGCTGCTAGAGGTAGGAGCTCTCTCAGAGACTACCAGAAGCAAAGCTGTGGTCGAGCTTTGCTGTCTATAGCATCCATGTTAATGAGTTTAATGCATAGTCTCACTCTTGCTAAGGGCAGAAATCACCTTGTGAACAATCAGAGTGAATATTCCTAAAATATTCCTATGGTGCAGTCCAGCTTCTCACCAAGGAATTTCCATAAAGCCAGGGAATGTGAGAGTCAGCTGTTTGGTTTTCAGGGAGAGGTGAGGGGACAGAGCTGAACTAAGCACTGAAGCAAAGCTCATCTCTGTCTGCCTTAGCAGGGAAGGCATTCATTGTGGAGTAAGTGCACTGGAGGTCTAGGAACCTTTGCACTGTTTTTGCCTTTGCTATGCCTATTTCTTGAGTAAGTACATTGTGTGTTTCAAGAGCAGCTTATTCACTAAACACTGAAAAAACTCTCACTTCATACATTCTCCATGTGCTTGGCAGGTGCTGATCACACATGCTGTAGGAAGCTGGCTTTGAAAAAGTGATGAAAATTCTCTTTCTCACAGAGCTAATGTAGCTCATGACTCTCTGACTCTTTATTTTTTCAGTCATATCCTCTTCCTTGAAAACAGTTTTGATATGTTTTTGCCAAATATAAGATGGCATATTTAGTAAAGCACAATGTAGACATTTTCATTCACCAACAAGGAGTATATTATACAAGTTGAAGCCTACATGTGCTTTATGTAGGAAAAAATATTTTAAATGAGGAGATGTGGTGGTTTTACTCAGCTGGGCAGTTAAACTCATAGGAAAGGGGGAGAAAATATGATGGAAAAGACTCAAGCGTTGAGATAAGGACAAGGAGAGCACTCAACAATTACCATCATGGGCAAAACAGACTCAGCATAGGGAGGTTAATATAAGTTATTGCCTATCAATAACAAGCTAGAGCAGTAAGAAAATAAAAACAAACTAAAAATACCGTCTTTCTCATACACCCTTTCTACTTCCTCCCCTTAAGTGGCGCAGGGGAACAGGGAATGCAGGCTCCAGTCAGTACCCTCCGCCACTCCTTTACGGTCACTCTCGGCCCCTGCTCCACGTAGGGTCCCTCCCACAGGATGCCATCCTTCCCAAACTGATCCTGCTGGGGCTGCCCACAGGCAGCAGCTCCTCAAGAACTGCTCTCACATGGCTCCATACCACAGGGTCCATCCCCTGGAGCAAGATGCCCCAGAAAGGGTCCCCCACGGGCTGCAGTTCCCCCCAGTCCTCCTGTTCCTGCATGGGCTTCTCTCCAAGGGCTGCAGCTCTGGCCCCAGGGCCTGCTCCTGTGGGGGCTTTCCATGGGCTGCAGCCTTCTCCAGGCCACATCCACCTGCTCCACGGGGAGCTCCTCCATGGGCTGCAGGGTGGAGATCTACTCCATGAGGGATCCATAAGCTGCAGGGGGACAGCTTGCTCCACCAGGGACCTCTCCACAGGCCACAGGGGAACTGCTGCTGTGTGCCTGGAGTACCTCCTGTCCTCCTCCTGCACTCACGGTGGTGTCTGCAGGGCTGGTTCTCATTCCTTTTCTTTTCCCTTTCTTAAGTCTGCTTTCACAGAGTTGCAAAAAACACTGCTTATTGGCTCAGCTCTGGCAGTGGTGGGTCCCCTTTGGAGCCAGCTGAAACTGGCCCTTGTCTAACACGGGGCAGCTTTTGGACTCTTCCTCACAGAGGCCACTACTGCAGCCCCCTACTACCAAAACCATGCCACATATACCCTATAGAGGATAACAGAACACTTTGGGCATCTTGAGTTCAGCAATCAGATAAAAATAAATTCACAGAGTACTGGACATAGCAAACTGGAGCTGAGCTGTTTTTAATAAAGCAACAATAGCCTTTAAAAAACTTTGGGATGATATAAGGAGGAGGAAGAAAAGAAATGTTATATGAATCATGGTCTTGTAATGGAGAAGTGGCTATTTCTCTTTTGTGCTGTCTGAGTTCTTCAAAATTGGCAGTATGGTGCCCCTGTGGTTTTCTTTCAAAGGGTTTAAGATACACAGGACTGCAGTGATTTTCCCACAGTTCATCAGTGGACTTTACCAATGCTGCCTATAATTTTCAAACTAGTTCCTGGAAACTCTCAAGACTCTGCTAGGTCTGCTAGGTAGGCAAGGGATTTCACATAACATCTCTGAGTTCCTCGTGCACAATAAATTACAGAAAGTCCCCTTTGTGTAGCTGTCATTGAGCCATTCAATATTTAACACAGCATTTCCTTTAAATGAAAAACAAAGAGTGAGGTTGTTATTCTGTTAAATTCACCTTTTAATAACAGCTGTATACAGCTCCCTAGTTCCTACCACTGGAAACTATTCATCCTCATTGGGTCTTAGACCATTCTCAATTTATTAGCAGATAATATGTTGTAAGAAGAAAGCTAGGATTTTCACTGGAGCAAAAGATGAGGTCCAGTCCTCTGACTGACAGCTTACGGAGAAGCTGCTCAGCCTGAAAAAAACCCCTTGGCTTCCCCAAATGCCACATGCTCTTACAGAATTATGGAATTATGGAATTGTAGGGGTGGGTTGGAAGGGACCTTAAGAGATCATCGGGTCCAACCCCCCTGCCAAAGCAGGTTCCCTAGAGCAGGTAAAGTCAATGCGCTTAGTCAATATGCTGCACAATTAAGGCCCAGAAGTTTCAACGTTACTTAATTTATGTACTTCCCTCTTCTACAGTTTGGTTCCACACATTTTGAAGGAGAAAACAGCTGTTCTAAAACCTGTGAGCATGTAAAAATGTGAGGTATTCTTTCCTGTAGCTCAACAGACTCTTTATGATGACTCCCAAGTTTATCTGTCTGAGAGTGAGTCAGAAATGAACAATACAGTGTGGAAAGGGGAAGTATCCTCAAATGGAGGTAATGCTGACAGTGGCTAGAGCCAAATTCTTCACTACCACAACAGTTTCCCACCTGGGACTCATGCTGGCCATCGTGCCATGACTGTGTATCTGCTTTATTCAGCACCAGAAGAGAACACTTCCTCCCACACACCTCCTGGGCTTGAAAACAAACATACAGTGTGACCTAATGCTTCACACCCAGTGCAGATTAACCTTCAAAAATGATATCATTAAAATGATGTGCTCCTGCGGGTTATTGTGAAAAGCTTGCATTAGACAGCTAAGTAGCTGTCCGGTTATCTAACATTTTGTCTTTATGCAGCCAGGATCCTGGATAATAATTGGAGCTAAGTGCCAAAAGAAAGTAAAATGCATTTGGGATTTAAAAAAAAAATAAAAATCAAAACTACTTGAAGAGTTGAAAGTAAAGCATTTACACTCCCAGGAGACAAGACAGAGACACAATAAATCCTTTCCTCTCATTAGAACCAAACATTAGAGTATCTTTCCTGTTCAAGAAAAACCACAGAAATGGGAAATGTCATTTATGAATAATTATCCCTCTTTCTGGGTTCCTGCTCACTTTACCAAGCCATCTGTAAAAAAGGCCCCACCTCCATCAGAGCAAAGGCAAAAGAAAAATTATTTTTAACAAGATGACAAACTATCAGGAGGGGTCCTCAGCAAGATCTTAGAAAATTGATTAAAAAGAAGACAGGCTGCTTTTTAAAATGTTATGAAATCAGATTTTCTAATGGTATCCCATTGCTTTTTTGTATTCTCCATTAGTCTGCAATGGAAAATGTTCAAAGGATCTTGCCGTGAAAATGCTTCCTATAGAATAATGAAAATCTCTACTTCCATCTTGAAAGCAACATGAATACTGGCCTGCTATACATTAAAACAACAGACAACAAATGAAGTTACCATGCAAGTTCTGGGAAAGGGAAATGTAAACTCATACTCGTCTCTCCCTTGTTCCTTTTGATGTCATACATTCATTCATCAAAGAAATACAGAAACAAAATTGAGCAGAGGATAATGAGTCTGAGGAAAAGTTTCAGAAAGTTCTGGCTTCCCTTTTAACAAACATCAAATCAACAACACATCGTTAGTTCATAAGAGACCCCATCCAAAATCAGTGAAATCAGTGGGAAAGCTCCCAGTTGGCTTCAGCACGCTCAGAATCAACAAAAGCACAATTACAGATGTTTAATTTTTTTCAGTGAAATTACATTTTTAAATGAGAAATAGCTTTTTAACAACAGTGAAATTCTCATGGGGCCATTTGTTTTCATTTATCTACTTTTCTTTCCTTGGTGAAGCAAGCTGGAAATAAATAAATAAAATGTTTTTCATGTCGCTCATCCCCCAAACTCTAAAATTCATTTCTTTCTTTTGCACTGGAAAAAGGATATATGAAGCAGCATAATAGGGAGAAAGGTTCAAAAAGGCATCACAGTGGTCATGCAAGGGAATTGGCACACCTGGAACACTATGTCTGCTAGAAGGACAGGATGAATTACCCCTGGAATGGGCAGTTTGGTCGGTTCTCTTACTTTCTTTGTTGCCCTAGCAAATAACTTCTTTCTCCTTTGTCTTTTTTTATGTTGCATACAAACTGATAAAAGAAATGCAGATATGATACTGAATGGAATCTGAGAAAAACTTTCAGAAAGTCTTAAAATAATTTGACAGAACGGATGAATTTCAAACAAATAATACAACTGAACAGAAACAGAAACCATCAGCTGTTTCTTGGTCAGTTGCAGGTACAAGGGGACCACTCATAGTCTACATGACAGTCTGCAGAGTTCTCATTCATTATTCTTACCACATCTGTCCATTCTCTTTTTTGAGAAACATTTAAATGCTCAAAGCAAATCCCTATCTTCTATAGTAATGCCTAGAAGATCACCTTGTTGAGCTTCTGTGAAAAAAAAAGGGGGAGGGGGATGGGGGGGGGGTGGACCGGAGGAAGGTATTATTGCATTATTATAATTTTTGTGGATTTTTTTAATTATTATTATTATCATTCACTATGTAAATCTATTTTAACTGGCAATAAATTAAATTAATTGTCCCCAATTCAAGACTGTTTTGTCTCTGCTGATAACTTCTAAGTAGTCTCCATGTCTTTATCTCAACCCACAAGATATTCATCCTATCATTTATTCATTCTACTATTGAGGAGGGGGAGTGAGTGAGCAGCTAGGTAGGTACCTGCTGGCAACATTTTTTTTTCTTTTTGTGGGGTAGGGACTACTGAGAATAAAAATCTACCTCTGTTGAGAGTGTTCTCAGGCTTCCGTCTTCATGCCTTTACTCTATTAAATAGTTTTGGAAGTCCAATAACTTATATTTATTTAATGATTTGCATTTATTAGCTTAAAAAAATATATGTTTCAAGGTATTAGAATTCTGTGTGTATTTTTTCAGTGTTGAGATCTTTAGACATTCACATGTGTCTCCTGGAACTAGTATTTTTGGTGGAAAAAATGCAACAAAGTGTCTGAAGAATAAAGAGGAATTTAAAAGGATCTTTATCAAACAAATTTTGGAAGATAGCCCAGCAGGAAGAACAAGGACTTGAGGTAAATGCAGATAAACCTATCTTTTCATTTTAAGAAACAAAGTTTGACTCAGCTTTTTGAGGATAGAGGGAAGAAAATAATACAACCACCACTTCATGATGTATTGATGACACCATGTTTTGAGAACTGAAAAAATACCCCTGGTGTCATCTTTTCTGTTTTAAATGTCCAACAGTGGAGATATTTTAACATTCTTCAGTGTATTTAAGACAAGACTGATAGGGAAACTGGTGGGGGGAAAACTCTTCTTATATAAATGTATAATAAGTAATGAGTTATGTTATAACTTACAGGCATAACTTACAATATATAGAAGAGCATATAAAAATTTGGGTTGCTATTTTGTCTACTATTCAGAGTAGTTAACAGTCTGGTTAACTACTGCTAAAGGGAAACAGTACTAGTGGTCAAAGTCAATCCACCACAATTTTGGTTTTACTATCATTTATGTTGCACTACTATTTTGGAGCTCCAGCTAAAATATGAGTTCATACGCATAAGATGTTTCAAACATACAGATCTCTTCTCATTCTATGCCAGCCACTAAAAATTAATAACACTAAGAAGACATCTAAATAAATGCATTAATGACATCATTTTCCCTTCTTTCTTTTGGATTCTTGTAAAGAGTTACACATATTTTCCACTACACTGCCATCACCCCAAGAAGCATTGTGTTTAGCATTACTAAATTCTGGAGTAACAGTCTCTTTTTTCCACTCCAAATGTGTTTTAATTAGCAAAATCTTTGAGCTTTGAGATTTACTACATGTCAACACATGGATTGATGTTGCTTGAGTTCATAATACTTTCTCTTCCACTTCATAACTGTAATTTACTGCATTCAAGCATCCTATTTGTTTTGCTAACTACTGATACATATTGGCCAAACACATATGCTGAGCTCTCTGCTGTCAGGCCTCAATAACAGAGCTCCTGAACATCACTAAGTGTTGGGAGACTGTGGTGATCTGAAGCATTATACCCAAAAAAACTAGGTCATGCAGAAGAGGAAGATTCTCTGCTGTCTTATCACATTTAAGATGTCACTCTTCCAATCTGCAGTGTTCAGATTCTAAATCTGTGTTCAGATTCTAAATCTAAGTGTTCAGTGTTCTAAATTCACTTAACAGGGTAGGTCTTACTGTAAGTGCTGAGAAGGAGTTAGAGTCCCATACCTTGACCTTGGTCAAACAAATTAGAAATGGCTACCTGGTTATTCACATTGGAAGGTCAAAAGTGACTGTACTTAATATGAGGTGCACCACTCCCTTACAAGCTATGACCTGCATAGACTAGTCTATTCCAACTGCACTAGCTTCTAGGATTATGTAGACACAAAATTTACACAGAAGTTCAAATAACTGTCAGACACAAAACAAATCTTACATGTGTCTTTCTACCCAGTATTGTTATACATCATATATATGTTCCACATTTGCATTCATCCTTAGTTTTACTAACAAATTGTCAGGCCAATTACACAGCTAACTCTTCTCTATTGCATTCTTCATCCCTTCCATCTGTCACTCTTTCAGTCCTTCTCCTCTTTTGCACTCCTTCTCTAAAAATCCTTACATTATTGTGAGGTAAAATAACACTCCATCCAAACTAATATGGACTTACTTGTTGGCACAAGGTCTATGTCACTTCTTAAGGTAAGTATTGGAGCTTAAGACACAGAGATCTTGAGCTTTAGTGGATCTGTGCATAGCATCCCAGTGTAAACTAGAATTTTTCATGGTTACCCAACATTGTAGCATTATGTTTCCTGAATATTGCCACGTGGCCTGAAAAGGACAAAAAATACACTATACTTTCTGTTTTTACAGAAGTATGTGAAAAAAAAAATGTTTGTTTTCCATATGCAGGAACTCTATGAACTCTGTTTTTCTCTAAAGACATTCAGAGGTCCATGACCACATCTGAAAATGTTTTCTGTCATCCCTTCATGTTTCCTATAACAATCCAGTACACTACCAGAAATGTCTAGAATAAGGCCAGATAGTTTCAATTACTTGTTTCAAGAAGATGTCTTTTCAATCACAACTTCTTACTTAAAGGGCAGCTGCTTGGGTCACATTACCCGTCAAGAGCCAGACTTCATGATTATTGAACATTTCTGTACATCAGTCTCAGAAGAAAAGAAAGAACAGACTGCATACATAAAACAGCATTTCATAGTAAGAATTACTTCAGGTACATAGGCAATCATTGAAAGGATAGAAATCATGAGAGAAATATAGCTGTACTGGATTATTTAATTTGATTTTTTCACTGACCACTGTGGCCAGAGCTGCACAAAATCTACAGTTATGTCTTGCCAACATTCCAAGCAAATAGAGGTAAGTATCAATAGACATTGTTTCTTCATGGCCAAAGGCAGCACCTTCTAAAGTCAGTGAAAAGGCTCTCAAAGACAATGAAAACTTGGGATGAGGTTATTGATTTCTGTTGTTTAGCCAGGAATTTAAAGAAAATGTAAGCAAGAGACCTTGCAGATGGCCATGTACAAAATACATTTTCCTTTTTTAAAAAATCTTTTTTAAAAAACAATTATTTTTTTATCTTTTTTTTTTTTTTTAGAAAACAATAATTATCAGTTTCTGAAATGGGTGATTTTGAGATAAGAAATTATACTGTGGTACATGATATAAACCAAATCTGTCAGGCAGACATGGGTTTGTATTACTTAACCTGTGCTAATTCATTAATTTTAGTTTTTGCAAAACTGAGATAATTTGGTTCCTCTGCAAAGTTCACCAGTGAGATGGGTATAAAGGAAGGAATACACCTTTCCTAACTATAGCCTCTAACACAACTGAGGGAGTCCATGAATAAAGTATCTACTGCCTACTCAAATCTATAATCTCAGTAACACCAACATAGATTTCACATTAGCTGAAGAATCACAAAAGCAGAAATCCTCATTGCCTATTCCCAAAATCTCTTTCCCACCCTGTCTTAATTCAAGTTGTTTTCATTAAGTTGAAATCTGTCCCTCATAAGGGATTTCCGTAGGCAGATATCATACAGTGGCTCACCCCTGTATGCAAGGACCTAAAGTAGATACAGTACCATGGAGCACCTCCATCTGTGAAAAGATGTCACTGGACTGCCAGTAATTGATTGCTTTAACACATCAGCTTAAACTTTACTTCTCTTATTATAGATCTCTTTTATTAGAGATCTATTTTATTAAAGCCATCCTTCCTTTTTTGAAATATGAAATTTAAAAAGCTATCAAAATGTTGCTTTGTATCACAATACTGCCAAGTACTGAAAAGGAAGTCCTGTCTAGACATTTTTAGACATATCTACACCTTATTCATCTCTGAAAAAAGATTTAGGTCCCGTTGTGGTAAAAGCAGTTTGGTTGATACAGGTAGTGGTTTGTTAAGCTTCTCTTGCACATCCTGTTCTCTGAACCGAGGAAGAATGAAGAAAATTAAGTTATTAAAAGCTTCAAACAAGTTATTTTCTTGTGGTAGGAAATAATGCTGTTAGCTGGGGAGAGGCACAACTGACTGCACATTGAACTTCCAGAGTAAGGTAACACTGTTTTTCAGAGAATTCTTGTAACTACTTTGCTAGTTAATCTCCATCTCACTAATGCAAGAGATTACATTTTTCCTTGTCTCCTAATACTGCTCATCACCTGCATTGTCTTCTAGAAGCTCATTGCTTTATACTGTTCATATTTAAGGAATTGTTTATACCACAACCATTGCCATGAAAATACGAAGCAATAACTCAGGATGAAGTATTCATATAATGAGGAACAAATTAAAGCAAATAAACACTTCACTTGAAAAACTTCTATTACTGTTGTGTTTTTTTATATATATATATTAATTACAGCAAGAAAAGAAATAACGAAAATATTACTGCTGATTTTTCAACTTCCTGGTAGTCTTCACTTTGCTCAGCTTACAACTGGGTTACATTAAGATTTTCTATGAAAACTCACATGGACTTTACATCTCTGTGTCAGAACTATTCCATGAAAGCTCTGATGAATGTACCATTATAATATATAATATATAATATATAATATACAAGATATAATATACAAGATATAACATATACTATATAATATATAGTATATAATATATAGTATATAATATATCATATAAAATATATAGTATATATTATATAATAAATATGAGATAACATATAAGCATAGAAAAATGATAAATACAACTGGTAGATGGTATCATCATAACACAATATGCTACATTTCCCAAGGGCACAAACATACCAAAAATACCTTGCTATCAAAATACAGAAATAGGGCTTTCCAAAGTCATTTATGAAATTGATAGTCCAAAGGAGTGGGACTCCTGAGACTCCCTGTGAGTATGGTCTACAGGCATTGCCACAGAGTCACAGAAAACATAGTTCAAGCAACCACTGAGGAATTTATTCAGGTCAGTGCTATATAAGAGAAAATTCAGGGAAATCAATAGGAATGACTAAAATATTGATTAGTAGTTAAATTGTGACATATAAAAATTAACAGATTATTAAGTACTTTGGAACGCAAACTACCTAAGTCAAAGACAAAGGTCAAGAGCTATTTTCCTGATGTCAGACATCATAAGCATGCAAAGACAATGGTAAATGTGATATAACATAATGAAACAAATTCTGAAAGAGAATAGAATAAGGAGTTACAAGAAAACCATATGAGTTTTTAGTTTGCTTTTTTAATAGAAATTGGTCATAAGTAACCTACCTTAAACTTACCTTAGATCTTCACTTTTAAGGTAAAAAAGTTGGAGCATTATCAAGATGTTCAAGCACTGTTAAGATGAACAAAGAGAAGATGCAGGAAGTAATTAATTTCCAGAGCTACTTTCTCATTCATTCCTTCATTGAGGTAAATTATCTTTAAGTAATAAAGATAATCAAAGGAGGCAGGTATATTTCTTCAATGGCAATAGTCACGGAAGAAGTCTGCATGTCTGCATTCACAGCTACAAAAAGATATTTTTAATTTATTCTTCTCTCAAGTTTACACAGCAATCCTTTAGGATACAGAATAAAAGAGAATCCCTCTTCATCCTGCCCAGAGACAATTGTGGAGCCTCATCTTCACCTGCTGTGCAATTGACTGCATCGCTTGTGCTTTCTCACCTTACCAGCTCATTCCTCAGTAGGTTATACCAACCGCACTTCTGTGAGTAATGTACTTTATCAATAACCAACTTAAGGCCTCCTCCACATCACAGTTGATTTCACTGATGTAGGATGAAACTCATACTGAAAGAAACAGGACATGGCTAGAGACTGGAGAGTACTAATTTTGTGTTTTGTTTTGACCTTGTGATGTAACAGGCAGCTGTTGAGTTAGGAGTGTTTTGCATAAAATAATGTGACAGCTAAGAGAGCACAAAGAAAGCGTTAGACCTTTTTTGCATTCCAGACTTTTTTTTTTTTTTTTTTTTGATGCATTTTGGATAGGCCCAGGCAACTGGCTTGGATAACCTGCATCATATTAACTAGACCATCATTTTTAGGATGAATTATTGCAACTTGAGAAGAAATATAACTGTTCAGTCATTTCAAAATGACATTTAAAAACTGTGATTTTTTTTTTCTGCATTATTTAAGAGTGTCTGGTACCCTGGCAGTGAAAAACCATGCAATCTGAAATTTGTCTTGAGGTATCAGACCTTTTTGTTGTCCTTTTCTACTTTCTCCCCTTATTTATTCTGCTATTTTCATTATGCAACAACTTTGTCCAAATGTTTATTTTTCATTGATAACATTTCTCAGTGATTTAGTAAATATTGATTGTTTGTTGGGTGTAATGATCAGAGATGAAGTTATATTGTTTTTCTTGTGTAAATGAATACACAAGATAAACCTGGACTACACATAGTCCAGATACACCACTCACCAAAGACATTGTGTACAATATTTTGTTTTTTGTTTTTTGTTTTTTTTTTAAAAAAAAAGTCAGAACCAAAGGACAGTGGAAAAGAAGAAAAGAAGGATGAGTACAGTTGCATGAATATGCAAAATGGGTGCTCAGGATAGCCTTAGATAATTATCTCTTTGTTGGTTTTGTTTGTTTTCATTTTGTTTTGTTTTTCTCTAATAACTATACTTATAAGTTTGCAATATCAATTCTCTCAGCACAGCTAGTCTACTAGTTTCAATTATACATGCTGGGATGATTTTTTCCAGGTTTTTCTGTGCTTTGACAGGTCAAAAATTATTTTAAGATCCACCTCTGGGATAAATTTTGATATATAAATTTTCAAATATCATTTTCCAGATGCTTCCTCTATGAATATGAGAGACATATGAGTATATCAAAGGTAGATTTGAGAGTGTCTTGCAGATTGTATCATGAACAAAAGAGAAAACCAGTTTGGTTCTTCTCATGCCCAAGAACTTTTCCTTCATTTAGGACTCAGTTATGAAAATAGAATGTTTATGGATATAAATTTGTAGGCTCTAGCTTTAAATATGCAATTGTGAACTGTTAAATCAAACCAAGAGTATGCCTTTAGATTCCTGCCTAGTTTAAATCACTTTGTCTTATTTTGTGTTGTTCTATTCTAACTATTTCTGCTTTTCCATCCTAACCATTTCTGCTGTCTGTTTGAGTGGGGTGAGGAACTAAATATGCTTTGTTCTAAGCCTGATTTAATATGATTATATTTCTGGAGTGTCATGAAATTCAAGAAATAAAAACGGAAATTCCTGTAAAAACCTGGGTTGAGTTAATCCACTACAGTGATGTTGTCTGGACACTGACCAGCTTTAATAGCAGCTCTTCTGAAAAGGATTGGGGTCTTGTTTGGCAGTATGCTAAGCATAGGCCAGCAGCATGCCCTGTCCTCAAATAGACAAAATTATTATTATTATTATTAATATTAATATTAATAATAATAATAATAATAATAATAATAATAATAATAATAATAATAATAATAATAATAATAATAATAATCTGGACTGAATTAACCAAAGTTCTGTTAGTGATTCTTCCCCTTTATTTGGCACTTATTTGACTGCATCTGTAAAGCTGCATTCAGTTTTGTACCCTTCAATAAATGCACACATTAGCAAGTGGCCACCAAGATGGTCAGGAGCTGGAGCAAGTGTACTTTGTGGAAAGTCTGGAAGATTTGGTCTTGTTCAGCATGAGGAAGAGATGGCTTAGGGGGAATTTAACAGTGCCTGCTAGGTTGCTAGGTTATAAAGAAGATGAAATCAGACTTTCCACTGGAGGAAAAATGAAAATAAATTGGAACAAGGAGAAGTTACTACATTCCACAATTAAAAAAAATAAAAAAATTTAAAAAAAGTAATATCTGAAAAATGGTTAATCATTTCAAGTTACCCAGAAAAGTCACAGAATACCTTTCCTCCAATGTTTTCAAGACCAGTCTGGACAAAGCCCTGAACAACCTTGTCTGAACTCAGTGTCAATCTCACCTTGAACATGACACTAGAAGAGACCTCCCAAGGGTACTTTCCAAACAATTTCCAGTTAGAAAATGGGAAATAGATTTCTGCTAAAGCAATTGAAGAAAACTTTGATTTCTCCAGTTTTAAAAAGAATGCTTTAAAAGAAACCAAAATAGCATGACCTACTGGCCAATAGAGATTAATGAAGACAGGAAGATCGGGAAAGAAATTACTGGGTTTTAGAGTATCACCCTATCACCTTGTTACCCAAATACCATCTCAGCAGTATACAATTAATTTTGGCTTCACAAAGTACCTCTGAAGAGTTTCTCTGAAATGTGTTCAGTGTCGTACAAGGAATTGCTGTTTTTTTTCCTATTCTTGTTGTGGCCCATCTTTTGACTAAGCCTGTTTTTTTGGTTTGGAGGATGTTGTGAATGTACATGTAAGAGACCTCCTCTTTAGACTAATCCCAATTTGGCTTCACTAAGCTGATCTCCACTGAGTGCAAAGACAGCCAGTGCATTGAGTGCATTGAGTGCATTGAGTGCAAAGAGAGACACTTGCTCAGATGCAGGTGTCCATATTTCAGGTGTCTTCATTTGCCAGAGGAAAAATTACCATGGTATTTGTGTTATAATCACACTGGATCTGGGTATTTCATCTCAGATAGATAGAAAAACATAGTAAATTGTGCTGTGACATCCATATAGCACTCTCGTGCAACTTACGGCTACCAGCAAGCTGAACTAGAATTAAATCAACGTGCAAGAGAAGGGGAAAGTATCTGTAAGCCACTAGCATTCTCCCAACTAGTCCCATTCCCACCAGTGAGAACCTGTGCCAATTAGCTCTCCAGTATCACTATATCGCAGACATAGTTTAGAATTCAGTCCAGTTCATGTTCTTATGACAGACAACAGACATTTCAGCAAGTCTCCTGACTTTTGGTATGTAATTTGTATTGTGTTTTCCTGCAATAATTCAATATTTTAATGACATAATTTATTTCTTTTATTTATTAACTCATTTAAATTTATCTTTCCTGTAGTATGGGCAAATTAGCTCATTCATTGTCAGGCATTCTTTTTCATTCAAGTCTCAGCACAGAAATCATACAAGCACTGGTGCAAACTATGCAGTTTTCCTTGTCCTCACTCAAGGGATGTCACAGAGCCCTGTGTAATTTGCATGCACCTCTCAAATGACAAACTTTGAACAGTTTTCTCAGTTTATAAGTAAAAATATCCCCTCACATTGCCTTAACCGCCAGCCCTGTAAACTTAACTTTTAGTGAAAATGTTTCTTTCTTCTCTGTCATTCATGTTCTTCCCTAAGAATAATAATTTAAATAAATAAATAAATAAAATTCTGCCAGCTCTGCTGTTTAACAGAGTGGCAATAATGTTTTTGTACAGCATAAGAACTGTTTTTATACAGTATCCTGAATTGCTATGGTTAAAATAAGGATTTTTCACCCTTTAGGAAAACCTTGACAGAAAAAGAATTTTCAAAACTACATTGTTATTATTAGCAAAACAATTAGGAAATGTTCTGGATAAAATTGCATACTGTCAAAAGATGAGCTTATGTTTCAGAAGGCATACCACCACATTTCCAAAAGAAAAAGATGGTTGGAGGTGATAGCACAGCACTCACTTAGCAGATGAGGCCAATCTCCTAAACATCTGCTTTTGGTCAATTGAGAAAGAAAGGACCTCTCAAAATGGTGACTGAGAACAGGAGTCTAGCTTAGTCTTTTTTTAGCATAGACGAGGTATCTTTCTCACTGGGAACATAAAGTTAAGAAACGTGAATACCACTTCACAGCCTTTAATCTGAACATAGTGGTCTCTCTGTGGGCTGTGTCTAATTTTCAGTGGTGAAAGTTGAGAGAGAAAGTTCATCAATTTGCATTTCACCATGGAAGTACAGCAAGGCAGAACCTGAACAGAACCCCATGGCAGTTACAACCCCCACCTCACCACAAGCCACACATCTTGAAACTTTGCACCAAAATTTTTCGGCCAAATGCCTGTTACAGAACTTCACATCTATAAGCAACAATAACAAGTTACTTTTTCAAGAAAGGGAAAAAGATAAAGCCACTGGAATCACTTATGCCATCTTTTGTACAACATGACCAACAACAATAACATATATCTGTAAGGTTATACCTGCTTTCTGAGACAGCTCACTAATTCAAGAAAAAGATAATCCTTTATTCTCAAATAATAAATAATAATAATTATATATGTATATAATTATAATTAATAATATATATATGTATCAGAGTATGACACATCTGGAAGCTGTTATGCAGGTCTTGGAAATTATCATCAGCAGCATATGAGTTAAACAGGTACATGCTGATGGCTAGGGTTTGTAATAGACACAATAAGGCTGGTTAGAGTATCAGTAACACAGACTTCAGCATTTAACTTATCCAGATCTTGGGGCTTAAAGTCTCTTAAGGTTTATTTGAGATCTAACATCATCCATTTTTGTGAACATGCTAAAGAAGAATGCAGATATAATGAGATCCTCCGAAGATGTGACTGGAAGGATAGCTAATGAGACTAACATCAGCTGGTCGGAGCCAAACTCCTCATCTGGCACCTCCCATCCCAGTCCCATCTGGCTTGTCCAGATGGTGATTTAGAGTAGACTTAACCTATATGTTTGCATTCATCTATTTTCATCTCTGTTGCCTAAAGTAGCAGCTTTAGGGAAACTAACTTCTTCAGGCTAGTTATAGACTGAGCGAATCCTCCTATAGGGAGAAACACAAGTGGTTCCAGTTCTCTTCACCGTACAGGCTAGCCCATCTAGATCTTATAAAGATTGTTAAAGATGGAAAAGGCATTCCTACACAGAATTATTTCCACAAAGACTACTAGCAGATATTTCTGCTCAGAGTTTGAGGGCTGCCAATTGGAAAAAAAGCCTGGAAAATAAAGATATGGGTGCACTTATGGTCATAGAATGACAATAAGATGGATCATATTATGATTGAACATTAGTAATTAATACAGAAAAACCTTAAGAAGTCATAGGTAACTCTGGGTCATATCAGACAATGTGTTTCCAGAGACAGAGCGGTCATACAGGCCCCAGGTAGGACCATATCTGTCACACTGAGATACACTTCTGTTCAGGAAAGCTGAACTCCTGCTAGAACAGATACAGAAAAGGGCAAGTAGACTTGGTGAATACAGAAGATTTCTTGCAATGAAGAACTCAACTCCTCTTCTTTGTTTGGTTCAGAAGAATGAAGACCAAGTTGAGATATGATTTCCGTGCAGAAATACTTACATGAAAATAGAAGAATCATTGAATCATTGAAGTCAATGCTGGCAAGAATGCTTGATAAGAAATTGCCAAGCATTAAGTCTAGGCTAGCTAAACAAGAGTTTCTCTCAAAGGAGTACATTTCAAAGGAAGTTTTATGAAAGAAGAATGGGACAAAATTCTTAAGTAAATCTGAGGTAGTTCAATGCAGCTATAAGCGGGGTATTATGGTGTGGCTGTCTCCAGGAGTGGTAGACAGTGTTTGATGACTCACTCTCACTCCTATGTTTCTGTCTGTCTCCTATTAATCCTTGGCTTTTTAAAAAAAAAAAAAAAAATAGTGAAGAAAATGCTACAGTTAAAAGCTAATCTGAAGCTAAAGATGCTTCTGTATTAACTATACAGGTTATAAAAGTAATAAAATGGCAAAAAGTTATGTTGGGCCAGGTTAAAAATATGTCCCAACACTGGAAGTGAACTGTTTCCCAGGGAACACCACAGTGTGATGTCCTACAGCTTTTAATGGTCTCAGAGATAAAGAAAAGGAACACCTGGGATACCTGCCAACATTTCAAGGTACATCCATTTTTCACATGCCCCCTGTTTCCATCTCTGCATCCCTACTCAAAGAGAAATTGTTTTAATTTAGATAATGTTATCTGTGTCCTTCTTCTCAGGTGTGAATTGTAATAAAAGGAGGCCATAGTAATCCTTAAAGGTTTTGGCACTGTTGTTTGTTTTTTTTATGTTTGTTTTGTTTTTTTATAAACTCTGATTCAAGTTTTCTGAATACTCTATATATCGACATATATTGTGAAAGATAATATATGCAAAAGCAGCTTTCTTTATTATGAATATACTTATCCTTTTCAGACTGAATAAAAAATGTTCTATGTTGCTCAACATCAACAGCAGGTTGGTGATGATGGGATGACAACTCCATGGATCAACTGCAGTGAATGAGCTCACAGTTTGTGCAGTGGCCTCAGATTATGACTCCACAGAATGCTCACTCCCATGAGCTGAAATCTTTCTATTGGTAAAGCAGCACAGTCTTCTCAGTCCACAAGAAATGATCAGCAAGAGCCCTTTCCAAGTAACTGCCTGTTGGGGATAAACACTGCTGCACCAGGACAGGTCTACATCAGAAGAGAAGCTTGTCTGGCTTCTTTAGGAGAAGCCTTCCTGGAGACTTGCCAGTGAGCTCAATCCTGTATTCTCTGATCCAGTATAAACACTCAACAACATGCTTAACTTTAAGCATATGAGTTGTCCCATAGACATCAATAGGGCTGCTAATGTGCCTAAAGTTAAATATGCATCAAGTGCTGTGCTGGAATGGGGCCAAGGACTCAGAAATTTGCAGGATCAAGGTTTGGCTGAAGAACAGAGAGTAAAAGGAAGACAAAAGCTGAGAGATACTGAGTTACTCTCATGCCCTCTTGCGTCAATCTTTCATGGAAGCAAGCCCTGAGATAAACCCCTTATTATAATAAAAGTTAAAGGAATACCTGTACAGAATACTTAGACACAAAAAGATATTGTGAACACTCCTTTTTTACAGCCTACAATGTCTTGTGATTGTTATATGGTATTACATTTTAAAACAGATACAGTGATGTCACTGCAGGAAAACATCACAAAACATTACAGCAACAGGCATGTCTTTCAACAGATGCCTGCTTGACTCACTCTCACAGCTGCACCAAAGTACTCCAATGTGTTTCTGGAGAGCATTCCTGCTTGTGAAGTCTTTATTGGGACACTCTGACTGTAGGGGAATGCAGCTGCTTTTCATTTCTTGTGGCAGTCAAAAAGTTTCATTGAATATTTCTGAGCTCTCAATCTCTTCCAAAACACATGCCGAATTTCCTGGCACTCTTCCTTAAAATCTGGTCTGGGTTTCTACCCCTGTCCCCTCACAAATTACTTTAAGTGCATGTAAATTCCAAAATTGAAATAATATATATATATATGTATATATAAAATTAAAAGCATTCCGATTTTTCAGAATTGATTTTAATTGCTTTTCCAAGCTTTGTGATTTCTTATATTTAATTACTTTTATATTTAAACAATTTGTATTTTGAACTTATCACTGGAATCCAGCTAAAATAAGCTAAATAAATAAGCTAAAATAAAAACAGTTGTCCATTAACTATTAGTAATGCAACAGTGCCAACTAGAGGCATTGGGAATTATCAAGTTCTTCTCTTATGGACCACATCAATAAATGTGAAGGGTTGTAGAGCTATAAATACAGAAAGATCATATTTACTCTACAAAAAGCCCACCCAAAACCTCCAAACAGAAAGGTGTTTGCATTTAATTTTCTGTAGATGTTGATGTTTCAGTAAGTAATTTATTGAATCCAAACACCACAAATATTATCATTCAATTAAAAATTGCATCATCCAGAAACTCAGATATAATCAAGTCAGATCTCAGATTACCTCAGGCTCCTCAAAGAGTTGCTAAGCCATTTAAAAACCTTTGCAAAAATACCTCCAGGCCCTGGAGGTGATCTCACCAAGCAGAGCCATGCTTGGTGGCCCCTTCAGTGCCTATGGTGGTAGGGCACAATGGTGTGCAGGTTCCCAGCATCTGGCAAGAGGACGCTGGAGCAGAGAGGATTGGGGATCTTCTGCAGGTCCTCATGCCTCCTCCTTTTACTGCAACAAAGCACTGGGGAAAAGCTCTTTCCAGCTGCACACTTCTCCACAGTTTCCCCACTGTTTTATCACCAAGTTAAACACAACCTATGTGTGGTCAGTCCCCTGGTGCAGAGAAAACTGAGGTTCCTGAGGATGCTCCATGCCTGAGGATGCACCATACGTGCACACACTGCACCCCTCCCAAGGAAGGGAGCTGGCAGCGTGCACGCTGGGGCATGCCAGCAGCCTGGGGGGCCAAAATGCCTTACAGAGGTTCTCCTCGCTATACTTCTGTACCACTCTTCAGACAGGGAGACACCTGAACCTAAACAGAGATGGCTTTTCTTCTGGCAGAAGGATTGTCTGAAATCTGCACAGCTAGAAAAACAGTGTCACAGAAAGGTCTGTTGGTGGAAGAGGAAGCTCTGCCTGTTGGAGCTGACATAGCAGTAAATAAACATCCCATAGAGAACATTTTGTACTTTTAGGCTGGAGGGTGGAGCCAGCAAGATCTAGTCCTGGTATCCCTCTTTTACCAAAATACATTTATTCTGTAAATCCCAGTGAAAATCATCAAAAATAATACATTCCATTTTTCCCTTGACATCTATACAAGCCTTTCCTGGGGCTGTAGCACAGGGCAGCTGAAGGACAGAAGAATCAGAGCATCCCAAAAGAGCAGAGGAAACACTGGGGGGGGCTGAAGGTGACAGTACTGGAATAAGATGAAGGCTTAGAAGTGAAAACATAGGCTTTGGCCTGGGAAGCTGAGAATACAGCTTGCAGCCAGTATAACCACTGTAAAATCTTTTTTTTCAATAAATCTTTTTTCCAGTTATATTATTATACTTATGTTCCATAACTATGTCTTTACAGGAATACGAAGCTGAAAAAGAACAGGGGTCCAGTGGAATCAAACCTCTGGGGCTCTGGCAAGACTGAAGTTATTCAGTTGACTGTTACCTAGAGCTCTACTTTCAACAGAGGAAAAAAAAAAAATAATAACATCTGTTGTGAATCATCTTGTAATACCAGAAGTGACATTTCCACAATGGTGACTCTTCTGAAAGACACACACAGAAATAAAGCAGCATGTCATATCTAGATTTCTTTTAACGGCTTCATTGAAATGAACCAGAAATTTTCTAAAAATGATTTTTGGCTGTCAGTCAAAACCTAAGCCTAATGGACACTTGCAGGGTTTTTCCATTTATTCATGTTTCTGTTTGGCAGTGAAAGTTAATGTTCTGTACTCTGAGCCTGAAGCATAGTTTTCATCTCTGGTACTATTTGCTCTTTGATTGCACCCTGAGATCCAGACCTGTGTTAGTAGGAGCCAGATGTACCTCTCAACCACAAAAATATATGCTCTCTGAAGCTTTCTTGTGCTGTTTTTTCTAAAATTTGCTTGGGCATTGTGTCTATGTGATTTCCTAATTATTTTGTTTATTGATTTGCAAGGCATATTAGGCATGTGTAAAATTCTTTCACGGAGTTATAGATGGATGTTGCGGGAACCATGCTGAATTACAGCTGTCACGGGAGCTGTGCTCTCATCCCTATGTACGTATGAGCTAAAGCAGATTCACACAGTGTAAGAACTTCATCAGCACCTTTTGTTTCTGTGGAAGCAGATCTGAATCAGCCTGTGATGATCAGTCTGACTGCTAGCGAGTACTAGCTGGAGGTGAGGTCTTTAGGTAAGATAGACCCAAGGACTTCCCAGCTTCTTGCCATCAACATCTTTTAATCCTTACATAATTTTTCAAGGATTGTTATCATAAAGTTTGTATATCATCTGGAGGGATCAAGCAGGTTGAAAGGAAATATGCAGACACAAAATATTATACTGTCACATCCTAGAAAGGCAGTACAATGACTAAGCAAGTGCTCCAGGATTCATACAGTCAGATGTGACACTGATATCTGCCACCTGTTATTTTTCCATGCTGCACTGAAAAAAATCTCTATATGCCTGAGAATTTATTTATGATTATATTGGCCAAAACAAAACAAAACAAAACAAAACAAAAAAGCTTAATAAAAATAGTGTCAGTAACACGGGAATAAATACACAGAAGGAATTGGTATTAAAAGTTCTTTGCTCAAGGAAACCCATGTACACAGACAGAAAGAACATCCTCCAGTCATCCTGACACATATGTACCTGGGGACCAGGCTGGTGAGGCACAAGGATTACAGGAGCCCAACGGCTGGATGAAGCCCCTTCGGAACTGGACACAGGCACATGTACTATGGGGCTCTTGCTGAGTTCACCAGGAAATCAGCACAAAGCTGCTCAGCCCTGCCAGGACCACTTCTGGGTGCAATGCCTTTGACATTGTCAAGCTAAGGTGATTAAATGCAGTGCCTACGTCCTCTTGTGAATCTGGGTTTCTTGAATAATCTCTGGTTATTACACAATGCACTTGAATTATACTCATTCACAAGATGGTTATCTTCAGCATGTTCAAAAACAAAGACAAAAAGATCTACTTACCATTGCTCATTGATTAACATCCCGACTAATGCATCACAGCAGTTTTTATAAGCAGAACTAGGAATTCACTGTAATACTAACTTTCGTATGTAACTAAAGAAAAACTAAGAGACAAACATTAGTGTGGTCCATCATCATTTAATTCGTTATAAGCCTTTCCACACAAATGCCTGTGTGATTAAAATTGTAAAGATAATGTAATGAGTGTATATTGCAAACTAATTTTCATGCCATGTTAGTTACTGATGGTAATACTGAACAACAGTATTACCCTCTGCAAGTCTTTGCTCTGGTGTTATTTGCCTTGTTTTTGTAAAGGTATTTTATCTCTAGAATTCATCTTATCAACTCAATATCTTATCTGATCTTGGCTGGTATCTTGCCTCTCCGTGGCATGAGATGTGTTCCCCACAACATAGCCAAGTACACTACTCCCCACAACATGGCTTAGTAGGGTGAATAACAAGGACAGCTTTTGTAATTGCTGCTTTCCTAAGGTGGATGTGCTCTGAAATGCAGGACCTCGGTGCAGCTCCACACAGGTAAGAGAGCTGCTGCCATAGGAATTCAAGCCACCACAGGGCTCAGTTTCTGCCTGCCAAAGGGTGAGTACAAGAGGGGTTTTATGGCTTTCATAGGCACTGGCTAGCATGGTGCAATGTCTACTCCACCATACTACCCCCTGGTACCAGAGAACCAAGGAGTGACTGGACGCACATATACACACATATGCTCAACACAGACTTCCACAGCTGTAAGTTAACCCTGCTAAGGTTATAGCTGAGTCACTCAGTTCACTAGCACTGGATGAGACACAGCAACCTTCCCAGGTTGCTCAAATGCCCCCTGAACATCCAGGCCTAGCACAGGCAGCAATCTTCAAAACTCTAGAGGAAAATTTTGTCACCATACAAGCAAAAGCTGATTGACTTCCATGGGGCAAGGCACTTTGCTCCCAGTCTTCGGTATGACATGGTCCAACCAAAACAAGCGGCAGCATTATCAAAAATTCACAACCATCAAGTGTGGGAATTGGAGGAACAACTCACAAGGAGAATGAGTCAAATCTTTTATATAGGTGTAACTTGTCACTGAAACCTGAATCCTTTATTATCTTTCCTCTCTTCCATCAATGACGCTGAAGCACTTTTGCTTCTCTTTTTAAACCCAGAGTCTTTTGTCTTACTGTCATAAAGAAGGAAGCTGACACTGTCTGGCTTACAAAACAAAGGGTCAAACCATTTGTTTTCATTTGCTGAAGAAACGTGGTCAGGGTTCAATGTGACTGAGCTGCAAGCCCCCCCTCAGCTTCCCGCAGTGAGACCAGCTCACCTGTTGCAGCAGACAGCAGCCCCAGCAGGCTCCTTCCAGAACAGGCAATCAGACCTGTTCTGCCCTTTTTTAAAGCTATGCTTTCAATATTAGGATATATTATTATATTAGGACCCAACAAAACATCTAAATTATAGATGCTAATACAGAAAAGAGCTTTTTAAAGGTTCTTAATAATGCCCTTTGTTACTGCAGTGGTGCTGTGCTTCACCCTGTCCATACTTTCTCTGGAGCACGGGAGGAGCACATGGGACCCAAAGGGATGGCAGCAGCAGACAGGAGGTACCTGACAGGGGTGTTTCAGTTCTGCAAGTGCTGAAGGAGGATGTTTTAAACGGTCAAAAACAAAAGTGAAAAATTTCTTTCTAATTTGAACTAAATATGCTTTCTCTACATATATTAAGGGTTTCTTCTACTGAGCTGTAATTCTAGGGATTCTATACCTACCATTACGAGGGGAAGCCATAACCTGTGACAAAGAAGAAAGAATGAAGAGGTGTCACAGGGGCATCTCTTTTTCCTAGAAATTCTCTCAGATGCTTAATTTCTTCTTTTATTCTTATACTATTAATTCTCATATTATGCACTCAAAAAATTCATATTTGTATTCAGCTTAAAGGCTCAAACAAATTTGCAAAGGTTAAACAATCTGATATGATTATCATATTAACTGAGCCCGGCAGTGTCTACACTCACGCCCACAAAGCAGAGTTCTTGCAGCTCAGCCAGCTTCCAGCTAGCTGGAAGTGCAAGTTTGAAGTCTCCATTAAAAATGGTAAAGATAAGTTACCACCAAAAATACAGAAGGTCGTATTTTGAATTTTTTATTACGAAAGCAGTGGATTTTTTATTTTTATTTTTTTGTAGCGGCAAATATTTAGGAGGAAAAAAAGGAGAGAATCAGAGATACCACCTGAAAAGGTAATATTTTATGCACAAATATTAGAAATCATACTGAGAAGGCTTGTTGAATAGATAGAAAAACACAACACAAGAATTATGTTATTAATCACATATATATTTCAGTGGCAACAGAAATCAAAATAACAAAGCATCCAAGTTAAACAAGATTCACATGAAAAGGAGAAGGAAAAACTAACAATACAGTCTATACAAACAAGCACACGTGAGAGGAAGAACCAAAAGGGGATTGCTCCTGATTCCCATGCAAAGGCTATCCAAGGAAGAGGGAAAACATGATCCAGCTAACTCCTTGTTTGTGCAAAGGGAATAAATAAAGGGCTGGGGGATTGGACTAGATGATTTTTCAAGGTCCCTTCCAATCCCTAACATTCTGTGATTCTGTGCTTTTCCCATCTTAGTCAAGATAGATAAAAATTGTATAAAGCAACATGTCCCAAGAATTAGACCATGTTTAAACTACAACTCAGAGAAGCAATAATCATAGAATCATAGAATGGCTCAGGTTGGGAGGGACCTTAAACTTCATTTAACTCTAACCCCTCTTCCATAGGGATGCCACCCACTAGTTCAGGTTGGCCAAGGCCCCATACAGTCTGGTCTTGAACACCACCAGGGATGAGGCAACACCTCCAGGAATGGACCAATAATTTAACTTTATACCATATTTTAAATAAAGAATTTTATTTAAAAAAAAAAAAAAAAAACTTTATTTGTTAATTACATTCCTCTACACAAAGTAACCCTTGTTACTATTAGCTTCATACCTGTCTTCAGGCACCAGTGAGCACAGCCATTCACTGGGAACAAAAGCCCCTACAGTTCCAGCTTTCATTGGTGGTTTCTTTTTTCACTGGGCATAAGCCAGACTCAAACTGTTTGAGGGGGGAAGTAACAGGCACACATAAGCCACTATTTATTTTTGATCCTCATACAAGACACCTGATACAGGCCAAGATGAAGAGAAATCCAAAGATTCAGAGTACAAGCATGGGAACTCACAAGAGTGCAATTTGGAGGGATGGCAAAAAAGGAAGGGGGAGGGTGGAAATGCATGAATTTGGTTTCCAGCTAAAAGGTCTCTCTCCTTTTTCTCAGATGAACGTGCCATTGTTGCCACACAGAGATACGGAGAGCTGAGGCATTCTGTGCTTAAATCACTGTTTTTAATTTCAGAAAAAGGACTTTCCAACAAGAGAACTGATTGCTGCTGGTGAGAAAACATTTCTTATTCCTAACTTTCCTTTAATACAGAAATGAGTTTTGGCTGACAAATGCATTACAAGTCTAGTTATAAAAAAAAAAAAAAAAAAAAAAAAAAAAAGACAAATGATAGATGCTTAGAGATTAGTTAGCAAAATGTATGTTCTGATAGAGAAATGAAGGTAATTTTTATGTTTTTCGGGCTGTCTTTTTTTTTCTTTACTCAGTTTAACTAACATTGGATCATGTAGCATCAAAATTTCAGAATATTGAATTTCAATTGCCTCCAGCTAAAACTCCATAAATCATCCTTCCAAAACCCTGTGGATTTTCAATAGGGTGGTAATCAATTATTTAAGCTTCAGATAAATAATCATGTGACTTGGAGAGATTTACACTTTGATTGTTTGTGAATACATTATGAAAGGTAGTGTTTCACACATTCCATACCTGATTTATAGTGACATATCAGGTGTGATTTCAAAGCCATAACTATTTATGTTTACATAGAGTTTTAACAGGTTAATATAAATGCTATATTTTATCATTAACGTTTGACAGATAAACTAACATTACAGTTGTTAGCTTTCTGTGAAAGAGTTGCTTTAAAAACTGAGTTGTCAAGAGTAGCAGTACACCCCATAGAAGGGTGTATATATATATATATATATAAGTATAATGATCTGCTTTTGCTGACTCAAATTAGTGGTCTGCACCAACATAGTGAAAATTTGAATGGAGTTTCTATTCCCAAAAATTTCTCAGCCTGCAAGCTTAGCTAAAAGTTATAGTCTTTCCTTATGAAACACAGGAAAACTTTATGTTTTCTTATTAAAATTCTATAATGTCCAATCATTAAATTAATATGCAGAATTAATAAGCTCCAGAGGATGTATCTTTCTAAAACTCACTCTACAATAGAAAAGATGAACAAACTTAAGATGGAAGGTATGTGAAAGAAAGAACAATTCTGATGCCATGTTGGGGGTGAAAGGGAACTGTGATGGACAAGTCTGAGAAGAATAAATATTATGAGTGTATTAATTATTTTAGCATTTGGGGGAAATTTCTTCAGAAACACAGAATTGCAACAATAAAATGATACTTTTTTTTTTTTTTCTGTTTCTTAATGTGCTTTTTTTTTTTTTTTTTCCGGTCACTTAGATAGAATACTTTTTTTGAGATTGCCAGTTATTGGAAGCAGTATTTGAATTTGTTCACCAGAAATTGAACCATTAACAGTGATGTTAGTGGTGTTGGAGGATTCATTAAAGAAAGGATAAAACCTGCTGCACTTTTTATGCCTTCATGTCCTGAGAAGCACAAAGCATTTTGTTTTGCCAGTGCTCAGGTCTGTAATTCCACGTAAATGACACTACTAAATTCAAGTTTGAAATTTTCTTTATAAATGCAGGCAAAAGTGCTTTGGGGGGTTCTTTAATTTTTTTATTTTATTTTTATTTTATTTTATTGTCTGTTTAAGTCAAAGCACTTTATCAGCAGATCCTTTATCCTAAAACTCAACCTTTGAAAAATGAATCTCCGGTGAGGATCAGCAAGCTGACTGGGTGATATTCTGGGCTACACAGATTACATCTTCTAAGCTAGTACAAATCATTGGGTATTGTCCCAAACATCAGAGTTTTAATGTCTAAAGACAGCTGTACAGGGCAGAAATAAGAGTTATTTATTCAAAATATTTGGCTTTGTTTTGCCTCTCCTCAACCGTCACTTTTGTTCTCTGACTGTTATCAAAACCAGAATTACTGAAGTTCTTATAGTGATCTTTGTCAGGAAGAGAAGCAATCACCTTCAGAATATGGAAGCAGACAGGAACACTGGTGGATAGTTTTATTTGAGATGGAAATTGCTTTTTAAATCACTTTTTAAATGTCATGAAGAATAGGGGAAATATTTGAGTTCTTGTTGTGAGAAATAGTTGAAAATCAGAATATTTGTTTGAAAATTATCTCACAAGATAGTGGCTTCCCGATAATGCCCTGGTTCACAAAGTTAGGCTTTGTTTTCCAGTTTCCTTGCTGCACTGAAAAGGATCAAATAATGTTCCATTCAACATTGGCCTTGCCCCTTCTGCTAATTGCAGTCTCATCAAACCTTGCAATGGCAATCAAAAAGGAAAAAAGAGCACCTCAGACATTATCAAGAGGTAATGTATATTTCACTTTATGTAGTTATCTCCTCATCTTACCATGTAGGTCTGGAAATGTTTTTATTTAGAATATACCTGAAAGCATATATATACTTCCTTAGGTTCACTTATCTCTAAGGATAAGTGAAACACTAAGTAATGTATCTTTTTCCTCCATGTCATTTCACTCCATCAGTTTGTTCTTAAGAATATGTCTGAGGGCCTCATATAGCCTCTGTAATTTATGTCATTCACAGTGACCTAGTAGAAGCAAATAAACTAAATTAAGTCTCTGAAACCCATCTGCACTTGAAGAACTGTCAGTGAAAAAAATAGTTTTTCAGATGTCTATTAAAAGATAATTTGATATGGTAACTTATAGCTCCTGAAATACAATTTCATAACTTAGTTTCTGTGCAATTTTTTTCTACAGACCCATTTGTATATGCAGAACAACAGGTTGAGCCATTTGTGGGGTTTGAGGATGATCTTTCCTTTTCATTTTCATTTTCATTTCCTTATTAGCAGATAGTCACACTTAAAAGATTCTCTTGTGGTTCATGATTTTCAACCTGGATGTTAAATGAAGATGCTATTTTAAGTTCTTTATGTCTAATCAAGAAAAAATGACTGGAAAAATATCTGACTGAGGTCTTTTCCTATTCTCAGTCTTCCCTCTCCTTTCAGGTCCATTCACCCTCCAAAATTTCCAGCTCACTTCCTGAGCTGCTCTGCAAGCTGTGCAAAGCATGCAGACCCCATGGCTCACCTTTGAGTTCTTCCCATACAAAGCCTTGGCAGAGCCCTGCATCAGAGGCTAGTTGCTTGGGAGGCATCTGGGCAGCAAAGGGAAGTATAGGAACAGATCAACTGTAGGAACTGTACTGATGTTTTAAGTTATTCCATATGACCAAAAATAAATAAATAAATAAATACAGGGCAATCAAAAAGCTTCATAAAATACCAGAAACAAGGATAAACGCTTTTCCATATGAAACACTTCATATATACAGGACAGCATTTTCTAACCCCTGGACTAACCAAAGAGAAATATCAAATCACTTTTCGTAAGTAGTATCCACGGAGAATGGTTACACCCAATCTGGTACCTATTGCCTATCTTGCCTAGATCAGAATTCATTTTTCCCACTCAGCCAAAATTCAAAAATAAATAAATAAATAAATAAATAAAAGAGAAAAAAAAAAAAAAAAAAAAAAAAAAAAGAAAAAAAAAGCAAGAAGTCAATTTTATTGTGTCAGCTTTGAAACAAATTATCACAGAAAGCAAGTGTCAGTTTTCTAATTCTGATTTATGGGATTTTGGGATACTGCAGAGCCTTGAGCAAATTACATGTAATTTTCACAGATCAAAAGGGAATACTTAAGCATGCTGTAAAATGACCCCAGCTGACTTCTCTGTGTGACTACCTATGTCAGCAGTTGATTTCAGCCAGGGCTGGGAACACACTGGTTAAGAAGCCAAAACCCCACCATCAACCAGACAGATCTGAAATCAAAGTCACTCTCCTGAAAGAAGAGATGGCCTAGTAGACTCACAAGCAATTGTCCCATGAGAAAGCTAACAGCAAATCTCTGCATAACCAAGGCTGGACCAAGCATTGACCAGACAGTGCAAAAGAACGGGAGACTTAACATGGTCCAGACCCAGAAGCTATTCTGCCATGTGCAGATTTTTATTTAACAGACATTCTTTTATTAAATTATTTAATTAAATGAAGCACTTGCAACTCAATGGATTGAAATGTGTGACTCAGGAGTTATGTTTAAAACTATGTGTTCTTCAAAAACTATTCACATTAAAGTTAATATTATTTGACTTTTCATATTTTATTTTTCTCTCTCATTTTTATAAGCCAGCTTTCTTTTTAAACACATCTACAGCGTCTACATTAAATACAGAACAGACAATATGAAGAAGAAATATGAAGATATAAGGAATTTTGTCACTGATTTAGGGACCTCTAAGTATTCAGGAAGAGATCTAATGAGTTTGTCAAAGGACCTGAACTGGGTACAAATCCTCAGCTAGCTGAGGTCTGTTTTTTAAATATCCCAGTGCACCTATCAGCAGATTTAGAATTTGCATATCCACAGTGTTTGGGAATATTTGACTGGAAAAAAAAAAAATCCTATTTATTTACAACTACCAATAAATGTCAAAAATGTAATTTCTTATGAGTTACTGGCATGGCCACCAGTTAACCATTTTCTTATATTTCTAGGGTGGGGAGATGAAATAACCTGGGTACAAACTTATGAAGAAGGGCTTTATCAAGCAAAGAAAAGGTAAGAGATTACAAAATAGTTTGAGAGACAAAGCTGTTAATCAGACAGTCATGCTTGAATACACTGTAATGAAACAGAACAAAGAAGCACTGTCATGGTTGATTTGCAGACCACTCACTCAAATAAAACAGATTTTCTGCATATAAATAAAAGCACTTGTAGAGATCTTATGACTCTGAAGCAATAATAGACCATTAGGCAAGTCTGCTTTGAACACTGTCTTTTCTTTGTGGAAAGATGATACTGCTGTTCAACAACAGCAGTGTTGTCATTTGAATAGGCAATGATAAATAGACAATAATAATACAGTTTTTGTTTGTTTGTTTGTTTGTTTTTTAATGTATCATGGATCTCTGATTTCCTCCTCAGTCAACAGCTAGAAATCAATTATATTAGTTCTTGTATGGTGACTTACCACAATTTCTCACTATCCTGGTAGGACCAAGAGTTAAGTGAGTCATTCTCTGAGTTTCAGCTGAAAATATGTTTGAGGATGCATAACAATACTTATTTAAATCACTATTCCCATTAATTTTAGACTATAATAGTGTAGCACAAGATATTGCTAAATTGAAATTTAGCAAATTGAAATTTCAATTTAACAATATCTTGTGCTACACTATTATAGTCTAAAATCATATTTATATTATAGGAATCCTGTCTGGACGCCTACCTGGGCAACCTACTCTAGGGAACCTGCTTTGGCATGGGGATTGGACCCGATGATCTCTTGAGGTCCCTTCCAACCCCTACAATTCTATGATTCTATGAAAGCAAATTGTTTTTAAAGTAAATGACAATCAATTTCTTGTACCCTGTGAAAATGTCTATGAACCAAACAATTCTTGACAGTGACTGCAAATCAAGCATTAATAACTCATTGGCTGAACAGTAACACAAGTTGAAAAAATGTAGGAGAAAATGCATAGAATTGTTTTATATTTTGACATGCTAAAAAATATAAAACTTTGATAATCTATAAAAACATTTACCAAAATAAATAAATAAATGAAAATAAAATTAGAGTATATCTGTTCAAGAAAGCTTAAAAGAAAAAAAATCTTTTCATAGAGAGCATTTGATGAGAAACCTAATTTTATAAAAATTATTTCATTCCAGTTTGCAGATTATTTTTATTTTATTAATCATGGAGAACTACACGCCTAGGCTATATTAAATATCTCTTCAGTACTCATAGTTTGATTGTATATTAACTAGGAATGAAATGATTCTGACTCTTGTCACAGAATGCTGTGGTATCTCTCTTGTAGAATCTTCTACTTTAGAAAAACTATATAGACAAGGAAACTCTGTTCCTCTACTTTCTTTTATTTCCTTTGTCTCTTTTACAAAAATGCCTGTCATTCCTCACAGAATGCCTATATGGTTTTCCTGTGAGTTAACATAAGATGAAACAGGCTGCCCAGGGAAGTGGTGGAGTCACCATCCCTGGAAGTCTTTAAAAGACGTTTAGATGTAGAACTTAGGGATATGGTTTAGTGGGGACTGTTAGCGTTAGGTCAGAGGTTGGACTCGATGATCTTGAGGTCTCTTCCAACCTAGAAATTCTGTGATTCTGTGAAATGTAATTTGCCTTTTCCAGTCTGCTAGTAAAATTATCTATTTATGTACTTGTCAAATTATCTACCCACATGTTTTATTATTGTTAATAAAGTAACAAGCCACTGATGGTCATTCATCATTTGGAAGACTGCCAATACTGCCAAGGTAATTTTGATTTTTTTTGAGTGTTAAATTTTTGTAAACATATTTATAAGAAACTACAAATATCTATATATTTACCTTGTACTTACAAAAACTTATTTAAATAAATAGGTATATGAAATTGTAGTTGAAAAGCTATGAATTTATTACTATTTTTTTTACAAAAAGTACACTATGAACCTACTAAAAAAAAGAACATAAAATATTCAATGCTGCTGTCCGTCTATCCCTGATGCAGCACTTGTCAGTTTAAATTAAGAGTAACATATTTGTTACTGACTCATTGAACAGATTTAATATTGTTGGCCCTCCTGAGCGGGTAACTAGAGAAGCAGACAAGACTGATGAAATTGATCTAACAAGAATTTTCTGAGAATAAAGTACTTTTGTCAAGCCGAGACATGGTATCTGTTGAAACTACAGGCTTCATAAATAACAGAAGAGAGCTTCCATTTTCATAGCTGGGAGGTTGCACAGACAAGGGTCAAAAAAATAAAGGCTGTGACAGAGCCCTGAAGTGTCTCCTCAGGAATGTGAATCGCCAGTGACAGGAACAATGTGGCCAGTCTCCAGTACCCAAACACAGAAGGAAAAGCAGTGTTTGTGATGGACTTCAAAATGCTCATGTCTTTTCTAGCACTGAAGAAAGCTTTTGCTGAAAATGAAGAGGTACAAGAAATGGCCCAAAATAACTTCATTATGCTGAATCTCATGGTATGAAAGGTTTGGGGAGATTTGACAGGTATCACTATTTGGCTTGTTTTTTCTCTTTCTAAGTCTTGAATTTTTCATGCCATCTAATTACCTCTGGCATTTCAGTTACATGCATATATATGCATTTGTGTGTGGATATACACACACAAGTAGTACCTTTGGTGTTTCTGTCCTCTGGTATGAGATTGTTCACAAGGGATCCTACTCCAGGAATATATATTTACAGGAATATTTTAATAATTAGCTTTAATTTCTCTGCCAGCATGAAACTACAGATAAAAACCTGTCACCTGATGGACAATATGTGCCTCGAATCATGTTCATAGGTAGGTACAATATTTATGCACCTTTTCAAGATATGATTTCTGAATCTATGCAAGTGTCCTCTCCTGGGGACATCAAAATGAATAATTTTGTAAAAAGAAAATAGCTCAGAACTTGTCATTACCATTAATCTGGAATTTGGCAGACCTGAGTTCAGTTCTCCCTCTATCGGAGGCTTCAGCCCCTGTGAACTTCTCAAGTTACAGATATGTTCTGGGGGGTATGTTGTGTTTGGGAGCAAGGTGCCTAAATATCTATTAGCATCTGGGCCTCTGTTAACCCCTGTTAGCTCTTTGTCTTTCTTGCTAGCACTGTTAAGAGATAAAGTTTGCTGAAAGTAAATATCTAACAATGTAGATGTCCATAGTGCAGACATTACCAAAAAAGTCAATGGCCAGTGGAGTCTAAGAAATGATTTCTTGCATTGCAAAGTTGACTTTTGGAATAAACCAAATGAATTGTGCCCCACTGTACACATTCCTTTTCGCTGACTGCGCAGGGAACCTAAGGCGGCCAGCTCTGGCATAGCATCCAAAGTTAGGTGGGATGAAGCCCACACTCAAACAGAGCAAGGTAGCAACAGGAGTTTGATGATTAACTAACAAAAAATTTGTAAAAGGAACCTGTTGAGTAATGTTCACAACTTGCTTTCACAATAGAAACATTAAGATCCACAAGATCTTAGCTCTGAAGTCTCTCGGTAGGTCATGCTAATATTGCATTGTCTGCATCACCTTCACTATCTGTCCAGTCAAACTGGCCTCTCCTGAGGTAACCCCAGAACTTGTTATACAAGATATTTTTCTTTAAATATGGATGAAATGCATGCGTAATCAATCCCTTAAAAATAGCTGCATAATATAAAACTGAGCTCTAGCTTTTGTTCAGGATTTCTCCACATAAAGAGCAGTTGGTTGGAACAGAGCGTAACGGCCTCATAATTGTATGGCTGATGAAATCAGGACTTCTCAGGAACAGGGCTGTCAGTGCTGCACCATGGGCATCGCCTTCAGCTGTTGTGGAAAGCAGTGATTAATATGGTTATTTTTTCAGACCCATCTCTCACAGTAAGAGCTGATATCACAGGAAGATACTCTAATCGGCTATACGCTTATGAGCCACAAGACATACCATTCTGTAAGTGCCCGCTTCATGGTGTTCCATTTCACACTGTAAGCAGCCAGATACACACTAATCTCAATCATCTGTGCTTGAGAATCAGTTAAGATCTCAAAGTAATGAATAAGGAATGTGTGTGAGCATTTACAATCATTTATAATCATCTAACCTGTTCTAGCAAGACATGTTAGCCCATTAGTAGTAGTCCCACTGAATTTACTGGGACTACTCAGGTAAGACAAGTTGAAAGAGTTGTGTGAGAGCAATCAGGACCAAGATCTGAGCAGTTTGCTGGAGAGTGGTGAAAGTCACTATGGCTCAACTACAATATAATATCCAACTGCAATATGTAAACAGCTGGTGGTGGGAGGAAAACAGAAAAAAAAAATGCTGATGGTTACCTGAGTACCATCTATGACCCATATTTTGAAAAGGAATGTGATTTTTCAAGTTGAGCTAGTCCTTACACTATACCATCTACCTGACACCAGTGCAGTATCTCACTGCAAAAATGTATGTCACATCTGATTACCAGGTTTGCTGTTGAGAAGTAAAGAAGTTGAAAGGAATCTTGTCAAATCCCTTTAATTTAAACGTTTTGATTCATGAAAGTTTTTGCCTTCAGCTTTAGCATTCTTACGCAAAAACTTTTACTACATACTTTTACTATATGCAAGAATTTTTACTATATACTATACAAATCTCTAAAATATAATGTGTTAATGAATTAATTTTATAGTGAATAATATAGTGAACAATTTTATAGTGAATAATTTTATAGTGAATAATTTACTAATCAAAATAGATTTTCTTAATCATATAATGCATTTTAAGTACATTTTACTGTTCTTATTTATTTTTCTTTCAGTAATAGAGAACATGAAGAAAGCATTACGTCTCATTCAGACAGAACTGTAACAAACAGTGAAATGATCATAGCCTCTACAGGGTGAAGCTACACCAGGATATCCAATATTTTAAAATATTTTAGTTAACCCTTCTGTCTCTACTAGTATTTTGAACTCTAACCAAGCAACTTTAATATACCAGATTTTGTAAGAAATACATATGCATGATTTGGAGAACAAACATAAAAAGGCTATCATGCCCACTTGGGAAACAGAGAAGAAATCTATCAAACACTTGAAGTTAGTTTTCTGAATAACTGAAAGTGATGGTTTAAGGTGCAGCAACTTTGAGCTGCATTTTATTAATTCAGCTATAGCTTCATTGTCAGCTACAGCTTCTGATCAAGAGCTATGGACAATCTTTTTTTACGTCAATTTACAATTTATTATGTAAGGTAATATCTACATCTCAGCTCCTAATTTTTATTTTTATTTCATGTAGCTTGTAAGTCTTTAGTGTAGCTCAGATTTACATGCTTATTTCTCATTTGTTGGCAAATCAGACAGGAAGGTTCTTGCTATAGACTTTAGAATAGCTAATATAGAAAAAAAAAAAAATCTGAGATCCAGGCTTAGCTTTACTCGGTGTCTTTAACTATTATTCTGATAACTTAAAACAGAACATATTTATTATTCTGAGCACATGGTCTCCATGAAGTGATGAGAATCATCAAGTAAAAACTACAGGCTTTGCCATGATAAAAATACAGTGATGCAATAGAGATGGAAGGAGATAATCCCAGAACTCCACACCTGAGGCCAAGTCATGCTTGTAAAGTCTGATATAGAAAACAGGAGCAGGCTTTTCCTAGCTCTTTTAAATGCCATGTAAGGCATGTGAAGCTCATCACAGGCCATTCCTTCTTCTGCAGCATCCCAATTCAGACATCATGGTAGAAGCGTAGTGAAGGGATCTGTACTTACAAACTCCTCTTCTTAACAAAACCACCATGTGGAAGGGCATGCACTTATTTTAAGTAAAAAGCTTAAGTCAGTTGAGATAGTTTGTTATCCCAACAATATTCTTTTTCACTAGAGTAAGATGGTAAGTCATTAATCCACAGGAAGAGCAAGTGTGTTACATTCTGTGCAAGAAACCAATGTCACTTATCTGTGTAACCTGCCATTTCCTATGATGCTGCCTAAATGCACATATGAAAGATGTGTCCTTTTCAGGACATCTATGTCAATTTACAATAATGAGTAATAATTCATAATAAATTAGCTATATTGTGGCTATCTATGTCTTCATAGCTATGTAAAATTTGGATACAATAACATATTCCAACAGTGGTCATAAGTGGTTGGTAAAATCAGAGAAAATAGTCTTGTATAAATCATTAATGGTATATTGTCTTCATAATCTGTTAAATGTTTTGTTTCCTTTTTTTAAAAAAAAAAAAAAAAAAAAAAAACTGGGGGAAAATGCTAGAAAAAAAATTAAACTGGTGATCTCATTCCTTTGAATTGTATTTATTTCTGATCATTTCTGTCCAAATCTACTTAAGATGTAGTAACGTTTCCCACACTGTAGCTACATCCTCTCCTGAGCATACCAGAGATGTTCAGGAGAAAGGGATGTGAGCTAGCTGCCAGACATGACACAAGATAGGTATGGCAGTACTTTCAAAGTAGGGTTGAGAGAACACTGGAGAGAAGCACACCACAAAATAACTTTGGAAATGCTGGCATACAGTAGATTCAGAATATTACCAAAAAATTAGATGTAATGTGGTAGGTCTTTACTGTCATTTTGCAGAGGATTTCTTTTTTCCCTCCATATATTCATTTTCAAGGACATTGGCCAAGATCTCCCAACATGACAGAATGGCTCAGGTTGGAAAGGACCTTAAAGATCATCTAGTTCCAACCCCATTGCCATAGGTAGGGATGCCTCCCGCTAGACCAGGTTGCTCAGGGCCTCATCCAACCTGGCCTTGAACACCTCCAGGGAAGGAGCATCCACAACCTCTCTGGGCAACCTGTTCCAGTGCCTCACCACCCTCTGAGTGAAGAATTTCCTCATAACTTCTAAAATAAATCTTCCCTCTTCTAATTTAAATCCCCAGAGCCCCCAAGTCCTTCTCAGACTATGAGAGACATTGGCTTGAAACAACTCCTGCTCTAACTTGAGTAGCAAAAAATATGTCAGACAGTTACACTATCAGCCAATGCCTGCATGATGTATTTATGCTTCAGAAGACAAAGGTTTCAGGCTCTTGGTGGATATTTAAGGCAAGGCTGTACCTTTGGAAGTGTCTGTATGCCTAAGCTTTCGTTCCAGTGTGAAAGAAAAACTTTCAGTTTGAAACCTAGAAAGCAGCTGCAAAACAAAACAGTTGGCATTCCTTCAACTCCAGTAGCTACATCTTTTTTCATGGTATTCTTGCTTCCTTGCCTACTACTACCGTGCCACGAGATACAAAGATGACTGTGTCAGACATAAAAGGCTACCCTTGTGGACTACCCTATTCAATGCAGATACTACGTCAGCCTTTCTCTATAGGAAGGGTATCCTCATACACACAAAAGCTGAAGAGCATAAATATGCCGAGGGATCCTTTGGGATTGTACAGTGGATGAACATTTTAATTCCTCTCTCCTGTTAGATAAATAGACAACAGCACAAAACATACAAAACATACAGCCCAAACCCAGGGATGACAGCATTTTTGTGCTGATTGTTGCCACTGCTCACACCCACGTTACTATAACAGAGGGAAACCACAGACACAGCCTGGTGTCACAACACAGTAACTCAGAGGTTCAAACTTAGTGCAAATATATAGTTGAAATCATAACTACAATGCTTTTAGTGAATTCTTTGTCAGATAAAAATGCAAGTTAGTTGATATAAAACAAGACTGGTTTGCTTAACTGAATGGAGCATAATTGCAAAAACAACAGAATTCACAGCAACAAGGTCTTACTTTTACAATTTACACAGTCAAGGTTATGGAGATGAAGGGTGGCCCTCACAGCTGGTGACTAGTTAATTTGCAGGAGATGTTCTTAGATACAAGGACACACTGGAGTCTCTCTGAGATAAGTTTACCAAATTCAACCCACATCTCATATCTGTGGTTGTCCTCAGACAATTCACAGTTTTGAGAAATCCAGATGTGCAGCCTTGGCTCTGTTTTTTCTGGAGATAGCATATATTGGCTGTTCTCACTCAGTCAAAGTCAGATTTATTCATTTTTCACTGTTGATAACAATTGCTAATAAAATACACACTTGAATATATTAACCTTGGCTGGCACAGGCTTAAATGAAAATGGATAGTATTGTCATGTTTCTCGCTTCGTATCTGTGATGCAACAGGTAGTGTTTCAAGTTAGAAAACTAGCTAATCAAATCAAATACACCTTAGTCCCTATAAAAGCACCAAACTCCTGTATTTATGCTTCTTCTGCTTAGCTACAACCAGATGGGTGTCACCTTGCTTGATCTGAAAGTTGCATGCCAATTATTATTTTCTGCAAGCCTATGGATTACATTTGGGTCACTTTTTTTGTAGATCAATTCAAAAGGTTTGTGATTCAGGACTATAGTCCTGAATTCACCTTGGCTCAGTAATGCTAAACTCCACAGTCTCATCTCACTGCTGTAACAGAAAATAAATGGTAGAATTATCAATTATTGGCATTGTGGAAGAAACAATTAACTCAAGTCCTGGAACCTACTGTCCTTTTCCTTATTATAAAGAACATATTTTAAACAATAAAAAAACTCAGAACAATATACAGATCATTGAGTTTCATTCTAGGAAGAAAGCTGACCTGTGCATATACACTACAATGCTTGTGACTTTGACATTTGAAGAAAATCAGGATCTATTTCCAAAGGTCTTACAGATACAGACTACATCTGTAATATAGAACTATATTTTCCACTACAGAATTTTTTGACAGCTTTGATGCACCATCCATCCAAGCAGACAGCAACCACTTCCCAGAAATGTTACAGGCGCAGGAATCCCTCTGTGTCAGATGAGATCTGCTACGCTAAGTGGCCAAATGGAATTCAGCCCTCCTCTTTCACTTCTCAAATCCCTATAGACATCAGGCTGAAATGTGTAACCTTGAGAAAATAGAACTAAGTTTATCTGATTCTTAAAGATTCAGATACAATCCTTTTGGTGGAGCTAGATATTCAGGTAAAAAACACCCCGAATGTTGCGCAACATTTTTTCTGTTCACAGTTTAGCTCAACATTCATCCGTAATTTTACAGCTGATACTATCTTTCTGCCCTCTCTTCCTTGGAGATTATCTGACCTGATGAAACAGAAATTCAGATCTGAGATTAAATTCTTATTGCTCAGGGACAAGATAACATTTCTGTAACCTGTGCAAGGAAAGACACAGCATGATTCTTTCCCCTTTTGTCTTTTGAAATAAATGACTGCTGGCATGCCACAGTATTCACAATATTCATGGGCAGATCTTTATTCATGCTGTTTACTTCAATTTCTTAAAATAGATTGGGAAACTGTTCCTTTTTTTGTTGTTGTTGTTGTTGTTGGTTGGTTTTTGTTTAACCAGAATTAAAATAACCAGCTTTACTTGACCTCTGTTCAATTTAGAGCTAAAGAAGGAGAACAAAAGACAGCATATGTGAGTGTGAGAGCAGTAGCTATTTTAAACAGGATGAATTCAAGCATAATGTAAGGACCTATAGCTGAGAAAACCGATCTGGGTAGCTTATGCACTTTATAGAATTCATAACCATTATATTATACACATGGATGCTAATATTAACATGAGCGTAGTATCACCTATGGAAACAACTATTTCATGTAAAAGACTTCTCTGATTTCTGCCTTTGTTCTGACCACGACATATTCTGGAAAGCAAACTTTATTGCCACTTGCTCACATATCCATACCTATTTCACTGCCTGGACTTATCTGTTGTAATCAGACCAAGGGTAGTCAAACAAACGTGGACTTAACGTCAGTGAGGTGAGGCACAGGAATCTGTGAACCGACAGAACAGGATCCTCCCCTATGTATCCGTCTCAAAGCAGAAAGGCGTTGGCTTTTCTAGGCAGATGGCTGATGCATTGGTCTGCAGAGCTAAAACATTTCTAAGTGTGCAAATATTTGCGAGGAACCAGAACAAAAGAAAAGCCACCATAACTTTGTGTACCGTGGAGACAAGAGACTGTGGGACACCTCAGCACTTAAATGGCAAAAGTAACATTGTCTTGCAAAATAAGACTGATATACTGTGGATTGGTTCATGTACTACACGTGTTCTTGCCAAAGGCTGACACAGAGAAATTTCCAAATGCTGAGGTGTCCTACACAGGACTGACCAAGTCATTGCTGTGTTTCCTTTTCTTTCTTCCTTTGTTCCAAAGGTTTGCACAGATCCTCAGAGTGCATGAGATGGAAACAAGAAGTCCCCACGGTAATTAAAATGTCCATAAATGCCAATGAAAAGGGGAGGAATATTTATTCCTTCAACAGAAAATCTCCAGAATTAACAATTCAAATATTCATACATTTTCCTTGTTATTCAAGGTGCTCATGATGTTCATCACTTACCATGTTGGGTTGCTACAGTGCACTGTAAAGTAACTGACCATGTAGATTCATTTCAGCAAACATTTTTCTTTTAAAAGGTATCAGATTTTTGCTTAGAAACATTTAGAATGACAGAAAACACACAGCAATATCCTTTATTTTTAATAAGAAAGAATCCAAACGCAGTAGAGCCATCCTTCAGTTCACACTGACATATCAAGCACTGCATTTCCAAATTTCCTTATAATTCCAAATCCAGTTATTCTTAAGTAGATATTCATCAAGTCACCCTTTGCATATATGTGACCTGTATGAAAGAGAGAGAAGATGCTATATGTGACAGTTTTTCAAGGTTATAATGCTCTTGAGAAAACGCTCCCGTTTTTTGGTGCTTGGATTTGGTTATGGCTTCAGAAAAGAGCCTAAAAATACTATTAAAAGATCTACTATGTCGTCTTTTTTCCATGTACTCTAAGGATCACTCAATTCAGCACACCCTGGCTGCCAGTCCCCAGTACATTGTTTGTAAAAGGCTGGCACACAGGAAACCATTCTGCTATTTAGTACTCAGACAGCTGGGGAGAACTGAGTTCATAGGTATATATACACTTCTGTCTTCACTGCCTATGTCCACACACAGGGAAGATGACAGTGACTGACTAGAAAAGAAGCTAAGTTAAGGTCTATTGTACAGGGTAGAAAAAAAGGAGCCTTGATCTGACAAGATGTTTTTGTTATCTTTGTTGTTTCAAGACTAAAAGCAGGTAGGGCTGTGATTTTACACATTTCTTGAACATTTCTATCAGAGAACCATGAAACAAACTTGGAAAACAGTTCCACATACAATATACTTCACTGTTATCAAATATTTTCACATGTACATACTCCCTGAGGCAAAATCTCACCCTAATAGAAAGACATATTCCCTCATGTCCTAAGTGGCTTTAGTTCTCATTAATTTGTATACTCTTGGTCTTAATGAAAAAAAAAAGACAAAAATGCCAAAATCCTTTAATGAACTTCCAACAGGCCTGAATGACTTCAAAGATTTAGTGCAGTTGTTACACTGAGCCTGGAAACTCTATCTTTTCTTCCTTGGAAGAATGCCCTTTCTTATTTACTAACCAAACAAATTAATCCATAGAAAACCACACTCTACTGAAAACACATTATGGGTTGTTCTGCTTTCTTCAACTAAAGATATGGGAGGTGGGACACTCCTTTAAAGAGAAATAAAGTTTTTGAGGTTTTTGTTTGTTTGTTTGTTCTTGTTGTGTGTGTGTGTGTGTGTGTATAAGAGCCAATAAACAATTTTGTTAATGTTCAATAGAGACTTTTAAAATAATAAGTATTATTTCATGAAATCATTCTAGAAGGCTAACATGCAAATGTGAGCCCATCTTAAGTGCTTATGTGGTGTCCACTACATTAACACCATCAGGTAGAACTACAAGTCTTCTTAGAGATACATGAAGGCTGTCTTTCCTGACCACATGTGTTGACTATAGAGTAAGCTGAACTTGTACAGCCTCAAGTACAGTTATAGGGCATCGCTGGAGTACAAATGACCAGACAGCTTAGGCGTTAGGCAATGCTGTTACCTTCAGACAGCTATGCTGCCTGAAGGTTGCCTATAATAAATGGGTAGTATTCAAGAGACTGATACATCTTTTGGTTATTTACCTTGAAAAGACTCACAGGGTCTAAGGATGTTTAGTTATCTGTGTTTTTATATAGAAGTAACTAAAACATCAGCAGATTAAGATCACACAAAAAACATGTAGCAGGGCAAAGAAGTGGAGATGCATTTACCCAGCTCGTATGAATGGGAATAATAAATAAATAAATAAATAAATAAATAAATAAATAAATAAAGTAATTAGCATAGCTTTTTTTCTGACTGTGAAATGTGTTCTATTGGTCATTTGAATACTTGAAATGAAGGGGAAAAAGGCACTGTGCTAAGATAAATGAAAGAGAACATCCACAGTTTTATAACCAATGCAGATGCCTTAAAGCATAAAGCCTTTCCTTCCTGCACTGAAATAAATCAAGGGATACGTGTCCTTCTGGTGGAGAAAGGATGACTCACCAAGAAAGCTAAAGAAAATTCTCCGTGTGCTATATAATTTCATGACATGCTCTACTGAGCCATAAACTAACCCAGAGGTAACAATGTCATTGAGAAAGAGTAAATTCCAGAAATATTTGTGGTAAACAGATAATTCCACAGTTTTAGCTAGAGGTCTTAAAGTAGCTACCATTTCTCCAGGTAAAGTTAAAATTAATTTAAAGAAAAAGCTGTTGTTCCAAGTCTAACAATACTAAGTATTGCCAATGCTAGTAAATACTTTGTCATATTTCAGTCATGTAGATTCAATATATTTGTGACTATATGATAATAAATTACAGAAATGTTCGAACTACGAAGTAACCACAGAGGAAAGTTGCCAAAAAGACTTCAGGCTGATAAGCTTATTTTGAAACAGCAAAGTTGAAAAACAAGTAAAACCTTCCATAAGAACAGTAATTTAAAACAGTATAAATATATATATATATATATTATCTAAATGTATGCTTAAATTCTGAATGTTTTGGCAAATCTCAGTGATGGAACCAGAACAAAAAGATGTGCTTTTAAGGGTATTTCATTTATAGAAATACAGATTGCTTTGCATGATGTTACAGGAGAAAAAAAAAAAGTATAATTGCTCACTAAGACTGCTGCTAATGTTCTCAGCAGAAACTATTTAGACACCAAAAGCTTCCAACAATTAAATAGTCCCCTTTGCCTCACCACAACAAAGTATTCTCTAATAAAGTTGTAGTTTCTTTACAACATATTATCAAATAACACATTAGAGGTATTTGTATCCAAAATTAATTTGGAATACTAACACTAATTAATTAACCTATGTTCTTGTTGGATAAAGTGGGCAAGTGAGGGATCTGAAAACCAACAAAACAAGGAAGAAGTGGGCCTATCCCAAGGGTATGCCTACAGCAAATGAATGCTGATGAGGCACCATTATGGATCTGGTCCTTGCGGTGGAATGCTTGAACCACCTTGATATTTACTTGAGGGACAGCACAGCAGAGCACACGCAACCCAGGAGGCTTCTGGAGTGAGTTGAGGATAACTTCCTGACACAGGTTACAAAGGAGCCGATGAGGGAAGATATTGATGGACATCATACAACAAGGATGAACCTGTCAGGAATGTGAATGTCATAGACTCAGTGACCTTAACATTGTGGAATTCAGGATCCTGAGAGAAGGAAACAAAGCAAATAGATCACAACCCTGGCCTTCAGGAGAAGAGATTTCAGTCTGCTCAGGGTTTGTCTGGAACAGTCCCATGGGACATGGTCCTGGAGAGAAGAGGGGTCCAAGAGGGCTGGTTGACTTTTAAGGATAACCTCATCCATGCCCAGAAACATGTCAGCTGAAGGGCAGGAAGTCAAACAAAGACAGTAGAAGATGTGCATGGATGAACAGGAAGTTCCTGATGAAACTCAAACATAAAAAGGAAGTATAACAGAGGTCAAAGCAGAGACAGGAGACACTGGAGGTATACAGAGATGCTGTACTTTCATGCAGGATAGGAAAAAAAAAAAAAAAAAAAAACCTCAAGCTGAACTCAAGCTGAATCTGGTAATGAATATGAAGGGCAAGAAGAAGGTTGTACGGGGGTACCAACCACAAAATGAAGACTAGGAAAAATATGCCCCCCTTGCTGAATGGGGCAGGATCCCTGATGACAGAGAACATAGAAAAGACTAGGATAATCAGTGCCCTCTTCACCTTGGCTTTACTGGTTAGATTTGCTCTCAGAAATTCAGAGAACACAATGGGTTGTTCCAATGAGTGCTGAAGGCGCTGGCTAATATAATCATGAGGCTACTCTTGATTATCTGTGCAAGATCATGGCAACCAGGAGAGGTTCCTCAGGACTGGAAGACAGCAAATATCACTTCTGCCTTCAAGAAGGACAAGAAAAAGGATCCAAAGAACTTTGGGCCAGTAAAGACTTAGCTCAATCACAAGGAAAGTGATGGGATAAAAAATCCTGGAAAACACTTTGAAACATAAAAATCTAGAAGGTGATTTGCAGAAATCAGTATGAATTAAAAAGGGGAAAACATGTCTGACTAACCTGATAGCCCTGTATAAAAACACAGTCTCAGTGGATGAAGGGAAAACATTAAATATTGTTTATCTCAACTTTAGCAAAGTTTTCTGACCTAACACCCCCACAAACTGATGAAATACGGTGCAGTACAGTGAACATCAAGGTGGACTGAAAACTGGCTGAACTTCCAAGCTCAAAAAGTTGTGATCAGCAGCACAGGGTCCAGCTGGAGGCCATTCACTAGTGGTGTACTCCAGGGGTCAATATTCTTGACACCTTCATTAGTCACCTGGATGATAGGACAGATAGCTCAGCAAGTCTGGAGATGATTCAAAATCAGAGGGAGTAGTTAACAGACCAGATGGGTGTTTCAGAGGGACTTCAAAACAGTCTGGAGAAATGGGCAGAAAGGGAACTCATGAGGCTCAACAAAGGGCTCATGAGGTTCACCTAGGGGCTGCCTTTTTAGCAGCCCAGTGCTGAGAAGTGCCTCAGTGCATGCCCTAGTTGGGAAGTAATAATTGCATGCACCAGTGCAGGGTGGGTGCTGAGTGGCTGGAAAATAACTCTGCATAAAATGGACTGGAGATCCTAGTGGACAAGAATTTGAGCAGGAGCCAGCAATGTCCCTTTGTGGCAAAACCATTCAATAGCCTCCTGTGCTACATTAGGCAGAGCATTACCAGCAAGTCAAGGAAGGTGATCCTGCACTTCTGTTCAGCCCTGGTGAGGCCACTTCTGAAGCTCTGGGTCTCTGCAATTTTCCTATTAAACAATACTGTCTGTGCTTTGATGTTGGGAAAATATGGTAGCTGATGTATTATTATTGCACTTCTTGGTGCATTTTGATACATGCTTAAACAATCATAATAATTTCTTGATTATTACAAGCTTATCAGAAGTTAATCAAGTACTTAAATGCTAGTTGGCTTTGTTCAAATTCAAGGGAAAAGCTTCAGTTTAAAGTCAGGACATTCACTACAGATCACAGCTGGCTACAAGAGTAAAGGGACAGCACTAAATCTATCACGAAGGGAGACACATTCTGTTTAGAGGGCAGTGATGGACAAGAGAAGAGCTTTAGTTTTCAGTTCACAGCCAATTACCATCCAAGTCTTGAGGATTTCTTAATTTTTTTTTTCTCTTATGTTAGCAGTATTACTCTTAAATCAAAATCATTATTAGCATAAAGTGTCTGATTTAGGACAGATGCACTGATGTCGATATGTACCTGAAGGTGGGCATACATGAGCGTATGAGGACTTAACACTCAATGTGCCTCAGGGACTTATCTACACATCAAGTGCTTTTCAGGAACTTTTCAGGCACATCAATGCAATTTAGTCACATACTTGTAACATATTGTCTCTCTTGTCAGCATTTTTAATTGCCTATTTTACTTACCATAAGAAGGATATAAATTTACTATGCATTAAATATCAAGCACGTTCTAAATGTGTTTCTGCAGTTATGTGGGGGTGGTTATAATCTCTATTTATAAAATGCTTGAAATAGAAAGGTTACATCCTCCTGGTAAATGTTAGCTTTAATTACTACTTTATACACCTCTCTGTGGAACAAAACTTATCTGTGATTGTCCGCATACTTACCAAGGTGATTACTGTGCAAAGATTACAGAAAATTTTCAAAGTCATCTCCTGTATAAGCTAGGCTTCATGTGACCAGAATAGAACAGCAGATAAATATTAGCTTGTTTACTAAACAAGACCAGCTTACACTGTTGAAGACATAATTAGGAAAGAGTAGATGCTGAATTAAAGTACAGATTTCTTTTAGATGCAAACTGATGTAGATAAATGCTAACCAAAAATTGTTTGCCATCTGATTAAGGCTCTTACTGGAAAATACAGATCATCTCAATCTCTGCTCTAAGGGCAAGTCACTACCTAAACTGAATGTTCTCACCCTAATTTTAGCAATTGCTCTAGATTTAAAGAATCTGTTATAAATGTCTGAGACATTTGGGATTACATAAAATCATTCTGGGTGTTGGTCGGGCTAGTGAGATCTCTTCGTTGACATGTAAAAAACATAAGTGAACACAGTATAAAAAAACAACATCCTATAAGAAATGTATCAAGTATCCAAGTGTATTTTCCAGTAAATGACAAGAAAGCAGGCCTAACCATGAGGTAGGAAATGGTACTAATTGAATACATCTACTATACTGTATTGCCTAGCAGCATAAGATTGCAATAACTGCTTCACTGCTTACAGAATTGGAAAGGTTAACCTGAAAATTGCACCACGGGGAGATTTCAAGGAGCCGTGTGAACTCCTAAGGTGTTTCACACTACTACATTGATCTGCAACACAAATTACAGCACTAGGTAGAATCAAAAGGATTAGCCACACTACAAATTAACTAAATTTTGGAAAATAAATACAATTTTTAAAAAAGTTCTCTCTTTATGCAGCTCTTTTTTTTTTCTTTTTTTCTTTTTCATTTTGACAAAACCACATCTACCACATGGACCTAAAATTCACCTTTATAATTCAGCTCATTCTTTGGATAAGACAGCGAGAGACTACAAATGAGCATGATAAATTTGTTAGCAACCCATGTCACTAAACCACTAGTTTGGTTAATATAATGCAAAATATTGGATATTAAAAAACATAAGAACGGTGTATTTCTTCATTTGTTTTCATAAAAAACACTACCTCTCAGTTCTCCTTCTCACTGTTACCTGGTCTGACTACATAAACTTTGCATCATTCCTTGATTTAAGAGGGGAAAAAAAAAAAAGAAAGAAAACAATGTCAAAGGCAAAATTAATTCTGGAAGGCAGTAGAGGAACAAGGGAGAAGCTACATTACAGATATGATTTCTCCTCTCCATTAACAGCAGTCACACATTTCTCCCTCCCATATAACTAGCATGCAGCTTCCTCATGGATGCAGGCTAAGCTTGACCTTCCAGGACCAAGATGAAAAGGAACTAGTGGCATGGCCAAAGAAAGGACTTTCGGATTAATTTAGCTAGTAAATGAATTAAAAAAAAAAAAAAAAAAAAAAAAAAAGACTGAGTTTCATTCTATATTTGTGTGTAAATAATGAAATACTTCTCTAGATGATTTTTTTCAAAAGTTACTCCAGTATCATTTTGTCACCCTGACAGATAATTATTATTATTAATAAACTAAAAGAATGTTCACAACCATTAAAAATGCCATTTAAATAAAATCAACTTTTAGTTAAGATTCTCAGTAAGATAGAAGTTTTTTTGCACTAAGAGATCCTTTATCTTAGCTGTATAAAATAGTTAGTAGCAAAATGAAATAACCCAGAAATTACAGAGTCATAGAATGGTTTGGGTTGGAAGAGACCTTAAAAATTATTTAAGTCCAACCCCCCTGCCATGCATAGGGACACCTCCTACTAGACCAGGTTGCCCAGTGCCCCATCCAGCCTGGCCTTGAACACCACCAGGCATGGGGCAGCCACAGCTTCTCTGGGCAACCTGTGCCAGTGCCACACCACCCTTTGAGTGAAGAATTTCCTCCTAACATCTAATCTAAACCTACTCTCTCTTAGTTTAAAATAATTACCCCTTGTGCTATCCCTATACTCCCTGACAAAGAGTCCCTCCCCAGCTTTTCTGCAGCCCCCTTTAGGTACTGGCAGGCCACTATAAGATCTCCACGGGGCCTTCTCTTCTCCAGACTGAACAACCCAAACTCCCTCAGCCTGTTTTCATAGGAGAGGTGCTCCAGCCCTCTGATCAACTTTATAGCTTTCTTCTGGATTTGTTCTAATACTTCCACATCCTTCTTGTGCTGGAGGCCCCAGAGCTGAAGGCAGTGCTCCAGGTGGGGTCTCACAAGAGCAGGACAGAGGGATAGAATCCCCTCCCTCGCCCTGCTGGCCGTGCTGCTTTTGATGCAGCCCAAGATAGGGTTGACTTTCTGGGCTGCGAGTGCACCTTGCAGGCTCATGCCAAGCTTTTCATCAACCAATACCCCCAGGTCCTTCTGCTTGGGGGTGCTGTCAAACTATTCTCTGCCCAGCCTGTATTTGTGCCTGAAATGGGCATGTGTCATTGAGGGTAAGCTTTTTGTCCCTTTACAAAGTTTTGATTGTTGCTCAACTCTTCTTTGTCATTCTCTGGTTTATTATATTACTGATTCTATTTATCTTCATTTACCTTGTGAGCCTTCTTTCTAAAACACCAGTGGGAACACAAGCGAGCCAAAACCCTTCACAATGCAGCTATTCACTGCAGACTGTGCTAAGCACTTGCTCAAGGTTATTCATGTCAAGAGTGGTTGTAATTGTTCCTACAAGGCTTGCAGTAGATAAGAGCATCCTTTCCTATGCTGCAGAAATCATAGAATCATGGAATTAATCATAGAATGGCTTGGGCTGGAAGGGACCTTAAAGATCACCTAGTTCCAACCCCCCTGCCATAGGCAGGGACACCACCACTGGATCAGGTTGCCCAGGGTCTTGTCCAACCTGGTCTTGAATGCCTCCGGGGATGGGGCATCCACAACCTCTCTGGGCAACCTGTTCCGGTGCCTCACCACCCTCTGAGTGAAGAATTTCCTCATAACCTCTAAAATAAATCTCCCCTCTTTTACTTTAAAACCAATCTCCCTTGTCCCGTCATCACTGACTGAGCATAAAGTTGCTTTCCATCTTTTTATAAGTCCTCCTTAAGTATTGAAAAGCTGCAGTAAGGTCATGCTGAAGCCTTCTCTTCTCCAGGCTGAACATCCCCAGCTTTCTCAGCCTTTCTTCATAGTAGAGGTGCTCCAGCCCCTTGATCATCTTTGTGGTCCTCCTCTGGACCTTCTCTAACAGTTCCTCACCCTTCTTGTGCTGGGGACCCCACATCTAGATGCAGCACTCCAAGTGAGGCCTCACAAGGGCAGAGCAGAGGGGGACAATCCTCTCCCTCTCCCTGCTGCCCACTCCTCTGTTGATGCAACCCAGGAAGTGGTTGGCCTTCTGGGCTGCAAGCACACACTGCCAGATCATGTCAAGGTTTTTGTCCACCAGAAACCCCAAGTCCTTCTCTTTAAAGCTGCTCCTAATAAGTTCTTCACCCAGTCTGTACTCCTGTCTGGGATTGCCCTGACACAGGTGCAGCAACTTGTTGGACTTGTTGAACTTCATTAGGTTCACATGGGCCCACTTTTCGAGCCTGCCTGGATCCCTTAGGATGGCATCTCTTCTTTATGTTACGTTGACTGACACCACTCACTTTGGTGTTATCTGCAAACTTGCTGAGGGTGCACTCTATCCCACTATATCATTGATATTAAACTGTACTGGTCCCAAGACCTCCACCTGGACATAGAGTCATTGACCACCAGTCTATGGGTGCAACTTTCAAACCAATTCCTTATCCACTGAATGGTCCACCTGTCAAATCCATCTCTCTCCAATTTAGAGATCAGGATGTCTTGTGGGACCATGTCAAAATCCTTACAGAAGTCCAGGTAGTTGACATCAGTGGTTCTTCCCTTACTAACTGATGCAGTCACTCCTTCATAGAAGTTCACACCATAAGCATGCGGGTCACCATCCTGACTCTGCTTCCTCCCCCAGCACAGAGCTGCATCCAGTGAGAAAAGAAACAGAAAGGGCTGTCAATGGCTGTCACATCTTTTTCAAGAATCTTATGCAAAACAGGTATATCAGTCAGAGCTCCTGTTCACCTTCCCTTGTCTCAGAGAGTCCACCCAGCTAAGCAAACACAGCAAGAAAAGCTCTGCAGCCAGCTGCAGCAGTGAGCCTGCAGTTACGCCACTCCCTCTGCAGAGGCACAGCTGAAGCAGAGAGGAAGGGGTTTAATTTCCAGGACACATCTCTCCTCCCAGCCCAGTTTACACAAAGCAGCCTGTGTAAGAGCGGCTGCCCCTTAATTCTCTTCCACACACAATAACTCCACTGAGCGTGCAGCAGGGCCTCACCCTCAGCAATGAACTTAACATGACCAGGTTAGGGACCAAAGGTCTTCCTGAGCCTTTACAATGCAAAAGGAGCCTGTAAACAATATGATAAGAGTGATCAAGCATTCAGCAACCGTTCCCTGTCATTTTATTTGACAGGATATTCTGTTTCTTATGCTCCTTCCAAGCCCATAATATTAGAGGGGGGGAAAGGCATCATATTCATTTGCAATAAGCAGAAAGTAAAGAAAAAATAGCCAGGGTCAGAATGACAGCTTTTCCCTACATGGGTATGTTTAGGGTCTTTGTTGAGCAGGCTATTGTTTGAAAAACTTCCCTAGATTTCTCTCAGAGCAGCAGTTTAGCAGAATATGCTCTCTCATTTCTGGGCCCCCTTAGCAGCAGGAGGCACTGCTCAGCCCTGGGCCACTGGAGAGGCAGCCATCTCCTTGAACCACCAGCCGTGCCATGGACCTTCCACCAGGTGCTGCCATGGGAGGCCTGATACCCACTGGAGACAGCACATGCCATGTCAATGGGCAGATTCCTCCAATCTGACAGTCCCCCTCCCCAGGCATGGCTTGTTGGTTTGGAGTAGATTCACCCATAGGAGAGCAGGTATTCATGTGGCTTGTTTGTTTGTTTGTTTGTTTGTTTTCCCCAGGGTAGGATTATTGGTGTCACTACTTGTTGTTAGTGCTGTATGTTGGTTGTTGACCATGATGAAAAACCTCAGATGGGTAGCATTGACATCACTCTGCACAAAACAAGCAGAAAAGCCCATGAGGCTTTTCAGTTTTGCAACAGCAAGAAATGATCTTAATGGATATGAAATGCTTGAAATGGCCATGAAGAAAGCTTATTTCCCATTTCTGAATATTAACTGAAAGAGGCCTGCTGTGTCACTGCTTTGGCAAGACCCCATGTCATTTCTGCACCGTCTTTGTGTGTACAGTCATACACAGATAGATGACAAAAAATGTAGATTTGATAGACAGACACAGAAATTTGAAATTTATAAAGCAGATTTTAATGATACATAGAGATTGACATTGATTAGAAACCAGAAAAATGACAGTGATGAAAGTGGACAAGATTTAGGGCAGGCTTGAGATTTAGAACAAAATATTTAAGTCTAAGCATTCTATAAATAATTGCTTAATACAGAAGGAAGTTCTTTGAAACTTAAATTAGCATCAGCTTGAGAAACGGAAACCTTCACAGATATATATAGCATGGGTATACTGTAGCCCTGAAACTGCTCTTTAAAACAGGAAGGAAATAAGAAATGGAGAGGCAGCCATTCACAGTCTAACACGTATTCTCTCCTTCAGTAAAAGTGATTTGAAAGGGATCTGCATAGCAGGAATTCTGAACAGATTTGCTATCGTTTAATGAAACATGCTGCAAGTAGAACATTTGCAGCAGACATATTATCTGACCTAGGTCACCTCCTGATTAAACATATATAGACTGGAAGGAGATTAGTCATTAAACCAAGCTGAAACAGAAGCCAAGCTACAGCTTACACTGAGAAACTCTATCCAATTAGCTTTGCAAGTGAGCTAAAAGCAGGAATTACGAGGAAGGTGGTTCCAGGACATTTCTGCCAGCACGTCCGGTATCAGGATGCCTGAACACATACATGCTTCACCGTGTGCGTGACTTAGATGTCTACATTAGGTGTTTCAAAGGTTATTAAATCTTGACATCTGTATAACCATGAAAAAAAAAAATTGAAAAATGAGGGAGTGAATTAAAAAATTTAAGGCAGGTAACAAAAAACTTGCCTTGCCACATTATCTTAAAACCAAGAACTGTAATCACACATGCATGCATCATCATGCATGCACGTCATTTGGGGTGTGGGACGCTCACTCTAGGCTGGTGCCTCAGCTCAAAGCCAGTTCCCAGAAACTGGCCAGGAACCAGTACAAGGCTGAGCACTTACACATGACCCACAGGCATACCTCAGCTAGTTTAACCTTAACACCTGGTCTGGAAGAAGTGAAATTCTTCTCATACCCTGAAGAGGTGTCCAGCAATATAGCAAAGCTTGCACAAGATGAAATGGTAAGTTCTGTGACTGAGAGTAAGGAACAGTGTAGGATGGAGGCACCTGGCTATGTGCTTAATGGATCGTCTGTAATTATAAACTAGATGTACTCTATCTATCAAAATGACAGTACATTCATCTCTGCTATCTCCCAACATAACCTCAGTGCTGAGTAGGCTGATTTTATTCCTTCAGGGATTAAAATATCTCAGTGTATCATACCATGTAAGCTGAGATTTTCCACACAAAAGACAGCTTTTTCAAACATTAGTCTCACTGTGTTGTGACCTGCTGATTACTTCACCACTGCGTGCATGTACATTGCTCTGCTCTGGCAGCCCTGGCATAGGTGACACAATCCTAGGTACCTTCAACAACAGTAAGACTCAGATGCAAAACTGGGCTGTGTACCTAAGTCCAAAATTTCTCAAATATCCCTGATATTTTGTTCTGGAGTTCCAGTTCAAATGAATCACCACTTCAAAAATTTGAAAATTTTGCTCTCATATTTTCAAAAGCCTCATTGCACTTGAAGAAGCACTTAAACTCCCTGTTTTACTCCAGGAAAAATTCCACTATCCTATTTTCTACCAGGAGTGGAAGAAGTGTTTCTGTGAAGCACTACTTACACCATTCCATTGCTTGTGCCTCTTTTTGTGCTCATTATCATTTTATGACTTAGTCTATTTCATCCTGCCAATTTCTCATCAAACCGCCTACCTGGTTAACTCCTTTGTAAAGCACTGACTTTGTGACTGATTCATGCCTTCATTTAAAGCATTCTTCATGCTTACAGATCTTACCAGATATCCACAAGTTAGAGGCCATGCTCTGGAACACAATTTCATTGTGGGAAGGGAAGCCAAAATAATAACATTTTCTAAACAATTTTCATTTCTTTTGCATGAGAAATTTTGAAAAAGTCTTACTTTTCATTCCCAAATGGATTTTTTTCAAAATGACAGTCTGAAACAGAAAAAAAATCTACACTTTGATCAAAAATTGAAATAATAGACACACAAATATTAACATTTTCCAAAACACTTATTAATACCATGGTACTGCTCTTGTGCTTCAAACTAGCTTTGCATTGTAAAGTAAGTTGTGGGAAAATTTGTTAGAATCTTTTTTATTAGTAGTTGTAAAGTATTTGTTGACAGCAAATAACACTCCAGATCTCCAGTTTGTCCATTCAAAAAGGTTGCCTTAGTCATAGTTTTGTCCCTCAGGAAAAGGCTGAATGAAATGAAAGATGGAAGGAAGGAAGGAAGGAAGGAAGGAAGGAAGGAAGGAAGGAAGGAAGGAAGGAAGGAAGGAAGGAAGGAAGGAAGGAAGGAAGGAAGGGAGGGAGGGAGGGAGGGAGGAAGGAAGGAAGGAAGGAAGGAAGGAAGGAAGGAAGGAAGGAAGGAAGGAAGGAAGGAAGGAAGGAAGGAAGGAAGGGAGGAAGGAAGGGAGGGAGGGAGGAAAATGCTCCAGATCCAACTCCACTGTTATTTTGAAGATGTACATGGTGCAGTAGCTATTAACAAGCCTTTGGTAGAGGGGGGAGCATTCTCATTAAAACATAGAAGTAGTGTTATTATTTTATTACAGCTCCCAAATATGCATTTATTTTTCAAAATATCAACATTGGCACATGCAGCTAATGAGGAAAGAAATGCTTCTGGGTCCATCATGAAAATCTTTAACACTGGTATAGCATGAACTGGAGAATAATGCAATCTTAAAAGTGGAGAAAGATATAACCAAAAAAAAAAAAAATCCAGGGTGGAGCTTTTATTTGCATTTACTGTTATATCCAATTCAATTCCTGTTAGCAAAAACTACAGTCACATTCTCTGGATAACTTAGCTGCAAGCTATTGTTTAACCAGCACAATAAATTCAGCATTAACTTTTAGATGTCTCATATTTGCTAACTGAGTGCTGCATTAAGATGTCCTGTCCACTGTGTTCAGAACAAAATACTATCCTTCATAAAATATATAAAGACAAAGGAAGACAATACCATTTTTCATGAACAGAAGAGGGTCTCTCTCATCTCCCATAACACTTAAACCTCATTACTGTGACCAGCCACAGCTGCTCTCTGTCCTTTTCCCTAACAAAACTAAAGGCAGCAAGTGGCGTATTTTGATTATTAATTAAACAAAGCCGCTCCCAAATTGCTATGGTGCCACAGAGCAGAGAGCCAACACCCAGGGCTGCTGCTGTTATTCCAGATTCCTGCTCGCCAGCTCTGCAGGTTGTCCTGGGTGAGACTCACCAGGCAGAATTCTGTGAAACTGAAAATTAGTGCAGTATTTTCTTGCACCTGACTAGGTGTTTTTTTCAGAATTCAGCTCCTGACATGATGTATCTTTCACTTTAAAATATTTTATCAAGAAAATTTTAAAATTATAAACCAGTTTGTAAGGGAAAGTGAATTATTTTACTAGACCAGCCGATAGTCAGGAAAAGCAACAGGTGTTCAGTTTGAGATGGCTTGACAAGGGCTGACCTTTAAAAATGGAGATATTTTTATACTCAGAGTCTTGAAACACACCATCAAGGTGTACATGTAAGTTTCCTTTATAAAAAGGAATTTACCTGTAGTCAATAACAAAGCTTTGTTTTAACGTAGTATTTTCTAGAAATTGCTTTAAGATAGATTGAAGACAGTCACACAGGGAAGCTGGAAGCTTGCATCTCCCTGTTGTTTTTGTTTTTGTTTTTGTTTTGTTTTTGTTTTTGTTTTTGTTTTGTTTTGTTTTTAATTAGTAAAAATGACATTCCAACATGAGTAACAGAAAGAAACCTTTATGATCATGCAGTAAAATGGTGCCTCTGGAATATTCCTTCTTTCAATTTAAATTACCTGTGAACACAGAGTAACAGTTTCATTTTCCCCACACTTTAGGGAATTTAACACTTCCATTTAATGAACATCTTTCAACCTTTAACCTGAACATCTTTAAATATCTTTAGTCTTCCAAGGCACATATCAGATATCTGGAAAAGATTTGTTAAATTATTTTTTCTCATTTCCAGAATTATAAGGAACTAAAAAGTCTGAGTATCTAGGCCCTAGCTCTGCTAACCACATGCACATGTGGCACGTGGTTCCACTGCCTCTTCTGAGCGCCTCACAATGCACTTAGTACAACACATTTCAACAGCACAGGCTCTAGCAGTCCCAGCACATACATATAGACTCCCAGAAATTCTTACAGCCTGCAATGAAATAGTTAAAGAGTAATAGCTACTGGCATTAGGAGATTTACATTCCCATTTCCTGTATTTAACAGAAGAAATAAGCTGGTTTTATTTCAAAACCAATCTGATTGCCTTGCAGAGACAGTTGGAAAATTCCTATTATTGCAGTGCATTCAGGCTTAAGTTTCATAGGCAGAGCAGTGTCAGTCATCAGAAGGATGGTCTCCTAGTTCAAGATGCAGCTTGTTGCTGCTCACATCAATTCTTAGGCTCTTCAGATAGCTCTACTTTGGTTAATCATTTATTTACAATAACGTTATTTACTTATTTGGGGGACTCAGCAACAACAGCAAGAGTGGAAAGTGGGACTGATCCTGCACATACCACTGATATATTGCACACATCAACCAGGAAGTGTGCAAGGAAATACAGGTGCTACAATCTTATTGGTCAACATTAAGAAGAAACCCGAGTATAACATACAGCTTTAACAAAACAACAGTGGAGGCATTAGTTGGACACACAGTCTATTAGACTGTAATTGTCTTCTATGATAGGTCTCTCTTTACAGGAGACCATGCTGGAGGTCACAACTCCTAAAAATAGGGCACGACTTCTCATGTACACAAGCACAACATTGCAATATTCAAGTGCCCATATCAATCTCATCTAAAGCTGCAAGTTATTTGAGTCTTTTGTATGACTTCTCTGGGCTTTCCTTCCTGGATTTTAGAATAGAAAGTACAGCTAGCTAGAACAGAAGGTATAGCATACCAACTATTTGCAGGTTATTTGATCATCACATGAGAAAGGTGAAAGTTACCTCCATCGTATAAACTTATAATGAAAATAATGTTCATCATTTTTGGTTTACAAATGAGAACTGATGCACACAGACACTCCATCAGGATGAGAGGAAACAAAAAAAGCCCATTACAGGCTCCCATGTCTGTGGTCTGTCAGCAGAAGCACACGGTATCCACATCATTGTGCATTACTGAAGAGCATAGCCTAGATGATTTGCTACTCTCCAGGAAACTGGCATCATTTACCTGAGTCAGCTATTCATTACCTTCAATTTGTTTAGCTTTTTTTTTTTTTTTTTAGTAAAATATTTGATTTTTAAAACTGACAGGAATTGGAGAGAGCAGCACTCTGTATTGAAGTAGTAACTTGGATCTCAGCACTGTTAGCCAACCCACCCAAGCAGCAGACACTGCAACAGCAGAGCTCCACACCAAGCAAAGGCCAGGCATACAGAGACACGTACATTCCTACAGTGCTGTTGGTTTACATCCCCCCACCCATGCCAGCAAGCAGGCGGGTGCTCCCAGTTATCCCCAGGTTGTTTCCGCCTGGTGACACCTGCAGAGCGCAGTGGGCTGCTGGTGCCAGCCAGCCCTGCACCAGCCGCCTGTTTGCTCTGCAGTGCCAGCAGCTGCATGGTGTGCAGGAAGAGTACAGGAACTGAATCTCAGGCCTGCTGGAGTTCATAAATGCCTTGAATTTGACTCTGAAAACTTAACTAATCCAAGTTCATCAGCTTTATGTTTTTCAACATAAAATAAATAAATAAATAAATAAATAAAAGCACTGTATTTAATATTTTCCTTTCAGAGAGGTTAAAAGCACAAGTGGCTGCTAACAGACCACTGACATAGCATCTCTAGTACATGGAATTTTACATACACATTACTCTTCTTGAGTCTTTACGTGTTCTGCTTTCAGATCACTCTCCCATCTCGATCTTTCCCACCCAACTTTATTGTCGGTCAGAGCACCTGTGACTTAACCATGAAGGAATTCCCTGTGTCTTACAGAATCTCCCAGTGGTACAGCAGAGAACGGCTGGCTGGAAGGAGACTGCTTCGTCTAAGCTCACTTCTATTTCAGCCATTCTCAGCTGCCAGAATGACCTCATGGGGAGGGAGGAGAAATGAGACTTGGCTGCTCTCTCCCACTTTCTGAATATCTAGGCTAAGCAAAACTGAAACATATTTCAGCTGTTTGACCATGGCAAGCTAAGATTCAGGATAGTGTTGTTTATGCAAGCTACAACAAAAACACAGTTTTAGAGGAGCAGCATGTATTTCACTGCATTTGAATGCAGAGATAGAGCTTCATGACACCATCTGGAACGGGGCCAGCAGGAGAGTGGGAACACCCATACTCCTATCAGCTCACCATGACTGATAGTGCTTATTTAACGTTACCGCCTGAGGGAGGGTGCTTACCACTTCCAGGCCATAACGTTTAAACAAGACTTTAAGAACACGTACCCTTAAGTTATTCTAATTTGCTTAATTAGACAGCTAGCTATTCTGCTAGAGATAACACAGCAATATTTGTTCCAGTACCCAATAATTCTCACAGTTAAAAAAAAAAAAAAAACCACCTCTTACAAGTTCCTGAATTTCAGTTTGGGCCCATTTCCTCTCATTCTGTCACTTGATGTCAGTGAGAAGGTACTGTGTCTGTCTTCTTTACTTCCCCCATCGTGTATTTATATACATTGATAAGAGACCCCCAAGCCTTCTCTTCTCCAGGCTGAACAATCGCAGCTCTCTCAGCCTCTTCTCAAACAACAGTTGCTCCATCCATTTACCACCTCCACGGCCATTTTCTTGACTTGACCCATTATGGCCATATCTCTCCTGTAGTAGGGAGCACTGCAGAACACCAGATGTGGCCTTACCTTCCATGACCTTATGGCAATGCTCTGCCTAATGTAGCCCATGATGCTGTTGGTTGCCCTTCCTACAAGGGCATATTGTTGCCCATTCCAAGTTCTTGTCCAACAGGACCCCCTAGCTCATTTCTAGCAAGACTACTTTCCATTTACTTGAACCCCAGCACTCACTGGCGCCTCCCCAGGTGCAAGACATTGTTTTGCCTTCTGTTGAACTTCATTACTTTCCTGTTGGCTCATTTCTCCAACTCTCAAGGTTCCTCTGCATGGTAGCACAACCAGTGGTCTATCAGCCACTCCTCCCAGCTTTGTATCACCCACAGACTTGTTGAGGGTGCACTCTTTTAATCAATTAATGAAGATGTTAAATGATATTGGCCCCAGTATTGACCCTTGGGGTACACTGCTAGTGATTGGCCTCCAGATGGACTTTGTGCTACTGATCAGAACCTTTTGAGCCTGGAAATTCAGCCAGGTTTTGATCCATGTCACTCACATCTTATTTAGTCCTTAGCTTACCAGTTTTACTATGGGGATGCTATGGCAGATGTATCTCATCCAAGGTCACTGTGGTGATGTGTTGATGTGTTGATGTTGATGTGTTCCCTGTCTGAGGGAATGACTCAGTTCCTCCATGATGGATGAACTTTGATAAGTCCCCATCATTGATCCTGCTCCTTTGCCAGCATCCTGCACAAACATAGTCAAGTTAATGCACTGATAAAGTGTGCTAGGTTATTGGCAATAAAAAGCTACTCTTTAAAGAAATTGAGGGAAAGACTCTCTTCCCTGTGAGATGAACCATTTTTGCAGTAAATAGTATTTAGATATGAGGAATAGTGAAAATCCAGGAAAAATCAATACTCATACAATGAGGGAGTGCAAAAAGAGGAGGAATTCTATTACATGACAGAATCCTGACATATATTAGGATTTGTAGTTCTAAAGGGATTTTTAAGGGTGACCTTGGTTAAGACCTTTTTAAGGTATATGTCCCTAATGTTCCTGTTGTATTGGCAAATATGAAATTATTTCAGAAACTAGAATCAGTGTAGTATAGATATGTAGGCAATCTAGAATGTATATACATATGGACAACCTAAAAATAAATTTAAAAATAAGGAAAATGTGAAGTTTCAGGCATTTCAGTTTCATTCTGCGACAGAATGACTTTTCTCAATGGGAAGGCAAACCAGTGGTCTATAACACGTCATTAAGATACTGTGTAACTAAAGGAAGTATAGTATGTCAATATTTGCCAACAAGAATTACAGTGAGAAGCCTTCACATTCAGCAATCTGCATTAAGAACTAATTCATAGCATGAACCAGCTGGAACAGGCTCCTACATTATTTCAAGGTTCATGTTATAAACTGTCAAACAGTTGAAGGTCAGGATGACAAACAGGATGAAGGTACTCTTTCCAGCCTCATCCCTCTGCATGACCACTGACTAATGACATTAAGATTCAAACTTTGAGAGCCATCTCTTGGAAACCTGACAGCAGAGCTGTCCCTCCATCTCTCTGTGTAACCTGTGCCACTGCTACCATTCTCATGAAGATGACTTTCCTGATGTCCACTATGAATCTCTCAAACTCACTACAGCCTACACAGCCTGGAGAAAATGACCAATGGCACCAATAACAGAGAGAAACTTGGCAGAACAAATAAGCTTCATTGCAGAGGTAACGTTGATTAGGATAATGGCCTAAACACAAAAGTAATATTTAATAATGTGAGATTAGCACACATAGTGGGGCTGAGAAAGGAGTTGTGTCAGTGGATTGAGCTGGAATTTCACTACAGACACATAGCACTCTAGAGAAGACAAGATACTGCTCATTTTGAAAAGAAAAAAAAAAAAAAAGAAGAAGGAAGGAAGGAAGGAAGGAAGGAAGGAAGGAAGGAAGGAAGGAAGGAAGGAAGGAAGGAAGGAAGGAAGGAAGGAAGGAAGGAAGGAATATTTTATTTTTGTAAGCACTCAGGTAAATTAGTAAGAATAAAGAGAATCCTCTCTGTAACACTTTAGGGACCAATTTTGGGAATCAGAGCTTACACTGTGTAATTCATCTCTGTTTATTGTATCAGTGGCCACTTGTCAGGCCCTTTTAGAAAAGCAGAGTACATAGTGGTGCAGGGTTACATCCATTGCAGGAGAAACTTGTTTCCTTCCTTCAGCTGAGTTGTGAATGGGGTTTGGCACCTGATGTGTTCCAGAGAAAAAATACAGACACATTTAGTGGTGCAGAGGGCACTAATATTGACTAGAAGAAAAAAAATTCTCATTCATAAAAATGATCTTTGAGGTAAGCCATTAAGAAAACTGAATGGTGTCAGTCTGGGCTACAGGTAACCAAACATAAATTCAAAATAAGAACTATGAATACAAGGAGGCAAACAGAAAGATCAAAGGAAGATGGCAGTTCAAGAAGAGTCACTGAATTATGGACACTGTGGGTAAGCTACTTCATTCATAACAGAGCTTATCAACCAGGGAGCAGGGGAGGAAAGTTTTATAACAGAAAAGAGTTAATTAAAAACTCTCTAGCTGATACCAGGTACAAAACGAAGCTGTTCAAAACCCAAGAGTCCTCCCACCATCTTCATAGATAACAGTAAAAATAGTAAACTTTTGGTTTACAGACTTCAAGCAATCCTGAAAATCAAACATCAGTTGCTCAGACTGAGGAAGAGTCATTGGCTTTAATACTTGAGTACATATATATATATATATATACACACACATACATATACATATGTTTTAAATACAATACAGATAACTATTGAAATTAATTAAAATGCATTTACTTAAAATTAAGTACAAGAATTTCAACTATGAAGCCTTCCCAATCATAACCAACCAGCCTAATTATGAAGATTAAATAAACAGTCTTGTCTTCTCCATAGCCTGAGGTACATCCCCAGCTTCCCAGTCCCTCCTACCAAAAAATTCACTGAAAATTTCACTTCAGATTTGAATCTAAGAGTCATTAGAATCAGGCTTTCTCTTACCAAATACTAGGTGAACAATTAAGCCCCACATATGCTGAAAACCTTGAGACTCCTTGGTAACAGATCTTGATAACTTCCCTACTACTGTGAAAAAGGACACTAAACAATACAAGAGCAGGTGTATTTACCTGTTCAAATGACATATGGATTTTAAAACACATCATTCAGCAATGCCTTCCAGACATTCCAGCATTTCACAGCTCAAAATAGAGTATAGTATAGGAACTGGTCACATGGCAAATCCCCATCGTTATCTGAGGCTATGTAAAGGATGGTTCATGGTTGCATTACAGCCTGCTGATTTCTATCAAATAGTGTTGATTTGTATTATAAACTTGCATTTGCAAATAGAATGTTTTCAGGCATCTCAGAATCCTGACAGATTGTTCTTTTGTTTGAAAGTGGTGGACAAAGTGCCAGATAGTTATAAGAATGTAATATTTTAAATCCTAACCATGTCTTTGCTATCCTCTTTGAAAATGTTACCAATAAGCTGCAGGTACTCCACGTTAGTAGAGTAATTCATTCAACAACAAAAAAGGGGAATGTGTTAGGCTGATATATTTTGGGAAGTCATCGTCCGTCAAGACAAATCATCAAATTCTTAGCAGACATTTACCTGAACTCCAGATACCAGCTTTGAGTGTTCGGAAGTAAAAATGTGCTGAAGTTTTGGGTTCCCAGCTGAAATGCAGTTGAAATGCAGTTTTGTACCAAAAGTAATTGAAAAGGAGACTGGTTGAACCATGTTTTTCCAAGACTCAGGTGTCTGGACTTCTTAGAAGATACCAAGTTCCTCCTAGTCTGTCTTTAACCAAAGTTCCCTGAAACAACTTGAGAAAAAAAGCACTTTCTTGCTTAACAGAGCAAATACCAAGCTGGGAAGTGAGATATCTGGGGTCTGCTACCTCCTCCAGTATGAATGGCTGTTAATAAAAAACAAAACAGTATTGACATACATAATGGGAAATGTTAATCATAACGCTGTATCCTAATCCAGAGAACATGTAACTATAATGTAAAATATAAAGGTTTAAAATATTTCAAGGGAAAAAATGTGTATATATAGAGAGAGAATGAGACCTGCATCTGCCATAGGTGTCAAAGGTGTCTGAGTTCCTAAAATGTAATGTGAAAGTTTTTCCTGAAAAACTGTCAGGCCAATTTCATCCAAGTAGATTTCAGGTGAGAAAAAAAAAAAAAAAAATCTGTTCATGTGATTAAAGCATTGATGAAAGAAGTTTGACAAGTTCTCAAATGAAAGTATTCGACTTTCAATCACAGTGTCTAACAATATACTACTATTTTAGCAGCACTGGAAGCTCACTGACTCCCAGATACACTAGTTTCCGGCTTTGACTCGGAGTATTTCTAGTATGTGTCTGACTTTACATTTTGTTCTTTACTTATATTCCTCCTGTGTAAAGTTCTTTTGTGTGTGGTTTTTTTTTTTGTTTTGTTTTTTGTTTTTTTAATTCTGAGCAGCAGATCATGAGACTTAGAAGCATGTGTTTGTTTTTTTTTTATGAAACTATAAGAAAAGGCAGAATTTTCTGTGCTTCTGTGAAGTCTAAAGCTTATTACAAATCATAAGGAAAAATTAACTGCTTCTGAAAATGCCTTTAAATGGGCTATATTACCAGTCACCAAAACAGAGATGACTTCTGTGCCACATGATGAGTGAAAGTACCCACAGACCAGAGGAATGAAAATGAAAGGAAAAATTCAGTGACTAGCTTTGTAAAGATTTTAACTATTATCAGTAAATATAGAGAAATACTTATCAGATCATTACAGCAAAAGAATAAAAAACTTCCAGGATAGTCCTACTTCATTCCAAGTTCTCCTGGGGCAATGTGTTTTTAGACAAAATTAATTTTCACTCCAGCTGTGTGAGTGGGACCCTACATGCTCATTATCTCTTCACTTAACAAGAGAACAGCTAGAACTTCTGCTTCAGACTTAAATGTTACCAGGCGTGACCTGAGAAGACAGTCAGCAAGAACATATTAAATTACGATTAGGAATTGCCTAAAACCAAGATATCAGAAATGGGTACCTAACTTTTGACTCCTATGTCCACATTGAGGTGGATTACAGATGTAACTTGATTGCCCAAAGTGAATACTCAAATACCCTAATATTGATCTTGGAAACTCATTTTGGTGTATGTTTTAGAAGAAAACCTGTATGGATGTGATTTGGATACACAATATTGAAGCTAACAAAACACATCTCTGACTCTTTAGAGAGAAGTACTGGAGCAGGAGCATGAATTCACATGCAGTCTCTCTCTTATTTCATTCCTTGATTAGGCTATACATGACAAAGACCACATGGAAATAGGAGTTACAATGACTGGCCTCCCTGGGAGCTTTGGTTTTGCCATTCTGATAAGTCAAGCATCTGAGCAGAGCATGGTACTACTGTATTTTGTAAGGAAAAGCAGTTAGTTCTTTGTTTGAGTTCAATATCTTGTTTCTGCACCTCATTTTCCTAATTGTTCTTTACAAAATACGTATTTTTAAGTTATCCAAAGCACTGTTTTCTTTTAAATATATTCAGAAGAAATGTGTGTCATTAACAGCCATTAGAGAGTGAATTCAGAATTTCTGTGAATTTCAGACCGGAAAATCCATATATCTGACGGAATTCACCTACCCAGCTGAATAATGGTAAGTACTCACTGCCTGTGAATGTGATTCCAATCTCAATAAAATATATGAGGCATGCACCAAACACAACATACTTTGGTTTCCCTGCGTTGACCTCTGAGGAAGGACCACCGGCAGGCAGTGCAGTACTAGGGCTGGCCTTTCAGCCACCTAGGAAAGGGCCAGTTTTCCTCAGTGTTACACTCTGTTACACTAATATACGCGTACCTGAAAACTGAAATGGTTGGTTTTCATGGTGTAATTAAAAATAAATGTCTACACAGTTTATTAGACATGAAATTTGACTTAAATATTTATTTAGACCTCAATTTATGAACACATTGTTTTAGCTTCCAAATACATTCCTGTGGAGATCTTTATAACCTTTCTTTCAGACTTCATTATTTTTTTCTGTATGGTGTTATAGCTGTATGTATACATATATATCTGTGTAATGTGCACGACTAATTATCTCATTAACACCTAAAACTCTGAGTCATCAATTTAACTCTTTTTCAGAGAAATAAGAGAACGGTGACCCACGTTCACTTTCCAGCCAATCAAAAAAAGACAAATCACTCTTCAGGCAAATCAGAAGTCTTGACTTAAGCTTACCTGGACTTGGACCTTTGCCAACATTTTAAAATCACCTTTCCTAAATGTTCAAAAAATCTCTGGAAATATCTCTGAGCTTTATACCCAGCGCTTGGCAGGAAACCGAGATGTTAACTAATTGCAAAATTAACCCAGAACATTTTGGTAGGGGAAAAAACTGGAAAGTTTAGCTCTTTAGAAGTAGTATTCAAATTCACAGCTTGTGGGTGGGGTTGGGGTGTGCAAAGGTGCATAAATAGGCAGAAGGAGCCGTGGTGTTCACAGTGGGACTGGGAACACCTTCGCACCCCAGTGGGCAGAGCAAACAAGGTAAGGCAACACATGCGGCACTGGGAGCTGCCAGCGGGAGCACCCAGGCTGCCCAGAGCTGTGGCAGCTAGTCAGAGGAGAGAAAAGACTGCAGCAATGTAGGCATGGTTTGGTACAGCTTGCTAACAAGAAATATATGTAGAGAAATGCCATCTTTGCAAGTTAAAAGAAGCAGGACAAGGAAGGGTTTTTTGTGGGTTGAAGACCTAGTACAAGTGTGTACACTGAGGAGAAGTTTTGAAAGAGCAGGTTTAATGTTTCTCTGGCTTGTCTTTCTGCACTAGCAATAGAGTAAACTTTTCCTGGTCTTTGACTTCCTGGTTGTACATTACTTTCTTTTTTTCTTTCTTTCTTTCTTTTTTTTTTTTTTTTTTAAATGAGCATTACTTCCACTATACAGTTCTAGTCAAAGCAATTCAAGGCAGCCCTGAAAATCCACTGCATTTAATCTAACGTCATTTAATTTTCTTCCTTGCCAAGGAGACTTTTCTTAGGACAAGCAGTCTCTTGTGAAATCATATTTGATGTCCTTAAAACAGTAACTGTGTGGATGCTTGAGGTCTGTTGGACATCCCAGTAGCTAAGAGCACTATATCACTGATGCAAATTCATCTACTGCCTCTCCCTGCAGTTCCTACCTGTAAAAATGCTTCTATTTTCCCAGAATTTTCATTGTCTGAATTTTAAAAACTCTCAGCCTGTGATAGTTTTTGCATTAATGTTTTGAATTTTCCATATTGTTTTTGGAAAATCTTAGGTTTTCCTACTTTACCCAGTATATTGGTATTCCATTTTCCAGAAGGAAAATTAATGAGAATTTAAATTTAATGAAATTTAATAGTGTCGTGTTGTTAAAGTGTTTCTCCCCTTACAAAGCATCCCAGCTGAAATGCTGAGGAGTTTCCCATTGGACATGTCTTATCTCCATCTCCATGCCCCAGGGTCAGGGTCAGAAAAAACACTCTGCTTTGCATTGCTTAAACCAGCAAACTGCATTTCAGTTCTTACTGTTCCACCAGGCATCTCTTCCCCACTCTTTTTATTATAGATTTGACTGTTTTTCAGGATTAGATGGTACTTTTAAGGGAGAAGACAGGATATGAAGTTTCAACAACATTAAGCTGCATCTATGTTAATCTATCAGTATTATACCTAGCTCAAAATTTTACATCTCCTTCAAGTCACTCCTATTGCAAAATGGAGGAAGAGCCTAGACAGGTGAATTTTTCAGCCCCTGGGCTGCTAAACTGCTCGTTTACTGTAAGACTGGGAGATCCAGAGATAACCATGAATTAATGAGTACTTAAAAGTACTTTTGAAATGGCCAAAACTCTGTTGTTTTACTGAGCAAATTCAACACATGCAAAAAGAACAGAGGGAAACTGACCCATAAATGTTCATCTTAAGAGGACCACAGCTCAATACCACAAACACAGCAGCAGAAAACTGCCAAGTCCTTCATGACAACTTGCTAAGCAAACTTCACCTCTCCTGCACATTCCCCCAAACCCAGGCCCCTTCCTGGAGCAGCCAGGCTGGGCTCTGGCTCACCCTGCTGCACACCTGACCTGCTTATCTGCTGCATGCCTCAGAGCAGCAGCCTGGGAGGCATGACAAAATGTAGTTTCTCTCCTCTGTCCCAGGAGCAGCCATGGAGAAGAGTTATGTGTCCGTGTTCCTGCTGCTCGTTGCCATCTCCTGTGTTCTGGCCAAGGATGTGGGCAAGAAGGATACAAAGGAAACTAACACTAAGCCCAAACTGCCTCAGACACTCTCCAGAGGTAAACATAAATTAATGAATGAATTATTTCTTTAAACAATCTAAAATTTTGATTCCTATAATTTTCTGTGAAATTAATTTTCTTGCAACCCATTCTGCAAACATATTTTCTGGTATTTTCTACCCCCTCCTTTTTCCTGTCTTAAAGCCCTCCAGCTTTGTCTGTCCAAAACCCTCTTGGGCACTGGAGGGCTGGGATCAGATATGAGCTCAGCCTGTAACATGCCTCCTGTCTTTCCCTTGCAGGCTGGGGAGACCAGCTCATCTGGACACAGACGTATGAGGAAGCCCTCTTCCGCTCCAAGCACAGGTACCGAGCTCCTCCATGCCCCTCTGTGCTGAGGTGTCCCCCAGCACCTCCCCTGCACCCCACCAGCCCTAACAAGGAATTTTCTTTCCCAGCAATAAACCCCTGATGATTATCCACCACCTGGATGACTGCCCACACAGTCAAGGTAATTCTTTTGCACAGAAATAAAATAAAATAAAATATCTGGGTTTCAGTTTCAGATAGATGCAGTTTAAAAAATAAAAATGAAAATCTGCTTGCTGGGGAAGCAGTAGCCAAATGCCAGCCTGCACACGCACCAGGGAGCATTGGGCATGTCACTGAAAATACACGGGCATGAGCTGACCCACATGGCAAGAGGCATGCATTCCTCAACAGCTGTGTACAAGGGTTAAAATTCTTTCAGATATTCCAGGTTGAGGTCCTATATATATCTCCACACTGCATTGGCCATGCCCTGAGAACTGGAGTTAGAAGCTGCAAGAGGAGAAAAGGGGTTTTAAAGGGCAAAATGCTCAAATTCAAACTTGAGCAGACAGTTGTGAGAAAGATGCACTATCTGAAGCAAAAAGGGACATTTTGTACCATTACACTCATTCGTTTCCACAGAATAAAGCTGAGTTCATCACCTTTCAGTGAAATGAACTTTAAGTCTTTATTTGCTGTAATTGTAAACTGGAAATTCTCATTTTGATTATTCTGATTTATTTTTTTTTCTAGGACTATTTCACAAGCATTTTTTATTAACTATCATTTCTCATTGCTTTCACTCTAGCACTCAAAAAGGTCTTTGCTGAACATAAAGAAATACAGAAACTGGCTGAAAAATTCATTCTCCTGAACCTCGTGGTAAGTTTCCTAGTTACATTTCAAGTGAAAGCAACAAAGTTTTATTTCCAATTTTGGCTTCTCTAGCTATAACTAGGCAGTTTTATAGCTAACTAGGCAGTTTTATAGCCATGATTGGCTAGGAAAAACAGCCGGTGCTGGAGTGTAATAGATTTAGTAATAAAGATATTTCATCTTAAAATATCAAACTGACAAAATATAAAGGAATTTAAAGTTTAATATAATAATATCATTAAATGATATGAGCAATATAGAGCTCTAGCTAGTTAAAGGTTGTAACCCAAGCAGTGGATTTACTGGAAGTGTGAAATGCATTGCTTAGTTTGTATTCAATAGCACTGAGTATAAAGGACAGAAGCACATAACACGCCCTCTTGCAATCTTGACTGAAAACCCCATCTGTTTTCTTTAAGTATGAAACCACAGACAAGAACCTGGCACCTGATGGCCAGTACGTCCCTCGGATTTTGTTCATTGGTGAGTACATCTCAGATCAAAGACCCTGCCGTGAATCTCAAACCCTCAGGCTTATTAGCAGGATTTTATTCCATGAGAAACATAGAATTTCATGTTGGTTTTGGTGCACATAAGAAAAGAAAAATCTCCCCCCAAAAAAAGCAATAGCTGAGCAAGAGCATGTTTCAGGGCTAGGTGCACACAGGGTACAAGGATAAGAGCAGAGATGGAAAAGGAAAAGCTTGCCTCTGGCCTGGCTCTGAAGATCAGGGAGCACACCATGCTTAACCCCTGAAGCTGCCACTCTCTAAAGTGGACTAAAATGCAAAGCAGCCCCAGCAGTGCCGTTAGCAGTGCCATAGGTGTGGAATTCCTCCCTCTGTGATTTCATCTCTGACACAATCTCAGACATCACAGGAAGAGCAGTAATGCCTGCTGTTCCGGGGGCTGGTTTTCTAGGCCCAGTCCATAGCTCTGTGCTCCAGCACTTTGCATCAATCCCTGACAAGGATTTGTATTTTGGTGATTTATCAGTGGCCATGCATGCAAACAGGTATTCCCTCTCCAAGAAGAGATACACAACCTGACATACTTATATACATATGTCATTAGCATATCTGCACAAATCTAGGTCGTGATGACCATTTTCATCAGACCAAAACAACTGCCTTCATTATTTCTTTCTTAATATTTGTAGCCTGAAAGCACCCTCAGCTGGCCGAGCTAATTTACATGCTATGCAGCAACACAGGGTCTCAGGCTGATCAGCAATGATCAGAATCAAACCGATCGCCTCCCCAACAAACCTGCAAACACATCTTGACACCAGAGCTGCAGTTAACCGCAGAACAATGACCTGTTAGTGGGAGCAGACTTGTCTTGCAGAAACACTTAGGAAGCAAACAGAAATGCAGAAAGGCTTGCTTCCTTTTTCTGCTCAAGGGTTAATCCTGCGCTCTGCAACTTTCCTCCTTTTTTTCCAGATCCTTCCCTGACTGTGAGAGCTGATATTACTGGAAGATACTCAAACCGTCTCTATGCATATGAGCCCTCTGATATTTCATTGTGTAAGTAGTGTGTTCTCAAAGCAGCCGCATTTTTCACTTGGCAAGGAGTAAAGCCAGATGTGGCACACTTGCCGTCAGTGCTGGTTGAGGGACAGTTCCCCAGCATAAGCTATGAGCAGGTTTGCGAAGGGTATCGCATGGCTTACCTCTGCATGTTAACCTGCCCGGGTATGCTTTGCTGTACAAACACTGAAAATACTTTCTTGTGAAAAAGTTGCAACAAAAAATAACATATGAATTTCATTTCTAGTGTATTCAAACATGCAGAAAGCGCTGAAGCTGCTGAAGACTGAGCTGTAAGGGGAAGAAGGAAGCCCCTAAAGACCAGAAAGTCTGATCTTCCATCTCTTCTCCACTCATTGACACTGGTGAAGAGACTATTTAGGGTGATGTTTAGTGATGTATAGTGCTGGTTTATACACAAACACTAGTTTCATGTTAGCACTTTTGTACTGGGCAGCATTTTTAAAGGCTGGAGTCTTTTAATTTAAAGCATACAGAATACTGTATGATTCAACTGTACAAATGATTTTTTTTTAATAAATCCATTTCAAGTGTTTACATACAAACATTGCTCTGTTTTGTTTTTATTTTACCTTATTATTATCTCTTAATATTAGAGTAAACTCAGTGTTACTTGAGACCACCCCTCGCACTTTCTTATCTAAGCACTTTGGAAAGAAAACAGCTTTTTATCTCGTTTCAGCAGCTAGCAAAGCTCTATTCCTCAGTGTACTTTATCTCCATTTACTTTCCTGTAACACCAACCCCTGCCTTGCTCTCATCAGTCCTTTCTTTACAGCTAGATAACAAGAAGTGCAAACCTTTTACAAAACTTTTCTATGTTTGCAGTTAATTACATGGTAATGTGCAGAATGCTTGAGCCTTTAAGAAGGAAAACAATTTCAATTACAAAAAAAAAACAAAACCAAAAAAAAAAAAAAACACAAGATTAGAGAATGTGGTGGTTTACATATAGTTTTGTTGTGCATATTTTTGTTTTCAAAGTTGGCTGCATTCTAAAGTGATCTGAGATCACCATAACTACATGAAGATCTTTTTTAAAAATTAAAAAGTTAAATACTGCTTGCTTTAGAAGACCTTTGTTTACAGTAAAGCCTTGAGATCATTAATAGAAATTATATTGTAGTGAGTATATGGCCGGTTTCCTGATTTTGTGGCTTGTGATTGCCCAAAATGGACAACAAAAGTTAGAACTAAAAGACACGCTGGAGCTGAACACCTGCAGAGAAGGACTTGGGGGTTCCGGTGGACAAAAAGCTCAACAATAGCCAGCAGTGTGTGCTTGCAGCCCAGAAGACCAACAGTGTCCTGAGCTGCATCAACAGAGGGGTGGCCAGCAGGGTGAGGGAGGTGATTATGCCCCTCTGCTCTGCCTTTGTGAGGCCCAAAGATGCTCAGAGGGCTGGAGCACCTCTCCTGTGAAAACAGGAAGAGAGAGCTGGGGATGTTCAGGCTTCGGGGACACCTCATTGCAGCCTTTCAATACTTAAAAGCGGCTTATAAAAAAGGAGAGCAACTTTTTACCTGGGCAGATAACGATAGGGTAGAAGAAATGGCCTTAAACTAAAAGACGGGAGATTTAGGTTAGGAGGAAATTCTTCACTGAGAGCATGATGAGGCACTGGCACAGGCTGCCCAGAGAAGCTGTGGATGCCCCGTGCCTGGAGGTGTTCAAGGCCAGGCTGGACAAGGACCTGAGCAACCTGATCTAGTGGGTAGCATCCCTGCCCATGGGGGAGGAACTAGGTAATCCTTAAAGTCCCATTCCACCCAAGCCCTTCTGTGGTTCAGCATTCTTCCAGCAGTTCAGTAAGATGTTCCTTTCTATTGCAGCATCCTTTAGTTGTGGTGAGGAAATTCTTTGCTACAGAAAGGTCTTTCCTTTTCCCTTTCATCCCAAGCTGAAGTGGGGGAAAATGTGGCAGTTTGGGCAGAAACTTTCTCTAGAAGCAGCTATCTGCCACACACAATAAAATAAAATTAAAAAAAAAAAAGTTTTTACACTACTGAAAAGAGGGACAGCACTGATGAAGGTAGGAACTGGTTATCAGAATCATCTTTATCTGCTTGACTCAACAGTGCACCTACAGTATGGCATATTTTGCAAGTCTAGTGGTACTCTTAGTTAAGCCTGAGTACTCCCCCCCCCCAAAAAAAAAAAAAAAAAAAAAAAAAAACACTTTTTAATTTGAAACTTTTTTTTTTTCCACTCAATGCTATACTTTTGTAATTTACTTTTCACCTTAGCCTATTTTTCAAGAATACAGAAATGGTCTACTTAATTCTGCTCTTTTCATTCCCTCCTCTAAACACCAATTATTTAAAGAGGCACCAAGTCAAGTAACTTAAAAATTCTTATAGTTTTATCTGAAAATCTGGGGAAATCATTTCTGAAATGTATACGTACAGTAACTTGAAGTGCACTGGATGAATGGGGTTTCTGCAATTCCATTACGCTTCAAAAAATCTTTAAATAATTACAATTAAAATAACAATGCAAACTCGTAACACCAGTATGTTCCTATTCTCTTGTCAGCTACAGATTTTAAGGTATATTTTACAGGTCGGATAGTATATGTGGTATTTTTTTTAAATGTGTTTTACTGCCCCCTCTTAAGAATCAGATTCTGAAATTGAATCCGTATCTTTGATATGAATTTCAAGGTTTGTAGTTTATTTTAAAAGCAAACAAACAAAAAAACAGTCTTAGACAAAGTATTATTAATACAATAGAAAAACTTTAATCAAACCTTATGCTCCACTGATCTGTCTTTTGAACACTTAAATTCACACTAAGTGTTCTGAGGCATGACAGTTTCTGAAGTAGTAACATTTTCAGTATTTCTTCAGTAACACACATGTACACACTCTATATCACCTACTATAATCATGAAGCTAGAACCACCCCAAACCAAGCTCTAAATACAATGAAGAAGAATTTCAAGGTCGAAGCAATGATATAGTATTCTTTTAACATTCAGAAACCTCCTCCTTAATTCTCTTCCTCTGGTTTATGACATTAATGCACAGAATACAAAGCCCATCTAGACTAGGAAAATTAGCTGTTGCTATGGACAGCTTTGAGATCATCACTGTCCTCTTGACACATATTGAGAATGGCAGGGTAAGTACCCTTTAACAGGACAGCACTTGGAGGAAAATTAAAAAAAAAAAAGACTGTGCATATTTACATTATACTTCAGTAACAGTCTGAAGGCTTTTAAGGTCCCATTCCCCTCAGTACATGGGTTCAGCACGTGCTTGAAGCAGAAAGCAATACTTCCAGACATATGAAGCAGGAATACACAGATCCAACACCAGGAGATGGCGCTACTAGCAGATGTTGAAGAATCATTTGAAGACAAGCTGACCTAAGCTCCTCATAGCCCTCTCCATGTTCAGGTTCAGCATTTTCCTTTGAAACCTCGAAACTATTCCTTCTTGAGAAGCACTGGGCACATGAAGTCTGAAAGCATTCTGATAAGCAGGTATTTCAACTCGTTTGTGCCTTCTTTGCAAAAGCGAGAAGGCATCTGCCTAGCAAAGGGCGACCCCTATGAGAACCTTCTTTCATTTGCACTCAGTGACAGCCCTTCCACCACGCTCAGCTACTGTGTGCAAGGCAGATGACCTTAATACACTTCCCTTTTTCTCCCTGCAAAGCTGTCTTTCAGGCTACAGAAACTGCCTACACCATGCTAGAAGCAGCAGTTTAATTAAGAAAAGGTATAGGTCTGCAATTCATTGTGGTTAGAAACAAATGGAACACGCACACCTCCGGCTGCTTACATCTTCCAGCTCATGGATCACTTGTGTTGGAGATTGGACCAGGGACCGTGCTCTCCTTTAGCTTAGACAACACTCAGCACATGAATGATGTGCCATTCTAACGTTAATCTTTTTTTTTTCCCCTCATTTTTTCTCCTTTTTTCCTCCTCCCCACTATTCAATTTCTTATCAAATCAAGACTTGAAGTTGGATGACAGAAGAATATATACTGCTAAGTGAGTACAACAATAGTTTTATACTATCTGTAAAAATATTTATACAGCTTTCCAAACACCAAGTCAGGTTTCCTACGTAAACAAGATGACAGACCACTATCAATACTTATGTTGTGCAAATACCAAATTTCATTCAGTTGTCAAAGAAAAAAGGCTCAGGTTAATTAGCTCCAGATTACATCAATGGTTTTCTTCATTCATTGTTCTCATAGTGAAGATATCCATAAAAGTACTTCTTTTTAATTGTCAAAACAACTCTAAATCTGCCCCCAACAAAACAAAACAAACCGGGTACGGAAGGGGTGAAGAGTACAGTAGTCAGTTAATACACACTTACACGCACTACAGATTATAACATCTTTACCTTTTTAAAAAATAAGAACAGGAGAGTGGGAGACCATTACTAAGACAAAAAGAAGTTGACTAGAACTCATTGTAAATCTTAATAAAAATCATACAGCTTCAAACACCCACCATGTAATTTTTATCATTTTAATGAGAAATTACATGAGTTTTTGTAATCAATGAATACAGCAGAAAATACTTTGTTTTTTGGGTTTTTTTTTTGGACAGCAGAGAAGCCAGTAGTGCTACAGAACTCACTGAACAGAGTTCACCATGTCAACTACTGAAGTCGTAACAGAATTACTCTGACTCTGCCCAGCTACTGAATACTCTGATCTACTTCAAAATAGAGATATTTAAGAAAAACAGTGGGAATTTAAAGATGAAAACCACAAACTTCTTATGGAAAAAATTTTCTTTTGGGTACATGGAGAATCCTTATTACTGGGAAGTATCAAACTATGGAGATCTAATATTTTGAAGTAGAGGGTGCAGAGAGAAGATTCAGTCTTTTATAAACTTATCAAAGAAAAGCACTAGGGTTTGCACGGGGATCCTTTTGGTTCCTGTATCTATAGGTCAGCCAGACTCCCAGAATCTGAAAGGAAAAAAACATGCAGATATTATTAAGCAGAGGGAGAGGGTTTCCACCCTCATCTTCCATCAGTTTTAGTAAGTTTGTTTTAAACATAAAACCCCGATAACGAATTCATAGTATATGAGTGTAGGGTATTATACTTTTGCTGAAATTGCACAACCCCACACCAACTACCTTAATTTAAAAAAGAATGCACCTTCTCAGAAGGTATTCTTATCTAGCAATAGGGAGAAGAAAATAAGGCCAAAACTGTATCCACAGTGCTAAGCAAAATATTTATCAGAGGATACCTAGTATCACAGTATCTAGAGCTATCCTTCCCCCCCCCCCCCCCCCCAAGATAAATATTCATAAGCCTGTTTTTAGGATAATGATAACTAATATCCTCCAAATTGTTTCACTTCATCAGCTACCGCTTAAGAATAGGGTTATATTCCACTACATTTTCAAATTCCGCATAAAAACACACACACACACCCCCTACAGCAACTTCACATTTTGAATACAGAAATTGAGGGCAGAAGTCAGAGTAATTGTACTTAAGTTGCTATATCCCTTGCTGCTGCAATATCTACAAACAGTCTGAAAACTGCACTACACAGCAGGAGCAGTATTTTAACATGCCGTACTGTGAAATTATGAAAGATCTGCTCCAACGATTTTTATTCACTGATTGATAAAGCAAGTATATGAACCATCTGGATACTAAAGCATAGAGCCAAAGACTTTAAAAAAAAAAGAAAAAAAAGAAAGCACACCATAATGCATAAAATACAGTTCATTTATTATGGTACAGTCTCTGCGCTACTGGAGGCACAAAAAAAAACTCCAAAAACAAACAAAGGAGCATGGAAGAACAGAGAGAGCAGGGAGAACATGGAAATAAGCTAAAAGTAACAGCATATCTTTATTACTTTTAGATAACAGTAAACCTGAACAGCTAACTTTTTGCAAAATTTAGGCTTTATAGCACCACATTTTAATGCCTTACATAGTAAGTTAGTAGTCTAAATAACAGAAAGTCATAAATACTCCCAGTGTTGAATAAAGACAAGCCCTACTTTTGGCAGACTTAAACAAGCTGATAAAGTGAAAAGCCTTGACCTTATTAGGTTTGACCATGTGGGGAGTTCCTGTAATAAAACCCCTAAAACTTAAGGCTTTGTTTTGTGTCACAATTATGGGGGGGGGGGGGGGGGGGGGGGGGGGGGGAAGCACTGTTTTCTAACCTACTTACCTCTGTGAAACTGAAGAAGAGTCCTATGCCTCCAACAAATCTGAGCACCATTCCAGAATATTCTTCTATTATCGGTGCACATGGTTGACACTGGTGACTTCTAAAGCAATCCTGTAACAGATACAAACGGAGAATTGCATTCCATTTTCTGATGAAGCTTCACTGATTGAAAGTATCCAGTTAGCTTTATAGAAGACTGCGAGCCACAGACAAAGCTTTAGGAACTATAAGACTCCAAAAAAGCAAGTACACAAATAGAACCTTTAAAGAGTGCTCTGTAAGGTTCCCAGTAAGTTAAATAAGGACCTTAGTATTATCATTACAACTAACTTACAGATTTGTTAAAAACCTCTATTTTCTTCAACTATGAAAGCAATTATACATTATTGAACAAATACAACAATAGAAGGTTGAGGTCTTCTTACACTTAAAAAAAAAAAAAAAAAAAAAAACTTACAGAGGAGCAGGTTTCATTCGGATCAAAGACTCTGAATCCACAACAATTGAGATTTCTCTCAATATCTGTTCTTGCACTGTTAGTGTTATTCCATCCCACCTCTAGAAGTTGACTCTACAAGACACAAGCAAATACATTAATTAATCTGTTTTATATATCAGTGGAAACCAACGTGAGGCAAAGTAGGTGATTCTCTTTTTGCTTCCTTCATAATAGGAACAACGGTTGACTTCCCAAACACAGCTCAAACAGAAACCTTATGTGATAGCTTCTCATTGAGCAGGCACATCCAAGTAACAGAAATAACGTTTCTTAACTAGCTTTGCTCCACCAATTATATAGCCCTTAACAACTAAGACCTTCATATCCCAAAGTCTAACAGAATAACATATTAAAGAATGACTTCAATGTTCAAACAGTCTGGATTGAAAATGAGATTGCAGCACTTAGCAGCAGCACGTTTATGGTCGTAAATTGTTTTCCTCCAATCCTTTTCCTAAACTGAACAAGAGCACGAGTAATAGAACACACGACTAATCTAAACATGATTGCTCAGGTTTTAAACAAACTATGTGTACATGTAAAAGCTGGTCATTTCATCACTATACCCTTGCCTCCTTCTTATGCAGTAAGAATTGTTCTCCATGCCACAGACGCTTGTCTTACTTTTCCACTTATGGGTCAGTCACTCCTGTACCTAATGTAGTCATAACCCTTTCAGTTACACAAGAACAATTCAGTGGATTTATCACCTTTACATCATGATTACTGTAGATTTTATCAGCTTATCTGGAACTGCTGAACACATGATATACCACACTGTTACAACTGTGAACATAAACCTAGACGGGAACCTTAAAATCAAGACAATTAAAAAAATAAAAAAAGACATCTGCAGGGCATTTTTAAACCCAGATTTTCTTAAAATATGCACTACACACTTGCAGGACTACATATAGATGTATAGATAAACATGCACACACACATACATATAAACACATGAAATAAAAATAATAATATGCTATAGATTAAATGAGAAGTCAAGAAACATTTCTTACCTGCTGTTCCTTGTTTAGTGCCAAACAGGCACAGGAGACAGAAAACTGGACAATAAAAACTAGCAAAAGGATGATCATGTACTGAAAGTAGTAGTTAAAGATACTCTCAAATTAATTTTGTTTATAGAACACAAATGACTAATGGCATGCCTTATTTCATCAGATAAGGACAGGTCTTTTGAAACAAAAGAACTACAGAAAAATTCTAACTAGACGTGGAAGAGATAACAAATAACATCCCCAGAACTCAATCACCATATGTTATCTCATTTTGGCTATTAGTATTCACAGCTTGTATTTTTGGGTTTTGGTATTTCTTGTTTAGGAAGACAATATGAGCAAAGAAATAATTAAAGTTGAGAGAGGAAAAAAAAAAAAAAAACTCTGTAGTTCGTTTCTTTAGCTTTACGGACTAAGGTTGCCATTTCAAGGTACTTCACTTACAATAATAAATAAAATACTTCTCCAGATACTACACATTTTTTGCTTTGTTCAATGACATCACACTGTAATTAATTAAAAAGGTAACTTTAAGATAGATTATAAAAACTGAGAGCTGCTTTTGGAACACAATTTTGCACTGATGTATCTGAAAACAGTATAAAACCAAAAACTATCATGTTTTATTTGTTCATGTTTTGGATTCACAATTTGGCTGCCATGTTCCAAGGCAAAAACCTTACCTCATGTAATTAAATTGTGTATGATGCAAACATCACTATTTATTCACAGACCACAACTAGAAATATAAGAATTTTATCTGATTAATCTCTTCTCTCATCCAAACAGATCAATTTTGTTATGCAAGGCAGCACCACAGACTGCTTACCCATAAAGGGACAGCACAGCACACTGAAAAGGCCTGTGCTTATTTCAAATCTGGGTTCACATTTAAAGACTAGGTATGAAATAAAGTGCTTATTGGCAGCATGTATGGGTAACAACGCCTTCCTCTGCCAGCTACAGCCAGTTTACTGTCTGGAAGTATTGTCTTCTTCCACTGTTAAACGTTAGTAGTTCACACACTCCAGCTTGCTAGATGGTTGAGCGCACAGTGAGAAGGGTTTGTAACATGTAACACAGTGGCACACTTCTCAATCTTCTCAAAAAGCTGAAATATTTTAATTTTTAAAAAGAGAAGGATAGAATAGTTCTGTCTTCAAAGTGAAAATAAGGGCAGAACAAGGAAATTAGAATAAAGTAAACAGGGAATTATGTTTAAATTAAACTGCACCCGACCAAACCAGAAATTCACAGCTTTGTTCTGTTTTTGAAGCACCTTCCACAAGGTGTCAGCCCACAGAGCAGGTTGTTGACATGGCTTGAACCAAGTTATGATTCATGTACTAACACATCAGAAGGATACAAAGAACAGCAATACTTGATGATGTTTCACCGCACCAATCAATCCAACAAGGGCAATGAGGAAGAGGAAGATGCCTACTGCAATTGCCACTCCGACAACTCTGAAACTAGAGATGAGGCCAAAACCGATTCCCCATGCTGCAATTCCAATCAGCAGCAAGCTTACCAGCTGGAGGGAAGAGAAAACAGAGTTAGTCTGCATGTTAAAAGAGGCTCAACCAACACACAGCTACATTCCTTACGTTAAGGTTGTTACCAGAAATGTACAATTCTTTCCAGTTCAAAGAGAAGCAGCACAATGCTAAAAGAACTAATTTTCCACTTCATCCTGGAAATGACTTTACCAGATGTTTTAAGGCACAGATACTCCTCAACACTGTTACAGAGGAACTGTGGTAGCTCATGCAACATGGCTTGACTTGTAGGCTATCTGTAACTGACTAGAAACAGTGAATTTGTGTGGATTATAACATAATTGACAAAATAAGATAAAAATCATCATCTTTAAAGTACAGAATGGTAGAATGAAACTTCCCGATGTTTTCTGCAACTCTGCATATTTATGGAGCATAGCTCCACAGCTCTGAATGTATAAAAAAAACGTACTTTGCCAAAACTTACCGTAATCAAAAATACTTGTATTAATTCGTTACAGAAGATTCTGTGTAGTACATGATATAAAACAGCAGTTAAAAAGGTCACACAAAAATACCTTTTAGATCTGTATCTCAAGGACTGCATATAGTGCAACAATTAAGGGGTCCTGTCTCTGCTATGTGATTCATCAGGAAATTAGCTCTCCTATGAGGTCAATCCTACTTCAATACCCAAAGCACTCTTATGCTGTTTACTTCCTTTTAAAGATGGTATTCGGGGAAAGCAAGCAGAATCTGTCCCAGTTAGTTAGCTAGAATTTATTGTTTATGTGGGCAGGAAGCTCCAGCCTTTCCTGTTTCCAGGCCAAAAACATAGGAAAAAAAAAAAAACAACAAAAAAATTTCCAACATGAAAAGCTGCAGAGAAATCTGCAATGAGTTACAACAGGAGGGAAGCAGCAGACAAAGCAACGCAGATGTCCTTGACACAAGATGCCTAACACTCATTTGAAACAGTTAGACCTATGCATAACATATCGCCTATTACATTCTCCATTAAATAACATCAATTTGACATGCAAATTTCAACTTTCCCAAAGCCTGAACTCACCAAAAATACCCAGAAGCTGTATTATTATAAAAAGTAGTAAGCACTCTGTCTAGTCCAACTGCATGGCTTTATTCAACAACAAATATAGAGCAGCACTTACACTTGTTTGAACAAAAACTGATGAACAAGATTATCATGACATTTTACTACTTACCAGAGGGATTTAAAAAAAAAAAAAAAAAAAAAGTAAATTTCCAGTTTAACCATCATTTCAGTATATTTACCCTAAAGCAGGGCATTTTTATTGGTTTTAATGCTAAACGTGATTCTGTGAGAGCATATTTTTTCAACTAAAGTATCTTTTAGAAGACTGGTTGATATAATGCTGCTTTTGAGAGAAGGAAATCTAAAAGAACATCGAGAAAGCTTGTGAGCTTTCTTGATCACAAGTTTGATGCTCAGCAAGATCAAAACACAGTGGGAGTTTCCCCCAGCTTGCGTTCAGACAGAAACACATCTCAAAAAAGTTCTTATGAAAAGCCACTAATCCTCAGGAGAAATTTAATCAGTCTGCAAGAAGAAAAGGAGGGTATTTGCCATCCCTACACCTTCCGTTCACAACATGAAGAGACAGAAGAGCAGTATAACAGTGTTAGAAATTGTTCAATACCAGTAGAGTTTCAGGATTAATTCACATATTTGTTTCTCTTAAATGAAAAACCTTAATCATCATGTTTAGTGAAAATCAAAACACTGGGCCAAGATGTCAAGAATCTAAATTACAGGGAAGAGAAAAATAAGAAAACAACAAAAGCGCCTTGGCTCTGCCACAGACAGATCTTCTGAATGTATGCTGCATAAGGCTATAAATTTCCTAAAACTGCTGGTTAAAAATTAGCCTCGCTATCAGAGAGTTAAGTGCAAGATCCTCCTGTTCTGATCTATGCCCATTCACTTTATTTCATTGCTTTGTACCACAGGAAAGATTCATTTTACTACATTAGCGTCAGAAATGTCCATATCTTTGCTCAGTTATTTCTTAAAAATTCTAAAACAGGTTTATTAAATCACCTTATTCTTAAAAGGATCAAAATCAAAAAACAGGAGATCTAAACAAAATCTATGCTTAAAACATTCTTAGATGTGTGGCATGTGAGCTGCAGAGTACGCCTTACTTCTTGCTGCTGTTAATTGCCTCAGCTTCCACTGCTCCAAGGATATGTACATTAAACAAATATGTATGACACCAGAAATTATTACCATGACCTTCTGGCCCAAAAAACATTTGTGGTAGAAACAGACACATAAATCCAGAACTGCTATGATTTTCAGCAGACAGTAAAAAGGAAAAAAAATACTCTTCTAGACTCTTAAACCTGTTGTTCAACCTCAAATGTTCAATAGTCTGGTGGCCAGCTTTGACCAAAAAAAAAAAAAAAAAAAAAAAAATAAGAAAGAGATAAGTTTTCTCTTCATTTATGAAGCTGACCACTGCCTAATTCTTCAAAACATCTGGAAGTTCCTTATGATCACAGGTCTATATTACTGGGTTCCGGTTGGCAAGTGATGTGAGAATGCTTCATCCAGTATCAGCCAGATTGGGATCAAAGCCACTCCAGACTCCTCCAATTTCAGCCACTTGAAAGTGTGGAAAATTGACCGTGTATTTCAAAACTGAACGCAAACTGAAGGCTTACAAACCATTTTCAAAACGGACTTAGGATTAAGCTTGTGTCTCTTCTGCATGTTGAAAGATGAATTTTTTTTTATTCCTTTGTTTTCAGTTGTGGTTCGACACTGGGAATCATCCCCTCTGGCTTCTTATTACCAGGTCGACAGGTGGCTGTCAGGAAGCGTCAGACATGGAATTCAGCAGCTACAGATCCAGACTGTAGACGTAACCAATTGCTCAGATGTAGGTCTCCAAGAAACGAACTCCCTGTCTAGTAAACTAAGCTTTTCAACTCTTTTGTCCTCTCCCTCCAAAGAATAAAGGCATTTTTCCCTGTTATTGTTCATTCCATTAAGCAATAAAGGCAGAGATATATGCAGTTTTATAGCATCATAAGGTGAAAAACTAAAGTAAACACATACTACTACAAACAGGAAAAATAACTTAAGCTGTTTTGGGAAGTTTTTACAGTTCTGTAAAACAAAGCAAGATTCTTAGGTTAAACAACTGTTTAGCTGCTACTCAACACTGTATATTCAGGTGTTTTGAAACAAAGAACTTAGACGTAATATTTCGAAAAGTGAACCTACTGTGACTTTGAAATTAATCATGGTTCAAAAAAAAAATCAGTGCCCCTAACTACTTTTAAATGAACAGTATGTACATTCTAGAGGTACCGACTTTATTTATTTAAAAACTCATCTATTTCTGCTAAATAAAGACAAAAGGATTGTACAGATCTTCCAAATGTCATGTTTAATTTTACTGACTGAACATTTCACAGCAGCAACCCCCCCAAGAAAATAACGTCATCTTTGGAAGACTGAAGTAGAAGTGAAACTATTTTCTCTACATAAATTTTACATTATGTAAAGCTAGCCTTACTTACTGGTGCTTCAAATATTTACTACCAAAAACACAGCAAATCACAGCCCAGTTTCTAGTGAATAGGACAGATCTGTTTTCCCACAGTTCATTAATAAGCTGAAAAAACTTGGGTTGGAAAAATGGACTGTTAGATTGAATGAAACCTGGCTGGAGCTTAAACAGTTTGAGCTTAAACAGTAGTAATGGATGGCTCTGCATCCTGCTGGTAGCTGGTAAGGGGGTTGATAGAGGGGCCAACATCACTCAGCATCTTCAACAACAGCCTAGGTGATGGAATAGAACAAATCCTTCAAACATCCATGGATGATACTAAACAAGAAAGAGGGACTGACTCTCCAAATACTAGAGGTTCAACTCAGACCTTGATGAACTTTGTGAGGTTTTTATTGGCTCACTCCTAAAGTGCAGAATTGTGCACCTGGGTTATGTCATTGCAGCCTGGGAACAGACTGGCTGAACAACAGCCTTCTGAGATAGACCTGGGGATCACACAGGTTGCCAAGTGGAATATGAGCCAAAGTCTGCTCTCACTGTGAAGGGAAAGCCAAGAGGAGGACGATCAAAGGAAACTCAATGCTGGAGAAGCTGCAAGCTGAAGTACTGTGTCCTATTTCAAACCTCCCAAGTCAAGAAGAAATATGAGAAGCTGGAAAGGGTCTCCGAATGGCCTGGAGATTTGAAGACGATGTTTGAGAATCAGGTGATGGAGCTAGGTTTGCTTAGTCAGTAATAATCTAATAGTAGCTGAAAATGAAGGAGTGTTATGAAAACAATGGAGGCAAACACTTCTCAGTACTGCCAGGCAACAAAACAAGGGTGACAGCCACAAGCAATGGCTTGGAAGGTTCTGGACATCAAAAAAAATAAAACATCTGCAAGGTGGTTTGGTGCTACACTCAAAAAGATGATGAAATCTCTGTTCTCTGAGGTGTTCAAGACTGAAGTAGACAAAGCCACAGCTGGCAACCTAGTGTTGCTCATAATCCTGCTCAGAGCAGAAGCCCAGACAAGTGGGCCCTGAAGTCCCCTCCAAACACCACTGCCAGCAGATCTACCATGGAAATTTTACTACTCCCCACACCAAAAACCCAAGTTTTATGAGAAGGATGGGGGACAGGTTTAACACTAACCAAGGACTCTGCTGAACCACCTGGTTCATTAAATACTACAATCTCCTAAGCCATGCAACAGCAAAACACCTTCTTACAAGTAGTTCTCAATAAAAGAGCTACAAATGGTTCTTCAGAAGTACTTACACAGTGATTTAAAAGGTCCCATTCACTTAAGAGCAAAAGAATTTATTACAGCCTCAAACTAGAGCAAGTTGTCTCACAGAAAGATACTACAAGCACATACTATCCACAAACCAGAAAAGCAAGACAGAGCCCCAGGAAGTATATGAATATGGGGAAACAACAGCCAGTATTCCAAATTTAAGACTCTCTGTGGTGGCTTTACCCTGCCAGGCAGCTGAGCTCCACCACAACTACTCTCTCAATCCCCTTCCCCAAAGGGAAATGGGGAGAAAATACAATGTGGTAAGGACAGAGAGATCACTCAATAATTACCGTCATGGGCAAAACAGACTCAGCATGGGGAGATTAATGTAATTTATTGCCTACTGCTATCAAGCTAGAGCAGTAAGAAACCTAAAAATACCTTCTCCCCCATCTACTGTCTCCTACGTCCTTCCCCCAACAGAACGGGGGCTGCGGTCAGTCCCTGATGCTTCATCTCCACCACTCCTTCAGTCACTCTCAGCCCCTGCTCCCCCTGGGGTCCCTCCCACAGGATGCCATCCTTCCCAAACTGCTCCTGCGGGGGCTGCCCACAGGCAGCAGCTCTTCAAGAACTGCTCCCACATGGCTCCGTACCACAGGGTCCATCCATCAGGAGCAAAGTGCTCCAGCATGGGTCCCCCACAGGTGGGTGGCAGCTCCCCCCAGACCTCCTGCTCCTGTGTGGGCTCCTCTCCACAGGCTGCAGCTCTGTCCCGGGGCCTGCTCCTGCAGGGGCTCTCCATGGGCCACAGCCTCTTCCAGGCCACATCCACCTGCTCCACTGGGGGCTCCTCCATGGGCTGCAGGGTGGAGACCTGCTCCATGTGGGACCCATGGGCTGCAGGGGGACAGCCTGCTCCACCAGGGACTTCTCCACAGGCTGCAGGGGAACTACTGCTGTGTGCCTGGAGCACCTCCTGCTGCACTGACCTTGGGGGCCGCAGGGCTGCTTCTCACTCCTCGCTCTCTCAGCTGCTGTTGCACAGCCCCCCCTTCCTTAACTCTGCTCTCCCAGAGGCCCACCCAGCATCGCTCCCTGGCTCAGCTCTGGCCTGCGGCAGGTCCCTTTGGATCCAGCTGGAGCTGGCCCTGACCTGACATGGGGCAGCTGCTGGGCTCTGCTCACAGAGGCCAGCCCTGCAGTCCCCCTGCTGCCAAGCCCTTGCCATGTAAACCCAATACACCCTTGTTTACTACCTTCACCAATACAAACTCCAGCAACCTTTTCTAAAAACACATACACAGGCTTAGCATAACCCAATATATAAACTCACAGATTTGAAATTAAATGTTTTCCTGGAACAAACCTACAGGCAACACAAGTCCCAAGAGAAGAACAGTAGATTTCACTATGAGGTCAAGTACTTTTTCTACAGAGTCTGAAAAAAAAGTAAGAAAATCAAGCATCTTGCCATTAGAGAAAATGTTACTCCCATATCAGCATCTCTTTTAGAAAGATTTTAGGGATGGTATGTTCAAGATCAGTGGAATGAATCAGACTCCACTTGAAGCATCTTCCATTATATGTGTCTAAAAATACACATATAAATGTTTGTCCATTACACACACACACTTCGATTTCAGAGATGCTTCAAAAAAACAATTTATAGACAAAGTAGAATTTCTTTGTGACAGAAGCTGAAGTCATCACAAGTTTGCTTGTCCCATCCTCCAGTTAACTTATTGTTAACACGAATAAAGCATTAGCCTTTATAGTACCTGTCTGGTTTTCTTTTCCTTTAATACTGCATAAATTACTCCTTTAACTCATCTAAAAGCAAAAAGGAAAACAAATTCTTAATTCACTAGTCTTTAAATCCAAGTTTTCCTGTGCACAAGGTTGCTCATTTGCACCACCACTGCACCAGATAAATGCATTTCCCTTCACACTTACCCCATGTATTTATACACAAGCTTAACTTCTATGTTACAAAAAGAAACCAAGACACCGAGAAATGATTTCACTAGACACCACTACTGACAAACAATTCAAGACCAGTTCCTCCTTCCCTCAATGGCATGCCATAAGCAAATCTGCTATTTTCACTGGCTAGCAACTTTTCAGCATTTCAACTAGCTTCAACTGCTTGCTAGGAAGCAAGTCAGACACAGAAATTAGCGTTCTCAGTGCTTCTTTGTAGCCTCAGACCAAAACAGAGTTAATAAAAACTACATTTCAGAAGTTAAATTTCAAGAAATATGGCCTCGCCATTCCTGCATTAAGAGACTATAAAGCCTTCGCACCACTATCAGCAAAGAAAATATTTACAGAAGAGCTGTCAGACTGGATAAGGAAGAGGAACTGAAATCAGAGAGATTGCACACATGATGAAACGCATCCTCCCTGACCCCTCTCTCTCTCTACACAATTCATAATCATAACACTTCTTTTAAGGGGGCTTTAAAATCTAAACCTGAAGTGGTATATTGTGTATTATATTGTGTAGTGGTATTTTGATGTCAAAGATTTCTACCACTCTCCCCTTCAACTCGGTCAATCATTTCTTCACATCCACAGAGAATCTACAAGACAATTTTTCTGGTTCCCCACACTTCATCTAAAAACAACGTGTTAATATAAAAGGCAGTATGTGCTGGTGCACCTTTAGCAAGCCACGACTAAGTGAAATTGATTTTTATCACGCCTGCAGGTTATCCAACCCATAAGCAACTTTGCCTCTCAGTATTTCTTCAGCTTTACTGAAAGCAAAGTTAAGGTTAAGCAGGAAAGCTTTGGGCACTTCCAGAGGATTTCCAACAGAAAGCAGAACCTTTCACAATTATAATACATTTTCTATTTACATGAGGAACTATCAGTGGTCTCGTTACTGAACAGCCTTGAAAGGCTATGATGTGGAGTGAGCAATTTATGTGAAAGGCAGCATTCCTGTCTCTTATCACAGAAGCCAGCTCCTTGGGTTTGATGGCCCAGTTCAGAGTTCTTTGTGTTGTTGGCCAGTAATTAGGAACAAATTGTTGCTGACCATGTCACAAGCTTCTGTAAGGTTGAACCAACAGTGAGATTTAACCCTTGTTTTGTACTCCATGGTTTTGGGAAATGCAAGCTTTCTGCTGTATAATGGGAGCAGCTGTCTTTTAAAATGCTTACTTTTGCTTGCCCCCTCCCTCCCCCACCCCCTTTTTTTTTTTTTTTTTTTATAAATGGAAAATGTTTTCAGGAAGCCCAGTGATCCTTCCACACATATTTCATAAATGATCTTCTTCCACAAATATTTCACCCTCAACCTGAAAACGTCAGTAGAAAATAATGATTTGAGCTCCAAGACTACTTCAGGGCATTCAAAGGACATCTCTAAATGATAGTGGTTTTAAAGTGTCCACCTCCACTGTCAGAATGGTTGAACACATCAGAAAACAAAACATACCATACTCCATACGACCTCCTCCTTCTGCACCCTATCATTCTCCAGTTCTTTTATTAAGCATGGTGGTCTGGCCTTCCTAGGCCTTCCAACTGCAACTACACACTCTGCACAAGCTGTTTCTAAATAAATAATTAAAAAAAAAAAACACTTAAACACTCATATCTGATCTAGAGACCCACAATTTGGCTACAAACTGACACACAGCAAATCTGACCGCATGCCCAAGGACTGACAAGTTTTAAAATATATTTCAGTGTAGATACTCTTTGGTATTCTCAAGTGTGAGCACAGAAGCCTTCCAGAAAAGCCAATGAAAACAAACAGACTAAATTAACATGACCAACATTGACCTTCCTTGCCACATAGTCGGGAGCTTCTGTACCACTGTTGGACTTACACACAAAAACAGCACAGCTCGTCCTGCTGCCTTCACACTGTCCTTGGGAAAGAAGGAACCACTCCAAGGCAGCCTGCCCCGTCTGCTGAGCACCCAGTTAGGACAGTGAGTTAGAGCAGCCCGATGCACAGGCAGGTGCTGCAGCAAACTTGACCTGCACGCTTGTACACAGACCGGAGAGCGTCAGACACAGCAAGCAGCAAGCTATTTGCTGCTTGCTTCTCAGGGCAGAAAAACTTAGTCAAACCAAAAGGGAACTGAGCTCAGAGATCACAGGTTCCTCTACCACTGTGAAAGAAATTGCTGTGTAGGACAGGAATTGGGTTTCTCTGATTACTGCCTGCTAGTACCTGGGTCTGCATAACCACTGCAGCAGGCAGGAAATTACCAGAAAGCACAAGCGACAGCTGCATTCCCTTTCCCTAGGAAAATCCAAATGTTTACCCTGCCTCTGACACCAGCTCTCTCTATCCAAAGTGAGAAGAGATGGAGCCTGCACACTTCCTGGGGGATGCAAGGTGCTCTCCCCTCTGCACTGGGAAATGTGCAACTTCCACGAGCACTATTACAAGCCCCACCATGCCAAACACTTGCTGCCCAAATCTGGGGTTTTCTGTCCTCATCTTTGCATATATTTACATAACACAGGGAAGGCAATTTTGCAAAGGTGGCAGACAGAACAAATGTAGTAATTACTTACAGTAATTATTGCACCCAGAGAACAGACAGCAATAGGTAAAGAAAAAAAAAAAAACACCAACTTTCAAGTACAATACTTTCAATAGCGATGCAAAGAACAGGGAGGGCACTGAACAGGCAGTCTAGAAACACGTTCAGAGAGCAAAGTACTATAAGAAGTAGATGATTTTGATAAGGTGCTTTCTAGTGTTATGAGGAAACATGGATGCTCTCATGGCATGAGCCCTGTGGTACTAAAGAAAATACTTACTTTTAATGATAATGTTTTACCTTAAAATCAAACAGCCACTCTAGGTGTAAGAAAAACTGAAAGCCTGCTCTTAAAAACAAAGGCAAGATATTTACATACTGAAAACAAACAGTTAATGTTTGGTGCTGCAGGAATAACTAAGCTGCTCAGGTGATAAAAACAGCAAATACCATCCAAATGAACTGTATTTTTTTTTAAATTTAAATACATTTAATGTTGCGTCCCACCCACCACTTCAATCTTTCATCACTAGCCAGGACTTGGGAATTTCCCTTTCCTTTCTGGGGAATCTGATCTGAAATAAGATATCAACTGTTCACCCTTCAACAGAATTACTCAAGACTTCCTTGAAAGGAACACTGTCTACCTAAGGAAATCCTTGTCTGATTAAAATGAGCAAATACCGGTGAGGCAAGCAACTAGGGTTCTCTCATACCTGGAAGATTAGAAACCTGTAGTTACAATGCATCCTTGAATCTAGCTGAACTCCACGGACAGCCCTTTTAAACAGTTTATATTGGTCTGACATTCACAGGAAAACATAAATATGATTGACTAAAACAAAATTGGTCAGATATCCAAAGCTAGAACTCTAAAAATTATTGTAGGCAGACAGTTCTTCCATGTAAAACCTTATTCTAGCAATGCACTTCATTTTATACATACTAAACCAACAGTTTCAATTATTTTTCTCTACTCTTCCTATACCTGCAAGGAACCATACTGAAGTCAGCAAGACTCAGATGCCAGAATTACTCACAGAAAAAAAAAATTAAAATAGAATCTGTGCCTAAGGACATTAACTCAGTCCAGAGAAAAACCAAAACGCATCAGCAAATATCACCTGAAAAGAATGGTAAGCAAGCAATTAGGTTAGGCAGTTTCTGGTTTCTTACCTTAAGCCAGTAACTGATTTATTACTGCCAGGATATGTATTTTTCTTGGTATACAAGAAAATAAAACAAGACAGCAAGCCCCAATATCCTACTTTGCTGTTTTGAAATTCAAGATATTCTAGAAGTGCTTAAAAAAAAAAAAAAAAAAAAAAGCTTAATACAAACTATAACTCCCCCAAGCACGTGATACAGACACATTGATGTAGCTGAATGTTCAAGAAGTGTTACCTAACAGAGCTTGTTATCTCTCCTCACTACTCCTCTCACCAATCCTTGCTGTGAATTACTGTTGCTTAAAAAGGTGAAGCTCGTTCTCTGTTGGTCTTCCATGTGCTTTTCCAGTTTGGAGAACTGAGAGCAGGCCATCTCCTCTCTTACCAATCATTAATCGGCAACACAAGCAGTAACAGGTGGATATCCCAGTTACTGTAATTTAAAGTCATTCCTTCCTCTCAGCAAAAGCATATGCTCTGCACAGGTGACACAGATGAATACCAAGTGACACCCACAAAGTAAATTCTACTCAGAGACATCAGAGCAAGATTCAGGGCACAGGTACATTGCACAGGTGTTACAAACGGTACCACGGAGGTCTGAGAGATCAACCCACCCCTTTAAGGCTAAATATGCTCACAAGTCCTACCGGACCCCATAGATCTGGTTAGTATCTGCCTGTCAGAATACGCAATGAGATTTCAGGAAAAACGCACACAGATTGAGATTTGTGCACATATATTACATTAGAAAGACCTACATTTTTCTCACCTGTCGTACAAGAAGTAACAATTAAAAAAATAAAATCTTGCTTTACATCTTGGTTTACTTAAAGAGAAATCAGGGTGGAGCACTCCAAGTTACCTTCACCGTGGTCTACTACACAAAGGTTACCTGAGACTACAGATGCCAAAGCAGACGATGCCTGCCTGCTCTGTTAGCCGGGCCGAACGTGGGCAAGGCACAGTGCCGCAGGGACCCCGTGCGACTTCCTAGGACCACCCGGTGTTCCCACCACAGCGAGAAGCACCCCTACACCCACTCACACCCCTCCAAGGAGCTTACAGCCACACCTGACAAACCGCTGGCGACGGGAAGGGTTTGGTGGCTGAACCCCATCAGACCCGCTCACTCCCTGGGCACACGCAGCCGGGGGCAGCCATTACACGCAGCCCTGCTCCCCGCGCTGCCTCGTGAGAGCATGGAAAAGGAGGAGAAAAAAAGAAAAAAAGCACCCACACCCCAACCACCAACGTTACTGCTGGCTGTTGAACACCGCCCCCCAGACTCACCGAAATAACAGCAGGTGCCTGCCCAGGGGCAGGACCCCCCAGAGGGCAGTTACCCACCCTAATGCACGGCGTCCCCCTCCTGCCGTGCCCCCGCTCCCTTCTCGGGGGGGCAGCGGAGCCCAACCGGGGGGCAGCGGGACCCCCCAGACACACACCGCAGGGCAGCCCTCGCCGCCAAACCCCGTCCCCCCAAGCCCCCCGCCCCGCCCCGCGCCGCCCCGCACCGTGTAGAGCAGGTTGAGGGCGCAGAGGCAGTTCTTGGAGCAGGCGAAGCCCCCGCACACCATGGCGCCGGTGCCGGTACCGCTGCCGGCGCGGTGCGGTCCGGGAGAGCCGAGCCGAGCCGCGGGGAGGCCGCACCGCCCCCGCCCCGCCGCCAGCAGGTGAGCGGCGCCCGCTGATTGGCCGGGCCCCGGCGCAAAGGTAACAATATGCAGATGAGGGGCTGAGGGGATGGGGATGGCGCTGGCTGCTCTCTGAGGAGCAGGGGGTGCTCGGGGCTCAGCCCCGGCCGGCCTCCCCTGGGGCGTCCCCTTGCCGTGCCTGGGGCCTGGCGCGGGGGTACGGGGCGAGAGGCGGCGCTGGGCGTTACCGGGGGGTCGGCACCGCCTCGGCCATCTTGTTGTGCTGCCGCCTGCAGCCGCCTTCCCCCTCCCCTGGTCTGTGATCGATAGCCTCACCCCCGGGGTAATGAAAAGGAGGCGTTCAAGGGGTTGTTTTTCCGGAGCATTTGGAGTACTGTGAAGTTTCACTGGCTCTTTGTGTATTTCTTTTTTTTTTTTTTTTTCCCTTTTTTTTATTGTCAGGTTCTTTCTGTGCCTTCTCCTACAAGCTTACATCAGTACACTTCCTTAGTATGAGAGTTAAATATTTTTCCTCATGGGCAGCCACACAAAATAACCCATCTATACCATTTCACAACAGCCTTCCCAAATTTCTGCTGCTGGTTCCAGTTGACTGAAGCACTGTCCCGGTTCACCAGTACCCTCCAAAACCCCATCTTCAGACCCTGTGGAGCGATGCCGTGCAATAAACGCAACAGGCCCAGTAACTGCAGGCTACTTCAGGGTGTGCACATGTTGCAGGATTGGTGACCAAAGTGTTTTCTTATCTTTTTCTGTGCTTCACAAAGAGGCAAGATCTGTGTTCCTCCACCATGATCACTTGGGCTGTTTTGTAGCGCTGTGGCTTTATTGCAGGAAGGTTTGGTGCCAGAGCAAAACTTGCCAGCGATGGTCAGTTCCCGGATAGCAGAGGAAGCTGCATCTACTATCTGATGAATTCACGACAATTCTTAATGGGAACTTGTCATCAAAACAATTTAAGAAGGAAATTTCAAAAGCGTTTTGTTTTGTGTAATTTGGCTGGCCTCTGTCTGCTAAGGAAAGCCACAGCAGGCTAGTGATTCCTGCCAGCAGCGAGACAGAAAGAGGCTGAACAACAGCAGGCTTTGTCTTTACTGGGCTGTCACTCAGATCTCTCTTTTTTTAACATCTTTTTCCTATGCTCTTTGATGTTTTGCCAGACTTCTGCAATTAAACAATGCTCTTTTTTTTTTTCTCCTCACACAGTAATGAAAACCCATAGTTTTTTACTGATGTACGTCTACCTCTCAGCTGCTAGCCAGGCAACAAATTAAAATTCTCCAATACTCGTGACCACAAATTAGATCTGAATGCTCAACAGCTGCTAAAGCTTTTTGTTTGTTTGTTTCCAGAGTTGACAGACACAGACTATCCCTGCTGCTGGAGCTCTGTGAAGTGGCCGGATGAGTGAAAAATATGTTGTGGGTTTTTGTTGTTGTTTTTTCCCCTTGCTAATTAAGCTGACTTGATATTGTAGCTAATTTGGCCTATTGCTATTGGGAACGCAGATTTACTGACTTGAGCTTCTGGCTTTATTGGGCCCTTCTGAACTTTTGGGCCCAGATCTGGCAGAGCACAAGCCCAGTATGAAGTCACTTGCTTCAATGCAGTTTTACCAGCTGCTTCTAATTTTGTTGTAAAGAGCAGTTTCAGAAATTGTTTGTTGTCCTCTCAATAGGAAATAGTATCTTGAATGTGTGGCCTTTCCTGAACGCAAGAAGCCATTAGCCTGTCAAATGTTTTGTTGGATTTTGTTGCAAAGGCTCACTTATTAAATTACTGTACCATTGTTCCTTTTGTTATAGTGCTGAATTATTCAATATTATCACCCACTGCCCTTCTTGTAAGAAGATCTCTTTCTCTATTAATTATTAAAAGGTGTACCTCCACTTTCTTAATCAATGCCAGTATTATTAAAGGACACGGCTCCTACAGTCCCACTTAGTACAGGATTACTTCTTCAGATTCGAGTGTGCATCCAACCATATCCATTGCAACTTGGTTTGTCTCCGCCTTGGACAATGATAAACTCTGTGGGGCACAGTTCAGCTTGGCTAGATAATCAGAGGGTTCAATTAAATAGAGCTATGACAAATGTAGCTGGGCTTTAGGTCTTTTCTCTCCCACGCCTCTGATTCTGTTCACAACTTACAGTAGGAGCTTGGAATGATATTGTTTTGATTTAATACAAAACTTGCTTTTACAGCACTGAGCTGCACAAGTGCTCTAATTTCTGGTAGTGGCCAGAAGTATGCCTGTGCTCCTGTTCTTATCAGGCTGAAGAACCTGTATCATATTCTGGTTCTGGCTAGAACTAATTGTCTTTTTTTTTTTTTTTTTTTTTTTTTTTTTTAGTGAATTGTTTCAAATTGTCGGTTACAACAAGGCACTTTTGTAGTTGGAGATGAATCTTCCTTCTCTGTAGGTAAAGCATAGATAGTGTTTACTTGATTTTATATTTTTTTTTAAAGCTTAGTTATTTAAACAGCTGGTCCAAGTGAGAATCCTAAGTATGTCTCCTCGCCCTTTGTCTCTGTAGGGGACAAATTCTGCACTCCCATCTGTGACATTAATCCCCAAGCTGCCAGACATAACCAAGAGCAGAATATGACTTTTCCTGTTCTTCCCCCACTTTTTCCGATGCCTATTCTCCGCTTCCTTGCACACTCTTTGTTCTCCTGCCCTTTTTTCTTGCCTTTCAATGGCACTGCTGGCAACAGGAGGAGCTACAAACAGTGTAAATTAGTTGTTCTTCCATGGGAAACTGCGATGGGGGGAGAGAACACTGGGCACTTGTGCTGCTGCTGGGGCAGCCCTGACGGACTGGGCAAAAGGAAGAGCTCCTAGAGGGAGAGAGGGGAGTGAAAATGCAGAGCTGCCAGGGCTTGCTGCCAGCATGCTTCTTGCAACTCAACAGAGCTTCAAGCAGAGACACTTTGGTTCTTCACTATTCATTTCCATATAGACTGGTGATTTCAAGGAGGTTTTCTGCATGGGGCCTCCTGTGGAAACATTCAATTCAAACTGAGCATTTGGGCAAAATCTCTTCTGTATCAGTAGGCTGCAATCCCACATTATTGTTGCTCTTTTATTTTACTTATTATGTGCCTGAAATCTAAAGGCCTGTGTCACTTCTGAGTACAAATTTGAAATGTGGAGGCACGAGTATATACTAAGTTGTCTTGAAGTGTATACCATTGGCTTAAAATTACGACATTATGACACCTAATCTTGCTTTGTACTAGTACAGAGTACCTAAAACATTGTTTGCAGAAATTGATTTTTATCGCTTTATTTTTCCCAGGTTTACAATGAGCAGTTGACAGCACTCTGAGCAGTTCCTTTCATTCTTTGTCTCACAGTCATTTTTCTTCCCTGTTGTTTGTATAAAGTCTCTCATGCACATCAAAATCAGGGAGGAGAAAAGCTGGGGTAAAGCAAGCCAGGTATTTTCCAGAGCAGGAATGCCACATGCAGGATCTGTACTTTGTAATTAGTATCAATTGGCCTTTACTTTGACTTTCTCTCCTTCAATGTATAAACGAAATACTTGTGAAAGTAGGAAAAAATACAGATAGTGGGACTAAATGCTATGAACTGAGTTGCAAGACAATCAGGCTTGTTCAACACTTGCTGATTCCATGAAAATTTGTAGGAAATCTGAAATGCACCTTGCACAATTTTCTTCTCTGCCTGCTTGTCTTGGTATTTCTGCTTGTTTTGTTGTGTGTTTTTTTTTTGGTTGGTTCTGTGTGTGTGTGTTTTCTTGGAACTTGTTTTTTGATTGTTTGTTTTTAAGTCTAGCATCAGGCTTTTTGCTTCCTTTAAGGCATTATAGGAAAACTCCAAATGATAGTCTTACAAACAATAATGTCGTATTTGTAGCTATGATGATGCAGCATCTAGAGAATTTCTCATTTTTCTTTTGTATATGCAAAAAGGTCCCATAGGATTGTTTCTAAAGCTTACTGCATCAGCCCAAAAACCAAGACAAGCATCTACAGTCTAAGTTTTATTTAAAATATTTATTGTACACGGTTGGCATTTTTAAATGTTAGTGTTGAGGCACATGGTGAATATGAACAAGGGGAGAGGGTCTCAGCTACCTTATCATGGAGTATATAAAGGGCTCAAACTACCTTGGCACCTGACCACTAAAGCACGTCCCTGTGCTTGGCACAGAAGTGTGTCTGAAGTTTGCTGATAGCTGCAGGGTCTGTGCTACAGTCAACGAAGTCTGTAAATCAAAATGACATTTACAGTCTGTGTATGATCAACTGCATCTCTCCATGGAAAGTAGAGGTTCCTGTATCAAGCCATTTCTTGTCACTAAAAAAGGAAGTCTGAGTCATCTTGGTCACCTGAACTACCTCAATTATTCCGCCAGGTCAATTAGTCACCCTGGTTACCAGTAAAGCAGCAGGAAGAATATATGGAGTCAATAAAGGGGACACTTAAAACCTTGTCTGCAGCAATATTTTTTTAAGAGCTAAATTCAGTGCAAATGTCCAGCGGCCATGCCCCAGCTATTTACCGTATTGTTTGTCATGAACTCACTGTGCCATGGTAAGTATTTGCCCACAGAAGTGAATTTCTCTCTGCTTCCTGGAACAAAGTGGGTTTACCAGCAGCACTATTGTGCCTGTGCCATTCCACCCCCAGCCTTAAGGAAGCCCTTTCTGGCACCAGGCACTGAAGACAGCATAAGCAAGGTGTATCTATCTGTTCAGGGATCGTATGGCCATCATATGGGTGCCAGGTGTAGATGGACCAGGTGTTGGAACAGTGCTTTATGCTGATGTTCATTATGTTCAATTCTGGTGTATAGAATAAGCTTGCCTGTGTTGTATGGGATGAAACTTCTCTGTACAGAAGAAAAAATATACAAAACTCTTTTGGACTTTTATTTATTTTTAGTGAATAAAACTCATTGTAAACAGAGAAAGGGGAAATTAGGACAGGAAAACATGCCATTTAAGTACAGAGGCTAGAGCAACCCACAGCTAGGTCTGAAAATAGCTCCTCCAGAAGCACAAAGATGTAGCAAATTATCAGTTTAATAATTCTGACGAGCGGTTACAAATGACTAATGATCAAAGAACAATTCATTCATCTTTACTTTTAGAATGATAAATGCTGGATGTATTCTTTAAGAAACTTTCTGACCAAAATCAAAATGGCATAAAGCTCTTGAGTTAAGCCTTGAAAATTAAATCACTGTTAGAAAGCTACTTAGAATGGAGTCTCTTTTCAAGCAAAACTAGTGACAGGCAACTGTGAAGCCATTGTTCAGGACTGAATCTTTTTTTAAAATCCCATGATCCACCATGCAGTGGGTGAAAATAACGTTTGAGTATAACAATAGCATGTCTATTAGTTAATTCAGTTGATACCCGTTTCTTTTGTATTGTCCCATGAATAGTGCTTTCCAGACAAAAGATAGTCTTGGTGAAGTTTGTCCCTGTTACATCTATAGACAGGTGAGAGAGGAAGGAAAAAACAAACAAACAACAACAACAACAACAAAACCAGGACATTGATTTTAAAAATATTATTTTTTGTATTTCAGAGGTCAGCCTTCTAAAAACATTTTAAAAGGCAAATACTGGTTTCATAGGATTAAAAGCTAGGTCTTGGGATTTTCTGAAGCTCTTATCATAATTGTAAGATTTGCCTTTCAGCATTATTTAAAATCCATTCTGAATTAAGCTGATAGAGGATTAGGATAAGGAGAGTTTGTTGTATCTAATGTATTAAAGAAACAAGTAACCAGAGGCTGAAAATAGCAGAATAGTTGTATATTGAACAGTAACACGTCAAAGGCTTGACACAAAGCCTCTTTCTTCTGCTCAAGGTAAATATTCAGAATGAGCTGATTTTAGTTACGTCTGAAAGAGAAAAAGACAGACTTCTAGATCCAGGCAGCTGAGTGGGCTAATATTTCCTGCAGACAAACTGAAATATATTTGTGGCATTAAATACAAGGCATTTGTGTGTCTCTATAGAGACAGACCTGCAGCATAGATTGGCTTTTGGAGAGGATATTCACTATGCTCTGTTCTACCGGGAGGTGGGGGGATCGTTCATATCAGTGCAGTGTGCTGGCACCTGATCCACCATCACATTCTCTTCTTCGGGTCTGAGATAAAACCAGCAAACTTCAATGTTCGATATAAGACAGAGTTATATAAGATATAACTCTGAGATTAACAAGACATGTTAACAGCAGAGAGGAAGCAGTGGGGAGAATCAATAGTTTTAAAATTAAGTGAAGTTTTTATGGGTCTTCTGTCTGCTGTGGGTTCTTGTTATCATCACCTCCCAAAGGTTACCACTTGATCATGTTCAGGTGGAAACCATCACCACTTGGTTTTGGTTTGAAGGAAAAATGGATACCATCCACTGAATGCTTTCCTAGGTGATTCCCTGGAAGCATTCCAAGAAATCTTGAAGTAATCAGATATCACATGCCAAGAAGCAGAAATCTGAAATGTTTACAAGTATGTAGAAGAACAGTAGAGGAAGGCCTGAGCTTGTCCTACGTGAGTGGAAGGATGGGGAAAAAAGGTTTATATCACTAAGGAAAAATCAAGCACCGAGAGTCTGATGTAAGCTTCTTAGATAAGTGCTCATCATTAGGTGTGCCTATTGACTGTGTCACTGTTGGTGCTGGGCCTGTGAGGTTTCTGGTGAGTCATGTGCCTGGGAAAAAAAATAAATTAAAAAAAAAGATAATTTGGAAGGGGCCCCCAGAGATCATCTGATCTAACCTTCAGCTTGAAGTAGGGCTAGCTCCTGTGGTAAAACAGGTTGCTCAGGGCCATGTCCAGTCAAATCTTGGAACATCTCCAACTATGGGGCTTCCACAACCTGGTAGGGCAACTTGTTCCTGTCCTTGAGTACTCTCAGTGAAAACGTTTCCATTATCAGAATTAAGTTTGTTGCAGTGTGTGCCATTACCTCATTTTTTTGCTGTGTCACGGTCAGAAAAGTCTGGCTCCAGCTTTGCTCTAACTCCATTTAGAGAGTGGAAGACTGCAGTCAGTCTCCTTTTATCTAGGTTAAATAAGCCTCTCCTCATACATTACACAGTTCAGCCCTCTAGCTGTTCAGGTGGCCCTCTGGCCTCTCCCCAGTTTGTCAGTAACTTTCTTGAACTCAGGAGCCAAACCCAAGAAGTGGTATTAGAGGTGTGCTGAGTAAAGAAGAGTAATCCGTTCTTCCCACCCACTGTCAATGCTTTTAATGCAGCCCCACCTGTGGTCAGCTGTTTTTGCCACAGGAGCACACTGCTGGCCCATGTTCAGCTAGTCTACCAGCTCCATAGGTGCTTTTCTACTGAGCTGCTCCCCTTCATGTTACCCTTCACCAAGGACCCCAAATACCAAAGGTGAGAGTCCTGTTCTGCCTATTTTTCTACCCGTGGCATGAGATTATGACTGTGGGATTTAGTCTTTTACATTTCAGCAGCATATGTGGAGACTACACAGTTAGCTCAGGGAGCACAGCAGGCTGTTAGAGGCCTGCGCTGCTAGTGACCGGATCCAGTGACCCGTGTGATTCCAACAGGTCCTTTCTTTTCATTTAGCACATCAAGCCACTGCACGTAAAGGTTATCTTCCTTCATAAGTCAAAAATGATGGCATACTGTGTTGTAAAACTGTATTAAATCGTGGCACAAGCATTCTCTAGGCCAGTCACAAGTTAAAAGTGTAGATCAAAAAAGAAATCAGTTATTTATTCTCAGAAATGCATATTTTCAGTTTAAGAAAAAAAATGTTGCACTTCAGCTTCACCTCATTCTTTCAGCTGGTCTGTGTTGTACATACTCCAGATAAGCAAGTTCATTCCAAAACACACCCAACTGATTTTTTCTTTCTCAAGGGCATGAGTTGCAAGTGAATGTATTTTTCCCTAGCACTATACCATTTGCTTAATGATTACCAGTAAATAAATACTTTTTTTTTCCCCCCTTTATTCAGGGCCACAGAAAGCTGAGAAGTATTAGAAAAGGCAAGGTAGACAGAACGTATGGGAAGGTGTTTTATTCACCAGCCCTAACTACATAATGTATATGTTTGTAATATGCTCACCCTGCTCCATGAGCTTGGCTTATCTATAGTAAAGTTAGCTGCTGCGGTCTTATGATGATGTGCGAATCTTTCAGAAACAACTGTTTTGAACAAAATCTTGAAAATATGAACAGTAAATGGTTCTAAATTCAGCAGATAAATCTAAAGAACCCAATTTCTTTCATAATACCATAGTCTTAAAGTAGTGTCATAACTCAGACACCTGACATACGTTTTGAAGCAGTTGGTAAGTAATAATACTCTGTGCCCCTAGCAATTCATCTTTCTTTAAAACATCTCTTTAATAGAGCAGAGTAGCTTCTTTTCTTGCAAAGAGGAGACCTACAGCCACGAGCTGCCAGTAATGTGAGTGCAATACTTTTTAGTGTGTGTAAGGAACATAAAGAAAAAGCCATGGCTGTTTCCTCTTGTTAGCAATCTGCCACTGCCAGCCAGTTCTGCTTAATATCCACAGTCATCTGTGCACAAGCTGGGAAGCAGTTTCACCATTTGGTCTTTTCCCTTGAAAGCAGTGAGTGAATTTCTAGCCTTCCTCAAATATGTGAAGTAACTTGAGTGTTCAGGAACATTCTTATCTGGTAGCACAGTTCTTCCCAGTGGTCTTCTTGCAAGCAGATGATGCTGATTGTGCAGCAGGTGCCTAGAAACTACCAAAGACGAAACAGCCCTCACCACAGTTTGTGACTTGGAGTGTCAGGTGATATCTAGTGTTTGAGGATGAAAACACAAAGTCTTGCACTTACTCTGAACTTATTTCTCGCTGTTGAGTTATACATCCAGCTCCTGTAGAGCAGCAAACATACCACTGTGACCATCAGTCTGTCTTTGCGTGGAGAGCACTGCTGACTTTAAGCTAGCTAAGCTTAAGCTTATAGGCTTAGACTTAGCTTCATATTTTATCCTACAGGTTAGCTGCTTATCAAGTCTTCTATCAGTCTTCTATCTAAGGCTTTCTGCTAAGGCTATCAGTGCCAAACATCTGGGTTAGGGATGTTAATGTAAGCTGACAGCCAGGTACTGATATTTGCAATAAGTAATTAATCCCTTAAGCACAAAGGAATTTTCTGTCAGTTAAATTTGCTTATTACAGTTTCCCTGAAAGAATGATAAAGTTGATAGGACATGGCTTATCTTTCACCAAAATTTCTTCTCACGGTCCCAAGACTCACCTCTTTTTACTGTCTGGATTGTCAGCCTGCATGACACGTCATTCCCACATTAGGGTTCATCTCTTTGAAGCTGTGGTTTTCACGTGCTAGTCAGCACTAGACAATACAGCAATCAGTCAATACGGATTTATATGAATCAGCTAGGCATTACGGCTTTTTTCCCTATGCAGTTACTTTTTTCTATGCAGTTTATAAAAAAGCATGCCCTGTTAGTGTGGCAATACAGCCCTCATTTAGTTAATGTATCTTCACATAGGTAAAGGAACCTTAGGCAAGGGAGTAAGAAAGGCCAACTGTAAGGGATGAAGGAAGAACACAGGGTTTAATGCTGTTCCATTTTCTTTTTTCTTTCTTTCTTTTTTTTTTTTTTTTTTTTTTTTTTTTTTTAAGGAAATGAATGACGATCACAAAATGAGAGAAAATTTGCATTGACTGTGCTTTACAGAAAGTACACCGAATGTAAGTATAACGGCAAATCTAAACTTATTTAGTACTGGAGAAAATTTTAAATGGTGGTGGATTTTGAACTTAAAATAATTAACTTACTTCTCAGGATGAGCTGGAAGGCATTTTTTTTACTGTTGACCACTGTGTCAACTGTGTTTTGTTTCCACTTTCTGTGCTCGAGTGAGAGATGTCAGCTCTGGAAGGTGCCAGCCTGCCACTCCAGGAGTGTTTTTTCCTCCAAATGTGTATGGAAGCTTGTCTTACAGCACAAATTTCCTAGAGCAGCTGAAGTCATGGCAACTAACAATATACATAGTGCTGCTTGCCTTGCTGATCCTGCTGAGAGACACAGCAGCCTACACAGCAGTAATAACTCTGATGCTCCCAAAAAAACAAGGCCATTTCAGCAGTGGCAAGTCATGGGAACTTTTTAAAGTGTCCAGCCATAAGAGAGTATGAGACACTTAACATAAAGAGCTCTTAAAGTCTGCTTTTCACTGGGAAATATTTCTTCATGTAATTTAGGCAAAGCAAGCTATCAATCATGTAAGGAGTACATGGGCCTGGAGCACTGACTGCCTGTGAGTGCACTGCAGTGCTTCTTTGCAGGCATTCAGTGGGATTGCTGACATGAGTGGTCATAGATATTATGAGTGCTCTTAGCTATTACAAGTGATGTTAAAACAGAAGTGGATTAACAAAAGTCAGGTAGGCTTTATGGCCTTCTCCATGTTAACAGCAAGTCAATGTTTCTTTACAGTCTCAGTTCTGACTGTTGGTGGTAAGATGTTTAGGTTGGACATCAGGAGAAATTTCTTCTCAGAAAGAGTGGTCAGGCATTAGAACGGATTGCTCAGGGAGGTGGTAGTGTCACCATCCCTGGGGGTGTTCAAGGAAAGGTTGGACGTGGTGCTTAGGGACATGGTTTAGTGGATGATACCGATGGTGGTTTGATGGTTGGACCAGAGAATCTTGGAGGTCTTTTCCAACCTTAATGATTCTGTGATTCTATGTTTGTCTCTGAGAAGACCAGCAGGAGTGGACATAAGGTGTCTTTCCTCTTCTCAGTGCTGTATCTGTGCTGGGGTTGACAGCCTACCACTTCATCCCTAGAAGTTTCTGTTGTCATGATTTCATGCAGTATTTCCTGGTATCTTGTTGTCTGACTCGAGTGTCATCTCCAGCTCAGAGACAAAAGACAAGAAGTCACAAGTCTGACAAAACAGCGTAAAAGATGCCGCTAAAGTACAGGATTTACCCCAAATACTAGGTAAATCCTTGACTGTGGTTGCTGCTAGGACCATTCTTCCAAATCGAATGCTTCTTCTGTTTGACATTCCTGTGTTGAAGGCACATCCCCTGCACTAACCAAATGAAGCAGATACCTATGCAATAGGAGAACAGAGCACATTCACTTGATATTTTTAATCTTTTTTTTTTTTTTTTCCCCAGTGCTTTATCATGTCTATTTATTGGTATTTTACCGAGATTTGTGACTTGTGTTTGCTATTTTGCCTCTGAAGAAAGATGAATTTCTGCACATTACAGGCTAGCACAGCAGTGAAAGATGGCTGGTGAACAGTGGGTCAGTAACATAATTAAAGGTTCAATGCCTTCCTAGAACTGGAAGTTTCTGCTTCTGATGCCTTCATCTTGGGGGAATATGTGGTTTTCTATCATTTCCATTTTATGCAGTGGAATGAGAACCTGTGAGAATTTCAAAAAATCTCTGTGTTTCTGATATTTTAAGTGACTTTTGTGAGAACAACTAGCATGAATTTCAAGGAAAGAAAATTTCAGTTTAAATGTCACCTACAGCATAATTCAGACCCTCACACTGATGCAGGACTTCACCTGGAAGGTTGTTGCTCTGTTGTCACTCTCACTGATGTCTGCAGAAGCCAATGCTTTTGTGCTTTTCCATGAGTTTACTCTTAGGTTCCAACCTAACTTATTAAGTTGTCCCTACTGTATTCTTCCCTTGAGATGGGATGAAGCTGTACTTTTTCTTCCTCTCTGAGGATTAGTATTCTCAAGAAGACTGCACTTTTCCTCCATGCCTTTTTCATATTAAAAATTCAGGGTTGCTTTGCAACATCAGCACCACCATGTGTTCCTCTTTGGTCAGTAGTCTGAAAGCTGTAACTGGAGACGGACCTCTCCCAAACCCTGTGGAAACCATTTGGAGTCTAGGGTTGTGAGAACCAGTTGCTTCAGCACTTCTTTAGTAGATAAATTCATATACATTTGATTTATACATATTAATTTTTCTTGCCTACATCTGATTCTTGCATGTGATTTATCCTGTTCAAGTTTTGGAAGGTACGGAGGTGATTTTTCACACAGGCAGAGCATAAATAAGTGGCCATTTGCTTCTCTAGTCCTTGAAAGAAAAATTGTGTTATTTAGGCTTAAATAAATCATCCAGATGTGTGCCTGTATCTTTTGAGGTGCATTTTGCCCTTAGACTTCTTCAGCTAAAGGAGCACCATCGGCTGCTGTTTCAGGAAGGCTTCTTTAAAGAAGAAAAAAAAATCATAAACATAACTATAGTAATGTATATGGTACATAAATCACTTAACTATAACTAGCTGTTGCAAAATTAATAAAACTACCCACACAAACAAAGCAAAGATAACATGTAAAGGAGACTGAATCTGAATATGTACAAAATGAAGTTGAAAGCCAAAATAAAAGGGAAGAAGTGGAGATAAAGCAATCTCTGTCTGTAACAGGATTCTGTGGTGTGACTGTAAGAGCAGCACCTGAGTGTGTGTGTATATATATATATACCACATATATATATGTGGTACAGAAGTGGCAGTACATGACCTTGATTTATGTAGTTATTCCAAATTATCTCTGTCCAGTTGTTTGTGTCCCATACCCATCTCGGGAGTGGTACTGGATGCTCCTTCTCTCTCTCTCTTTTTGCAGTGTTTCCAGGAGTTGAGTTTTCCCCTGCCAAAATACTGCCCTATTTGGGATCTTCAGAGGATGTATCCAAACAAATCTGACTGCTGTGAGTATTTTTGTGTTTGACACAGATTTTCCCAAGCAAGAGTAAAAGTGTGCCAACAGATGCAGGCCATGTGCTCAGCTTCCCCTGGGCCTGGCCAGGAGGCTGTGGGCACACTGGAGGGGCACCAAGGAGAGTCCAAAAAATGTCACTGCCCCAGCCCCTGTGGTAGATTGCAGAGCCAGACCTTGTACTGGGTGACAAAATGTTCCAAGACTTTCTGGAAGCCTGTGCCAGCCTGTGAGGGTGAGCTAGGTGAGTTACCATGGTAAGTGAGAAGTGATCCATCTGGGAACAGACAGTGTTTCCCTTTTCCCAGATGCGTTCAGCTGGCTACAGGATGAGATACCCTTTGATTTAAAGTCAGACTTAATGATTTCTTGTGGAACAGCTTTCCATGTTCTGAGGCTACTAAATGTGCTAATATCTGAAGCTCAGAGTAGGAATTCTGCGACAGCAAAAAGAAATGTAACTCTGCTTCTGTTAACCCCAGAATTCTACTGTCTCAATAAAACAACAGAAAAATGTTCATAATACTCAAACAAGGGGAAAATCTTCCAGGTCTGTTCATATGCTGCTCCCATATCATGGTGCAAGAGAACTGTCTAGTTGTGAAATTACAGTCTCATTGTGGGGCTCTTTCAGAAGACGTCTTTGCATTGGCATTGCACAAGGCTTGGACTCAAAGGTTACTATTGTCACGGGAAGGGACATACTTGGTGCAGGGATGGGCACCCAGCCACGTGGTAAGCACCATTTTGTTCCTGCCTGGTGTAGCGTTGTCTGTGACCCTTGAACAAAGGTGGAGAAGCCTGAATCTCCTATATTTGAATTTCTTTGTCATCAACACAGCAAAAGGCAGAGATTAACCTTTTATTCCACTGATTTATCCTTCATATGCCACAAACTATAAATTATCTGCCTTTTTCCTTGCAGATAGTCCCTTATAATTTCCTCCTGCCTGCTGACTTACCCTTAGAATGTCCTTCTGTATCACAGATACCATCTATTTTCTCTCGGGTGGTCTCATTGGTACAAATCTAACTAAATTTTCGAGCTGTTGTTCTCAGTTGGGATTTATTTTTTCAAGTCTGCTGCTTCTATTTTGGACCTAGAAAAGGACTGATGTACTTGAAAGCTTATTGATTTTTCCCAGCTAGATGAGTGGGTGTCATAACATAGGTCTGCCTATAAAACTAATTTTGGTCGTATCCTTGGATACATCAACAATACTATTTTGTTATTTCTTCTGGAATAATTTATGACTGCCAGCATTATTCAAATATCCCAGCAATAGCTAGTAGTGATAGAGAGAGTCAGGCTGGCCTGTCAGCAATGTTCCTAAACTTCATTGAGGGAAAATCTCAGGCAGTTCATGTTCTGAAAGGGACTGTGTTATCATAGCGATGTGTTATCATTATGAAGTTGCGACAATGTAGTTATTTTTTTTATTCAGGGTCTTTAAAAAAAAAAATCATATGTATTCAAATAGAATTTCTGGTACCTGGCAACCACAGCAGTGGCAGATTCAATTACCTAAATGCTGTGTTGGCCTACAGCTGTGCCACATTAGCAGTTTCAGCACAGGCCTCTTTCTTCTTGCTGACTGGGAGATGATGGTAGGTAAGACAGCAATGCCTCTCCAGCAGGTAGTAGGTATGTCCTGTGCGTTTGCAAAACAGAGCCATCGCATTGGTCGTGCTCTGTGGTTGCTGGGTGACCACTGAGCCTGAAACATGCATTTCTCTTCCTCTGAGCTTACCTTCCCTGGTGGGAGAGGCAGAGAGGAAGTAGGCCAATGCTGTTCACCCTCCTTCATGTCTGGATCACCTCCAAGCATTCCCATGGCTCCTTCTGAGGGCACAGGAGTTTACCCAGGGCAGACCACTGACAATGTACAGTCCAGCAGCCAGCCTTAGGCTCCTCCAGGAGCAGCTTTGTGCCTTTTGACAGGCAGGAGAGCTCTCCAGTGCAGGGCAGAGCACATGAAACCCTGCTAACACAGCCAGGCCTGCTGCAGGAAGAACCACAGCCCCTGGAGATTCACTTTTAATCCTCCCCACGCCTTTCACACCTGGGATATTTGCAGTAAAATTGAAAGGTGTTGCTTCTTTTCCCCCTTTTTGGAAAGATATTTATGCATTTCATCTTTGTGTTGTTCCTTCATAAGCAGCACAGGTCAGCCACTGTTGGAGGACTGGCTGTAATTAACCTGTGTGATGTTATTTGTAGCTCTTTTTGAGGAAGGGCTGTTTTGTCTTCATCAGCCCATGAGCCTTATTTTAAACAACCAAAAAAAAAATAATGTGTAAATGGGATTTTTAAAGGTATTTACTCTTGTCCATGAACATGTCAGGAATGCGAAGTGAATCCTTTTGAGGTGTCAGAGAAATGTTATTTCCAGGTAAACTGAGCATCTCAGTAAAGGCACCTCTGACCACACTCAGCTCTCCATTGTATGCCAGACAAAAGAACCACAGAATGGTTTGGTTTGGAGGGGACCTTAAAGATCATCTCCTGCGACCCTTCTGCCATTGGCAGGCACACCTCCCAGTAGACCACGTTTCTCAAATACGCATGAGATGCTTGGTACTTTGAAGTCTTATCCATGATCTAAGAGAACCTACTCTTATCTCTTCGTACAGAACAGGAGTCCTTCTGGAGTGTGTTTCTCAAGCCCCTCAAAAGAAGCAGTAGGAGGAGAAGCTTCTGCAGTGTATATGTACATCCAGAGGGCACCGTGTGTCCTGGGCCGTGTCTGAGGTTCTATGGCAGTCCTACGTTACACGTAAAGTTATTGATGAACTGTGTATCATGAATTATGCTTGAGATAAGAATTGGTCTTTCAAGGGATTTCTAATAGCCTTAAAATCTTACTTCAAAAAACTGCAGGGGTAAAAAAATGCATAGCTTAGAGGTATTGGAAGGAAACCAAAAGCAGTATCAATAGCTAGGTGATCAGCTGTGTCTGTTTCTTAAAATAGTTGCCCAGCCATTTCTTAGAGCACAGCCAGGAGGAAGGCTGGATCTTGTGTTTGTCACCTCAATTAACGCTACAGATAGGGTGAATTCTAAGAAAGTGCCTGCATTCAGGCTAAAAGAATTCATTATTTGTGAACAATGCTTCAAAAAACAGGTGTTCTGAATTTTGTGAACATTTTTATCAAAGTTGTGGAGTAAAGCTATGAATGCTCTCAAAATATCTATGAATGTATTTGGGAAGTATTTAAGTAACAAGCTAGTTTATTCATATAGAAGTAACTTATCCCATGGATTGAAATTGAGTTCTCGTCAAAATATTTTGTATCTAAATATTTTCCTTTACACATATATTATGTTAGTGCTGTGACTTTCTCCTGAGTGTATATTTTAAATGTTTTTTATCTAAATACTTTTACATTTTATAAAAATGTTTTATTTGTATATCTTTAAGGGTACTTAAATATAATGCATAAATACATTTGAAAATTTATATATTTAGCAACAATATTTAAAAATATTTATATTGAATTTATAGTAAGCATTTTTAATAGTTATATATTTTATTTATATTTCAAAGTAATGTTCAAGAACAGTTTTTCAAATGTATTGACAAAAGCATTAATGGTCAGGGCCTTAATCAGAAGGGAGTGTTTACTGGAGTTCACTGGTTTTGTGTAGTTAAGTTTTTTAGAAAAAATACATATAGATTTAACTCAACAAAGAGAGAATCTATAAAGTAAATCTTTAATTTGCCAATTGGTTAATAAATTGCTAGAACTAATTATTGAGAACCACTTCTGTGAAGACATATTAACTCTCACACAAAATCACCCAGGTATCCCTCTCCCAGGTGTGGGAAGGGGCTGGGCCCTGGGTGCCTGCACAGGGTCTCGCCAGCCTGGAGCTGCTGCCTTGGTGCTGGAGGAGCCCCTCCTCACTTCACCGTCCTGGAGCTACCCCAGGGACAAGCCCAGGGACTTCTCCATCACTTGTTTTGGCACAGGCTGCTGGGTTTGGGATGTGCTGGCCCAGCAGGTAAGAGGGATCAGGTGAGTAAGGTTGTACTGAGTGTTCTGGGAGTAAATCTCTTATCAGCCAAAGCACAGCAAGGAGGGGAGTAGGATTGCTGCTGGAAGAGCTGAAAGGAGCATCAACTCATTGCTGTTCTGGGATGTTTAGGATTACAGGCCTCTGTGGGGTAGGAGCTCCCTTTGTTATAAGGCTGCAGTACAATGGCATAGAAGCAGTAAGAAATAAAAACTGTATCCGCACCTTTCAGGTCCCTAACGAGTGCTTTAACTGAGGAGGCCATAAAGCCTAACTCATTTTTGCATCGCAGGTACGATGCAATCCCTCTCCTGGAGAGCACTTGCATGCTAGAAGATTGCTTTAAAGCAATATAAATGGCTCTTAGTTAAAACCTCAGCATGGTTTCAAAAGGGAGAGGCCAGAAGGGAGGAATCACCTTCAGTAATCCCACCTTCACCTTCAAATTCAGTAATCCCCATTTTAAAGTGCATCCTATTGCAATTTACTGCTGAGTAAAAGAGATACTTATAGTTCTGACATTTAGTTTCCACTGATATTTCAAAATAAATACATTTTATGAAACTTTTTTTTTGGAAGTTTATTTTTATTTTATATGATAACTGACTCCAGATTTGAAGAATATATTTAGCATTGACTGTAATTTTCACTTCTCTAGAAGAGGAATACTAATTTATGGCTTGTGTTGAAGAAATGCTTACGGCTGGGGATTTTTTTTAACTGAGATTTGGACTCTATAAAGGCTGCTATAGATTGGTGCTCTGCCTGGGGAGAGTCACATCAAAACCTCTGTTCGGATTCTGTCACAGGCTTTTTGCAAAGCCTAATCATCCCACACAGTTGTATTGAAATTCAGTTGGATGCAAATCAGCTGTGTTTGTATTTGTGCCCCCACCTAGTTCACCTTCCAGCATACATCCTAAATACTGCTTGATAATGTATGTGCACGGAAAGTCCCTAACTGAACTGATCCTGAAAACCAGTATCAGAAATCCTGCCTAAACAAATTATGAGATCAGCTGAGCGTGGGCAAGCTGAAAGGGGCTTGCAGGAGGTGTCTACTTGGCCCCACCCTAAAAACACCCATTTCCTTCCAACCCAGCAACTAAGGGAGTAGGAGACAACTGCATCCTGTATCTGTGATGGGTGCATGGCTTGTAGGTATGCATAATGCAGACGCATTGAAGACAAGCTGTTTTGCCAGTGATTATTGCTGACAATGTTTATTCTCTCCAGCAGATGGCTCAGCCAGCCTGCAACCAGACACATCTCACCAGCCCCTGGCAATCTCACCCACAGGTGTGTCATTGTGTCCTTTGTGCATTATTCTAGATTGGCTCCATTGAAATCAGCTTTGTTTAGATTATGTGGAAAAGTAGTTTTTACACAGACACAACTGAATATTCATTACTACCTTTGAAAAGCACATTTCTTAAATTTGAAACGTTTCCAGCAATAGTGGTTCTGTGTCAATAATGAATTGATATTATATTGCAGCTGCAGAACTTGTGAAGAGATCATCTCAGGTCAGTAGTGCCTGGCAGATTTATTTTCTGTAATAACAAAGACCAGAATGAAAAGCATACAGCTAATTCAACAATTCTGTTTTATAATATGACAGTCCAAGTGTCTGCTTACTGTTGCTATAAGTTACTGGACTCATGTTATACATTTCCCCTTTGAAAGATCAATACCTGTTCAAAAATAAATATTGTTCTAGATGGAAAGCTGGCCTTCAACAGTACTTGATTTCTGCTTGCTCTCTGCTGCTTCCTGTAAAGCTAGATACACACCGAGGTAAGACTTGAAACCACAGGGTCTGTGGTTTACATTGTGTTGACTTTTCCCATCAGAAAAATCTGTACTGTTAGATAGCTTATTGGTTTCTAATTCCAAAATACACAATTTCAGTAGTTAATTATGCTTCCCTGTTTCTTTCCCCCTTTAAGTATGTTTCCTTTTTCAAAACCTTACCAATTCAATTTCTCATTTATGTGGATTTAACTCTGTTTAAAGGGAAGGATGCAGTGTTTTAAATAACACATTCTTAAGGAGAAGATGAACTGGCGGGGTGTGACATACTGGCAAACTGATTCACTGCCCTAGCAATTCTCAGCACTGGCATGGTTAGAGGCATGGACAGCAGAGGCAGGAGTGAAGCAGAAGATGACTATTACACAGTAATTTGGGCTGTGGAAAGTGAAATGGCAGCAACTGTTATCCGATTGACTGCTCTGTGAAAAAGAGGTCAGTCAGGAGACCATGCTGCACAGGGCCTTTGCTGTCCAGCTCACATCCACAAGCTCCAGAAGCTTTTATCATGAGGGTAGGCTGAGTTTTCCCACAATGTCAGACATCTCATTCTGGGCTTGGGTTTTGAGGCTTGAATGAATGTATAAAGCTGCACACTGGCTTTATTTATGCAACATCTTAGCCAGGTTTCAGGCACTGGAGTTGTAAATTACATCACATCAAGGCATGAGGGTATATTATAGAAAGCCAGATGGGTCTTGAGAAGTTTATATATTTATTTGTGTACTTCAGTCAAATATCTTGTGATCTGTAACATCACCCTGGCATAAAAATGTTTCAGATTTCAGACATCATGCATGCTTTGAAGTTAATGCTTCTAAAATGAATGCTTTTTTTTCTTGCAAAACTTAACCATCCCCATAGAGTGTAGTCTGAATGGAAAAAGACATTAATCTACTTATTATTTGCAGAACTTTTGTACATGCAAAACTGAGACTGTGGATTTGTTTCCGTACATTTTTGTAAGTAATTGAATCCATTAGTTTTTGCTATGGAATCTCACTAATCTGTCCATTGAACCCTATTAAGTATTGATGTTCATTTTGTGAATAACAAATGTGAAATAATAAGTGTGAAAACAGTCTCTTGCCATTCTTGTGTAATTTTTACTCGAAGAATCATGAGAACTTAGGGGCAAACCAAATCTGTAAAACACACTAACACCACAAGAGTAAGATATAAAAGCTATTTATTCAAAAAAATGTGGTGGTGTCAAATCACATACACAAGCCAATATTGAGCTACAAACACAGACCAAACAGTTCTATAAACAGAAATTGGAGTGTTCATATACCATAGTACCTGAAAAAGACCGTTAATAAAAAGGAGTCCATAAGTATCTCATCTCACTTTTTCTATATGGCTCCTTGCTGAATGTCTTTGCCTAAGTTAGTGTACAATGAACCAGAGGTAGAGTCCCAAGTAAAGCATCTAATGCCTCAGGGCTCCATTAAAAACCTTTATTCTTCTAAACAAAAGGAAAGCCTAGCCTATAGTTTTCTGTATGACACTGAAGTAAAGCCTCTTTGCTTGAACAGTACGGCATTCCCAAGCGCATTTGGCATTAACCTAGATTGAGACTGTGCTTTGTTAAACCATCTTAGTTTTCTTCCCCTTCAGACTCCGACTCTAGAAGAGAAGAAAGTAAAATATTTCATGTAGTTTGCACAAGGACACGGATGTGGTTCCTTAAAAATAACAGAATATCCTTCCAACACTCCAGTTAAAATTTTCATCACACCTAGTACCTCCTAGGAAGGGTTGACAGATTAAAGAGAGTAAACCAGAAAGCAATGCACAGCTTCAGAAGACAAAGATCTACACTGTTACGCTCCACAGGGTAGTTCTTAGTTTAGGGATCTGTCACTAGTTACATGTTACTACGAGTTGGATTTGATGGTCCTTGTGCATCCCTTTCAACTCGGGATGTTCTATGACTCTAGCTTACCATGAATGATTCTGGTCCTCATCCGCAGAGCCAACCAACGCATATCCAAGCTGAGTTTAATTAAGAATCAGCATCCTTTGTTTGCTCTTCTAATCTCTGCGTAGGCTGTACTGCTATTATCCAGGAAGCACCCTTTTACCTATTTGCTCTGCAAATATCAGTCATGATCATCATACAGACTACTACTCTACAGCAGGTATGGAATCAGTACAAAAGATATATATTTTTTAAATGATTTGTATAGTATAACATTAATTAGTAATTTAGGAACATGCACACTGTTTTTGTCACCTAAAGCTATTTTGCATCATATTGCATTTCTGTCTTGGTGTTCACCTGACAGGAAAGGGCTTGTTGACACAAATATAGCAAGTTTGCTCTGAGAAATCTGATCTAACACAATCTGCATATACTAACAGCAATACTTTGCCTTCAGTGGTACTGGACTTCGTAACTAAGGAAATCTGGGAGAAGGGACATGCAGAAAAGGGTGAAAAAGAAAAACAGAATGGCATACAAGCAGAAGATTAAAGGGTATAAAAGTGTTTTTAACCAAGATTGCTAGTATACAGTGTGAAAGGAGCTATCATTTTTGTTTTTCTATATATATATGTGAATTGCTACAAAGACTTACCTGTTCCTTAGCATTACTAAGTTCCCACTAAAAGTCTAAAAGAATCAACATTGCAGGGATGCAAATGAACACTAAGAATTATATCCCTAGCTATTACACATGGATTGATCATCCTAACTGACATGGACTTCCTTTTTGAAGGATGTGAACTTGGCAAAAATGGTAACCTATTTGTTCAGTACAAAGAATAACACATTTATGGACCAAAGAAACCAGTTCCCCTTCCCAGTAACTGTTTTAACACAGTAAACGCAAACCACATATTTTAGCCTAAGCATTCATATAGAATGAATTTCAACCACAGTGGCACAGGCAGGCTTAAGTTATGTTCATGTGGTCAGTATAGATAATAGAAAAAGAGGTATCAATATCAAAAACCATCAGCTTGTATATGCTAACACCAAGGTCATCATGCTGTCATCAGTGCTAGCTACGGCAAGGTAGCACAGTGATGTCAGCGCATGCTACACTTGCACTGCCATTTGGCTGTGAAGATGTTCCCAAAGATTTTATCCTACCTGCAGAAGCTTTAAGAATTTATCTACTGACAAGTGGTACCTGATGACTTAAAGAGTTAATAAGGACACCTTAAATTAAGAAGCAGCAAGTGCTGTTAGGCTTGAGCATGACTGTAAACAATCTGGAACAGTCAAACCCACTGTCTTTTATTCCAAGGCTGTAGACTTCATGTGCCTTGTAAAACTAAAATGTGAGAAGAAACACATTTGGATTCACAAAGAGACTGACACATTGCTTTAAATGAATCCATACCTTCTTCAGCGTTTTGCAGCCACTCCACAAATTTCTTCATCTGGTCAAGAAAAACACTTTTGCCTTTAGCAACATGTGCTTCTTTATACCACTTGAGGATAGCTTCTTCACTCAGAACATCAGCTGAAATACAGATCAATGTTTGTATGTAGTCATTGTACTTTTTAAGGTTAAAAGACAGGGGGAAGAAAGATAGTACCTGGTTTTGTTTTTTAAAGGCAGCATAAAATAAGTTAATATGGTCACAATGGAACAAGTTTTGCGTTAACTATAATAGGCTATAAGGACAGAGTATCTGATGCATATTAGGGATCCCAGATGCAATTAAATGTGTTAGATGTAAAATAAAGTACCGAATATTGTGCTTTCACAAAGGGAAGTTCTCTATTCATCTGCTTTAAATACACCATGTAAGATAGTTGATTAAAAATCCATCTACACATCTTAGAGGTTACCACAAGAAGAAATACCGTGCTTTTTCTTGCTGTTGGATCACAGAACTGTGCATGGCTCTAAAAACCTGAAGCAAAAGATATCTCCTGACTGCACAGTTAAAAGACAGCTAATAGGGATTTTTGGACATTTTTCCCTAGAAGTTTTATATTGCTTTTAGGTAATCAGTTTTAAGACTACCATTCATTCAGACCACCCATTTTAAGGGAACTGCTCAGATGGACAGCACAGCTGACATTCTTCTGTCAAGTATCAAGAACAAAATAACTGTCTGAGGGAGCGTGAGACTGAGTGAAATTCAGAATAAAGAAATCCTAATAAGCAGCAAGGACACTTATTGTTTCCAACAGATGCAAATTTAGGTCTAGCAACAGACCCCTAGCCCCAGGAACAAAGCTTCTGTGATCCAGCCAAGCCAAATATCTCCGTAATTGATGGCTGCGGAGGCAAAATCTGGGATCCACAATGGCATTTTGGCAGTTACATAATGCAGGAGGAAAGAACAAAAATCAAACTGTATTTGTTCTATAAAAAGACTAAAGACAGCTTTCTGCATCTCATTAAAATTTCCATTCTTCTTGCCTTTGAACACACTACCCTCCCTTGCTCTGCAAAATCAACACATTTATGTTGAGTGCTTTTCTGCTGCCTTGAACTCCTTGGTGTCGTCGCACTGATTTGGCATTCACTTGCTGAAGTGTGAACCCTGACCATCACCTTCTGCTGCAGCCTAAAGGTCACAGCAGATATGGCAGTGAAGAGAAGGTGGCAAACTGAATTAAGTGACATCCGATCAAATACATCTGATCAAACCAGACAGAGTAGGCACACTTCACATATGCTGTTGAATAATAAACAGATGGAAGAAACCTGGGATACGTCTGAACTTAATCAAAACTACCCCAAGACATCCTATAGTAACTGAATGCAAAACATCTCCCTGAAAATTTGGAATTCAGTGAGTGCATGACTGTAAGTTACCTTGTCACTCAGACACTTTCAAACTTAAACCTCTTCTGCAGTTTGCTGCAATTGACAGTAAGCTGAAAACACAAGGAGAGCAAGACTGCTCTGGCTGTACGTCGTTTTTCAGTACATGTAAGTTGTGCTGAGAGAACTCTACAAGCAACACAAAGCTGTTATCTTTCAGAAATCCTGACACCCCACAATGAATTTTTCCTCAAAAGTAAAAGCAGTACTGGAGCTAAAAAAGAGGTTTCACTTTGCATTAAATACTTGTCAGTAGTCTGTAGCAGCACCTCAAAAGCATTACAGCATTTAATAATTCAGGATTTTCATTTACCAAGCTTAAAATATATTTCACATGGGCTCTCATGAAGCTGGAATTTCATCCTTGTATGTAAATCATTTTCTTGATTTGCAGCCTATAAACTTGGTGGGTTTGTTGCCAAAGAGGAAAGGGAAACTTACCTCTCTCCACCCCCAACCCTAAATCTGGTAATAGCAGTATGCAATCTCACAACGTGCCCTGAAGATTAAAACATTCTCGAGTTGGGTGGATGAGGAATTTGCCTGTATGTAACTCCATAGCAATAAGCCTCCTACACCAACAGAGAAGAAAAAATGCTTTCAACTGCAAAAAGGACAACTGCAACTCTCCTTTCATTTCTGAGCAATATTATCTGAACTACATTCATGCCTCCAGTGCTCATGAGAGCTGTGCTGTCAGCACAGAGATGCTCAATTTAGCAATCAAGCAGGACAGGGTGTAGTTAATCATACCCCTAGGTTGCTTTGAAGCAACAGAACACTGGAGGGGACAGAAGGAAGAAGGGAATGACTCATTTATATAAACTCATATAGCTGTATCATCTATGAGTTATTTCTCATTAAACTTGATTATAGGTATATTTTAACCGCTGAAGCTGAACTCTGTGGTTTGTGGGCATGTGCACATCATTTTCACTGCAGTCCCAGGTGATGTCAGCCCAAGAGACGTCTTTCCTGCAGCTGCAGCCACCCTCCACTCAAGCCACCCACTGCGAGAGCCTCCAGGGACATCTGTCTTGAAAGAGAGAGGTTGCAAAGCAGAGCCTTTGAAGAGCACAATTTCTTTACTGCAGGGTTAACTGGAATGTTACTTGAAGTTTAGGTCTCAGCTTCATACTAAATCACCCAGCGTGAATGCGCTTCTGCTTTTAACTCAGACTGCATAGCCATCAGTGGTAAAGAGGAGCATACGCTGGCAGTTGCCAGCACAGTCAATCAATCTGCAAATTTCAGCTCAGCTCTACTGCAGACAACTCATCTGGGAGGACAGCCTTAAGGCAAGAGCTCTTTCAATACGGGGAATGTCACCCACAGTACAATTACGGTCTTTATGATTTATTTTTTTCCTGGGAAGATTTTGCATCCAGTACCAAAAGACGGTACTTGGATACTGAAGATCATTTAAAGATAATTGGATTCTATCAAGAACAGAAACCCACCAAAACCTGAATGTCAAGCAGAACTTGAAGATTCAGTTGTAAGTGCAAGATTCCTACTGTTTGAGAAGAGAGTCTGCATCTTCTGGTTACGACACCTCCATACTGCAGGGGAGCATCTCTGAGGTCTAACTGGGCTACAGTAGACTGGAGTACTATTCCACAGGCACAAGAGATTTTCTCCCTCCTCATTATTTTGTAAATACTGACTCACCTTTTAATGCAGAGGTACACAGACACTTTGTGCCTGCTAAGGGGGTTTGTTGTTCAGAGGATGAAATTTTGATCCTCAAGAATGGTTATTAATTTCAATAGTGTCACGAGTTCACACTTGAAATTTCCAAGTTGGACACAAACTAAAAGAAAGGAGAGTCTGCAAGCCTGGACTATTTTGTATAAGTGATTTGCAATTTTTCTGGACAGATTTCTGATCCTGTGGCTGTGCTCTTTAAGCTTGGCTAAAACACTAATTACAGTAGCACTGCTTCTCTGGTTACCACTTAAAGCCAATGTCACTGCCAGGAATTAGTACAGAACAGGACAGGTTATTTTCCTCAGTACTCTACCAGGAGCACAAAGATATAATAATGTCAACAAGCTTTAACCAACTGCAGAACTGCTTTTGTAGATTATACCTACAAACTGGTAAAAATATTACATTGCACATTGTTTAGAGATGCGACAGATTTCAGAACAATTAAAAACACCACAGGTTTTCAGGCCTTCTAGATAGTAATGAACCTAACCACTCCAATTAATATATTCAGACATTTCCAGGTAATTCCTGGGAAAGTAATCCAAGGGCTATTTGGTAATGTAAAAATGGGAAGGATTTAAACCCAAGATGTTAAACTAAACTTGTCAAAGCATGGGGTGACAATCACATCTCCAATAATCATCTTCATGCCCAGGAAACAATCCCTCGTGATGAGTAACAAGCAATAAGCAGTCCACATGCCTGCTGGTAAATAGCTGCATTTCTGACTGCCTGTCCACAGATATCCAGATGCCTGTATTTGTCTCTAGGTACCTTGAAACCTCTCCAAATCCTATATAAGTTACAGATGAAGCACAACAGAAATGGGAATACAAGCATCTGCTGTTCCCTCACTGCCAACACAGCCATTAATAGCTTTTGGGGGCTGTTCTCCTTGACTAATAGGAAGCATAAGATACACTGTCATCAGCAAAGAACCTGTGATAAAGCATGTCTCTAAAAGGACTGGAAGGCTTGTTTCTAGCAGAGAGGTAAGAGCTGGGGAGGAAAGGGTGAGGTCCACCAGCACTGAAACGAAGCCGAGGCAGGCAGCACCCAGTCCCCATTTCAGGCTGGTATCTTCCTCTAGACAAACCAAAGTCATGAGCAGCTAAAGTGTGATAATAAGGATCATGTGGGAATCTTTCCTGGTTAATGCAGAAGCACACCCTCACCTAATGGGCACAGTCCGACTCCAAAGCTGCCTTAAATGGATGGAGCTAACAACTTCCTTACCATGTCCAGGCTCAAAGGGGTCCTACTACTACTGGCTGTAACATCAGGCTTGCAATTGCTGGTAGGCAACAGTATGTTTGTCAAATGGGCAAATGTAGCTTCAGCCTAAATGGGGGCAGGAAGGGCTGGCACCTGTGCTGCCTCATGACTGCATCACATGATAGAGCAGGAGGAACTCTGGCATGCCTGCCCAAGACACTCGAGACAGATATGGGCACGTGCACTCTGAATATTGCACATTCTGAACACTCCATACCTGCTGCAGTGTGCTTTCATGGATGGGCCATGGCTCCTAACGTTCTTCTAGACATCATGGGATATTGTGACACATGTAGTGCCGAGGCTAAGGTCTTCCCATCCTTCCTAACTAGCCTGCCCACATACATCTCCAGAGTCAGAACAAGGGCTTGTGGGGTGAGCAGAGTAGGTGGGAACTGGATTTTTGCAGCACCTTAAGTTTAATGTACCCATTTGTACTTTGTTTTTAGGTTCTTTGGAATGTCGGGGTTACTCTTGCAGGCTAATGCAGTAGTGAACTTACAAAAAAAAAAAAAAAAAAAAAAAACTTGAAAGGAATCCTATACAAAACTATTTATTTTAACCATCGCTTACTGTCCAACTGTACAGGTCTTAAAATATTGGCTCATTCGCCACGTGCAAAGTGATTTTTCCTTTTCCAAAGAAAACTCAATATAGTGCTTGTTGCAGGTTGCACTGTCAGGTTTTTCTTCAGTTATTCATGATCTTTACAAATTATAGAATTTGAAGGCAGAGGGACCACTGGGTGTACTGCTTTTTCATTTAATCATTGAGGCCACAGTATATTGACAGAAGGACGGAAATAAATCTGTCTGATTCACTTGTTTCACCTTTTGAAGCCATGAAAATATTTTATCAATTTGAACTTGTTTGACTTGAATGTGCACCTGGACACCACAGGGTGAACAAAGGTCGGTGCTGGGCTTCTGCTCCTGCTGATTTTTCTCCTTCAGCTATTTATAGCAGGAATGTCAGAACAAACTGTTTGGCACTCACCCATTGCACACACTGCAAGACCATTAGTCTCTATGACAACCTGATCTGAATAAACTTGCTAAGAAGTCTGCTTCACAATAAAAAAATAAATCTGTCAAACTGTGGCATCTGCAATGAACTGTCAGGGGAAGAAAAAAGGAGAAGAAATAAAGAAGAGCTCCATTCTTGCAGAGAGGGAATAACACTGTACTGGGTCTTGCTGGGATGGAGTTAACTTTCCCTGCAGTGGCCCATATTGGTGTTGCGCTCTGCATCTGTAGCTAGAACAGCATTGATCTCTCACCAGAGTTTTGTCTATTGCTGAGCAGTGCTGGCACAGCACCATGACCTCCTCCAACTCCCCCCTGCCCCCAGAGCCAGCAGGCTGGGGGTGGGCAAGAGGTGGGGAGGGGACATCACCAGGGCAGCTGACCTAAAGGGACATTCCATGCCACGTGATGTCACACTGGGCCATAAAAGTTGGGAAAGAACTGCTGTGCCACAGCAGCTGGGAGAGAGGAGCGAGAAGCAGCCCTGCAGCCCCAAGGTCAGTGCAGCAGGAGGGCATGAGGTGCTCCAGGCATGCAGCAGCAGTTCCCCTGAGGCTGAGAAAGCAGCTATGGTGGAGTTCAGCTGCCCAGCAGGGTAAAAATCACCACAAACACCCCCAAAAAAACTTGAAAAATCTTCCTGCCAAGATAGTTTGCTCTTTCAAATTTTTAAAAAACTAAACTCTAATTTGTTTTTTAAAGCTGTCAGAAATGTACAAAGATTTCTTCTCAGACCTGGTAATATACTAGGACAAAAATCCCCTCAGACTGTAGATACTGCTTAGATCCTGCTCAAGCTTGACTGTAGGATAAACAGAGAAAGAAGGGCTTGGTTTGACTTCTCCTGTTGCCACACACTCCTTTGAACTAACAAAGTGTAAAGTGTTTCAGAGTTCAATTCAAACATATTTTTGCATATGCAGTTACCTAGAGAACATCAATTTCCTATTACATCATAGGTGAGCAGTTGGCACACAGCAACTACACCACAGGAGAATGGTTTGAGCATTTAAAATTAAGGTCTCCCTACAAAGGGGCTACAGTCCAGCCCTGCCTCTAACACATGCCCATAACATACTTAATAACTTCGTTCAACACAGTCAAGTCAATGCCAGGTCCAATGTCCATGTACAGTATATGACAGTGCCTAAAGACTTTTACCTTTATAAAAGAGTACCACTATCTTCTGAAAGGCTTTCATGAAGTGGATGTTGTCATAACAGTACTCCTGCACCTTCTGGAGAAGAATCAGCTCTGACTGGCCTTGAGTGCTGAAGACAGCAAGCAGAGGGGCGTATTGCTGAAAGGAGGACACACAAAAAAAGCAAAGTGCATATCAGTATAGAAAAAGTAAAATAAACGTAGCTTCTTAGTTGTATGCATCATGAATTTCATCACTGAAAATGTTTCACTGAAACCGTAGATTTACTTGCCAATACATTTACCTAAACATATACAGTGCACATATAAATACCAATGAGCATTCTGTAACGTACTGCATGCTGTGAACTAAATTTCAGTATGACTTTTAGATACTGAATTTTGTAAAATGAATTTATGAGTCCACATCATTAAGTACTGGTGTTTGTACATTTCACAAGACAGCATACAGCATGTAGATTAAGGAATGACACTTTATTGATGGTCATTATGTAAGATATCCAAGGATGAAGCACATAAAACTATAAATCTCCAGTTTTCCAGGGGTTTCAGAAGTCTCAGGGAAATTCAGTTACTCCCATCTAACTGTGTTCAAGTGTCATTATTATTCTTACCACCATCAACCTATCATGAAAACATTGCTGTTTACCAAAGCAAAGGTTGTCAAAACATGGCACTAAGTGCTAATGAGATTCTGATAAGACAGCAGCTGTATGTTTCATCATCTTTTCCTGGAGTTTATTAATATAATAAAAGAAAATATTTTTCACTTTATGCAATTTGTATTATTTCAGATCCTAAAATTTAAAATTACATTAAAGGATCAAATCTGAGTCACTCTTTCCTTAAAAAATGACAGTTTTTATATCCATCTCTCTAATTTCCTTTCTTCTTAGCCTGCAATGAGTCCAGCTAAGGCTGCAATTTTAAATTTAAGATACTATTAAAAGCATTTTTCAGAGCTGAAGGGAAGAAAGAATACCCGTGATCTTCAGATCCCCTGGCCATAAATATAAGTTAACATTACTATTTAAATTGTTCTCGCATTGATCAGTTCAGCCTTTCTTTGTTTTCAATAATACTGCTTGGCTTTTACCAGCTGGAATTGCAATGGCTTGATGTAACGGTGTTAAACCTGTGTGACTAGGGCTCCCAACTGGTAATGTCAGGTAACTGAGCACCTTAGGCAGCAGTGATATAAACGTTCAAAAACATGCTTTAGGACATCTTTACAAGGGGCTAAATCTTGAGGATGTTACTCAATGTGATCCACAGGAAAAAAAAAAAAATATTGAAACACATGAAAAAAATGAGCACAATCTGAATTATTTTGCAAAAGATATTCTAGAGCAACCTGTATTGGCTATTAACTTAGAGAGAGAGCAAGAAGTCATACAGTAACTAATAAGAGCAGCTAGTCAACCAGACAGTGTAGTTACTTTTGGAAGAAGCTGTTTTACAAATTATGAAAAAAAGACTACAACACTGCTAACACTAGATGTTGAGTTTTTCCACTTCAGAAAGGTATACATATGTTTTCAAAAACAATTTACTTTTTACTCCACAAAAATTATGGGACTGTGGGTAGCAAGATTCCTCCCATTCTTCTCTTCGGCCCTATAAACATCCAGCCGTTACTTAGTCAAGTTGCAGGGAGGCAGGGCAATATACACTGCAGTTTGTCTAGTACTATCAGCAGAACCCAATCCCATCCACAGGTCTGTGATTTGCAGCTGCCTCTTGGTGTTAAGTGATTTATTAAAAAATATCTTAACTTCTCAGTTTAGAAATAAGAGATCCTCATATTGCTAAGTTGACCGACTCCCTTCACATTCCTCTCGCTCATTAACTGGTACAGACTTAGAACTGGAAGTTTCACAAGTGTCTAAATGACTGAGGAACCATAAAATTAGATTTCTCTCATTGTTGGCCAAGCAAAGCTGCCGTATTTTCCATTTGCCTCAGGTTATGTTGCAAAAGGTCGGCAGCTCTTGTGTCACAAAGCTGACACCACAGTTTTGTTTCTAGTGAGAACTGTCTAGACGATTCTCTCCATCCACGAGGATGGGGCTAGATCCTAGGTGGCCTAGGGGTTAAGTCGTACTGTAGCTGTGAGGTTACTGGAAGGCTGAGGAGCTTACCCTGTAAGATTCAGGGTTTAACAGCTTTCCATATCTCCTCCTCAGCCCAAAACTTACCAGTCCTGCAGTACAGATGGCACACATGACATCCACATTTACTGCACCTTGGAATTTCTTTCCAGGGGTCCATTGCACACAGCTTACTAAAAGAAATCTAATGACTTCAGCAGACTGGTACCTACATGTCAGTGCTAGGAGAACTGTGAGTTATCTGTTGGTACAGCCACACAACAATAAGTCACAGCACCTGGCATGTTCCACTTTGAGTAGGTATTTATATGCATACTGACTCACACCATCAGGGCAAAGCAACTCCATTAATTGTTTCAGGGAACGTCAACACACAGGAGAAAACTGGGCTGTGTGTCACGCTAACACACTTAATTTGATTTCTGGAGTTGGATCACACATTTGGTCAGCTTAGAGCCCAAAGAGGGGAATCCAAGACCAATGTGGAACAAATACTGTTTATTTCTGAGCAAGGACAAGTAAAGAAGCAGCAGCTAGTAAAATCTACACTTTTATTTCTAGTACTTCTGTTAAACTCCTACCTGTAAGTATAAATAGTAAACACCCCATAAAACTCATCTGATTTTAGCCTTTGCACATAGTAATGAAGATGCGTATCTTACATAGGTAAGTTGCTTTACCTAATTTAGTGGTGTTACACACATAGCTGATGGCTTGCTAAGCAAGGCTTGTAGGACTAAGCATCCAGTCAACAATATCTGTACAAAGCCAGATATGTTTCTCTTCCCACTATTCAAATATTCCAAGAAGTATTTGTTAATTTGCCCTGCGGTACTAGATGATAAATCTCAATGGATACTCTGTTACAACTCAAATAAAGAGATGTGATCAATCACTACATCAAAAGAACAAGAAAAACAGTGTCTCTCCTCCTTCTGGAAACTCTCTCATCTTTCTACTGTTATTTGGGTTGTTGTAGCTGCAGAAGACTTCAAGGCATTCAATTTTACCATCAAAGACTATGCAAGATCCCAAGTGACTACATTTCTAGGATGACTGATGTTGCTCTTGGGAACCTAAATTCAGATGAAACGACAGTCATAGTAGGAGCTAAACCGATGTGGGAACTTCAAATATGGGAAAGCACCAATACAAAGAGGAAAGGAATTCTGATCAAGCTTAAGATCCATTTTATCACCAAAAAAAAGTACTGATTGCTTTTGTCTTATGGTACATTTTTGCAGTCCTGGCTGTGAAGGAGTATCTTTTTGCTCACAGTAAACTTAGTCCTTTTCAGCTGGTAAACTGAAAAGCCTTTCTTTCCATGTCCTGAGTTCAAGTGTCTTGCACTGCGCAATCCTTCATGATTGGATTGAAGAATGATAACCATTGCAAGGACTCTGATTATTCTGCACTGTGCTTTGTTTTGTTTTTTTTTTTTCCTCCTGAGGTTGCAAGGGCTTTTGTAGCAGTACGTAACTGTGACACTGCAACCTGTCATCACTTAAAAAAAAACACAGTCTGGCTTTCTATGCATTTAGTTCTCTTACCCATAAGCAGAGCATCTGGGCTAGAAAGTGCACACTCACTACACAGTGCAAAGGCTCTCAAGTCAGCTCCTGCCTTACTAGCTGAGTAGCAGCTACCCAGCTCCCACAGTCAGCAACAGCATCAAACATTTCACAAGTTCAGAGCTCAGTAGTCCTGCCAGGATCTAAACAGCTCTGTGCAAAGCCAGCACAGGTGCTGCCTCACCATGCTCCCAAAACTTCTTTGCTCCTGGCAAAGACATTGCAAAGACAATTCCAGCAGGCTTACTAGTCAGGTCTAAAAAGACTCAAGTCTCAGCACTTGTTTAATATTGTGCCCTAGGCAAGGAGCCTCTCAGCACGCTGAAAAAGCATAATGCAAAGGCACTCAAGCTACAACCACCTCAGCTTGCCCTGGTTTTCTGCACTGTATGCCTCAGGGGACAGTACAGCATTCAATAATCTGCACCTTATTTTAGCATTACTGTGAATGAAGGAGAAGGTACTACACACAAGATACTGCAATGCATGGTATTGCTATTAGCCCTTAAGACTGAATCTCCTGGATTTAAACAAGTAAGAACTTGGCAGCTCTAGAATGTATTCTGTTGTTTCACAGCAAGCTCTTCCCCTCGTCACCCAGGTACACACCTTTAGATGTTTGAGGGCTTGCTCTGCAACCAGCTCTTCCTTCTTGTTCCATTCCACAGCATTCATTACACAGGTCCACAGGAGACCAATCACTGCTGGCTCCGGCAGCTCGTTTCTTTTCATTTCCTCTTTTACATAAAGCACTACCTGAAGCATGAAATAAAATGCTGTGTTGAGCAACATTTCCAATCAGCCAGTAACAAGTCCATCACCACAGTACAGAAACAACAAGAAACAAATTTAGAACAAGAATAAAAACACTTACCATGTTTTTATTTGGCAACATTACTATTACTTGACTACAAGTTTTCTCCTTCCCATACAAACTAACAGTTAATGCAGGTACATGAACTTCATTCTCATCAAGTCTAACTGAACATAAAAATGTAGTCAATTACACTTACAAATCTATAAGGTGTTTTGTTGCTTTGGCCTTTTGAAGGCACAAAGTGAGTTGATCGATAAATTAAAGTAATTTAAAGAAAAACAGAGGAAATCTTTAGGAGTCTGTACCTGCTCCTCTCTATTTATTCTTTATTTACATCTTTAACTATGATTATATAAACAGAAGTTGTAAAACACTCTTTACCTCCTTAATTGGGCATTCCTGAGAGAGACGTTCTTGTAGCTCTTTTTGAAGTTCTTTACGAGTCCCCAGTGACTGCTGAACTCTAAGGAAATCTGAGAGCTCTTTTAAACCTGCTTCAGTAAAATACTTGGCAAAATGATCCACATTCTGCCTGTTGGCTGGAAACAGTTCCTAAAAAGACAGGAAAGCTCTCTGTTACGTAAATAACAAACAAGGACTCTTGACAAAATGGAATTTATTTATTTATTTATTTATTTATTTATTTATTTTTAAGTCTGTTCAATGGTAATCACCTGTTACCACACCTGTTACTGCTTGTATTAACACTGGAAAAGTCAACACTTCGTTCCCCTTGTTTAATTAGAGCAGAGAGAAGAAATGATGGTCAGTTATGCAAAAAGCCTAACACCCTTTCTACACATACTAAGGGTACACATTAAGGGCACATACTAGTGAACAGCTGTGAGTGTAAGACTGTGCTCAAAACAGCTGAGCACCTTCCAAGTTCCAAGAGTCTTGTAGGGAAAGTGCAAAGGAATAGATGGTAAAGCCATCATACTCTAAGCACGTTTATCATGCCCTCCCAGTTCTTCCACGCATTTACCTCAGCAATATATAGGCACCTTGGCCTAAACGTCACTACTCTGCTGTGCAATGATTACCACTGATTCATCCCTTATCAAAAATCACAACATCCACAATGCACACTGTTAACATTAACTCAGAGGCGCTTCTAATTAAAGAAACTGTCAATATATGGTTTTGTCAATCTATGATTTGTCAAAGTCCAGCTACTTAAAAAAATATGTATTTCTTAAAATTTGCTATAGCGTATGCCATGTCTCAGCATGGATTCAGTGGTATTTGCTTACAATGAAACTCTGGTGGAATGGAGAGTACTTCCCCACCCTCCCCCAAAGAGACTCCAGACCCTCAGTATACTTGTTTATCAAAAAGCAGATTAAGAAGAAACTTTCTTCAACTCATCTCTGCTAAGCAACAACATCTGACACTTGATACTTCTTTAATATAGCAGCATAATGAGAGCCAACAGCTGAAAGCTTTAGTCACTGAAGTTTAAAATGGAAATAAGACACAGTTGGCTTTTTTCCCTTCTAATAAATGGTGTAATTAGCCCATTTCCCAGCTTTGTGGCAAATGATTTATGATTTGGACTCTTGAAATCAAATACAAACTGAAGAGATGAAGGGGTGTGGGAGGCTGCTTTGCTTTTGAAAGATTCTAGCTTAATCATAAATTATTGAAGTAGAAACAGGAAATACTGCTGAAATTCTCTAGGCAGTGCTACACAGGATGTAGCACATCTGATCGGATTATCGCAGCAATCTTTTTGAAGATTAAAAAAACTATTGATCTTCAGAAATAAACTGGCAGAGAAAGGCGTATGACATTGTTCCATATTCATATACACTGAACACCTCAGGCCACTGCTACAAACCAAGAACACAGGTTTTGAGTCAAAAGGCTGAAAGCTTTCTCTGCATTGCTACTACTAGTTCTGCTGTCATCACTGCAGGACCATTTATGTTACCCAGATGGCTACTGCTGTGGAAAATTAGCTTACTCTGCTGCCGCCATACTATTCAAACATTGTCGGTTTGGAAAACTATATGCTCATCTTTTGTGATTACACAAACTCTTTATACTTCAATTCTTATTTACAAATGTAAAACATTACAAATAAAAATGAAAACCTTTGTGCACAGTTGCTCGTGGTGTGTTTTGTTAGAAAGAAACATTTAATTAATTCCCAACCCCCATGTATACAGCCTTTCAGGAGGCACTTAACTACAGGAAAAATAGAGACGATGTTGAAACGTGTTATTTAGTGTTCCTCAACCTGTATCAATGCTACACAGCCATAACAAAATTGCTGAGATTCAAATTATTTTAAAAATGCTAAGAGAGTCTGAGGGGGAGTTAACATGCTTAGAGCAAGCTACCACCTGAATTTTATTTTCTTCTTTTCCTCAAGGAGAGATAAGGATTATTGAAAATATATTGTACTTACTAGCAATCTCTTATCAAGGTTGGCTTTTCTTAAAGCAGAGGTAACAGAATTGGCATCTTTCTCTGCCATCCATGCTTTAAAAAGTTTTACAGCAAAAGAGGCTGCAATCCCTGTTTGAGAAAATACACAAAACGTGTTTCAGCAATTTTCAACATGAATTAGAGATGGTTACAAGAATTTAATACGTAATGAAAATACATTTATGACAACAGGACCAAACATGTGAAGCTGAAGTGCACTTTTTTCTTTAATGAGGTATTAACTTTCTGAAGTATGCTACACTGTTTGAAAATCCTTTCATTCTGTTTTAACCATCTATCTTTAACTGTTCAAAGATTTTGCTTGCAATTATTTTTCCTACCTCCCCCATTTACAGACCAAATCTAATGCAAAAGGAAAAATTATGTGTTAAATCAGCTAGGAAACAGAGGCACAAAATAAAGGACAGTCAGAAATAAGAACTCGAAATAAGAAGTATAATCAAAGGGTGTTTTTTTTTTTTTTTTTAAAGTCCTGGATACGGTTAAATCACTTCACAGCTTCAAGGTAATAGCCATCCTGCTAGAAGGTACTTAGTTGGCAGGCCCAGGCACAAAATACTATTTTGAGCAGAAGAATTCCTTCCTTAAGGCAACTTACTATTTTTTTTACATTAAATCCAAAATAACTGTGTCCACTACCTGCAGGTTTCCAGCTCTGCTCCAGCTTCTTGGCTGCAAAGAGCCAGATGAAAGTGAGCTGCAGTGTCTCAGAGCTGGAGACTCAGCTCTTTCCTGCTGAAGTGGTCCCTGTTATGTTTCTTCATACTACATTCATGTCAACATTTACAGTACTACTGACGGTGATGATAATATGTAACTGTGTACAGCCAGCCATTATAGTTTTGTGGTTTTCCTTCAAACAGTCCCCAAAGTCTAAGATCTACATGGTTCCTTCTGACAGGAAGTAGCTTAGTCATTCCTAGCCGCTTAATTGATACCCATTCTTTTTATTTCTAGGATACATTGACTAAATGAGTCACCAAACAAAAATGGAAGCAATTATTCCCCAAGCAGCATCAACTTCATTAACATTCGTTACAGATCTTGACTGTTATGACAGTTTCACCAACCTTATTTCAAGAGCTTAATTGTGAGGCATGATCCTTTGAGAAGTACTATATGTAACTATGGATGCATAATGCCATGAAAGAGACCTAAAAATACCACCACTTTGGGCTTGTTTTACATATTGTGCATCATGTTGCAAATGAAACCAGCACGATGCAGGGATCATAAGTGCTATGAGCTGACCAGTCTTGACCAGAACTGACCAAGCCTGTTCAACTAACAGGGGCCCTCTGAATAACACACACCTGTAACTCTGAACCTGCAAACACCATTCAGCCTATTTGAAATGTGCACGTGCATTGCAGAGCTGTGGCTGAACTTGATAAAGTAGTCAGAGGCATTTATAGCTAGAAATCATTATTCACAGCCCACGTGCTCTGTACAATACTTATACAAAGCTGTGACAATATAACCCATTCATATCTGAGGGCAAGCTAATGCAAACAGAATTTATCTACTGCAGCATCGCTATAACCTCTCAGTGAGCAGTGCCTGGTGGCACACACCTCGGAATTTGGCTTGAAGCACGTCTTTTGTTAGATGTCAGTAAGATCCACACTGCACCTTGTTAGGTCACAGGCTTCTTCTTTATAAAAGCAAGCATGGAATAACAAAAACACCAACCAGCTGCAAAAAAAACATGCCTGTAACAGAAAAGCACTCCTCCTCTGACCACTGGAATAGTGACCAAGATCAAATGGAGCTGTCTTTGTCACCAAGCACTGCTCCCATACCTATGTCCTAAATCCTTTTTCAAGCTTTATCTTAAAACAAGTTTTAAGCCAGTAACCTGTATCAGAAGGAGACTGTTCCAAGGCTTCACTACCTTCATGTTTTAAAACTTCTAATTTACAGTCTGAATTCATTACTGGTCAGTTGCTATGCTCTATTCCTGTCTGCCACGGTCTTTTCCATCAAAATAGCTTGTCTTTTTCTTTTTTCCCCCCTATCAACTCTATTGGCATAGAGCAACTTCAGCCATTTATTTTATTGATTATCTCCATTAGCTGTTCTTTGTATTTGCATTCGTTTTCCAACATGACTGATGATAAGGCTTCACCGGTACCATGAACATTTTTCTCCTTCTCTGCTAGAAATGTCAGACATCCCCAGAATACATTTTTTCCCATTTATATATGTCACACTAGAAGTAATGACAACACTGAAAAGGGGTAATCCTAAAATTTATATTTGCCCTCAAACTTGACAGATCATCAATCAGTACAAACTACCCTTACCTTCCTTATAGCCAATCTTTTCTTTGCCCATGTTACAATTCTCATTTTTATCCAACAACTCCATCAGCTCAACTAATTGTTTCATCATGTATCTTACAAAAGTTTATCTTACCTTTCCTTAAATTATGGAAAAAAAATTGCTGGAGGCAATCAGCTATATTCTTATATAATCTACCTGCTTTAAGCCTTGATCCTTTTTCTGTTTCATTTGTATATGCATCTGTAATCATTCTTCCATAAAACATCTTTTCCAGAACACTGACTGAACAACCTTTTCCTCAAATGGTGATATGGATACATTTTGTGTGTATATACACACGAGTATGTGTGTGTGTATATAGATAGATACATACATACACACACACACACACAGACACACACACACACACAAATATACCAAGAAACAAAACTGGAAGTAAGGTCCTGACAAAAGTTTAGAGCTCTCAAAAACAAACTGATGATACGAATTGAATTTGTTCTAGCACTTGTACATAACAATTGCACTCTTGAGATGTTAAATTAAAAAAAAAAGTTGATTAGACAAATCTGAGTTTTCAGATGCCTCTTGTGTTGCCCTAAGAACAGAATTTGATTTAAAAACATTGCAGTTCCCTAAAACAGGGATTATTACTTCTGTTTGAATTTTCTCCTACTTTAATTCTGATCCTGAAAAGTTGCGGCTGATGACAGAGCAAAACTGCAGCTGTGGCTTTTATTTCTGCAGCATTTAGAAAACAAATGCATGCTGCAAACAATGTGCAGTTAGAATACTTTTTTAAATAAATCAAAGTTAACACATTTTGGCTAATACGTAGCTTAAAAAAAGCAGACCTCTCCCCCTGCCCCCCGCCAAACAAACAAACAAAAAACACTAAAACCCCTGTCACAAAAAGGCATTAATGCCTCAAGATTGGAAGAGCTGTTACCCATCATATGGTAAAGATGAGTCCATGGGAAAAACACATCAAATACTCATTACTCGTATGCAGTCAAGACTGATGACTTGAATTATTTTGTTCCCTTCTGCAATACCCACTTGGTCTGTATATGCTATGTCCCAGTTCACGTTTACTTGCACACGATATTGGCAAAACTTGCCAAAATATTACTAGGCATATCTCAGGAAAAGATGTCACACTTCACACACGTATAGTATCACAAGAATCCAGACATACTACATTTTTGCTGTATAATATACAAAAAAAACTAAGTGTTTTAATTTTTTTTTATTTATTTTTATTTTGTTGGTATTCTCCTAACTTTTTACTGCCTTGTTAGATTTCAGAAAGTGCATTGGCCTTTCCTGTCTGTATATGCTTCTGCTTTAAAATTCTGCTTTCTGTTTAACAGTTTTTACAGACTTCCATCGTATAAAATACGTTGCAGTAAAATACATCTCCTATTAAAGCTAATGTAAGGAAAAAGGTCATTTAGAAAGTTACCTTCTTTGACTATATTGTCAGTGAAGAGGCTTGTTAAAATGGTAGCAGGAAGAGTCCCATTGGCTAACAGGATCCCAGAGAGCATCGCCAACTTTGTCTGCTCTGTTTCAGTGAAGGCTTTAAGAAACAGCAGGAGCTGTGGGCCAGACAAGAAAAGACAGATACATTTGAGCCATAGACAGTGGTAACAGAGATAAAGAATTAAGCTATCTATTAATATTCATTTCTCAACAAGTCCTGCTGTAATTAGTAGCACTCATATCAAAATCAAAAGTGCCATTTCAGTGATCACTAACAATTTCACTTTCCATAGGGATACAAGCATGTGGAATACTGCTTTACTCAGACAGACAAGGTCTGTCATATTCTTCAAAAAAGCATGCAAGTGTTAAAAAAAAAAAAAAAAAAAAAAAAAAAAAACACTCATTAAAGGCTTAACAACCACAGAAATTAACGGGAGTTGTTCAGGAACACAGACTTGATTGCAACAGGCTGACAGAAGCCTGCCCATTCACATCACCAAATTTTGGACCAAGACCCACACAACTGCCGTTCCTTTTCTAGCTAACAAAAACTATTACTCATGCAAACAATGATAAGATGAGAAAGTTCTCTGTTTTCCTTTTGAGGAAGGAAACCCAGCACAATTATTCCAGATTTTCTATTGGCTAAAGTTAGAATTTTCAAGTTCAGACCTTCTTGGTGGATCTGATAAAAGACAGGACCACAAGTTGCTCTAAGACCCGGCTATTCCCACTCCTAATTAAAACATCTTGAGGAAAAAATACAATTTCACTACGCCTTAAGTGCTAAAAGGTAAATAATTAGATATTCTAAAGTATAATTTTAAAGTCTAAGTTTTATGTGTATTTTAAATTTCATTTCAAGGTATGACTTGGAAAGTATATTAAAGCATTATAGCTCTTTTCCTTTTTAGCAAGAAAAAAGTTGTGCAAAATAAGATTTTCTCACTAGCATTATCATTAACAATGTCTTCTTAACATGTTGTTAGCGAGCACATTATGGGTGATGGAAAATGGAAAGCTAGACAGCAAAGGACTGGGGGAAAGGAAAAAAAGGCTGCAGGCATGAATTTCTGGACTTAAAGAGGAAGTTCCATTTCCAGCTACCAGCACTTGATTCAAGTGCCTCCTGTGGTCATCACCTTTACTTCCTTCTCCAAATGAGCACCAGATGCAATCAAAGCAGACCAGCTCATTCTAATGAAAAATTTGCACTCAGTTTCCAGATGAAGTATATTTCATAATTAGCAATACCTACAAAGGGATAGGACAGCAGATACGCCCCTGTACTTGTTTATTCCCATGGATAGTGAGAGCTCTTCTCCAAGATACCCAATAATCTTAGCAGTAACTGTAAAGATTTCTAAGTATAATATTAAAAAAAAAATCCAGATAACAAATTAAGTTATTGAAAGACATGCGAAGTTTTATGAATACCTCTGATCTGTATCCGCAAACAAAACCAGAAAAAAACCTTTTCATTCATACAGTAGTACTTACATAACATCAGCTTTAAATTACAGCTTACACAAGCCTGAATGATTCAGCCACAGACATATCATTTGGCGTTTTAGTGGGCTCCAGACAAATGATTGCAATATGCAGTTATAGCTCAAAAGAAAAAATATCTAAACTATAAAATCTCAAGGTGTCATTTTATTTCAACAAACTGTGACTCAACTAAAAAAATGGATGAAAATTTGGGATGCAGATGAATGCATTTATTATTTCTAAATACATAGACGAGAGACAAATGTTAGGCTTTATTTCCGAATGTAGCAACTTGTATATACAATGGAGCAGGTAAAATAAGTCCAGTGTCACCTTTAATGTAAAGACAAGTCATTTTTACAGAATTTTAATATAAACCTAATATAAAGCCTGATTGGAAGCTTAGGGATTTTAAAGGTTGTGTAAGAAATACTTAATCAACAATATTGTAACAAAAGGAAGTCTGTATGAGAAAAAAAATTTGAATTAGACCTTGTGCTCTTTACTGTAAGTACTGAGACAAAGATTGCTAATAAAAGTGAAACAGATTTACATTTCTGTGTAGCCTACTTAATGTTCATTCCTTCTGCACCCAGACAAGCAATGGATACAGATTTTGAGTAGAAAGTGGTCATGTTGACTACTTGAATGCCATAGACCAAGTCTTGACTTATTTCTGAGGCCTAACCTGCACTGTGTTTTGTTAGTAATTAGTAGACCATGAACAGAGTTGTAGCCATTTATGTCAGATTGCAGTCATGAAAGCAACAGCACCAGTAAATCCAGCTGTAAAGTGAGAGTTATGCAGCCCAAGGTGCAAAAGGACCCTATGAGAAGGATCCAAACATTTATCAACTCTAGTTTTGAGAAATCTGTAACTGTTCAAATGTTTTAGAAGGTCTGAAATCATGCACCTATGAAGTTCACAGCCTCCTCCTCTTCCCCTCTTTGTTGAAAGACGCTTCTTGCAAGTCTCTTTTAATATGAACTACGATGTTCTCGAGCCCCCATGGCTGTATCTTTTCAGCAGGAACCAGGTCATCTATATGTCCCTCGATGCTTGAAGTATTGCTGGTGCTAGTAGCATAATTTGTTTTATGATTTGCAAAAAGCATCTCTAACAAACTAGTACATGCCATTTTCTGCTGTTAGGATATTATTCTACTTTCAAGTAATTTAGGAGGAGACTGGGTGATTGGAAGAATCAAAACCTTTAATTAACCCCCCTTAGAAACTATCAAAAAGAACAGAATGTTCAGTTCAATGCTGTTGTTTCTGATTTTTATTGCTGATTGCTTTAAGAGCTCTTCTTTTACCATCACTATTACAAACCTCTGCAGGGAAGTCACAAAACGTCCAAGTTATTTCAGAACAGTATGAAAACACCCACAAAAAGTTCCAAGCTGATTCTTCCCTGCTGTTAGTCAAGTGCTAGCATTACTGCTTTTGTTACAGATGCAGACTGATTCGAGGCATAAAATGCACAACTCTGGCCCACAATTTTGTATTTCTAGCATAGTTATAAGAACTCCCACCTATTCTGGTGGGAGTTTAGAATACCTAATAAGCACAAGACCAGACCTAATGTTCTGTTCCGTGCTATTTTTGTCTGCTACAAAAAAGCCTTTCAGTCACAAGTTCTAGGTATATAATACATACACAAGTAAAGACATGCATGTAAAAAAAAAAAAAAAAAGAATAAAATAAAACAGTGTTTCTACTCTTCTATTGCCATCTGGAGATCTTAACAGTGAAAATTAAGGAATTCTATCCACGCAGGGAGTGAGATGTCTTTTTATATCTTCACTATCTGAAGTAGCCTGTTGCTTTTGTATTTGCTAATCTGTTACAACTGTAGGCAGCACTGAACTGTCACCAGTTTAAATTGTCATATTTGGTCTCAGAATGCTAGTCAGACATTTAGGACACAGGCAGCTAGTAACACTGCACACTTGATCAGCTGACCTGTGCAGAAGTACTTACATAAGAAAGATGAACACAGATTTGGAACCGAGAGTTTTACAAAAGTTATTGCAGAACACTGTCACAGGTCTATACAGGAACACTGAGCAGTACTCATATGAATTTAAGCTGACCATATTAGAAATCACGAGGTGAGAATTGCACTTAAACATCTTCACCTTCTGTTGAAATTGCTTGTACAAGATAATTAAGACATAAAAATTCAGATGTACAGTTTACTTATGTTACTGGAAGAAAGAATAATTTTGAGGGATAAGAATTAAGAAAAAATAGTTTAAAGCTAGAAGCTTTTCAATAAAAGGGAAAGGTGCTGGGAAATAACAACAACCTGGAGATAAAATTATGAACTAGAAGACAAAGCAAATACTTGTATGAATACTGCCATCTAAGACAAACTCTCTTGAAAGAGAAGTCCCACTGACACCATCTGCTTCCTTACAATGAAACTGCTGGTATTGCCTTGTGTTGTTTTGCTTTGTTTTTTTAAAGCGTGACTTTTTCTGTGAGAAGAGCTGGTTTTCCCCCAAGTACTTTAACTGCCTAATGATACTGCCAGAAAAAAAAAAAAAAAGTGAAACATTTAGGAGTCACTCTTTTCTAACCGCTGCCAAACTGCAGTAACCTTTGAACTACTGAACCTTGCAGAAACATCTTCTAGAAATATTAATGCATCTATCAATCTATCATGTCACTCTCTTTACAGGCAGCTACTCTCATCATTACTGCCCACAGTGATTAAAGCATTGAATAAGTAAAAATCCAGCAGCATTGTCAGAAGACAGACGTTTGAAGTATGGGTTCACAAAAACAGAAGATGACAAGCAGAAGGCAACACAGAGTCCTCAAGTGTTTTAAGGCAATGACAGCGCACATGCAACACAAACCCAGATCTGGGCAACAACCTTTCCAGTTTTTAATTCTGTAATATGGGGTATTAAAGGACTCTTCCTCACTGCCAGATAAACTGCATATACTGACAAAGAGCATGCTGGTACTCATGCTTAAAGTCCAGGTCCTCAGGAGTCACACTAAGACTTGCAGAAGAGCACAGAGCTCAGGGTAGCAATGGAAGGGCAGGTGGAAAAATTACTCCCAACCTAGGACCAGTGTGAAAACTTACTCCTGCGATTTGTTATGCAAGATGTAATTGGATGCTGAAAACCATGCAAACAATCTGTACATAAAATTGAAATTTGTAATCTGCAAGCTGAACAAGCTCACTCTGAGCTCCACGCTGCCATAGGTAGGATGCTCCCAACATCTTTAAAAAAGATTTCAGGACTCCAGCCAAACTGTACCTACAATTCCTGCTTTGTCTCAAGCTAGCATTGGTTAATCTTCAGATTAGAGGCATTTGTTCCTCAGCTGAGGAGGAAAATTGTTATATATTGACCATGGTTTCATCCAGTCACTACTGTGAAAAGTGAATTCTTAGAAACTTAAATGATTCAAAAGCCAGCAAGTTACAAGAGAGGGAGGAGGCGGTTTGGATTGACACGGCATTTGTTTAATATGCTGAACACTCTCTGAAACTTGAATGCTGTGAGTCAGCGTTTCTCATGTCAATGATTATAGTAATTAAGAGCAAGAACATTAGATTTGTGTGGGGAAGCGAGGTAAATTTAGGTCTTTAGAATGATGTATTGAGCAATCAGAATCAGTTAATAGGCATGCTGGCCACAAGTGCAAAAATAATTTCCAATGTGAACAAGAATGTACAAAAATAAGTGCCAAATTCATTCAGCCACAGGAGGTGGTGGTGAGGCATCACACTCCAGATTTATCCTCACTTGACCCCTGCAGCAGTCGTTCTAGTGCTCAGATGATATGAAAATACATTTTTCCTTTTAACACACTTGACATTTAGTCACATAGGTCATTAGTCATATTGGCAAAATTGACATTTTGCCAATATCAGCAGGCCTGTTAACTTACAGCACAGCACAGAGTTTATCATTTATTCAGGCCATTTAGAAAATAAAATGGTGTTTACATCTGCTACTAGGAGCTCAAAATACTCACATATATTTCTTCCAAAAAATTCTCAGGAAACAGGAGAGACATAGGTAGAATTCAATACCACAAAACAGTACCCACATCTACTGGAATATAACAGGCAAGTCCTGAAATCCCTAACAGTGTGGTGATGACTTTTCTTGCACATATCTATGGCCTCAAATACTAAAATTTGTGGTTAGGACTCATTCAGCAACTCAGGAGCAATTTAATATTCATAGATCAAGTGCTATTTTGCACAGCACATCTGCATTTATTCTATGTGAAAAACAAACAAACAAACAAAAAAAACACAACGCACCACAAAATAAAATAAAATAAAATAAAACACAAATATACTGTTCTATTAGCAGGACAGTAAGCCTTTCTCCAAGAACTATACCTCAAAGCACACAGAAATCCTGTGCAGAAAAGCCTAGAATATGAAGGTGAGTTTGGTCAAAGCAACTAAAGGAAGCATAAATTCAGAACAACTCCAGAGCAAGTGCTGCCAGCAGCATTCCCACGGAGCTAAAGTTGCAGAGTAAAGCCACCACCCCTGCCAACCGTAGATTCCATCCTCTTTTCCATTAGAGCTAAATAACATACACAACAGAGCAGCATTTACATACAAAATTACATTAGACAGGGTAAAAAGAAAACAAAAAAACCCTTAAGGATACCACCACCACCATTACCTTTTTGATTTCATCTTCGAATGCTTTCTCCAGATATTTGTATCTCCTGATAAGTTTGTTGAAGACCTAAAGATAAATACAGGTTAATTTAAAGAAAACAGTAAAAAATTTAGCAAAAGCTTTTACAAAAAAAGGCAAAGAGAAACAAAACCAACACTACTGAATCCAAAAAGAATGTCCATGGCTAAATTGTGATGAAACTATTTTTTTCATTTGAATGTTTTCACAACAGGAAAGAAAATGTAGGAAGCATAGGTGGCTTCTTACACACTATAGTTCTGCTATCTGCTTTTTCTTTAGACAGTGATATAGACATTGTTTCCAGGAAATAAGCAGCCAGCAGTATATTTCTGCCATCATCTGCTGCACTGCCCATCTCATGACTTATTATGAAACATCCTGTTCTCTGTTAGTTTGTTCAGAACTGGAAAACGTGAATTCTGCAATTCTTGATTTATAAAGCAACACTTGAACCAGAGAATTTACTACAGTTTGAGAGTTTTCATCTTCTTTCTATGTCTCAACATTTTATTCTCACTCTCCTTTACACCCCAACCATAGATCAAAAGCAGGGAAAAGGGGGAGGAAGAAGAGGTTAACAGATACAGGCAATTTGCACTCTGCCCCCTTCCTTTGATAATGCAGCTGTTTGGGGAAGCTGTCAGGTGTAAATCAATGGAGTGAGGCAGTAAAGAAGCACTGCTGGTCATCCTTCAGTACAGGCAGGATCTTTATCAATCCACTACCACAAATGCTTACAATAAGACTCGCTGCTGTCAGGGTAAGAGGAAGAACAATTTACAAAACTTTAATAAAAAATTATGATCTTGGAAATGCTTGATCTCTAGTTTTCACTATTTGTTTCCCACCTTGTGACCCCAGATTATGAAAGCAGAAGCAGCACAGGTGCAGACTGCATTCTGATAGAAGTGAGAGATAAATTAAATAAGCAAATAACTGCCCTTACTACAGAACAAAGGGCACAGAACATATAACTCGCTGTCACAGGCAAAAAGATTTACATGGGGGAAAAAAATGACATTATTATCAGGCTGGATGGGGGAGGTAAAGGAGGAAATGACGTTCAAATGAAGTTTCAATTCATTTTTCAGAGAATGTAAAAGCATCCTAAATGGTAGTATTTTGACACTGAACAAGTAAAACGGAAATGAACAAGTAGTGACCATGCGAAATGCAAAGACATACAGAAGTCTAATAAAGTAAGATGTGAAAGAGAAAAAATGTTAGCTAGAATTTTGTTCATATTTCTATATAAAATGTGTACATTGATAAGTCACAGAATGGGCAGGGTTGGAAGGAACCTCCGAAGATCATCTAGTCCAACCCCCCTGCCAAGCAGGATCACCTAGTTTTTACTTAGTCTTCAACATACCAGTAATAACCAATTAATTAAAAAGATGAACATTACTTAATTAACAATATATTTTTGACATATGTTTCAACGATGCTTCATTTTTTTATGCAATCCTACACATATTCAGAATTGCAGTGACTTAGAACTTACAATACAATTCTTACTATATTATCTCATGTAATAATTATGTTAAGGAGTCATGCAACGTTAGCTTCTCTTCAATAATGTTTCTGGCTTCATCGCTTATTTGTCTTCATTTCCTTTCACAGGCCTATTTGTGCAAGCCATATTATTCTTGTAAAAAGAAACTGTACAGCACGTATGTAAAAGCAATGAAAGCTCTTCAAGAGCTTTTCTTCAATATGAGTCTGATTCCTAACTAGCTAAACAACCAAAGGTTGGAGGCCTGAGCTTTATATTTTTGTCATTCATAGAACCATAGAATCATAGAATGGCTTGGGTTGGAAGGGACCTTAAAGATCGCCTGATCCCAACCCCCTGCCCACTAGATAAGGATGGTCAGGGCCTTGTCCAACTTGGTCTTGAACATCTCCAGGGATGGGGCATTGGGCAACCTGTTCCGGTGCCCCACCACCCTCTGAGTAAAGAATTTCCTCCTAACCTCTGATTTAAATCTCCTCTTTTACTTTAAAGCCATTCCCCTTTGTCCTGCCATTGTCTGCCTGAGCAAAGAGTCACTCTCCATCTTTTTTTATTTTAATACTTAAAGTATGGAAAAGCTCCAGTGAGCTCCCCTGGAGCTTTCTCTTCTTCAGGCTTAACATCCCCAGCTCTCTCAGCCTTTCTTCATAGGAGAGGTGCTCCAGCCCTCTGATTAACTTTGTTGCCCTCCTCTGGACCCAATCTAACAAAGTGACATCCTTGCTGTGCAACATCCTTCCGATTTTTCTAAAAATATGTTTACGCAAATCTTTAAGGTTTAGAAAAGGCCAACAAAAATAACAGGGATGGTGTCCTAAAATATACTGAACCCAAGTGTAGACTGAAAAAAGTAAAACTGCTTTCTGTAAAAGAAAGAGTTGACAGCTGTGATCAGATAATCATAGACATCTTATTTTGTTACCTGAAATTTATTGGTTAGGGCAGCTTATTGGTTAACCATTTTTCAATTACCCTACATTTGGGGTAAATAGTGGGCAGTCTATAGGTGTTCTACTATAATCGGTTTTGATTCATAAATGGAAAACAACAAGCCCTTTATTATCCCAACCTGAGCATAATTTCGGATGGCATCATGATCTTCTTCTGCAAAAAATACACAGTGGCTGGTCATCTTGGTCTTGTCATTGTCGTCTATGCGTGTGCCTCCAGGAGCTAAAACAAACAAAAGAAAAACACAATAAGATTTAGTAAATTTTATATTAGCACCACTGAAGTATAAGGTAGGAGTGAGAACTGGCAATGGAGAAAAGAGTGTAGAGGGGGAAACTGACAAGCTTTATGAAGTTGTAGTGGCACCCAACAGAAAGGACAGCTGGCCGGTAACACTGCATCTGAGATCACAGACCTCAAAGGACAAAGAAAATCAGGTCACATTAAGGAATCTTAGCTGCTTTTGGGAGCATGGAGTGGGTTCAAATAAGAATGGGTTGCAGCATAACTTTTGTGCTTATTTTAACTACTACTTTAAACACCACAATAATGTAAATCATTTCCAAAGATAAAAGTATTAGAGCTCTGCTGCTAATTTGAGGACTCGGAACATCCTCCCAACCCCATGTAAACATTTAAAACACTGACACAAAAGACTTCTCCTGGCTTACTTTGTTCAGAGCTGTTTTTTTTTCCTAGAACTTCCACCAGCTTTTGTTTCCTGCATTACCTTAAGACTTACAAAAATATCTTTTCTTCTTGCCAAAGAAAAGGAAGCTAGAATCAAACTAAAGTAAAGTAAATAGAAAGAAGAGCCCACATTCAAAATACAGAGGTAGGCAAAAGGTGTCTTCTCCCATGCTGCCACTAACACCCAGGAGAAACTCCCCATAAACATCCATAAAGCACTCCTCGCTGTCCTTCAGTTCTTTCAGCTAGCCTGTGTTGCAAGGTCTACAAAGAAAACTTTGCAACAGCTAATAACTTGTAGTGTTGTATGATAACTTTTCAGACTAGTAAGTTCCTGTTTCCCCTAGCTGGCATCTCATTTTGTTTGCTGTTGCGTTTGTATGCTGTTTCATCTTTGATTGAGGGCTTCTCAAAACAGTACCCATATTTTTTTTTTTTGTATTTACAGAATGCCAAGGTCAAGTCTCTAGGTATTATAGCACTACAAACAATAAAATATTGTATGATACTAGATCCAAAAAGTAGCTAGATAAGCATAATTGAAATACTTTTTATAATTTCCACTTTGTAAAAGAAGACAGCATCTTAAAAGAAGCAAGGCTAATCCTCAAAATTTTGCATTCAGTACAATGCAAGGGTAATCCTCAAAATTTTGCATTGGGTACACTTCAACTTACCTAGCATGCTGCCAGCTACCAAAATATCAAAGAGTGTGTCAGCATAGCGGCGATAATCAAGCCGTGAGCCTGTTGCATCCAGAAACTTGGCTATAGCCTCCAGGTCATTCCCAGCTTCATTGAGGCCTTGGACAATAGTATCCCTGAAGACGGTGGGTTCAAATTTCTCTTTTTCATCTGGAACAGACAGGAAGAAGAAAAAAAGAGAGGTTGACAGTTTTAAAATCCTGTATCCACCAGCAATTCAAATGACCATGGCACCTGAATACATTCTGCCCATTCTGATCAACATACTGTACAAAGGTCTGTTTGGTTGGCTTTTGTTGCCTCTGGAAATTTTGCTGCGTTTACCCTCACTTCACGCTCCTCTTCACCCCCCAAATACCATGCAAACAAACAGAGATGAATAAATAAAAGGGGGGACAAGCAAATACTGAAATGGCTTTCAAACTTCATACTCTTCGCTTCTTGAAGATATTAAATAATGTGCATAACACTACACATTTTTAAATGATAGCAGGATAAAGGATATGTCAGTTTTGTGTAAATAATTTCACTGTAGGAATACTTCATTTTTCACTTCTTGGTATTTTTATTTAAATAATTGTGGTTGCATATCTGAAATGTTTTCAAAGAGACAAGCCTTCAGGAAAAGAGATCAAGGTATTCATAAAAATAGCTTTTCTGTAAATATTTAGTTCTCTGCAACATGGTGTAACCAAAAATTTATCTTTCATTTACAGACCTGAGCAGCAATAAGAACACAGAAATGCGGCACTAACACCACATTTTCTACAGATGTCCCTGGTTGAACTAAATTAGGATACAGTCTGACCCCAACACAAACACATCCCTATGCCAAGGCCATTAGTCACAACAGACACAGCCGCAAACTCCAGATAAATCTAGGCAGGTTTTACACATGCCTCCTGCTGCTTTTTCTTGCAGACAGATAATACCTTATAACTTGCTTTGTACAAGTCTGACTTTACACAAGGGCACGGGTGAAGTGCTTGTTGCCATCAAGATAACTTTGAACTTCAGAAACACATCTGGGAACAGTTCTGTGACACTCCAAAGAAAAAAAAAGAGAACCTATTTTGTTACCACTTGCTAACATCAATGTTGATAAAAAAAAATCTTAAAAAAAAAAAAAAAAAAAGGCAACAAACCTGCTCATATCATATCCCAAAGACAAATCCAGAGGTTTTAGTTACTGATACAAATGACCATTGGTAAAATTCCCATCTAAATAAGCATGCACTGCTGTAGTCTGAAAGGTGCCAGCTGCAGCTGTGGCAGGCTTTCTGGAGAGGAGGTTCTCCACGTTACCCATCCTCTGGCTGCAGGTTTCCTTGCTCTGGGACTTGCAGCACAGAAAAAGCAATGCTATCCCAAACACAAGTTTGGACCTTGAATCCTAATTGCCTTTCTTCCTCCTGCCTTTGGGCAATTAACTAACTTTGAAGCTAAATGCCCACTCCTATCAGCTTTAACACTTGCAGTACTGAAACATTTATAGCTCTCCTTGTTTCCCCACATGCACTTGTGGTTGACTTGTTCTACCACCTCCAGCACATCACCTGGATGTTCTCCCCTCCTTCAACACATCCTTTCTAATCATCCAATTTTCAACAATTCCCTGCTACTATGCCCAGCTTTTAGTGGCTTGTTGACTCTATTTCCTACCTCCAAGTGGCTTGCAGCCCCATCCTCCAAACAGAAGAGCTGAGGCCTACTCAACCCCACTGAGCAACTGCCTCATGTAGCTGTCATGGGGGGTAGCCCACGGTGGGCAACCTAAGGAGGGTCCAGCATGGAAACAGAAGGACATGCCTACAGAAAACACCACCACAATCCCACCTGAGCTCAGGTGCAACTCTACCTTGAAGCATTAAAGCAAGAAGCCAACCAACCCACAAACAAGCAAGCCTTTTGCTTAAATGTAAGTAATTCAGCACGCGTGCTTCAGCCAGTTTGACTTGTGCAGATGAAACACTGCTCCACCCATAAATAAATATCTAAGAATAATTACCACATAAGTATGCACTATTTATACAGTAAAAAAGAATGTCTGGTAACTCAGTAACCAGAAAGATGACAGACTTCTGTCTTAAGAGAGAAGTAAAAACAACAATAATATAAAAACATCTTATTTTAACTTTTTCACTGTATTTTGTCTAAAATTTAAGATAGTTCTTCTTTACAATGAGGGTGAGCGCTGGAAAAGGCTGCCCAGAAGAAAGGTTGTGGGAGCATCCCTCTCTGGAAATATTCAAGACCCACCTGGACACTTTCCTGCTCAACCTGCTGTAGGGAACCTGCTTTTAGCAGGGGGGTTGGACTTGATGATCTCCAAAGGTCCCTTCCAGCCCCTACAATCCTGTGATATTCATGTTTAAACTTCAAGGTGTTATGTACTTTGTATCATGTGTATACAGTCCTCAGTACAAACACAAACACCACCGTTAACATTTCATAGCTATTCTAAACAGGTTTTTCTCCTGCCCCAGAAGTTCTCATGTCATTTGGAGCACCCTCCTATTTACTTGTCTATCATAATCTAAAAATTTATGCAGGAAGAGGTGGTGAACTCACTGCATAAAAAATGATTTATAATTTTTTTTCAACATTTCCTACCAAACTAATGTACTGGGGAGGAATATGCTGATGTCGTACAGCACAGTGAGTAAGAAGCCATCATCAAGAAGTGGTAACAGTATGTTGAGCTGTCAAGTACATAATTACTGAACAAGCACAGTTTCAATCACAGGCTAATGGAGGCAGGTGTAGCTTGCAGATGTGATGCATGCAATTTCCAATGCAGCAGCACTACACACAGCTTTTCATTTTCATCATGTTCCTGGATCCTTATTTCCTTTCTTTTGCTCGTAAGGAAATCAAAATACATTTGTACCTCCCTCCGTAAGAATAACAAACACGCCCTGTTTGGCACCTCTTCTGACTTCACATTAATATAAAGGTGCTAATATTGACATTATTATATAATTCTCTTCATGAAACAAGGTACATATGCATTGTTTGCTCTGCTTAGTTTCTTTTTAACATGACACTTACCTTTTCTTTGGAACTAACCGAACTATTTACCCAGATTGCCAAAAAACTGACATGGAACTGTGAGCTGCTTCCTTGCCCTGGAGGTTATTCCCTTTACAACATCAGGTTTCTTCCTTCACATCTTTTAAACTGATTTTAATACCTGCCACTATATACACTGGAGGCAAGGTTTATACCCTTTATTAGGTCAACTTAATAGAACTGGAAGGAGGGGGATTTACAAGCTCCTTCTTCAGATCATAGTTCTCCTTTCAAAATTTTAGTCACTAAAAACACTTTCAAACTTTAATGGAAAAAACAATGTTGTCTTTTTCCCTTTCTGCTTTCTGAAAGATCAAAAACTGGTCATGTTTGCAGTCAGCTGATCAGCCACAGAACTCATATGAACAAGTATTTTCATTAGATGCCTGACTGCTGCATCACACCTCACTGGCTCCTGAGGTTACAGTGGTTTGGTAGAAGCTGCAGAAGGGGAAAAACAGTATCCTGAGAAACAAATCAACTGGCAAGAAGTATCAACTCTCACCCTACCAGCTCCCTCCTGTGCATTTCAGCCCCTCCTAATGACCTTCCGGTTCCACACAACAGAGTAGTCTCTGAAATGTCACGGTCAAACCACACTCACTGCGCTCATTCATATCTGTGTACAATTTAACAACTCCTTGAGATGCTGAAAGTCAGGATAAAAACAACTAATAGTATCTTCTAGTCTAAGACCAAGACATAGTCTGCAACTCTGACATGATACAAAATGAAAATGTATATACATGCAGAGAGGAATAAACATGCTAGGAGTCATTTCTACTCTTCTGCGTTTAGAAAGAAAACAGGTATCTAAAGGTATCTACAGGTTTTTCAAAGCAGGAGCCTTGAATATTAAGGCAACCAGGATCTCACCATTTTTAAAGACATTGCTTACATTTTAGACACAAAGAAGTGTTTGCATGTTACGAGTTCTATAGTAAAGGTGTTTAACATCCCCATTCTATTAAGTAATCTTTTAAAATAAAACAAAAACCAAACAGCCCCCCTAATCTTCCAACCCTTGCTCCAAGTCTTCCCCTTCTTCCAGGCAGTCAACCGGTATCTACTGCCACCTAATAGCTGTAACAGAAATTTAATAGATAAGCACAGAATTATAAATACAAACTCTTCATTTACTTTAATTATTACTTGTATTATAACAGAATTCAAAGACCAAATCAGTATTAGGACCTCGTTATGCTAAATACAATGCAAAATGCAAACTGAAAAGAAAGTGCTTACAAAAGAAAGAACATTCTGAGACAAATTTGGCAAACACCTACCATAACTGACTGAACTGGACCAAACAATGCATTTAATCAATCCAGCAGTATGCGTATCTTGGATTGCCATTGCTGGTTGACAGGTATTTTTCAGGGACTGCTAATTCCACCCCTCCAGCTACTATACTGTTGCTGGTTAATGCTGTTCTGAACCATGCTGACAGAAAGTTAATCCCACTAATTACTGTAGCCCTGTGACATTTATTTGCAAGCACTAGAAGTTTCTTTTCCAAATTAGTTCTACCTACAAACATTGTACATGCATCACAGTAAGGACATTTTCAACTTCAGAGACTCCATTCACTTGTATGAGCTGTGACGGTCAAAATAACAGAGGATGCAATGTGTGCAAGGGAGGAAAGATGAGAGAAAGCTGGTAACAGATGTAAACAGAACTACAAAAAACTATTTCACAATTCTCTCTCTGTGACTTTCACAGATCTTAATATGTTCACTCAGCTCTTCAGATTTGTGGTAGAATCTGCAATTTTCTGAGAAAGACTACAAACTCTTTTTGTTTCTCTCATCCATACTGAGAAAATGCTTGTATTCACATTATCTGTCATAACAAGCTCAGACCAGGTGTTAGCTTCTAACGAGAAGCAGGAAAGTCAAGATGGGAAAAATGTGTTAACGTGACAGATAGGAACTCCATCTGTGCACACCAAAATAATCTGCTATTGTAACAGCAAGATGTCTAGGTTGTCTTTTCACAGACATCTTCTGAAAAAGATCATCAATTATTGTATCATCAATATTTTGAGTAGATCAATATATTACCAATATTTTTGCTCTCTGCATTAGTGCTCAGCTTTCATTTGTCTCAAACACCTAAATTGTGACAAATGAACTCTAAATATATGAACAAGCATGTCAGAATGACACTTGCTATACAGAGTACTTGGATGATCACTACAATCAACACCACCTGCCTTCATTAAAGATTGATAGCGTATATGAAGAAAAAGACTTGGTCATATTTGTAGAAAATCAGAATCACTATTCTCACTACTACAAATAGGGCATTTATGCCATGGCGTTTAAGTGCTTTATTTCAACAATAGGAAACAAACAAACTACATTAACAAAGGAGAAGAGTATTTGTGGGATTTTTAGTTGCTCGTGGTTTTTTTTGTGTGTGTTATTTTTTTAAAGGAGCTTTCTAACCTCTGCTCTTCAAGAAAGCATGTCCAATGAGATGATCTGACCATCTCATACAGAAGCAAGGTGAGAAAATTCCTTTTTAGAAGTAAAAGGTTCATTTATAGAGTTGGCACTGACTTAAGTCAAAGAAATAAAAACAAAATTCCACATAATTTTCTTTATGCAAACTTTAAATAAAAGCTCATAGTTTGCTTTCCTAATCAGAAGGGGCACCTTAAGAAATATCTGAGACAAACATTCCTTAAGTTTTCTTCCTAATATATAAATGCAGTAAAAATTCATTCAGGATGTAATTATTTAACTAAGGCTTCTTTAAGAATGACTAGCAAGTAAAACCAAACTAAATAACAATAACGTCCTAAATATATAGCGAAAATAATAGAATCTTTATTGCTTAGTAACAAATACCATTTGCATTCTTAATATGGCTAAGAGAAAAACTTTAATATATTAAACATCAGTTATTCCATTTCTAGTAGTTTTCACAAAGAGAAAAATAAAACCATGTAGCTTAACCTACCCCTCTTCCTAGTTTTGAACCGCTGGCCTGTTAGCACCGGCTTCTGATTCTTATTCATAAAATTTCTGGAAGAAAAAAAAGAAAAATGTTTTTACTATTACATTCACAGACATTTTAACCTAAAGGCAAAACAAACATTCAACGTAGCAAAATACTGGTGTGGAAAAGGGAAAGAAAATGCTTGATGTATACTCAAAGAATAATTCATATTATTTTGAAGATGAAGAGTATTGCAAGCCAATGACAACTTTGATGAGATGTACTTCTCTCATACCTTAGCTGGACAGCAGGCAAAAGCAAACTACTGCTCCTGTCCCCCTGCTGCCTCCATCTTCATTTGCTTGTCATCCATAAATACAAGGAACAGACAGAAAAGCCACTTGTCCCCACACAATGCAGGGTTCAAAGCCAAGCAGGAAAAAGAAGGCGCCTCTGCCTGTACTGCCAGTGCGGGGTTACAGCAGTACAGCCCACCCAGCCAGCACAGAGAGCACACTGGGCTGATGGAGTCTCAGAGCTACACGTTGTCCTGCTGGAGAAATAACAACGCCTTAACCATCAGTTCTCTCCCAAACATTTCTTCCAAGCTGAAGATGCATTGATGAACTTCCATTTCCTGAAACACTATTACGTGCTTGTTGTGAACATAATAAAAGTAACTGACTTTTCCAGCCATCATTTTTGTGTACAAATACATAGTTAAGGACCTACATGGCAAACTGTATAACAAGAATGGTGCAAAATACTGGGCTTATTACTTCAGACCTTAATTGCAGATCTCATCATACTGTGTTAAAATATTTGGGAACCAGATGTGTTAATGCCATTTTATCTAACAAAACTATATATATTTTTCAGCTACGGATATAGTTGTCTCAATTGCTCAACACACAGCCTGCACAAGGAGCAGCCAACCTTACAGCTGGATGCAAACAACCATAGGTATGGCAAAGCCCTGCTGCACGCTGCAAATTGTCACTGCTGTCCTGGTCCTGCTCCACCAGTGGTGTCACTGCTGGGACCTACCAGCCACCTGCTTCACCCCGAGGGCCTTAAGGTCACCCTTACGGATGGTTTGCTCATCCAGAACTGAGCCTTACCATACAAGAAGCTTTGTCCTTTGGATCTGTTCTCCAAAGAAGTTTAGTTTTACATAAATCTGTACTATTTCTTCATCATGGACTCATTCAATTAAAATTTTAATACGGGAAGCTCATGCTGCTGCAGGCCTGGTTTACAAGTACATACTTCTGCCAACACTTCTTCCTAGCGTGAAGAAAGAGAAACTCAAGCTCTGTGGCTAGAAAGATGCTATTAATCACACCGTATTATGTAAGCAATGGTCTCTCAACCCTGAAAGCTTGCTTAACTCTGTTAACAGCGCTCTAACTGTATAACGCGTTCCCATTCACCAGACTGTCTCATCTAGTTGCAATGTCACTAGCTGGACGTTTTAGCAGTGTTTCAAATGTGTAACTTGGCAAACCGCTGCTTTCTAGTCTAGGTCTACAATTTATTAACAGTCAGAAAACGCCAGCACGCACTGGGAAGCGCCAAGTCTAGTTCACAGTCCAGGATGGTTTTGTTTCTTGCAAGTCATAAAAAATAAAAATCAAGAGTTACACCGAGAGGCCCGCATTCATAACCACAATTTAAAGCCACCGCTTTAGCAGACTAAGAGCGTTTCAAAACAACCGCACTGCTAAATGGCCTTGTGAAAAAATGATTTCACACATCTGCAAGGAGAGTTAAAATGGCAAACCATGATACCACAGGATCTTTCAAAAATGCTACAGGATCCAAGCTCCTCTTCACACAGAGCTCAAGCATCTCTTTCCCCCATGTAGCTGTCTCAGCAACCAAGAAACAGGAGGTGCTTTTCAAGTCCATTAGGCAGGTGATCCAGCAGCCACCTGCAATGAGCAACAGCCCAGCCTCCAGCCACTGCCAGGCTAGGTGTGACATATTTATACACTTTACTTTTGTGGTCACCTATTATTTGTAAGAGACACTGCAAGGTATAATATCTCCAAGATTGTTTTTTTTTTGTTTTGTTTGTTTGTTTTTTAATGCTTTTCCTGTGATGCCTTATCTCTTGCTCTGGGACCAAAATTGTTAGCTTCAATAGATTCAAACCCTGCGGGCATGGGGTCTGTAAAATATCATGCAAGCCACGCAATAGGAAGATTAGGTCTTACCTATCTCAGTTCTTACAGAGCACAAATGTGTCTTTGGGCTAGCATCAACACTGCCTACTACTTCCTTTATGAAAAAAAAAAATAGAAGCTTTGGGGGCAAAGAAATGAACAAAGGCACCTGACCTCATCCTAGCACTACCAGTACATTTTTCCACTTGCTGTAAAAGTTAGAAATGCATAGGTTCAACTTCTAGCACTAGACCTCTTTCCTTTGACACAGTGTATTTTTAAACTGCTAGAAGAGTTGCATGCACCTTAAGGTTGACTACTGGATTTTAAAGCTGTTTCCTGTGAATATAAATTATGCCCTTTAAGACAGCTGGGAATGAGAAAAAAAAAGAAAAAACAGTTAAAGGAAGACTTGCAACTTGTGGCAGATTTAATGACTAGAGGTTCAGTGCAACAGAAGAGACTCTTGAACAGTTAATTACTAGGAACACAGGATCTGCCTTCTTCTATATTTAGCTTTAAATACATCGTGCTCTAATCTGCTCGAGTGAGGGCCAGGCTTTATAAGGCACTCCCTACAGCACTGGCCCAGAAGGAGCAGAGGCACTGTCATCAGGAGACTACAGAAGCACGAGCCTGAGCAAAACTAACCCAGTGATTTGTAGAACTGTAGAATATCCCAAGGTTGACGAGACCCACAAGGATCATCAGGTCCAACTCCTGGCTCCACAAAGGACCACACAAAATCAAACCAAGTATATGAGAGCATTGTCCAAATGCTTCTTGAACTCCAGCAACTCAATGCTGTGACCAATGCCCTGTGGATAACTAACTTGCAGCTACAAGATTTATTAGAAAAATCAAAAACTGTATGATTTAAAAGTTTTCCAGTTTTGCACTCTTGTTAAGAGGATTCTGCAAAACAGAACTGAAGGACATCTACAGTTGAAGATATGATGAATATAATGATACAGCAGTTTTTATAATCAATCAATCCTCACAACAACTAATAAAAATTGTAGCAATCAATAAAACCAGCATTAACTAAAAAGATTAATTAATAAAAACAGTAAAGTTCAGAGCTTTAGCAAGTTTGAATTTGCTTAAAAAGTTAGAAAAATGCAGTCTTTTATCCATGCCACAGGGAAATTCTTATGATGATTAACTCCTAAATCATTTAAAGCCTTGATAAAGCTAATGTTTCTGCCAAGCTAAAACACTGGGAACATTTGGTTGTGGAAATATATAGCTCAAACTGAAAAAATAAATATTGGAAACCTTCATCCAAACCAATTCTATTTTTCAAAGCATTATTTTACACGTTCACAAAGATGTCAGAAACATCTGAGATTCTTCAAACATTAACATGCTTACGAAGAATTCAAAACCAGTTGCTTCACAGCAGCAAAACTGCACCGCCCCAGCTGCAGAAGGACAGAAATACATGCCAGGCAACATCAAAAGAGAGCAACCATTTTATTAAACTCCCCTCCCAAAATTTTATGGCCTTGCGTGCCCTGGGCAGTGCAACCCAGGGAGGAAGCCTGCAGTGACAGGCTGCAACCCCTCACATGGGTCCCAGCCGCATGGGTTCCCACACTGCTGGCATTCGATTGAGGTGGTGCTGGGGAGCAGCAGGGGCACCACGAGCACAGCTCTCACGGGAACGGGTGCTGGAAGGAATCATCTCCAGCCCCTTCCTTCACTCAGACATCGCGGATAACATTAGCGCTCATCATAAAGTCAAATGAAATACAATCATAGATGGTGAGAGTTTCTATGGAGAAAAAAACAAAAACAAAAAAAAAAACACATGTATCAAGATGAAGCTTCTCTAGTAGAGGAATATCCAAGCTATTAAGAGGTTTTATTGTTTTATTGGGTCTTTTTCATCCAGGAAAGTAATTAGGCATTTTCACATTCATATCACTAATGTCAGACTTAGTTTTGGGGCTTTTTTTTTTTTTCTTTTGTCTTTCAGCAACAAGCCAAGGGGGTATACTAAAAGCAAATTACCCAACTCTGGTGGCACAGAGGAAGAGCTGCCCTTGCACTTCTGCTAGAGAGGAAACGTGTCAACATACTGCCTCTGCTGTCCGGGAAGGCAGCAGGCAGCTAGGTTATGAGTGAACAAAATCTGTAGGTGGAAAACTCATAAATCATCTCCAGTGCAGAGGAACAAAGCGTTTTAAGGGGACGACAGGACGGAGTGGATGTAATGTAGCCACGGGTTCTTGCCAAATCCTTGTCAGGCTTCCCACTTTCCACTGCGATGTTCAGCCTGTGCTGCGATTCTCTTTTTCCGCAGGCATTTCTCTGCAAATCAGCACAGTGAGAGGAGAGCAAACGCAAAGCACATCCGTCATGCAACCTCGGCACTTGCCACAGCTCTCACCTCACAACCGCAGCAACAGCTGCAGCAATAAAACCTTTTCTGTTACAACACTGCTTTCACACCCTTCGCAAGAAATTCACCTTGGGTGCCAGCATTTCCCGGATCTGGTCAGCATGAAAGAGAAGCCCTGTATTTACCCATGTGAGCCTGTACGTCGGTTGCCAGTATTGTGAAGAGCAGCAGAGACACTCCCTACAGCCTTCTGAAGTTCCCTTTGACACCGTTACAAAATTAAGGAAATAAAACTGTTCTGTTTGCGGTTTACCAGGGTCCCAAGTGCTGAGGGTGGGAGAGGAGCAGGTTATGAAAACACATCTCCTCTGCCTCTTCTCCCTCTTCAATTACACTTCTGGAAATCCAGCAAGGGCAAGTGCCCTCACTTAGGGCTGAGTGACAGGCATTCATGTGGACTTGTACTGTTTCAGCACCATTTTCTTGCTCTTGCCCTCTACTCCCAAAACATAATTTATTTTTAATAAGTGACTAATAACCTGAATGTCTATAACTTCAACCAGCAGCAGAAAGAGCAACACTGGAAGCTGTAAGGTTTATCTTGCAATTTTGCCCTCAGTTATGACGTTTAGGAAACCTTTCTCCCAGTGATCTCAGTCATTACTAACAGCTAGAAAAGCATTTGTAATATTTAAAATAAAACCTGTGAGGGAATTTTGGAAGGGTGAGAATATGATCTCAGTGGTAACACGAATGGATTAAGCAGTCACACAATTATGTATAAGTTAAATATTATCAACCTCGTGCTGTTAATATTTCTGTGTAAAACAACACCATTAATTCATAAATTTATTGCTGAAAACCACATCTTCTGTTAGGCATTAATTTTGTTTATGATCTTACAGTGCACAAAGCAACTAGCTACCGACCTTTAATTTCGTACTTGGAAACGTGCTATAGTTACAAGTGGATATCATGTTTAGTATCTTAAGATAGCGGTGTAAAAGGTTTTTCTGTAAGCACTGAACACCTTGTCTTTTCCAAGAAAGCTTTCCAAAAGCTCTGAAGGCACTTAATTTCCTTATTATTTTTTTTAATATTTTTTTTTAAGTCACGGGACAGTGTTTTTCCACACTAAAGAGCAAGTGTCCACTGCAACAAAAGCATTTGTCTTTTAATACTATGTCTAAGGGGTGAGAGAAAACAAAGGGGTGAAACAATTGGAGTTTGTTCCATTCTGCAGCAAGTACTCAACCAGCAGAAAACAAATACCAGAACAGAATAAAACTTACCACACGTTAAACAAAAAATAAAAAATTGTGCTCACGCAAGACTCTGCAGCCAAGAATTCTGTGTGATCAGTGATTAGTTATCCAGCTGACAACCAAGGAAGTGCAGACAAAAATGAGAAGACAAACTCACTAAAATTCGCACCATAAATCACATCAACTGACTGCTAAACTGGGATGCAGAGGGATATGCTTCTTGAAACACAGTCAAAAAAAAAAAAAAACACCTCACATCCACTAATTATAATGCAATCACGGACTGAAATAGATACAGAACCCAACGCACAGATTTCAGAAGAGCAGGTATTTCTTAGGTCAGTAACCAAGGATTTCTAAAGAAGCTGTTCAGCTGAAGAAGGAGGTAAAAACGAGGCAGAAACCTCCCACACCTGAAGCACTCCAGATGTACTCCACCAAGTCAGGGAACTGCAAATTGAACCACCAAGGCAACGGGCTTCTGTGCCTCATAATCAGCAGCCACATGAAATATGCGTGAGTCACGGCACAGTCAAAAAGAACAGAGAAAAAAAACTTAATCATTGACAGGTGAAAATACAAGTCAAGCAAATGAAATCATACACTCGGGTTGACACACACAAAAAGCTATCTTTCGGTAACAAGGTTTCTTTCAGCAGCTGAAAGGGGTTATTAGATATAATTCTGCAAGGGCAAGGTATTAGTAGGAGCTTTTCAGCTGAGAGCTCTCTCAGACTGCTGCACTCCTAACTGGAGCACCCCAAGGTAATGGAGACGATGTATTGCTTCACATCCAATAAATATCAATTTTAAGGTGATGGTAGTCATCAAATTAAAGCTTGCATGGATTGCCAGAAGAGAAACATTCTAGAAAAAAAAGGCGATAATACGGATTGGAAGAGATTAGGATCAGGTTAACTTAGAAAACAAGCAGAACACAACACTTCTCCAAAGTTAACAAGGTTTTTTTTGGTGGTGGGGCTATTTTGGTTCTTGTTCGTTTTTTATGCAAGACACCACTTTCAACGGACTATATAAATGCTAAAAAATGATCATTTAATTCAGAGGAGCATTATATGCACTGTTTATCCTGGAAAAATACAATAGCTATCACTGTAAGAGATAATGGTACTGTAGGAACATGGTTTAATTGAACTGAAGTTCTGCAAAAACCTGATTATGATGGTACTGCCACAATTTTGCTCTACCCTTCATTAAAGTAATGCTTGGCAGAGGAAGGTGTACTAGATGCTCTTCACAATATACAGAGAATAAATCATTTACTGGAGTTACTTTTTATAGTTCCTGTGCACCAGGAACTAACAAACCAAAAAACGCAAGTATGCAGGGGAAACCATGCTAAAAAAATTATCAGAGAAGCCTCATTCCTAGCAACGAATCTGTCAGACACAAGACAATATAAGAGCAACTCAGCAATGGAGGCAAGTACAAGAGCACATTTCTCATGTGCAGTACTCTGCTCAAGTCCACCCTGTTCCTCTTTGTTAATGCACACTGACAGTAATATTTTCAGTGTCAACCCTACTCATACAATTCAACAATCACATCAATAAAATCAGAGATGTGACAGTTCTGTCTTTCTTGTTGTCTTAAAGCTTTGTGCATCAGCAAAAGCACAGGAGACCACTGGTATTGCCAGGACATGGCACTGCAGGATTTGAAAACCTGTAAGTAATCTTCAAAACAACAATGGCTAAGCTCAAAAAATTAAACATAAAGTATGGATTCTGCAGAAAGCACTCCCTCCCAGCTGCTAACAGTTTATTATTTCATGAACTAAATACAGTAATTGGAGGAGGGATATATTAATAGTCAGCACCTCTTACAGCCTTGCAAGTGGTGAAGGCCTTGGCTCTAGTAAGAGACAACTGCTGCATGCAGTAAAGCTCTTTTAACTTAAAATTCTCTGATTATTTCTACAAAGCTTGTACAAGGAAAATGAGTTCACCACGTTAACACGTGGCTCTTTACCTTCAGGGCAATGAATGGGCTTTCAAAGGCTTGAGTTCTGGTATTTCTGGCTAAAAAGCAATGGTACGAAGAGCCAGCAGCAGAAGCACGCAGTGTTTTGCACCATGTCAGCTATTCCAAACATACCAACTAACACCGATTATGCTGTTAGCAGCAGTCACTTGGACAGAAAAGGAGCCTGTAACTGACTTGCATCTCTCTGCAAACCAAAAGCAGTCTCTGTGGCTGCTGCTTCTTTCTCCTGGCTGGCTGAACACACTGACAGGATGCAGTAGTTTTGGTGAGCAAATTCCTGAAGTGGGTGATGAGAGCACTAAATATCCACACACCTTCAACATGAAAACAGACAGCTGTTTTCTAGGCAGTGATTGATCCAATTTCTCTCAGTCTAAGCTGAGATAATTCTATGGCAATAAATATGACTTCCTATCAACACGTTGGCAGCTGAAAAAACACACACAACAACATGTGGCACAGAGTGCCTGCATAACTATTAGCCTTTGCAGGTCCGAAAAACAGATAGTAGAGATTGGACAAGCAAAGAGGGGACAATACTTGCTATCCTTCCCAAGACTTGGCAGCCAACATATCAGAGCTCTCAGTCTTACTTCAGAAAGTAATTAAGTAATTTCTTCACCTCTGTGCAGCAACTCTAAAGCTCTTATGATACATTCAGGGAAAAAGAGTGTGTCTAACAGAAGGGCTATCAAGCATGAGGATGGCAGAAACTCCTGAATTGAAAATTGCTGGAAGTGTGACAAGTGCATGAAAGGAAGAGAAATGCAGAACTCCCATCTATAGAGATTTATACACACTTTTTTTTCCTTTTTCTTTTAAAGAAAACCTACCCAACTGCTATGGGCCATTTTCAGAGACCGGGCTCTGGAGCAAAGGCCCATTTGTCCTAACAAGTCAAGCTTGGGTCTGAGGTCAGGGAACTTGCCGGCATCATGCATCCCACATAGCTCCTTAGCTCTGTACTTCAAGAAATGCTGTCTCTCCAATCCCCAAATGCACAAGGGAGGTGTTAATCACCCATGGCAGAATATTCCACCTGAGAGCACTATGACAAAAGCACTGCAAGCTGGGTGGAAGAGCAGTAAGGCCAGGTAAGGAGAAGAAATAACCAAAATCACAAGAGGACTGACTGGAGTCAGCATGTTATATTACACTTGAGTTATAACATGTTGTAACATGTTATAACTTTAAGTTGCTTCTTTTGAGAAGATGGAAGACATTTAAACCGGTTGTCTTCAGTTGTGAAAGCAAAAAGCTGAAGCACTCCAGTGTTAAATACTTACATGCAGCCAGCTGCTTTGTTCCAGTTGCTGTCTTCCTACCGCTTGCTCCCATGTGATGTCACCACTCTCAGCACTGTGACATCTGAATTTTTACAACTGATGTCAGCCTACATTACAAGTATAGGTGAAGGGGCTATTACAAGTGTATGACTTCTTGCCACTTGTAGGGGAATTCAAGAGCTAAACACACATTCACAAGTTAAGATAACCACGGCTGCTTTATTCAGCGTGAAGAAAGCCCTGCATTACTTCAACTTTTTGTATTCTGCCATCAACAGTAGTAGCATGACAAACACTGACGTGGTGAGGACTTTACACGGCTATCACTGCCTGATGAGAGGTCTGGGTCCATGGTTAGCAAGGTAGCCAGGCAAGGAAGAAATCAGTCAGCTGTTAACTGGTACAGGTTATTCAGTCAATAGCCTCTTATGGCACTTAACCAAAACATCAAATTTATTACTAATTGGTATTGAACAGGGCCAAATATTTTGAAGTTAGTAAATTGACTGCCACGACTGTCCTTACGGAGCACTACGAAGCAATGGCTGCTGCACATTATGAATCGTGAGAGCATGCAGGCAGCTCAGGGCTCTGGCCACGGAGCGGCTCCCCACACCGTGCCCAAAATGTTGGGAAGAAACAAGTCAATGAATCCAGCCGTATCACATCCTATGCTACTCAGCCTGGCATCACACAAATGCCATGCTAAAATTCTCCTAAACCAAGCTGCAAACTGTGCAGCTGAGGTGGAAGAGGCAGCTCCTGGCTGCTCCCACCAGCAGCCAGCCATGCACTTTCACTCCTGTCCTGGTATGCTGCTGGATGGCCCCGCCTCACCTGGGCACCGTGTCTTAGCCATCAGCATGAAACGCACCCTGTGCTTACACTGAAGAGCCAAAAACACCCCTCCAGCTGAGGCACCTCCTTCATCCCGATGCAGACCGGAGCACAAATCCAACATCCCCCCCACTCCACCATATTATGCAGAAAATCCCAAATGAGGGCAGCGACGGTTACACTACAGCTGCTTCTGCATTTGACCAAACTCTAAAAATAAACAACAACAGACTTCTAAGTCTGACCTCGCAATCCTTGGCTCCCTTCACAAACAACGGAGAAAAGCAAACATTTCCAGAAAACTGTTTGTATGAAGTACTCTACTTGCCCAACTTTGGGTAGGATGTAAGGGAGTCTCCTGCAAACAGCTTCAGCTCTACATTTTTAATCGAAGTGACTCCGTCATAAATTTCCAACTTCCTACATCAGTTTCTACAGTGCTGCAAAATCAATTCATACCTGTGCACTTATAATCTGTGTAAAGTCTACAGCTCAGCGACAGCTAAATATATCTCAGAGTTTAATTATACAGTCAAAATTAACAATAGCGCAATCACTAATGGTGTATTACTCAATTCTATAGTTAAATCAGTAGACTTAATTGCTTATATTTCTTAAACAATTCATAAATTTCCATTGTTTAAGGTTAAAAATACAGTTTACCACAAACACACTTGGCAAGAAGCCACCCACACCCAACTCACCTTCTGAAGCCATGAGTCAGTGCAGGAATTACCAATTTCTAACCCAGAATCACTAGAATAGGTTTAACAGCTTCTAAAATGGGCATTGAAACACCCCTGTGCTGGCCAGCCTCGCTTCCTTCAGCAGCAGGAGTGTGCGTCCGGTTTGCAGTCATTTGGCCTGCTTCATTGTCAGCTCAGCACAATGGTATTTGACACAATTAATAAGGAAACCTATTTTACTGTTTACAGCATCATTGTTCATGCAGCAGAAAGACCAACATCAGCAACATCCTTCTGCAGGTAACATAATTACGGCCCCACCAGATGCATGTCTGGAGGTGTACACACAGAAATGGACACAGAACTGAGTACGAGCGCCAAGAAAAACTACGTTAGATTTCTACAACTCATTTCTTACAGGAATGAAAGATATTAAGAATTTATAAGATTTATTAATGAGACAGCTAAAGGATTATTTTTTTCTCCTGAATTAAGGAAACACAATGGAAGGCTTGATTAGTTCCCCTGAGGACTTCAAAGCCACATCAGTTAACCCAGGGCTCCTGAATGTGGATTTCTCATACATCTAGAAAAGATTTCTATGAAATACATTAACTTTCAGCGAAAAAAGGGCATATACCCCTCGGTGCTACACCTCATGGTTTCTGAAAGAAGCAGCAGCTTGTCAAAAGCCAAAAAGACTGCTAACAGATCTCTTATCTATTATACAATGAGGGGGGAGAGATGGAGAGAATACTTCTAATGTAAAAAAAGTGAACTCATGCTAAAATCCCCAAAATGTAGATCTTTTTAGACATGGAGACAGTCAAATTCTCAAAGTCAATGAGCTGACTGTTAAAGCCCATGCAGTCCAATGCATTTGCATCCCACCTTGAATACTGCCCTGCCCAGCTTGATACGCTGCGTGGAGCTGAGAAACTGAAAAACCTGGCATGTGTCCTTTGCTAATGGGAGATAAAATGCAAAGGTGGCTGAAGTGCCAATCTATATTTCTTTTTCTTATTGTAAAATAAAAGAAGGCAGATATTCAACATGAGACTCAATCAGGGGCTTTGTGATACTTGGCATTTTTCCTCTATTCTTGGCAACGTTGCAAGGCCATTCCCTTTCGCAAATATTGAGGGAAAAAACAGAGTTAGTATTTCAGACCGTGGATATGATGATATGAAGCTTTTTTAACCAATTGTTGAGAACGCTAATTAAGGTAGAACACTAATTAAGGTAATTCAGTAGTCTAATAACCTAGTTATTAACAGGATCTGAGAAATTTATACTGGGATGACAAAAAAATAAGGTAAGGTTAAAAAGAGTAAGTGGGGAACATCTTGGTCTACAGCAGGAAGATGATGCCTGTTCCCCCAGAACCATCTTCTTCTCCCTCAGCTGCACAAGACTTGCCTTGCCTCCTCACACCATAATGCCGATTTTGTACCACTGAGAGGTCCCAGGTCAGACTGGAAAAGGTATTTTGACCAAAGGAGAACTTGTCAACAACTGTTTACATTCACAACATAAAACAAAAGGGAAAGGGAAGAAGAATCAGGCCTTCCTGCTGCCAGGAGGCAAAAGCAGCTGAAGGAGGGCATTCAACCACTGAACAGATCCTAGCACCATGCAGGCTGTCCATGAAATGCTTCAGCTTGAAAGACTTGGTGTCAGGGAGCTGTGGGACCACTGGTTCCTACTGGCATTCCCCCAGAAATAAATAAAAAAAAAAAAAGGCAGGCTATGAATCTCAATTACGCATGCCACAGTGATCACAGAGGAGTTTTAAGGGACTGCTTTAGAGATCAGAGCTCAAGGACCAAACCACACCAGAGACATGACTGAGCTGTGCACCTTGGCAATTTAGCAGTGGTCACCACGCAGCCTGCTCTGTAAGGACAGACCTTGGAGGCACATGGCAAAGCAAATAAACTGACACACCAAGGGCAGCACATGTTAGGAAGAGAGCACCCTGACTTCCCAGTACACACCAAGAGTTCTGTTAACACTGTAACAAAGTTAAAACAAAAATTGAAAATATAAAGACCTCACCTCGTTCCCTTTGGAGAAGTGAATTATGAGCATGCTTTCCTAATTCATGAAAAAGTCTTCCATTACAGTTGTGCAGAACAAGGTGGCCAAGCTCAAAACCCAAAAAGACCCCATCATCATATCTGAGTACAGGAGAAGCAAGTGTTTCCCCGGCCTGGGAAGGCACAGGCTCTTATGGGCAGAGACAAGGATTCAGGAGGCTCTGGGGACATGTTGACTGGGGCCTCCTTTTGCCACAAAACAGAGGGGAAAAAACACAAAATCATCTTGGACAGAAGATAGGATTCAACAGCACAACACTGACCTTCCATAGAGCTCACTGGCTTGGGGTCCACAGGTCCCAGTCACACAATGCCATGCACTGAGATAAGACGGTCAAAGCAGGCAGGAGAGAGACCACCAGCACGAGTTTCAGCAGCAATCTCACAGGCACAGAGACAATGACAAAATCAGCAGCAAGGCGCTAGCCAAACCCATCACATCAACCTTGGCTAGCACAGAGAAAGGTGCAGACTGGGAAGCATCTCACCATCTCCTCTTCTTCTTAAAAGGGTTGACTTCTTGTGTATTTAAAGAGCATACTTTGTTTTTTCTAATTTTCAGTGCAAATAAATGCCTACCCTTCTATCTACTAAGGCTCAATAACACGTTGCTAAGATTTCACATCCTGTGCCTTATCAAAAGAAAAATGATTAACGTATAACTTCAATGGACTGAATGAATTTTCCCTCTTCAAATTATTTCTAGCGAAGCAAGGGATTTTATTTATGGAAACGAAACCTGAAATTAAAGGACTGCTTAAGCCTGTAAATTACAAACTGTTGAGCTGCTTAGACTTCTTTTTCTGCATGAAACGAAAACATATATTTAAAAAACACGTTAAACAGTGGTCAGCACAATGAGGTGCAACCCCAAAGTTGTATTTAATTGTTCCATCTGGAGTGGCAGAAGGGTGTAACTCACTGGGAATGAAGACATCACAGGAGATGTTTCCTTCCCATCTCCCTGACTGACCTTTCTGTCCCAGACTGTGTCTAGCATTTTTCCTTGCATGACCTGTCTGTTCTCCACTCTAATTCTCACCAGAGATAATCCATCCTTACTGAAGCTGAAAGCAGTAATCTTGGTCCACTGCTATGAGTCCGGAGTAACTACAAACAATCTCTATACAGAAGGTCTGCATCTGACACTACAAATAACTCAGAATGGAGCAAATCCTTCCACAGGACTCCAAAAAACGTGTATGTATGATATATTCAATAAATTTAAAAAAATCTACAGAAAAAAAAAATCAATACAAATACCACTCCTAAACCACGTTTCTGGTCTAAAAGCTCTATGAAGCATAGAAACAAACAGCATTTACGGAGTCTCTGTCAGGGTAGGAATTGCTACTAATTCACTTCTTGGAAATATTTTCCTGCTTTCTAGGAATTTACAAAACACAATGTGCAACTCAAAAAAATATTATTTATTTTATATGGAGGAAGCATTTTACTATATTGAGACATTCCTGGTGACAAAAGCATTTCTAAAGACACAGCGGGAACAAGACAAAGCAACAGAAAATAAAGCTGGTACCACATTTACCAGCCTTTACCCAGGTTTCAGCCTCTGTACTTACTCACAACCAGCTCACCTCTTAACAGCTTTCTCCCTTTGCCTCAGCAGTGTGCACCAGGATGCCCTAGTGTCTCAATCTGATGGACGTGAGCTGCCCCTTGCAGCCATCCAACCCCATGGCACAAACTGGGAGCCGATTCAGAAGGTTCCTTTGCCAGCGATGCCTCACAAATACATGACTGCCCTTGGTTGTGTTTGCACTACACAACCACACTTACAGATGACCAGAGCTGTTAAACCAAAGTCAACGAATACTCTTTTCTTGAAACTCAACTTCACTATGCTCTCAGCTTTATGGCATGTAGGAAGCTCAAGCTGCATGTGCTACATACAAGCACCACACCACCACAATTCTTCTCTGGTCAATGGACTCTCTTTTTACTTTGGACTAGCTTTTATTTTGACTTTTGCACTCATTACAAGATCTCCAGTTAGATCTAAGCATAGCACAGCAAGTTCAAAAGGGTTTTCAGGCACTGCACTCCACACACTGGTCTCTCCAGGGAGAAGCAATAGATTTTTCCATTTGTCAACTTCCCTCTCGCACACCAGCTTTACTGCTGAATGATCCTCAAGTTTTTCAGTTACCTTTGAACAGATCACTGAGATTTTAAATTAACAAGAAAGCAGAACAACAGCTGAGGAGAATTCATATTTAATAATAGTGGATCACGTGGCAAAAGAAACAGTACCTGTAATCAAATCCACAGTTTAAAAGAGAACCACAGCAGTTCAGAGGTAAAATTCATCACAGATTTTGCACCAGAAGGGACTTATTTTACTCGTAGGCTCGAGCAGAGAGACAGGCATGGACAACAGCCTACTGTCAGATGTGCAACTCAAACATGAGAATTCAATTTGAAAAGGAGGAATTAAGACAGAAAATACGCTGAGAAGTGGGGAAAAAAAAAAAAAAAAAAGAGTCTCTCAAAGCAATCTGAATAGTACATATCTGTTCAATGCATAATTTTACTCATCTTTCCTAAACAGTCAGCTTAGATCTGCAAACACATACACGTATCTGTAGGTGACTGTATTATGTAAGCAGAGCTTAAAGAATCTTATGCTAAAATTTTACTCCCAGATTAGATCTAATCAGATATATTTAACCCAACTACCTCCAGTTCATCAGATAAAACCTTTGATACTCACAGACAGAAAATAGCTCGGGACTCTCCAGCCTGCATCAGCAACAGCTATTGACACACAGGTGCCAGGGACTTCCCCCAGTGTGGTGCTCAAAACTACAAAATGGTGGAGTGGGACCTATATCGAAACTTACCCAGTGCCCTTCTGCACAAAAGGGTATTTCTGTGTTGTGCAATCTTACATCTCTGGAATTTTTAATTTATTTTACCAGCACGTATCTGAATGGGCATAGCAAACCAATTCCTTCAGAAGCTGTGGTAATCCAGAATTAGTTTAGGAGACACCAGTTGCAAAGCTTAAGTGGGCAAGAACTTAGTCTTGCAAAGGTGCTTAGCTGACTGTCTGATACATATTACTCTGCAGCCACTAACCACATCTGTCCTTGTCAGCCAAAAGCTGCTTGTACGCATTTGTTTTATTACAGCTGGACTAAAATGAAAGTATATACCTACCTGGAATTCATATACATGAAAGTCAAGTTTTAAATAATTTGTTTCTCTTAATCAAAGAGAATAATAATAGCTAAAAGTCTCCTAATAAAAACAAAAGCAAAAAAAAAAAACCTACTGTCTGAGCAAGTTGTTTATATCAGGATCATCCAGAAGAAACAATTAAGAGAATACAAAATTGAGTCATTTGTTTGCCATATTATAAGTCTACTGATGATCATATGAATGGAGCAGGGAGTAAACATGTCTGAAAGTAATGGTGATTATTTTTTAAAAGAAACTTTTAGCCAGGTACTACAAATGCACATTTATCTAAAATATTCACATTATCTTCATCATCAAAATACCCGAGCACCTCAAAAGTTTTTCTTTATGCACTGCCTTACTATCTGGGGAAGATCACACAGGTAGCCCTTGCACAGTTTGGAGTTAAAAGATATACACAGAAATAAAAGCATATACTCAGAAATGCACTTCACAGCCAATATAAGATGGTAGCAGATGGAAATCTCTCTCCATGTCTCAGGTGAACACCCTGGCTATAGGAAAACCCTGTCATTCAAAGATGTATCTATTGTGTTTGAGCACGTATCATTCACTCCTGCAGGTAGATATTTTCAGTTGTGTTTTTTTGTTGTTGTTGTTTGTTTTTGAGGTATTTTAATAATCTACTTTTGGTTCAAAATAAGACTTAGCAATGTTGATAGATCAGACCACAGATTCAGCAGCTATCTTGAGACGCAAATACAGAAGAAACCTAGAAAGAAAAAAGTGTTTACAATAAAGCAAAAATACTTAAGTCAGAGTTATACAATGCCAATCAACAGGGAGGGGAAAAAAAGTAACCTATCCACAGGCTATTTAAGAGGGAAAAACCATTGGCTGTTTCTAGCAATTAAAAAACAAAACAAAGCAAGACTACCTTGAACTTGCATGAACTTGAATTGATCTAAATGAATAATCCTGTTAGACACTCCTTGCTTTGGCCAGAATGTAACTATCAGGATTGGATTCAGTAGGTCCAGAACCCAGCAAAGGTCTCTCTCAAAGGCTTGGCTCTAACTGAAGGAAATTCCCCACAGCACAGGGCAGAAGGCAGAACCATTTTAAAAAAAATAATCACTTGAGAACCATACAAAATGGCTTTTACACAGGAATGACTAAATAGACTTAAAATGTCAGTGTGGCAGAAAGACAAAGGTGGGGGATGATACAGGTCTATCAAGCTTTGAGTGCCTGTCAGAGGTGAATAGGGAACAGTTTTTCATTAATTCTCAAAAGAGGAACTAGGGCGGGGAATTAAAAAAAAAAAAAAAAAAAAAAAGAGGAAGAGCAAAAGAAGCCATTAAGTAGCAGGTTCAATAACAAATAAATAAAAGGAGATAATTTTTCATGCAGCTGTGAAAGTTATAACCACAGGATGCTGCAGATGCAAAGTTTACCTGAATTCCAAAAAAAGAGCCCACAACAACACTGCAGACTACCAAGTTATAAGATACACCAAGATACCATCCTGCGTTCAGGAAGCGCCCAGCTGTAAGACAGTGGGATGGAAGCTAGGAGAGTATGTCATGGAAATACTTTGTTGGCTTTTTTTTTTTTATTTTTCCTGAGGTAAAAATGTAGCGGGTCTGACCATGTTTCTGATCATCTGGCACAGAAAGAGGCTATCGGATCTTTGAGCTGTGACACCATCAGCAGAGTACAATCACCACGATTCAGGTGAGCCACCAAGACAAGAGAAGGATAGTCACTTGACAGGGAGGGAGAAAGTGGCTTGAAACCAGTGAAACCAGTTCAGCATCTCTTTTTCCTCTCTTTTATATCCGAAGACAGAGTTTCACAGTGCACTGTCCAAGGAATAGTGTAGAAGAGACTGTCCTACATTTATTCCCCAAAAAACTTACTGCACATCAAAAGCAAACATTATTATATTTTCTTTTATATTCTTTTTTTCCTCTGTTTTTTTTTTCTTGCATCAATCTTGCTCGACAGCTGTAGAAAAAAATCAGGTGTTTAGAATGACCTATGCATTCATTACAACAGCTATTGTACTTTCCCATGAGCATAACTGCAGCAAACTGGAGTGAGAAAACAAGTCACCGTTTGTGCCTGCTTCAGAAATCAAAAGCACCAGATATACACATAACCTGACGAGGAAATATGGGAAATTCCCATATGTAATACCACCTGAAACTTAAACATTTTCTTCTCCCTCTGTAATGCCCAACACTTAAGTTATTAATCACTACACAATAACCACAACTTAAACGTATGTAAAAAACTGACACAGTAAATAAAGCAAAATGCATTAAGGGGTAAGACACCAAGAGTTCAGAAACCTACGCTTCCAGGTTCCAGTTCCCTGCCCTGACACAGACTTCCTACACCACCGTGGAAAAGTCACTTGATGTCCCCATGCTTCAAGTTCTATACATAAAATGGAGGCAACAGCACTTCGTTACCTCATCAGCATACAGGAAGAATAAACAGAAGATTGCGAAATGTCCGCTCACTACTGCACTGAAGGTCACACAGAAGCCTTTGATAGGTAAGAGCAAGAAACGTTTTAAAGCACTATTTTAAAAGTATTTTATTTCTCTTTTAGATGGAGCACTCCTGTAGCCTTAGTCGCTAAACAAGCTTCAGTGAGGCTGCCAAGGAAAAAATTCATTTGCCCATTTACACAGTGAACAAGGGTACGATGACAGTACTGACACTGCCACATTAAAAAAAAAATGCAACGTGCATATTTTTGTACATTGAATGTCTGACAGGATATTTTAGAATATGAAAGGAATCTTGTAGGCTCTTGTTATTTAACAGTGTCACAGAGATTATCAACATACTATAACATCACAAAATTTGTTCGCAGCGGGTAAAATTCACCCCCTGCAGTGAACTGACAAAAGACTATTTAAACCCTAAATTCAGCCTTCGTGGCTGAGCGAGTGACAGCCTTCTGCTAGCACGAACAGGCATATCTTTCACGGCGAGCATATAAAAAGCACTTCTGTCCTCGGAGTGTTTCCTTCGAGGTGATTTTGGTCCCCCACATAAAGAAGTTGAGGGAATCGGCTGTAATCTAGAGCCCCAACGCAAGGACGCAGCAGCCTCACTTATTTGCACTTGTTGATTGAAATAAAATTGGATGATAGCAACGTCCCTGTATTCCCACGACTTTTAAAACCAGGAAAGCCCACGGAACTCAACCATTTTGTTAAAATAAAGTCGTACTACGCTTTGGCTGTGTACCCAGGGGGTTGTAAAGCCAGGCTCGCGTTCACAAAGCGCGCTCGCCTGCGGCCCGGCAGCGCCCCGCCGGGTACCCCCGCTCCTTCCAGGGGCTCAGGCACGTGGAGAACACCGACGGGGAGCCGTGGTGGCGAGACCCCAGCCAGCAGCAGCCGTGGGGCGACCTACAAGTGCTGCGAGTCGCCTGGCGAGACCGTGCCTCCAGCCATCGGTTACAGGCACACGAGGCGCCCGAACAGCCCCAGGGGACACACCCGGGGAGCAGGACGGGGCAGCTGCGGGGCGACCCCCGCCCAGCACCGGCTTTGGCGGCGCTGCTCCCCGCCCTGGCACGCACCGCCACAGGTCCCCGAGGACAAACCCGCGCCGAGCCCCTCGGCCCGGCCGCGGATCGGAAAGTTGGACGCGCCCCACGGCTCGCTCTACGCCGCGGGTTTAATTTTAGAAAGGTGCCAGCAGCGGGCTCCCCCCCCCCACGCACTCCCCCGCGGCACGCGGTGCCGTGCCCTACCGGGTCTTCACCCGGCTGCTTTAACCCTACCCGCGATAAAAACATAAAAGAAATAAACCCCAAACCCCCACGAGGCAGCGGCGGAGGCCGGGGAAAGGCCCGCTGCCCCGCCATGGCCGCCGCCCGCTGCCCCGCGCCTCCCCGCCCCGCACCTGTCGGGTGGTTGCGCGCTGCGGCAGGGCAGGGCAGGGCGGGCGGGCAGGCGGCCGGCGCGGCGGCAGCAGGGGCAGCAGTGGTAGCAGGGGCAGCAGTGATAGCAGCGGCAGCAGTGCTGGCGGTGCTGGCGGCGGCGGCAGACAATGGAGGCGCGCAGGCCGGGCACATTGACACACGGGCGGCTCGGCACCGCCCCTCCGCCCGCCCGCGCCACTGCGGCGAGCGGGGGAGAGGGGAGAGAGATGCGAGGGAAGGAGGGGAAAAAAGGCTGAAAGACAGCGCAATCCGCGCCGATACACTTGTTGGGGTGTGATAAAAGAGGAACGGGCTCCTCTCTCCGGCCGCACCGGGATGAGGGCAGGGCGGGTGAAAGCCGCTGCCGGTGTCCCCCCCCAGGCGGCGAGAGCAGTGCTGCGACCCGCCCGGCCCCCGGCGGGGTGGAGCCGCCATTACGAGCGGGGCGGGGGGGCCGGGCTGGGCCCCGAGCGCGGCGCTGCCCGGAGGGAGGCGAGCGGCTGCCATGGCGCCCCCCCGGCGGGGCGAGCTGAGCCCCGAGGAGAAGGAGCTGCTGCGGGTCATCGCCACAGGTGGGCCGCGGCCGCCCCCTCCCGCGGGGAAGGGGCCGCCTGCACCCCTGCTCCCACTCTCCTTCCCCTTTCCCTTCCCGGCGGGAGGCCCAGCGCTGCTGAGGGGATTTGCGCTGCCATTGACCTGACGGGGATGTTCTGGGGATAATCGGGGCCCTGAGCCCGTCACGTCGCTCCCCGTGTGCCGCCGCCGCGGGGCGTCCTTGCGGGCGCGGCGTTCCTCAGCTAACAGGGCTCGGGCTGCCTTCCCCCAGCGCCTGGCGTTCCTGGCGCGTTACCTTGAGTTCTGTGTAGGAGGCCAACTGCCCCCCGTCACGTTGTGTGCGTGTTAGGGGTTGGGGGATTTCTGTGCTTCTTGCCGGCTTTCGTGGTGCTGCATAGTGATCCTTGCAGCCCTGCCTAAATACTTTCGGAAAGGCGTGTTGAAAGCTGTGAGTGGTATTTGTTAGCTGGAGGTGAACTAAAGCTGCCTGATGTGCTTCGTGCACCTCTGTACGTGGTTCTGAGTAAGTTCGAACCAATAGGAAATGTTATTTATAGTTTTGGGGCTTTGCTCGCAATTACGTTCACCCGTTCCCCTGTGTCAGATGTAAGCACGGGACAGCCAGTGATCAACTTACTGTGCCTCAGAGTCAGTCTGGCTCACTTTAAGCAATTCAGACCTTACTCTTGGAAATGCCTCTAATTTACCTTATGCTTATAATTAGGATTACAGGGTAATCCTGGTTGGAAGGGCCCTCAGGAGGTCTCTGGTCCAGCCTCCTGCTCAAAACAGGTCAGCAGTGAGGCCTAAAGAGGTTGCTCAGGGATTTGTCTGATCAGGCCTTGAAAACCTCCAAGGATGGAGACAGCAAAGCCTCTCTGGGCAGCCCCTTCAGGTGCCTTACTGGGCCTGTGGTGAAAATGTTGAGTTTTGTTACATCTGATATGATCCTCTCTTCCCTTCAAATGCTGCCTGTTGCCCCTTGTCCTCCTATCACACAGCGTTATAAGCAGCTTGGCTCCAACTTCTGAGAGCTAGCCAACTCTGGAAGTTTGACTTCTGCCAAAGTTTAGTGCCTTGTTTGGAAATCCTTCAGTGGTTTGTCATACAGAACTCTGAACTTGTAAATGCAATTTTTCTTTGCTTTTCTTGCATTAAAGTTTACTTTGACAGTCGTGTCTTGAGGATTTGCTATTTCTAATATTTGTTATTTTGCTGAGACATTCTGAAAACTGCACCAGGTCCTAAGAAACTTCTTGTATGTTTAGAAAAAAATTATTTGGTGAGCAGGCTAGTTGACAGTGCCCTGACAATTGGTCATTGTATTTTACAGCACTATTGTCAAGTGTGTGAGATGAGCCAGGTTACTGGCGCTTTTCCCTGAGATAATAAATTTCCAGATACAAGTAAAGTGTATGTTTCCTGTATACGTAACATACCAAAACATTACAAAAGAAAATAATTTCTGGTGTTTGTAATCTTTGGGGGGGGGGCAACAAAATGAACCCAAACTGAAATTGCAAAAGCTGCTTTGCTGGAAAGTTGCTGGAAGAGTACCTCCTTGTGATGCATGAAGAAAAATGTGAAGCCCCTCATTAAGTGAGGGATTATAATGTTTATATTTATTTAAGCAGACCACTGTTAAAAGAGCTTTGCTTGTGATTGAATCGGTGATCAGAACTTTCTGTTAGTTGCCAATAAATTAGATTTCATTAATTGAGAGTCAATGTTCTTTTGTTTCAATTTGATGAATAAAGTTGCATTGAAGGTCCCTTCAGTTATGTCAGTGGGCTTTATATGAGATTTTCACACCTGTGCCCTAACTGAAAAGATTCACGCAGCAAACTTCCTTCTGTGAGAATCTAGGCAGCTCTTATAGATGTGCGGTGCTCTAGAAGTACAGAATGTATTAAAATGCTCAATATTGTTTTACCCATTCAGAGTTGTTCTGATGCAGTTTATGAAGAGACATATTAGTGTCATGCTCATGTGTGTATGTAGATCAGATACTTCAGAAAAAATGAATGCTTACTTATACCGCATGCTCTTAGACTACTCTTTGATGTTGACTTCTTTGCTTTTAGAGCAGAAGGCTGTTCTTGTGCTTCTTTGCTAGGTGTGGTTGACTTACTGATAGTTAATCTGCAAAGATTTTTTTTTTCTAATCAGTTGTGCTCTTTTTCCTGTTAATTCTTCATTCCTTTTTCTCATCCCCTTTTCTTTCTGTGTCTCTTTTTAATTAAAGGAAACGCCGAAGAGGCTGGAAGACTACTGGGCAGCAAGAATGTCCGTGTCAATTGCTTGGATGAGGTATGACACAACTGTACAAGCATTATACTGGGTTTAGCAATGAAAATACTAGGTCCAAAAGACCTGCTTGGCCTTTTTATAACACCGCTGTACAGACTCCTGGAAATCAGAATTCTTTTGAAGAAGTTTCCAGCCTGCAGCTGAATAAAGAACCTTTGAAGAGCTCTTAATTTCTTTAAGGAAGCTTAATGTTATATAAGGTAGTACATGGTTTGTATTTCCTCTCATATTCCTGCATGAGCTTTGGTGTCTGCAAGGTAAGTTGAACACTGCAGCAGGATACGAGGGGATGCTCCCTGGCTTCTTGTCACCTCCACCAAACTGCAGTCCATCTGTTGTTTATCTAGCAGCAGGCAGAGTGAATAAAGAATATCTGTCCCCATTTTTCACCCATCTCACGCCTGTACCACGTCACCTTTTGCAGAGCAATAAACAGAGTGAGCAGCTAGGTCAAAAGTGGAAAATGCTGTCTTCTGCAGAGACCGATATGATAGTCATGTAAAAGATGCAATTCTTTGTGTTACGTGAAGATGGGAGGAAGTTGTCAGAGAAAAAACTCTTGCATGAGTTTCATGTTTATTTCCTCTTCATTTTTTCTTTACAGTGTTTCTCTTTACAAAAGCATACAATGTTAAAGTGTAACATGGAAACAAAACTGTAATTGACCAATATGCATGTTAGATCAATGTGTAATTTATTAATTTAAATAGCCAGCAACTTGTGTATGTTCTTGATTAGGTACTTTGTATCAGTTTGTGTTTTTCCCAGTTTTATCACTTCATAGGATCGCTAGGAAATTGAGGTTAGAAAGGACCTCAGAACTTTAACTCCTTGTCTCTTGCCCTCCCACCACCATTAACCAAAGAGTTGGCCTGTGTCTTCTCAGGAACTTTCCTGTAGGCACCAGCAGGCTGCTTCTGTGTCCCCACTAGGCCATCTCTCCTCTGGCTGATGAAACCCAGTTCGCTCAGCCTCTCTTCACTGCTCCAGCCCCTAGCCTGAGAGCTCCCACCATGTCCTGGCTTTACCCTGCTGAACTTGCTGCAGTTTATCCATGTCTTTGTTGTACTGGAGGATCTGAAATGACTGCACCCATGATGTTAGTGCAACATTACTGCTGAGAGGATATGGTTTATTAATAGGCAGCCTAGCAGAGTTATGCCTTAAGCTATTGTTAGAGAAGAAACACTATTAACAATACTTGTCTAGTGTTCACATCTGACTAAGCCATATGTGCTTTGGGTATATTTAAATAGTTCATCTGATGGACTTCTTGCATCCTCCCCTCTCCCGAGAGTGGTACATTGTGAGGCATGTTGAACCAAAAAGGGTTCAGATTTAAAATTTTTAATCCAGCGGTCATCTCATGGCAACTTTTAGAGGCAAAATGTTTCATAATAGAAAAAAATCTGATGTGTTATTCTAATATTTGTACACAAATAGTGTATGAAACAACAATTATACATTAGCTTTGTCCGTTATCCAAGGCTGCCAGAACTGGAGACTGCTTTGAATGCATCAGGTCTCTCTTTTTTTTTTTTTTTTCCCTCAACTGCCTTAGCTGTTTATTTTGAAATTCACTTTTATTACTACCGTTACTTATTTTATTAAATTATATTAATTTAAGAAATGAGTAAATAGAACCCTGACAAAATCAAAAGCTTAGATACTGAGAGCGAAGGGAACTAAGAATTCATTTCCTTTTCTTAAAGTTTTGGTTTTCTTTTTACACGAGAGAGTCAATAGAATGAGCATGGTTTTAATGCAATTCTCTATTCTATTTGTGGTACAGCAAATATACGATCAAACTTTAATAATTTTGTGTGCTGGAGAATCCACATCCAGTAGAAGGCTGTTACATATTGCACTTCGTGACTTAAAATACCAATACGTAAGACAATGTCCCATTACCTTCTGTTTTGAATGTTTCTAGCCTTACATTCTAACTGCTTAGGTCCACTTGGTCATTAGATTTTAACCTAGAGGAATCAGCAATCTTTTCCCTATGTATCTTTAGACAGGACAAAGTTGCTTTGTAGTACCTTGCAAGTACATTGACTTTTAACAATTATACCTAAAGTTATTTTTTTATAGTAATTGAGCTGTATTCATGTCTCTTTTCCAAATCCTTTGCAGTTATTTCACCTTCTTCCTTCAAGAGTGTAGGCATAAGCTGGATACAATATTGCAGCATTGCTTCTGTGGTTGTTACAGATAGATAGGCTTAGAGTCTAGATTTCTTTTTAAACTGTTTTTTAAATATCTGCTTCCACTGCTCATGTGTCCAAGACTTGCTCATCCTTTATCTCCTCCTATCTGCAGTACCATGGGTCACGTAGTAGCAGTAGATGACTTAGAAGCAGCATAAGGCCCCTTTATTCAAATTAGCTTTGCCAATCTTCCAGAATGGTGCAGGTATCCAGGAGATACAGCCCTATTTTTTTTCCCCAGTGTTCTTTCTCACCAAATCATTTTTGTTGTTGTTTTATTACTTTTTTTTTTTTTTTTTAATTTGTGGATTTAGGTAGTTGAAGGAAAGGACATTGAGTAAGCCTAAGTATTTTCCCTATGAAAACAAAGATATACATAGCTCTTCATCCGTAAGTTTAAGTTTTTAGCTGTTTGATTCTGTCAGCTTAAATCTAAGAGGCTTTTATACTCAGATAATAAACAAAAGGGCAATGGAAAGAGGTGCAAAAAAAAAAAAAAGCCACCCACAAAACAACAATAAAAACCACCCACAATTATATTTAACTTAAATACATGCTGCTTATTCATTCTTATCCCATTTTTAGGTGGGGGAGGTTGCTAATTCAGAAACGCAGTGTGGAAGAAAATGTTCAGGAGTCTTCTTTCCCCTAGAAGTACAGAGCTTGTAAACAATGCTGTGATTTAATGTTGGCAATTTGCTGACTCTAACGCCATCCATTTGCCAAGTGGGGCTAAGAAAACTACAGAAATACAATCTAGAAGAAGCAGATTAGGCTTCTAGATATGGAAGTTACCTCCAGTCATGTTGATAGCTAAGGTTAATACTTACTAAGGGTAATACTACAATACCATATTTTCCTGATAATTGATTTATGCAGACTAAGCAGAAAGCTTTGACCTTAAAAGACTTCACAGTTTTTTCCTATTTAAAATAATTTCCAGGTTCATAATTTTATCACATATAGAACTTCCACTTGGCATTGGCAGCATTTTTTTTCTAGTTTGGTAATTCAACTGTTCATTCTATAATATAAAATATGTCTTTCAGAAACAGTCCCCATCTATTTGCTAATTACAGAATTCAAAAATGTGTTGAAATTACAGCAGCAGCCTGCCTATTGGTGCATGTCTTTCTTTTGATGTTTTTGTGTAGTACTTCAAAATCCACAAATCAAAGAACATTGAACATCTATTAAGAATTCCCTGACTTCAGTTCAGGACAGTGATGTCGAATGTGATTTTTCATCACTACAGTTAAACAAATCATCAGTCAAATTTAATGTAATACCTACATGAAGACAACAGCTCAGCAGGATGACTGACTATAAAGGAGGAGTATAACAAGGAGATCTATACTCACTGAAGAGTGTTTCATATTAGAATTAGTTCCTACTTAACTCTAGATAACTTTTTTTTATCTATCTGTCCAAAACCAGGACAGTAGACTAGCAGCACTCAGTACCATTTCTGTTAAGTTAGAGGCATTTTTACAGTTCAGATCCAAATATTTGGCTGAACTAGACCTAGTAAGTTGTTCTAACTTTAATAATGCTTTTTTATTTTATTTTATTTTAAGGAGTTGATTTTGAAGACATTCCTTAGTAGTATCTATGTGTTCCTTGTGGCACCTGTTTTTCCTGTGTCATTTCTAGTAACTTCCCAAATATTGTCTTAAATAAAAGCCAAACCTTCAGCCTGTGCATTTAATTTGTGATTTTCTGAATGAACTGGATTGTCTGAATGTAAAGAATAAAATAACACACTTTGTCCCTGGTAATATCCAGGTGGCTTCCTCAGTGCAAAATGAACTGGGAAGGGAAGAGGTGGTTTCTTCAGCAGTGGAAGCATGTAAGTGTGTACAGCAATGTTTTGGCCAAGGTTTTCCTTTTTTTTTTTTTTTTTTTTTTGGTTTCTTTTTAATGTAAATCACCTTTGACCTAATCTCCAGCTAGGTGGCTAGTTTTCCCATGTGCGGTGCTGTGATTTGCCTGAAACCTGCTGAGGGAACCGTTCTGGTGTGATCCAGCCCACGTGTGCCACATCTTGGCCAAGTTTTCATGGTTGTGGTGTAAGACAAATGAAGTGAGTGTGAGAGGTGTAAAGCACGTGGAGTGTTAGTACTACTTTGATTCCTTTTTCCTTGAATAACACAGGTCAGGTCGTGTGGCTGTTCCAGTTTGTGATAGTCAATCATGAGAGTGTTACCCACAAAACAGTGACTTCAGTATGCCTGTGTTGTGTTCTCACATACTCAGCAGGAGTGTTTGGCCACATAAGCTTGTCAGCTTTTCTGCCAAACATAGGTCACTGGTATATGAGGTGATTTTTTTCCCTTTTGTTTTATCCCAACTCCTGCTCCCTGGCATTTCCTCTCTCTTGCTGAGTACCTCCAGTCAATGAATGTTGAGAAACAGCATTGTTGAGAATTTACTCTACAGTTCCTTGAAGACAGAGGGTTGTTTTTACAGTTTATGATCTTTACTTTGTTCATCCTGTGGAAACACACCTTGATGTAGTAGCTCCCAGGTGCAGAAGAGAAATACTGATCTGCTTTCTTCTGCCCTGACTTCTAGCAGTGGAGTCCAAGCCCTCCCTGGTTTTGCTACTAATCTGCCCCTCCTGCCTTCCACTAGGTCCTTTTCTTCCCTCCTGAGGCGATTCAGCCTACCAAACCCACAGTGTATATTTTTTTCTTCATTTCTGCCACCATGGCAGCAAGCAATAGCTCTTGAAATCTCATCTTCTTCCTCATTTGCTTCTGGTATATTTTCAGCATTGGGAACTGGGCATGGCAGTGTGCAACAGAGCTGGGCTGGTGTGGCATAAGGCATAGCCCCTCTATGTCTTTGAGTCCTTGGGGGTGGATTAGCTGAACAACTGGGTCAGGGGAGGTGCCAACCAATTTCTAGAGGCTCTGCAAACTCGATCCTCATGGTACAGTCAGGCATACAGGGAATGCCTACAGCCCTGCAGAAGACAGGAGATGTTAATTTTCCTTCCTAGAATCTGTGTGGTATCCCTACAAAGCGAACAAAAAACTGGGAAAGATTCACTTTTCTCCCCAAGGGAATGAGTTCAGAAGAATGGATTTTTGGACATAAGAACATTTCATAGTAGCCGCTAGAAAACTGCTGCTTCATCCTGTATTCCATTATGGAAGAATAAAGTATTTCCTTTCATCTCTGTGCTTAATAAACTGTCTGCCAGCTTAGTCTTTTAAGGATGGTGCACTGACAAACCAAATGTCATGTCAAAAAGCTTGCTGTTTCTGGACCCATCTTAGATATTCAACCTGTGAATCACATTTGCAGCCACTTCAGCTTCTGCGTAGGAGCATAATAGAAGATACCAAGCTTTTCCAGACAAGCTTGTGTTTATCCTGTGCCTTTTTAGTTTGCTGTGAATGTAAAAGGCTGATATTAGTGTGACTTTAAATCCAGTTTTATAACATCTCTGCACATGTTTTTGCTTGGTATGTTTTTTGATCCACACCACAGCTTGATGCTTTCAAAATTGAATCAAAGGCTTTCCTGAAAGTTTCCCAGAAGGAGGGGAGTACAAAAGAAAATACCTTTCCTTTGTCCTACAATCTTCAGACAGATTTTTTTTTAATTGAAAAAACTCATTCTTTATATAACCAAAATTCAAGTAATTGTTTTCTTAAAGTTTTCTCCAATCAAAAACCTTCCTTAAGTTGTATCATGTTACAGAGATACTTCCCTGTGCTACTGAAGGAGGAGTTTCTACAACATGACTTCAAACTTGGACTGGCATCTAAAAATTACTGTCTATGTAATGTATAATGTATAGTAGGAAGGAATGCCTTTCTTTCATAGGACCACAAATGAAACCTAGCAAAAACAGTCACAAACTCATTTAATGAACTTCTCTTCAGATCTTCTGTTTCTTTAATAGCAGTTTATATTGCAAGATATAAAAGTGTATCTGGTTGCTAAAATAAGGTGAATCAAGAAATTATTTTTCAATGTTTTCAGTTAGGATAGGGAGTAATGAAATTATACTCGAAAAATGTTAAAATTATCACTTGTCCAATTTCCTTCACCTTTAGGATTTTTTTTTTTAATGATACTGATAAATATAACTTTAGGTTTTGTATTATAAATGGAAGCAAAAAATATATTAAGGCTCAGACTGACAAGTAGATTATTTCAGAAGATCACATTACCCTGCGTTTATAGAGCTGCAGTGATGTTCTACATGACTGTATTCATGCACATATCCCTAACCTGCAAAAAAGGGAAGAAAATGCTATTTTAATTTCCACCTGGGACAGACTAAATCACATTCCCATGTACTCAGTGCTGGAGAATGTTTTTAGGCAATTACTGTGTCTTGGCTGATAACTCGAATCCTGACTTGGTGTTAAGTGGAAATGAACAGTGTATTGGAAAAAATGCATCAAAATCTCAGAACTGAATGTCATGCAGTTTGCTCAAAAAGAACTGCTTCTCCCTGGCCTTTGAGAGGGAGAAAGTGTGTGTTAACAATTCCCCACGGTTCTGAAAATTGCCCCTAGGGCTTGCCCAGGTTCACGTTTGTAGTTACAGCAGTGCGACTCCGAGAGCCTCCCTTGATGAAGGGTAAGCCTTTTTGCACTGGTGCAGTTTATCAAACGGCAAGGTTTGAGAATGTATGGTTGTTAACACCTGGTTAGAGCTGGATAGCTTCACAAGGACCTTTAGAGTTCTGACTGGTGTGAGATCCCAAACACAGTACCAAAAGGATGGATAAATGGGAGAGAGGAAGACAGTAAAATTATCAGTAAGTGTGACTAAACAAGATGAGCTTCAGAAACTGCAATTATTTTTTTGCATTAAGAGCCTATTTCTAATTTCCTTGTTACTTAGCTTATAATGCAGGGGAGAAATAACAACTTGAGGAACCTGACAAATTTTCTACAAACAAGCTTTTCCTGCTATGACGAGCTTTAGTTCTCTTTGGTCTTCTGTATAAGACATTAGTGTTAATGACTCATTTGTGGAAAATGTTTCTCTGTTTTTCAAGACTGGTCTGTTTTCAGATATATAGCACAGCAGAAAACACTGACACCATGGAAAATAGAAAATATACTGCACGATAGTAACCACGTTTTTTCATCAAGATTTTATGAGCTTTTTTGTTCTTCCTAGCTTAAATATTACACAGGGCTTTGGCAGGTACACTGAATGTGTGTGAACAAGTGAAAATTCTCTGTGGCATGAAGACAGAGAGGTGCAACTAATTCTTGTATGCTTCTTCCTCTTTTCAGCATGGCATGACCCCTCTAATGCATGCAGCCTACAAAGGGAAAGTGGACATGTGCAGGCTGCTCTTGCGCCATGGAGCTGATGTTAACTGCAACGAACACGAGCATGGGTACACTGCCTTGATGTTCGCTGGGCTTTCAGGTAACTTCTGACTAAATTTATCTCACTGATTTTTTATGGCATTGATGTATACAGTTTGCCATAAATTAATAATTTAAAGGAAAGTGTTGATGCCTTTGTAGCACGGAACGGTTGTGATTGGAAGGAACCTCTGGATATCATCTAGTCCAACCCCCTTGCTCAGGCAGGGTTCTCTAGAGCACGTTGCACAGGATCACATCCAGGCAGCCCTTGAGTATCTCTAAGGAAGGAGACTTGACAGCTTCTCCGGGCAACCTGTGCCTGTGCTTTGGCACCCTCCCATTAAAGCAGTTTTTCCTCATGTTCAGCTGGAACTTCCCATATTTCACTTTGTGCCTGTTGCCTCTTGTCATTGCAAAGAGTCTGGCCTCATCCTCTTGACACTTTCCCTTCAGAAACTCACACACATTGATCAGATTTCCCGAGTCGTCTTTGCTCCAGGCTGAACAGGTCCAGCTTCTACAACCTTTTTTTCATGAGAAATGCTCCAGTCTCTTAATCATTTAGTAGCCCTTCCCTGGACTCTCTCCAGGAGCTCCATGTCTTTGTTGTACTGGGGAGCCCAGAACTGGACATAGTACCCTCTGTGTGGCCTCACCACGTGTGAGTAGAGGGGGAGTTTTCTCATGCAACTTTTTTTTGTGCAGTGGGATTTGTTCTGTCTAATCATACAGTTACACTGAAAATGATGCTGCACTGTACTTTTTTAGGACTTTGTATCACTAGCTTGTAGTAATATTTGAAGCTTGTCACATCAATCCAATATTTTTCAAAATTTGCCTCTCTTCTATGTTATTTTTGCAACTATGCAAAAATGTTGTGGGCTTCTAAAATCTATTCAGTACGTTTTAAAAATGTATTTCCTTACATTATTTTTCTCCTCTCTTTTATATATATGCGTGTGTGTGTGTGTATGTGTGGTGCTTTGCAACTTTCCTCTTGCTCTTCTTTTACCCTCATGAAAGGAACAATTATATTTTGAGTGACAAGAAGGCATTGCGTAAGGCATTGTTCCTTCTAGGGAAAGGATTAGATTTGGCAAGGCTAGGTTATTTTATTAGGACACTAGAACTTTCTGTTTTGGGAAGATGTAAGATTTCTTATCAGGTAGGGTTTAAAGTCTGCTTTCTTTCTTTATTAAAAAAAAAATAAATATTTTAAAAAAAAAAAAAAAAAGGAAGGCATGTGTGTACATGCACTCTAACTGGCCTATCAGACTTCTTTTCTGCTAAGACTTTCATAAAAAGATTTGGGAAATTTCAGCATTTTATGACACTGAGCAATATCAGAGCTGCAGCAAATAGATAGGAACAAACTGTCAGAGGCTGTTAAAATGCCTGCATCTTTATGGAAATTGCTCTATTTTTACCATTTTCTCCCAGCTGTGATTTTAACCTGCCATCTGGGTTTGCATGCTTCTGAGCGTTGACTTTAAGGTCTGTTATTTGTGAGTGCAAAAGGTACACGAGTACTACTGATGCATTGCCTTTGTTTTTAAACCAGAAACCTTAAATTCTGCCTACCACCCCCTTCTTTTTTCATATATATTTTTTTTCCAATTAGCATGTGCACAAAAACTGATAAAGTAAGAGTACCTTTGAAAACGGAACCAGCACAAGTAGTGCCAAGTGCCCTTAGTAGTCTCTGAAGGGCACCAATTAAGTCCTATAATCTTCCCATCAAATTTTAGCTTCATTTTATTTGGTATTTAGCCCAGTCTGAACACCCAGTTCCCACTGTGGAAAAAGGAACAATCTGTTCTCTTCTCCATGCTCCTGCTACATAATAGTACTGAGTTTGTTTTTTATTCTTAGAATAGCAAGCGTTGTAGTTGAGCTGCCAAACTAGATTAGTAGAATTTGCTTCTGTACTGCTATCCAGGGGGACCAAGTGCTAGGATAGTTAGAGGCATATGACTCCCATCAGCTCCCCAGGGAACTTGATGTATGTTACAGAGGGCAGAATTTTAGCCTGCATGAATTTAGTTTTCCCTTCGATTTAATGTTTTGGGACCGTAAATAAGGAGGCAGCACCATGTTTCTCTTAGCTTGCTCTTAAAGTAATGTTCTTAATAGTATTATTTTTCCTCACTGTTAATCGTATTAGGTTTTAATAAGAAGTTTGCTCCTTGTTCTTCTATAATATGAAGAAATACAAGTTCTGGTTTATTCTTTCTAATTCCCCATATCTTCTCCCAAATTCAGGAAACAAAGAAATCACCTGGATGATGTTAGAGGCTGGAGCAGAGACTGATGTTGTCAACTCTGTAGGAAGGACCGCAGCTCAGATGGCTGCTTTTGTGGGTAAGGTTAAGGTGTAATATCATTTCCTAAATCCCTAAAATAAAATGTTAAGTTTTGATGCTTTGTATTGGTGAAACAGTGTTCAATAACCTGTCCTGAACTGACACGGTTCTTTTTCTTCACATTTCATCCTGTAACAGAGTCCATTTATGTTTTATTTCCATGTTCGTTTCTTCAATGCACAAGTGATGATATCTGTAAGAATAGATGTTGCTGTTCTCCAAGTGTGCAAGTTCATGCAGTGTCGTTATTTTGCAGACAGTAAGAGGAAGCTTGTAATAGTTGAGGTCTCTGAAGTGCATGTGTGTGCTCCTGCAGTACAAAGTGTGTAACTGGAGCTTCCTCTGGAGGAAGGAAAAACACAGTACTACAAACCAGGAGCTCTCATCTGAGCTTTGGCACCGGCATGCTGTGCTGTAATGGTTAGTCATTTCCTGCCCTTCTCCCTCTGCACGTGTGAGAGGGAGAACTCTCAGGACCTGTTCTGAGATAGGTCAGTACATACTAACCTGGACTTGACTAGAATAAGAAAAGAATTGTCATTACAGAGTGCTAGGTGGTCATGGGCAAAACATGCAACCTTTTTTGTTTTCTTTTCTTTTTTTTCTAAACCCTTTTTACTTCTTTACCCACCTCAGCAGTGATCAGAAGATTTCTGCATTAACGTTCCCAAATACAACCCAAATATAGCACTCTTTTTCTTTATTTCCAGTGAAGATTTGTGATAAAATACCAGAAAAAAAGTGGTGTATTTTTCATGAATCAGCTAGTGCTGTCCAGATGGCCCCACCCCCAGCAACCAAAAATGGGGGTCTATTTTCATTTTAATGCAGCCTTTTCATCTTCGTTAAATGTCTGAGAACTCTCCTGCAAGTCCATTAGTTGTTCCGGATTCAAAACCCTACTTTGACATTTAGATTTACTTCCTTTTATAGTGAGTTAGTGCAGTTTCAATTTCAATTGTATTTCCTCTTCTTTTAAAGAGTAAAAGATTGATATTACTCACTTGAGTTTCAACCAGCAAGTCCTTAACTATCCACATAACATGCTGAAGAAGTCCACTCCTATTAATTACACTTAGGATTTGGAGAGATTATTGGAATGGGATGTTGAATTGTGTTATTAGTGAATGATTAATGGCATCTTCAACATAATTTTGGAGAATTCTTGTTTAAAATCATCATATCACCAGAGTAAATATTTTAAAATGTACTGAGATACACTACTCTGCACAAGTCTGAACAGTGGAATCTCTTCTTTTTTTATTCTCTGTCCAATCAATTCATCTGTTGTTGTGTGGGAAGTGAGGATGCTTCTTCTATCATTGTCTTACCCTGTGCTCTATTAGCTTTGAACAGTCTCTTCAAAAACAGTGAAGGGTTTTAAATCCTGGAATTTGGTTGTCTGTGTCTTCCACTGATGATAAATTGAGTTAATGCCAAGTTAAATCAGTCAATTTAAAGAATGTGGCCCTGACCTAGAGAAGCTAAGTGTTACTTTTGCTTCAGCCTAGTAATCCATCGCTTTGGTAGATGGGGAAAACAAGGAGCAGGCGCAACTTCTCTCATGCTCTTTCTTTCATCACAGTCCTCCCCTTTTTTTCTTTCAGTAAATACTAAGCATGTTCTGTTATTTAGATTAATACACTACTGTCTGTTTGGGGCCTGAGAACTTGTAAGAAGTTTGAATGCAAATGTCATCGATTTTTGAAAATGCAACGTGGAGAGAACTTATGTTAAGAAATTTTAACACCGATATGGCACTACTAGTATAGCTGCACATCAGTCAGAATACTGGCTTTCTTTATGGCTTGATTCTGAACATAATAAATAACTTCAGGGAGTTATACCTATTCTTTCAGTTTGGGCCTAACAGGGAGAAAGGATGCATGAAGGGGATGGAGTTCTCGAAACGAAATTTCATGAAGTTATTTTCTTCTTGAAGTCAGTAAGTCATGCTTTAAAGAGAAGCAAGACCTGCCTGTTACCAGTCTAAAGCATGTCAAGCTTAGCTCCTTTGTGGATAATCCTCATCTGTGTTGCTTATTAAGTTTCAGGGTTCTTTGGTGATTTTTGTTGTTGTTATGATTACATTTTGTTAGTGATTGTTTTTTCTTGTGTGTTTTTAGGTCAGCATGATTGTGTGACCATCATCAACAACTTTTTTCCACGTGAAAGGCTGGACTACTATACTAAACCACAAGGCTTAGATAAAGAACCAAAACTGCCAGTAAAGTTGGCTGGGCCTCTCCATAAAATTATCACTACTACTAACATGCATCCTGTTAAGGTGAAGTAGCATGTGAATTGCATGTGTTCATTGGCATGGGAACTGTTTTTTTTATGTCAAAAAGCATTCAGCTCTTCCATGAATCCAGTTGAGATCAAAAGCATTATCTACTAACTCAGATGCTTCTGAAAATGAGAAAGAATCAGGCCTAATGTCTAGACATGACTAAAAAACTGAAGCTATTTGAGTGTTCAAATAAGTTAGAACCTTGAACTAATACCTTTTAAGTGAAGAGATTCATATTTTTAACAAAACAAAGATTATTTTCTGGATTTATTTTTTCCTAGCCTTACTCAAAGTGAAAACATAAAACAATTCTCATTATTCTGTTAGTGCTTGTCTCAGCATGTATATTCCTACCTTAATCACTGGTTAACCATGGTAACATTTGCTGCTGTTTCTGAACGTATATGCAAGAGATATTTATTTTGACTTGCCAGTATATTTGCTGAAAATAAAGCTTATGTGAGGTTGATGTGTTCCGTGGAGCCACTTAAGTTGTACAGGTCCAGTTTATTTTAGGTGTTCAAAAGGAAATACATTTTAGGACAGTGTGTAGTAGTTTCTGTAAGTGCTTCTTTTAAAATAGCTGTAATTCTTCAAGTAGCTCTCTTTCTTACAGTTTTTTAATACCAGTATTGATTTTGAACACTTCTTGTATGGGAACTGTGTATTACAGTATAGTGAATAATAATAATAAATAATGACACTGACAGAAGAAGGGGAAGAGAGCATAAGATGGAAGTAGAGGAATATTAGAAACTCCACTGATATTTAGTTAAAAGACCTATTTAAACTTTAATGCTAGTAAGTAAGTTTAAAGATATACTAGCTCTGATATGGATTACATCTTCTTGAATCTTTGTCATAGATTGTGTTGCTAGTAAAAGAGAACCCTTTGTTGGCTGAAGTAGAAGCACTGCAGAAATGTTACAGGGTTCTGGATCTAATTTGTGAGAAATGTATGAAGCAGAAAGATATGAATGAAGTACTTGCTATGAAAATGCACTACATCAGTTGCATCTTCCAGAAATGTGTTACGTTCCTAAAAGAGCGAGACGATAAACTAGATGGATTCATCAAAAAGTAAGTATTTCTACACAAAGGTCTGAAGTATGCATATGAGCTAGATTTACAGGTATCAGAAAAAGACAACTGTAATAGGAATAGTTGGATTGGTTTAGGTAAAGGCTCTGACAAGTAAATTTTGAAATAATCCCAGTGCATTCTTCAGTGTTTGTTTTTATTTTGTTTTAACCCCAACAAAGCATTTTGCTACTTCACTCTCACGTAGATACTGGTCTGCTTGTGGATGATTATTTTTCAGTGTGTGGCTTAATTATTAAGTACTCGTTTCAGAGCATACACTGAATTATTTTTTATTTCATAACACTTGTGCATTAGAATACAAATAATTTCACTTGCATTTTATACACTTCTGAGTTTAAAGTTTCAGAATTATTTTGAATGATAAATCTTCTCTATTAATTAAAATATGGAATAGGACAGAATGAGGACAGACTACAACATGCTGTGTTTGTTCTTGAACATTTACTGTATGATTTCTTATTTGACTTTGTTTTTAAAAAATTTAGTCTCTTGAAGGGGAGAGATAAAGATGGTTTCCCTGTGTATCAAGAGAAGCTAATTCGAGAAAGTATCCGAAAGTTTCCTTACTGTGAAGCTACATTGCTCCAGCAGCTTGTGAGAAGTATTGCTCCTGTTGAACTAGTAAGTTTTTTCTATCAAGAAAATATTTTCAATAACTTCAGTAGTAAATTCAGTTTAAACTAAGTCATCTTTCATTTTCTTAGCTTCTTCAGTGTTTTATGCTAAGCAAAGTTTTTGGATGTCCCTGAGTTCTCTGGTAAAATGGAAGTTCATTTTATATGTTGCAAGAGAATACTGTAAAATATTTCAACCTAGTAGTGTTGGTTGCTTTTTGTTGTTGTTGTTGTTCTGTTTTTGTTTTTGTTTTTTTTTTCCCCCTGTGCCAATACCAAATGCTTAAATGCCTCAGCTTTTAAAGGAAATTGAAAGAGTTTGTTTATGTGGCTGAGCTTTCTTTTCGTACTCTGGGATGTCCATCCAGTTTCTCTTTTCCAATGTGCTTTTACAAACTGTAGATTCAGACAGAGATGATGATTTCTTCTTTCCAGGGTCCAAGTGGACTTCCAGATTGAATCATTTCCTATGTTTAATGCATTCATTATTTCCAGTGTATGTGAGAAGTTGATAATATTTGATGGTAGAAAAGGGAAAAACATTCTGTGAAGCTCCCTTTATCACAAGGAGAAACAAGATGATGGCATATGCACAGTACAATGTGTATCTGAATTAGGAAATCATAATTACAAGTAAAATATTTAACTTCAGCTTTCCTCATACGTCTTTGCTAACACACCTCATTATAGTAGTTTTCATTAGTTAATCTTACACAAAAGTTGTTATTCTTTTTTTAAAAACTGTGTTCTCTCTGGTGTCTGAGAGCTAGATGTTACAAACCCTAACACTGGGGAAATGGCACAGTTTTTTGACATACTTGGATTACGCTGAGTGAATTAAAAATAGCCTCCATCTTAAGTGGCTCCAGTGAATGAAAATGTCCTGAGGTTTAATGCAATCCCTACTGTTTGCCTAAACCAGAAAAATAAACACAGTATGAAAATGTAAGCCTTCATGATGCATTAAGAGCTGCCTTAGAGTAAACATATTCCTTCCTCTCTCTTTTCTTAGAAGAGCTTGCAGCCTTCTCCCTTTAAAGACATCTGCTTTGTTGCACTGTATTTTTGTCCATTTTACAGAACTGGAAAAGATAAGATGCTATAAATTTTTAATTTCCTGGAAGCCCTTGACCTTTGGCAATTACTCGGATTTGGTCTGGGCATCTCAGAACTGGTGTAGTAGTTAGGGCCCTGCATATTCCATGGTGGTCCAACTATTTAAGGATTTACAGAGAGCTGGAGAAACTTGACGTTGTTTCCTCTGTTTACATCATTGCCCAAAATAACTTAGTTTATGGTTACCAGTAAAATATACTCAATCTTACTGCCTGTATTGCATGGGAAAGATACTGCAAATAATAATAAATAATATATAAATAATAAGCAAATAATTGTTTTGAAAATTCGAAGTTCTGACTATTCGGTCTGCAGTCTGAGTACACTGAGCACGACAGTACACCAGTGCTAAATAAAACATGTTTTAACAAAAAATCTGTACCATCACAGAGACTAATATGCAAAAACCTGCTGCATAGGATCTACAAGTGGATGCCTGTGAAAAGACCACTGAGTTCTTTAATAGTATTAGGAATAGTAATATTCATTAGTTATAGTTAATTATAGTTAATAACACTTCATTAATTCATCCAAGAGATACGTTACAGGGGCATCCATGATACAACAGCAAAAGCAATGGGGTATTCCAATAGAAGAATGGCACAAAGAACAGATGGCACAAAAGTAAAATAGTTCAAGTAGCACAGGAATAGATGTACATGGAGCACGTTTCAGGAGTTATTTCAGGTGGAAATGAGGAAAGCAAAGCTATCCATTAGTAGTAATATACTTGTATTTGTGAACCTCAATGGGTACAAAAATCATCTTTTAAAGCTTCTGAACTTTGTCTCCATGTTTTAATGTGACTGAATGCTTCATTTGGAGGTCTAGACTTCTAATTTAGGAACCTTATGCAATTAATGGATCTTCAAGGAAGATTCAGAGCATTAAAAGTAAAACTTGTTCTCTGAAGAGAAAGGAATCTATTTTCCAAATGCAGCGGAGTCAGTGGCGAATATTTATACTTCAAATCATCTAGCTTGTCTGCACAGAAAAATAGCAGTTGTTTGAATATACAGGCTAACACAGGTGCTTTGTATTTTATATATTTGTTACATTTAAAATTCTGTCTATTCTACATGAAACTAACAGTGTTATTTAGGACTACTCATATACTTAATGACTGTTTATGTCTTAGGTAGTGCCTTCTATATTATCCAAACATTTGCCCTGCATTAATAATGCTTCCCTCCAAAATAGCTTTTATAATTATCAGTATTCATCAGTTAAGGAAGGGGTAAATCTCACTCTTTATAATGAGCTTCTTGAATAATCCCACAATACGCAGTTACTTAAAAGTCCCGTTATCTTTGCCTTCAAATTTTAGTTTCATTGCACCATGCTTCTGGTATTGATTCAAAACAAGGGCACAGGATAAGGGAGCATTCTGTGCAGCCATTGATTCTTCAAAATGTAAGCATGTGCTAAAAAGCTAAGAGATAGTTACCTTCAAATCCATCTCCTTTTTTGCAGAATAAAAAAAAAAAATGGTAATTTTTATCTTCCCTTCCACAGAAGCGAAGGTCTAAGTTAACTTTATATACAAAAATGGATGTAGCTGTATGCATGCTAAATTGTTCATGCTACTTGAAGCTTTATGATTTTGTTTTGTATTCTTGCTGTTACAGCATCTTCAGTGAGACTAAGCTGGCCACTTAGAAACTTGAATTACTTTGCTTTTCTCTCTATTGTCCCTCTTCACATTGATTTTTTTTTTTTTTTTTTAAACTGAAGCCTACAGGATAACTGCAGTATTTGCTGTGTTTTACAATTGATTTTGTTCTCATTACCCCTTCTTGACTTTCAGGGTTCTGATCCTACAGCATTTTCTGTACTTACACAAGCTATTACTGGCCAAGTGGGTTTTGTGGATGCTGAATTCTGTACAACTTGTGGGGAAAAGGGAGCAGACAAAAGATGTTCAGTATGTAAAATGGTAAGAACCCATAAATAGTTATAAGGTATCACACAAGTTAGTACCATTGAGGTGATGAGGATTTTGAATGTTTGGCTATTTACCATGTAAGCTTATGAGGAATCGATCACATGTACATCTGCACTGCAAACATACAAGTCATCTATTTCTAGGAGAGATGGCTGCAGTTCCAAGTAGGAGTACGTGGATTGCCAAGTGTCTTATGTTTAAGGATTAAGAAAGAATAAAATTTCTGCATGTTCAGAGTTAAGCAAAACAAACTATGCTTCTAGAGTTTTGTATAGGTTAGAATTGCTTTATGACCTTACAAATTGCTTTAAAAAATACCATTAAATGCTATACATAGAAAGATTTTACTTGAGGCACTAAAAAATATAAGATTTTTGTGTATTTTTATAATACATGAAGATGAATTAATGGCTCTGACTTTCAGGTGCTGTACTGTGACCAGAACTGCCAGAAAATACACTGGTTTACCCACAAAAAAGTCTGCAAGACCCTGAAGGAAATTCACGAGAAACAAGAACTTGAAGCTGCCAAAGAAAAAAGAAAACAAGAAAAAAAGCAGAAGAAAGGTTAGGATCTATTGGTTTGCTTGCTGAAACTAAGGCAACATGGACTGTACCATAAGGAACAACAGTAACAAGTCTTAAAAATCTGTAACAGCTGAAGTTAAAAGAAATGTCTTTGTTGTAATGTAACAACATAACATGCATTTGTTGGAATTAAGTCTTTCAGTTTGCAAATGCTGTATACTTTCTAAAACCTGTTTTTTGCTGCTAGAGTTACATAGGTTTCTACAACTGAAGCATTCTGGATTACATTACACTATTTCAAAATCCAAATTTTAAAACAAAATAATGAAGAGGTTCATGACACTCTGCTTTTCATTGGAGGTATTGCGAGTTCCTCAGAGACAGGATCTTGGTAGATGGCTCTTCTCCCTCCTGTTCTAAAAAGGGAGGCTAACTTTTTTTTTATAACATTAATACTGCAGTACCTACATTTTCATTTTAACTCCTTCAGACACATGGTTAACACACTACAGACTTTATCAGATTTTCTATTTTTCACAAGACAGTGAACTAATCCTAGCTTCAAGTCCCCTTGTGGTGGTGGTGTATCAACCACCATCACATATGTATGATCTTCATATCAACAGTAGTTTCAGTTCAGAAAGCTACTAATACCCCTTACACATCCTATATATCAGCAAAAACGATAAAATATAAAAAAAAAAAAAAAATCCACAGCTGTAACTACAGGTGAAAACAAGAGTTTACGAGTGTCTACTGCAGAAGGGTGAGTGCTAAGAAACTACAGGCTGAAGCATAGACTAAAGAAGTTGTTAGCTCCATAGCCCAATGGGACCATGGTATGTTTTGGCAATGTTGTGGCTAGCGAGGACATTGTTTTCAACTGGTTATCAGTCATAACAGAATAAGAAACCAAGGGGGATTACTTCTGAAGATGCCTTCTGAAGGGCCCCCAACTAGGCTTTCCTCTCTTTCTTTTCATAATTGTTAGCATGTGACCCCCACTTAGCAGAATCAGGGCATAAAGTTATTGAAGTGTTTTTTCTCTGAAAAAAAAATTGCTTAAAAATTAAAGTTGTACTAGCTGACTCCTTTCCATGCAGTCAGGTTATAAAATTTGGGATGACTCATTTCAGCTGGAGTTCATTGTGGCCAACTGTTCATTAGCAACAATTTCTTCAGTCTATTATGTTATAAAAAAAAAAAAAAAAGCTTCCTGCACAATTATATAAGTAACTTTTTTTTTTTTTTTTACAGAACACCTGTATTCTATGTTTAATCAGCCTGCAGCCATTCTTTGAAGAGTGAACTGTAGTGTCAGTAAAGCATGTTTGAATTCAAAGTTAAAATAACAGCGGAGTTCTGCTCTGTTCCTCTACGTATGAAAAGGAACTGTGGCAAAATTGTAGAGAAATTAATGAGAGCTTTGTGTAGAGTTAGTTTCAGAATAATCTTATGGTGATTTAAGCAGAACTCTCATGTCTTACGTCTTTGTTAGTGATGCTTGCTAAAGTAGTCACTTTTTAATGCAAAGTTTCCTAGCATTCATTCTTCTGGAATAAAAGTGGTTTGCTAGCAGATGAGTTCTGTATTTACGGATGATGGCTCTTCTCTTTTGTCTAGATGAAGTGCAACTAGGAGAGTCTAGTACTACAGATGAAGAACAGTCAGCTCCTGGTCCAGATGCTACCAAAGAAGTGGATCCAAATCATGCTGCTGACCGAACAGAAGAAGCTGAACTTGCCAAAGAGTCCGAGGCACTAGCCCTGAATCCTGACAGTCCCCTGGAAAGTGAGACTAGCTTAGCTGCCGTTGATCTTCAAAAAATACAAGATTCTGAGGAATAAGAGGAGGGTAGGAAGGGACTAAGCATTCTGGTGAAGTCCCTGTACCCCAAGGGTCAGAGATATTTTTTTTTGCTGACCGTGTCTGAGTTCTTACAGCATGGCTTATGCAAGACTCTCTATGAAAGCATATCTCTGTTCACGCTGAGATGAAATACTGGCTAGTTTGTCTTTAGGATCTGTTGTAGAATAAAATAACAAAAAAATTATGATAAAAACTAGTGGCATAGATCCATCTGTATGTGTACCAGCAGTAACCATAGTAAAATCTATGAGTATCTGTGGTCAATCAGCCACTTAGTTTAAATTTTAAAAAGTGTTTTGGATTATTCATGTTTTCAGAACATGAAATCTATTTTATTTGTAATTCAAATATTTTTTTCTGCAAGAACACAGAACTGCAGTTAAAACATTGGGAAGCCAACTGTTAAATTGCTTTTTTACACCGCTTTAGGAAGCTTTATCTGAAAGAATTCAGTAGCAGTTAAGTTTCTAAAGATACTCATCTGAATTCTCAACTTCTCATGACATTATTGTAAATATTTTTGACTAGTGAGTGCACAAAAATAGTGTCTATTTTGTGGCAACTTTATTAAATGATAACTGCTGTTTCAGATATCTCAAACTTACTGTGAAATGTGTGTTTCAAGAGAATTGATTTCATTATTTATTTGCTCAAATATAGTCCAAGTTTATCAAAGCCTAATGAAGGGAAGACCAGAAGGATTTTAAATATTTTGACTCTCCCAAATAATAGTTTCTGAATCCCAGCTTTCGGGTGAAGATGCCTTAGAACACACTGGGATGTTCATGAGTTATTTTATAAACATAAAAGATGTTTAATATTGCACATGCTAAACCTGGTCAGAATGAACTAAACGGGAATGTTCATGTATTCATTGATACAATTGTGATTTCACTTAGGCTTTCAACTAAATAGCTTATATTGAAAACAGCACCCCTTACCTTTGCTGTTTTCACTCAGATTAGCTGCTGTTTTGTATGAAATTAAAGGGAATGCCACAACTAAAACACTACTTGCTGCATAAGAAGGATGGTAGAGTTTGATATCCTACAACTGTTGGATGAATAACTGATGTTTTGAACATGGCAATATCCTTCAACGTAGAAGAATAAGGACCACCCTCCATACAGAGGAAAAATGTTATTAATTTTTTACTATTTAATATATTGAAAGTTTTTGTTTATTATTCTTCAACTTGTAAGAGTGAGGATACATAAATGCAGGGAATGTATCTTTTGTATGATCCAAGAGTGTTTTAATTTCAATGATTAAATGAATAAAATGTGAAGAATAAAGGGAAGGTTTTCAAAAGCTGGGAGCTGAGTGGCAATTCTGTTTACTGCATCGGTGAGGGCTGCCGGGGCATGCTGCGATGTTCTCATGTGAGATATGTGGGCTTCATGTAGCTCAGGTGTGCAAGTTTATTTTTATGACAGCTGGGGCCAAGAGCCAACGGGGGGCAGAAAGCAAGAAATGTGTGTCTGAAACTTAGATAGGGAGTCACAGTAACTGCTGCCACATGCAGAAGTGCTCCTTATTCCCAATTCTACACAAAGCTGTTGGGGCTCATTGGGATGTATTTCTCTTTTAACACTTCTCTGGTAATGCCATTCATTCAGAGCAAATGATTCAGAGTCTTAGAAGTGTCATAAAATCCACAGCACAAATCCTGCTTTCATTCCACCAGCCAACACCTTTCTTGATAAAGAAAAATCCAAGCAACAGAGAAACTCTGGAAATCGGAAATAAGTGTGAAGGCTACCTGGTGGAGATTATGGAGATGTGTTTTTATCATTCCAACTTCAGAAGGGTTCTGAATCGTTACGAGCAGAGGATGCCACGCTTCATTCTCTTTGCAGTGAATCTCAGAACAAAAGCAATACAAATTAAGGCCCTGGTGGCCTCAGAAGAGAGCTACTTCAGCCTTCCTCAGCTTGAGCTGGTGGCAGCTTTTCTGTTGGGAAATGACAATAAGTTCTGCATACACTTGAGATAATGAGGAGCCCTTGTACAATCATGAATTGGAAGAAACATCTCACGTGACGTTACTGATACAGAGCTTAATATAGAACGAAAATTAACATACAATTTACTGATTCATTAAGCAAGGTTTTAAGTGATAAGACAGCTGTGGAGTGCAAAGCCAAGAGATAGCTCTTGCGTCTTCACGGGTATACGAGTCACAAGACTTTTTTTCCTCTCCACTGACCTTGCTTTCTAGGAAACATGAAGTCCTCCCATCTGCTTTTCCAGCTGTTTGCTAGATACAAGGACATGGCAGCTGTGCATGTGTACAGCCTGCTGAACCACTGTACTTGTTTCCTAATTCACTTCAAGGCTATTTTTTTTTTTTTAATATTTACTCTTTCTATTGCCTTCTGGGAAATCTGAATTAGGAACATTGAAACAAGCTTCTAAAACTAAGTATATCTTCTAGTGAACTGATAATGCACGTTCAAATCACTTTCGATTACTGATTACTTGCCGAGGCGATCGGCTGCGGGGCAGACGCGTTCTGCAGAGGAGCGGGGGATCGGCCAGGCAGGGCTCATTTCTCCGGCACCGAGCCCACTCGACGGAGCCGCCAGGGCCCGGCAGCCCTCGCCAGGGAGGGGAACGAGGCCACAACGAGGCGGAGGCGGAGCCAGCAGCCAGCAGCGCCCCCTCCCCGGCCGGTCAAACGCTGCCCCCAGGGAGCGCGGCCACCAGGACGGGCAAACAGCGCGTGGCGCCTCAGAAGGGAGTGGCGCGGCAGTTGGCGCAGGCAGGGCGAGCAGGCAGGGCAGAGCGCGCCCCGCCCATACGAACACCTCCTCTAACGGCGGTGTACCGCTAGCTCAGCTGCGGTGGTGTACACCAGGCACAGTGCGCTCTCCAGGAACTCTGTACACACCCAGACCGACTGCCCGCTCAAAACTGCGGCAGTTCAGGTCTCCGGGTGCAGGGAGTGGCTGAGCCTGTTGCTACCACCTGCGGGGGGCAGAGAGACTGTGTGTGTGAGGTGTGAGCAGGTGGACGACCTGATCCGCCTCATGGCAGAACTCTAGGAGGAGGTCGAGAGGTTGAGGGATATCAGGGAGTGTGAGCAGGAGATAGACTTGTAGAGTGACTCCTTGCGTGGCCTGAAGGACAGGTACCGGGGTGAGATACCCCAAATGGGGGTGGACCCCCTGCCCTGCTGCTGTTGGGCAGAGGCAGGGGACCTAGGAGTTGAGGAGGAATGGAAACAGGTCCCTGCTCGACATCCCAGGCGATGCCCCCCCCTACCGGTCCCACCTTCCCAGGTGCCCCTGTGCAACAGGTTTGAGGCCCTGGAGCCTGAGAGACCAGTAGCTGAGGAAGAGGTAGAAAGTCTACCCAGGAGGATGCCTAGGGTGAGGAAGTCGACTCCAGGCCTCAGGACTGGTTCCACCAGGACAGAAAGAAGGGTGATTGTTGTGGGCGACTCCCTTCTCAGGGGAACAGAGGGACCTATTTGTTGGCCTGACCCTACCCGTAGGGAAGTCTGCTGCCTCCCTGGGGCCAGGGTCAGGGACATTGCCAGAAAGCTTCCCAACCTGATTCGCCCCTCTGACTATTATCCTCTTTTCATAGTCCAGGCTGGCAGTGATGACACTGAAGAGAGAAGCCTGAAGACCATCAAACGGGACTTTAGGGGACTGGGACGGTTAGTGGATGGAGTGGGAGTACAGGTGGTGTTTTCATCCATCCCTATGGTGGCAGGGAGGGGTACAGAGAGGACACGGAAAGCCCACCTGATAAACACGTGGCTCAGAGGCTGGTGCCAACACAGGAAGTTTGTTTTTTCTGACCATGGGGTGCTTTACTCGGCACCCGGCCCGATGGCCGCGGACGGGTCCCTGTCTCTAAGGGGAAAACGGATCCTTGGCCAGGAGCTGGTGGGGCTCATTGAGAGGGCTTTAAACTAGGTGAGAAGGGGGACAGGGCTGAAGTAAGGCTTGTTAGAGCTGTGCCAGGGGGAACAATGGCAAGTCTGGGAGAGAAGGCAATGGCCCAACTGAAGTGCATCTACACTAATGCATGCAGCATGGGTAACAAACAGGAGGAGCTGGAAGCCATCGTGTGGCAGGCAGGCCACGACTTAGTTGCCATCACGGAAATGTGGTGGGACCACTCCCATGACTGGAGTGCTGCAATGTCTGGCTATAGGCTCTTCAGAAGGGACAGGCAGCATGGAAGGGGTGGTGGTGTGGCTCTCTATATCAGAGAGAGTTTTGATGTCGTGGAACTTGAGGCTGGGAATGATAAGGTTGAGTCCCTATGGGTTAGGATCAGCGGGAAGGCCAACAAGGCAAGCATCCTGGTGGGGGTCTGTTATAGACCACTGAACCAGGATGAGGAGACTGATGAGGAGTTCTACAGGCAGCTGACAGAAGTTGCGAAATCGTCAGTGCTTGTCCTTGTGGGGGACTTCAACTTCCCAGATATACCCTGGAAGCACAACACAGCCCAGAGAAAGCAGTCTAGGAGGTTTCTGGAGAGCATGGAAGATAGCTTCCTGACACAGCTGGTTAGTGAGCCTACCAGGGGAGGTGCCCCGCTAGCCCTTCTCTTCACAAACAGAGAAGGACTGGTGGGAGATGTGGTGGTTGGAAACTGTCTTGGGCAGTGAACATGAAATGGTAGAGTTCTCCATTCTTGGAGAAGCCGGGAAGGGGACCAGTAAAACCGCTGTATTGGACTTCCGGAGGGCCGACATTGAACTGTTCAGGACGCTGGTTGGTAGAGTCCCTTGGGAGGCAGTTCTGAAGGGCAGAGGAGTCCAGGAAGGCTGGGCACTCTTCAAGAAGGAAATCTCGATAGTGGTACTGGGGCCGGTCCTCTTTAATATCTTTATCGATGATCTGGATGAGGGGATCGAGTGCACCCTCAGTAAGTTGCAGATGACACCAAGTTAGGTGCATGTGTTGATCTGCTCGAGGGTAGGAAGGCTCTGCAGGAGGATCTGGATAGGCTGGACCGATGGGCTGAGGTCTACTGTATGAAGTTCAACAAGGCCAAATGCCAAGTCCTGCACCTGGGGTGCAATAACCCCAAGCAGAGCTACAGGCTGGGAGAGGAGGGGTTGGAAAGCTGCCAGGCGGCGAAGGACCTGGGAGTATTGGTGGATAGTCGGCTGAATATGAGCCATCAGTGTGCTCAGGTGGCCAAGAAGGCCAGCGGCATCCTGTCTTGTATAAGAAGCAGTGTGGCCAGCAGGTCTAGGGAAGTGATTGCCCCCCTGTACTTGGCTCTGGTGAGGCCGCACCTCGAGTACTGTGTTCAGTTTTGGGCCCCTCGCTACAAGAAGGACATCGAGGTGCTTGAGCGAGTCCAGAGAAGGGCGACGAAGCTGGTGAGGGGCCTGGAGAACAAGTCCTACAAGGAGTGGCTGAGGGAGCTGGGCTTGTTCAGCCTGGAGAAAAGGAGGCTCAGGGGCGACCTTATCACTCTTGGTAAGTACCTTAAAGGAGGCTGTAGCGAGGTGGGGGTTGGTCTATTCTCCCACGTGCCTGGTGACAGGACGAGGGGGAACAGCCTAAAGTTGCACCAGGGGTGTTTTAGGTTGGATGTTAGGAAGAACTTCTTTACCGAGAGGGTTGTGAGGCATTGGAATGGGCTGCCCAGGGAAGTGGTGGAGTCACCATCCCTGGAGGTCTTTCAAGGACGTTTAGATGTTGAACTTAGTGATCTGGTTTAGTGGAGGACTTGTTAGTGTTAGGTCAGAGGTTGGACTCGATAATCTTGAGGTCTCTTCCAATCTAGACAATTCTGTGATTCTTTGGTGCAGCTAGATATTCAAGGATTTTCTTCATCTAACGAAGGGAAATTTTCAGCAAAATTTGAAATTACCTTTGTAATTTGAGTACTTTGTACATGTACATAAGTAGCAAACGCACCTTTTCACTAATGACTGTAAAACACAGACCTTTTTACAAAGCTCACATGGAGGAGTGTAATGGAAAGCCCTGCTTAGTAAAAGTAAGGTTGATTTGACAATCAGTATTTCTACTGACTTGTGGTTTGCTTGACAGCATCCAACACTTACAAACTACAGGTGTGAACAAGCAGCAAATACTACAATGAAGGGCTTCTGGATGACATGATAGGCTGTTTTGTTTGTTTTTTTACTCTGTATTCCTGGGACATTTGTGTGCAACAGTGAGAGGGCCAAAACTCTAGAGGTTTTGTTGGACTTTTCACCATCAAAGACCATATAAGGGTAAAGTAACTCAGTCATCTCTGAGCCCATCTGTATGCTCAAGAAGATTACAAGAAGTACAGTTAAAATCCTTTAAGATTTACTCATGTGAAATGCTTTTTGTTGTTTTCAAAATCTATATTATTTGGGGAAAATGAAGTTGTTAGTTGTTAAAAAAGGTTCTATAATAAAATTCTTCATGTTTTGCATTCCAGAATTTTCTAAGCAGAAAACTTTAAAATAGGAAATTTCACTTTGATTTTTCTTTAAGCTAAAGAAGACAGGGACCAAAGAAATATTGCAGGCCAGAAATATTGTGCCTCTGATTTGATCCAAAAATTTGAAATCAATGAAATTTACTCTGAAGTGACATTGCTTACTAACTGAGCTCCCATTTCCATGTGGGGTGCAGTCTGCTTTCAAAGAAAACATTAAATTCAGCCTTTTCCATGTCAATTATGACATGTGAAATCTGATGTGAATCTACAGATTCTGGGATTGTGAAATTGCTGCTATGAAATTATTACATTGCAGACTACCTCTGTGAGCACAGCCAGCTGTAAGAGTTCAAAAGAGCCAGACAATCTAGGGATTATTTGATCTAGCTTCTCTGTAAGCTTATTCTGTTTGAGAAATTAAATGTTCTTGAAACCTACCAAGGTGTTGATCTACCTTTTAAAACCTCAGAGATGAGGATGATTTAAGGGCATTTAGAAAATGCATACAGCTTTAAGCAAGAAAAATAAGGAAGCTGAAATCAAAAAGGAAGGAATCTAACATCAAAAAGGTGAAAAGAATTACAAGGTTTAACAAAGGATGAAGTCCTGTATCTGGGATGGAATAATATCAAGCAGCGGTACAGGCTGGGATTTGTCTGGGTCTGTTGAAAAGCACCTGGAAGTCCTGGCGGGCAGCAAGCTGCCCCTGAGCCAGCAGTATGCCCTGGCAGCACTGAAGGTAAAGACAAAAGTATAGTCAGCAGGTCGAGGGTGTAATTATTCCACCTGACTTGGCACTTGTTAGGCCACACCTGGAATACTGTGTCCAGTTTTGGTCAACCTGGACCAAGAGAGACATGAAAAAACAAGAGAGCTTCCAGCTAGTGTGCCATCGTGGTGATATGAGAGCTGGAGGAGCTTGTTCAACTCCAGAGAAAGGACGACTTGGAGAGATATAATCGCAGTCTTATAACACCTAGAGGTAGCTACAGAGATGATGAACCATCTTGATGGAGATGCACAATGACGGGACAAGAGCCAACAGGCCCACGTTGTTGCAGGCAGAATTCCATCTGGATATGAGAAAGTTGCTCGGGATTGCAATTAAACAAACACTGCCAGAGGTTGCCAAGAAGTGGTGGTCTCACCCTCCCTGGAAATATTTGACTTGTCTTGACAGGATGCTGGATAACCTAATGTCAGGCCCTGCTTTCAACAGGGGTTGGACCCACAGATCCCTGCCAGCCTAGACTGCTCCGTGACTCAGTGCTAGCTGAGGACAAAAAAAAAAGGAACTCAGAAGACAAGCCCTGGGCTGAAGAAGGGCTTTGATATGTCAGATAGCATTGACTGAAAGTAAGCCTTTGGCAGAATGGAGAAGGAAAGATGTGAGGAAATGTATTACTTTACATCTGCATACACATTGCCTGCTGGCTCCCTTTGTGGTAACTGCCTTGAGAAGCCAAAAGCGTTAGGTGTATTGCTACAGCACTGGCAGCAGGCTGGGACCAGTGCGCTTCATGTGATATGCCCCGTCTCCACAAGGACTGCTAAATAGAGGCCCGCATCCTGGGGGAATATGAGCAGACAGAGACAAGAGCCAGATTTCAGCACTTAAGAGCTCCTGGCTCCACAGCAGTGAGACCCAACGCAGCATCCTCCTAAAACTAAGAACTTTTGGTGAATTCGTGCAGCTCACAAATCAGCAAATTGGAACTTTAACTCCTCTAATAAATTAGAAAAGCTTAATGAGGTTTATCTGATATCTATTTTGACGGAGGAACCCAAATTACTAGTAGTGAACATAATAAGTCAATATTAGCCAGTAGAAATGGTAAAGAATAAAGTAATTCATCCTTAATTTCTTAAAAAATTGGCTTCTATTTTGGCTTTAATAATTTGTGGTAACAGAAGCATGGTAAGAATTGCATTTCAAACATCTTTTATTGTAACATTGCCACTATTTATAATTTGATTTCTTTATTTCGTGACTCTCCACATAATATACATGTATTTGATAATAAAAGGAATATTACACTAATACTTTTTGTTGCTGGAAGTTCATTTAATTGGATGTGGGGTTTGGTGTACTTCTGTTATAGAGATATTAACTTATGTAAGAAGTTTATATCTGCTCTAGACAGAGGAGTGACTTTTTTCTTAAGCAAGAAAGCAGTCATCTAAATTGGATTGTCAGCTTCTCAGGGGAATCTTCTGCTTTGTTTTCAAGACGTCTTTCTCGACAGGTGGATACTTTGTTCCAGTCAAGAGAGGAAAATACCATTACAGATCTTGTCATTGCCCGTAGTAAAACAGCATCTTCAGGGTTCTCAAATGGAACTCTGCAAAAAGAACAAATCAAATGTAAATTACCTCAATGTTTCCAAACTCATTTGGAGCTAACTTACTAAGCACACTTTGTGTAGAAAATGAAGGTAGAAGTCACGATGATACTAACAGCGAGGATTTTAAAAAATTTAATTTTGGAAGGTTTCCTTCTGTCACCAAATTTTTAAAAAGCAAAACAAAACTAGAGAAGTTCAGAATCACAGGACTCTAAGGAAAAAATATTCATGCAATAAATTATTTAAAATACATTTAAGGCAGACTTGAATTTGCTATTTTGTTTTCACTGCTTCTTTTTCATGAAAAGTATAATTGTTGTACATTTTCATGTTCTGATTCTTAGAAGTGTAAATCATAAAACTGTGTACTTTATGATTTCATAGTGATATGATATCCATTAATGCAAATGCAACTTTTATTTCAGCATGGGTCTTTTAAATAGCCACCATGTAAGTGAATCCAAAACTCTGAACACAGAACACCAAGAACTTGTGTTGTTCAGGTATCCCGCCACAGCTGCAGTCTGGGAGAGAGAAGCAGCAGACTTGCAACATCAGTTCAGAATTGACACAGGCTTCATGTTAGACCAAAAAAATTTAGACTCAGATACAGTATTAAAAACTGAATTTGTAAGAACTTATTTCACAAATGTGTAGCTGTAGTAACACATACCTAACAGAAATCATGTGACTATTCCCACTGAGTATAGCACTTTGTTAAATGCTCAGGTACCTTGTAAAGCCTAAGCATCTACGTAAGTAAGATGGAGAGGAAACTGTACACTGTATCCATGAGGACAACTAACTCCACTGAAAGCAGGAAATAATTTTTGAACGTAATTTAGGCTGATTGTAAAGAGCTGTATTCAAAGTAATTAGGTATATAAAATCAAGTTGTTAAAGGAAATCATCATGCTGTCTAAAGAAGGGAAATCGTGTCCAAAGAAGGGCAACAAAGCTGTTGAAAGGTCTAGAAGCTACAAGGCTTATGAAGAGCAGCTGAGGGAACTGGGGTTGTTTAGCCTGGAGAAGAGGAGGCTCAGGGGAGACTTTATCACGCTCTACAATTACCTTAAAGGAGGCTATAGCAAGGTGAGGATTGGGCTCTTCTCCCATGCACTAAGTGTTAAGATGAAGGGAAATGGCCTTAAGTTGCAACAGGGGAGGTTTAGGTTGGCTATTAGGAGAAATTTCTTCACTGAAAGGGTTGTGAAGTATTAGAATAATCTGCCCAGGGAAGTAGTTGAGTCACCATTCATGGAGGTCTTCAAAAAACGTGTAGATGTGGTGAACTTGGCAGTACTAGGTTAAAGGTTGGACTAGACGATCTTAGCAGTCTTTTCCAACCTAAAAAATTCTATGACTGCGTGAATCTATGAATTCTATGTGTAGGCTTTTTTATTTCCTTTAATACATCTTACAAATATTTTGATGTATGAAACCAGAAAGTATAAACAAACCCAATATCTTAAGATTGTAAATATGCCTTATAAAGATAGCATTTTAAAATTTCATTGCATTAAAATGTGGCCATTATACTGCCTCAGTCTAGGCACAGAGATAACAGAAGTGAGTTTTACATTTATTTCTATGATGTTGAAATATAACATCAACTATAGACTAAAAATAATAAAAATCCTTCTACAGGTAAGTAATATTTTCCAGACTGTGTGTATTACTGGACAGCCAGCCAGGAGAAAGTTGTTAATGCCACAAGACAGAACAGCTATTCTGATGCAGTAATGCTTCAGGCACGCTTTTTCTAGCAATCAGTACTTGATCTTATAAATAAATAGCATTTTTATATACCTGGAATACCTTTCAATATTAAATTTAAAACAGCAGTGAGTAGGCTGCCATATCAGAATAATGCAGAGTTATAACTATGTTAAATACAAAAGACCAGAAACATTTTTGAAAGATTATTTTTACTGGTTTTTTCCTTCTGTTAGGGTTTATTTTATGTACAGGAAGAGGAAAATAATTAAATGTTTCTGAAATACAAAAGAAAAGGAAACAAAAAAGTATAGAAAAAAATACTTACTTATTTGTGTGATTTCCAAATTCACAATCTGTAAGAAAAAGTTCAAATTAAGACATTAATGTCTACACAGCAGTTTGATTAGCTGAGGATTACCATCCTGATCCTAAAATACTTTTTAGTTCAAATTAACTAAAAACCAGCAAAAGATTTGAAATGTGTAATATCATCTTTTATTCAATTACTGTGGAAACAAATACCTAGTTCTTTTTAAGCTTATGTAGTTGTCATATTTTATTTTCCCTAGATAAACATTTCTGTGTGTTTTTTTTTTCTTCTTTCACAGAAGACAGACAGTATTGTGTGGAAATCCAAGGTCTGTTCTGAAAGGTCCCATGATACAAGTCACAAGGTTATGGATGGTACTCACCTGCTTTCTTGTGCCAGGACCTTACACAGTCTTACAGCTGTGAATGTTTTCAGGACTCTTTAAAAATTACTTTATATGCTATTATCAGACATCATTAAAACAGTCTTAGCTTGGAAAACATAAACAGGCCTCTGCTTACAAAACTAGGCAAGATATGCAAAATTAACATCACTAGGAGGAAATAAATTCTTCAAGAGATTATTTTATAAAAGCACTAGAGGGCATCAAAACTCTATGATGTTGATCACCAAGTCAGCATAGTAGTATATTGAAATGTTTTAACTAAACAAAAGTAAAAAAAAAAAAAAAAAAAAAGCAAAAACAAACAACAACAAAACATAAAGATACATATTGGAAAAAATGTTGTTTGTATCTTAAAAACAATTCTGTAACTACAGGAAGTGGCAAAAGCATATTTGTCACAATAGACGCAGGCGAAGGAATCATTTGTTGGCTGTTGCCACCAGTGCTCCTGACTTGAAGCAGTTTGGTTGAGTTCCTGATGCATTTATATTTTACTACTAAAGACAACTTTTTATCAGATGAATGTAAAGAACTTTAAAGTTGTAAAGAATGAAAATAACTTGTTTTCTTCTAATTCAAATCACTCAAATATGTATGCTCTCATTTTTTTTTATTATAAATACCTGGGGCCATCATCAGTCTTCTGGCTGGTTGAGCACCTCTGCTGCCTCCCGTGGCGGTCCCCAGCGGTGTATTTACTCTCTTTCCAAAAGCTATCGACTCCATAACACAAGACAGCTCACAGCTATAAAGATGAAATGCTGACTCCCTTTCTCTTTGTGTAACTGCTGTTAAAAGGGATATTAAAAAAAATACTATTTCTATCAACTTAAAAGTCTGGTATCAACTATGTGCATGCAGAAGGCGATTCCCATTATTTTGTACAGAGTTTTACAACAATTGCACTGTAACTGCATGATTTCACCATGATTCAGAATGGGACTGTGGAGTGATACTTCCAATGGCTCTGAAGTGAAGTCCTGTCAAATAAAATCAAGTATTTGTTTTGGATGCAGTAGGATCAGGCGTTTTAAACCAATAAACTAGAAAGCAAGTCTCTTCATTACCATTTTAATGAGACCTACTGTAGAAGTTACTAAAGACTTGGAAGCTTCTGTATGAATAGTGAAAACAAATCCTGCTTCAAAATCAGTTCAATTCCCATCCCTCAATTACAGAGAAAACTGTAGGACCACAATCCAAAGAAATGCTTCATGTTTTCTTGTTTTGCACTTTACTTAAAAAGTAACTTTACATTTTAAAGAAAGAGCTTGAGACCCTAAGTCAAATAGGGGATTTTAACTTTCATGATTTGAACTGCATGCTAATCCAGCACTTCAGATAAGAAATAGAAGTGAGCTGCAGGTTTAGAACATAACTTTGGCAGAAACATTTTGAATTCTGGGGAGTTTTTAAGTCATGGTGTCTGGGGGACTAGTTAGAAAGGAACTGCAGTAGCCATGCCTGGAGGTAACAGAAGTGTGAGCATGTGTCCTGCGTAAAGCAGACAGCCAGGACAGAGCTGTGGGAATGTTCCGCAGCCAGAACATTTTCCATTTAACACAAAAAAGGGAACATTTTATTTAACAGTACAGTCTTTGTAACGAATAGTTCACTAAACAGAAAGTCCAGGGAATGGCTTGGTACAAATTAATGCCTCAAGTCCTAAGCCAAGACTAATTACAGTATGGGTGTATTGAAGAGAGAAGTCCACGAAGTTTTATGGAAATGTTTCCAGAACTGTAAATGCCATATGTATTTTCCAGCAGGTTTACCTGCAGTCACCCCACCCTAGCCAAAAATGATTATAGTAAAATTGTCTAATGGAAGTGCTAAGCACAGGTGTAACACCAGCCCAAATATCAAAGAGACTGGAGGTACAGTTACCAGTGTACAAGATGAATGTGTAGGCAAATGGCTATGGTCAAATCCAGCAGCTCACTAACCCCTGACACATACGATGTCCCACCCGCCAGTTTTCGTTTATGACGGAGCTGTGCAACCTGCCAGCCCATGCAAAATCTTGTGGTTGCCATCTCAAGTCCTGCATCCTGTTTCTCCTAGAGACTGGGAGCAGGTTTTCAAGATGATGTTGTCATTTCTCCTCATTGTTTTTTATGAGGAAGAACTGGGGTACAAATCAACACCTCTCACAGTGCTTCCCAGTGAATCACACGGCTCTCCCAACTCCAAAGACAAAATCACGAAGCTAAGTTCCTGGCTCCACTGTCATGTTTATAGATTTATCATCTGTCTGTTCTCAAGATCATTATTTTTTCAGTAGCATTTACAGCTGTGAAAGATCTCCTGATGATTCATGAAGATTTATATTTGACAGCTTGGTCAGCATGGATCTTATCAGGAAATGTGCACGTAAGCATTTAAACTGTATAGAAACATACAGACACCTGAGAATATTATCCATACCTAAGTACACAGGATCACTTGTAAATATGTTAGTCTGAATGCATATAGAATTCATATAGAATTATAGAATATCCGGAGTGGGAAGGGACCCACAAAGATCACTGAGTCCAACTCCTGGTAGGTAGGTGTATGTAGATATACTCACGTACAGGTTCATATGCATATAAAATGTAGGTAGGTGTTTCTTAACTATGGCTTTTATCTCTTACCCCCAAATATACAGACCAACTACAGGATAAATATACATAAGTCAAATAGAAAAAGACAGAAATAAAAAATGTTTGACAAAGTAAACTGTTTATGCCATACAACTGTTTATGCCAATTGTCTATTTGCATGACAAACCTTGCACAAAATAGCTACCAGTTCATTAGATCTTTTGCTGTATCAACAAATGCATATAAAAAACTTGAAGAAATTAATTCACCTATTTTTTTCAAATGGATTAAAATCAAAAGCAACAATCTCCGTGAAAAGAGAAAAGCAATTCTTACATTTCCTGTCAAGGAGCTGTACTGAAGGAAGGAAGTGTATCACGTAAAGGCGGTAGTCTGGATCATGTGCAAGAGGGTTATGGAATAAGTCTGCAAAATATATACAAAATAAACAACACCAACACCACCAACAAAAGAACAAAAGAAAAACAACAAACTTAGCAAGATGGGAAAATTAAATAATAATAGTTGCCAAAGATTTTGTACAAAATAGTATTAATTCAAATTATTTTTATAGTAGGTAAATAAAGCAGTTTCTTTACACAGACAAAATTACTCAGCTGAGCACAGACTGCAAGAAGTGGCTTATTGCACAGGATGCAAAATACCACAGGCAAGAACCAAATAAAGGTGCCATTATGCACGATGAGCCTTTGAAGCTTTTTTGTGTTTTTTACAACTTACAGACAAAACCACTAAGTACTTGCCTTTGATTTTATTGTGTATTGTTAGGTGATGCCTATTTTAAATTGTAGTAGTCTTTTAGGTGTGATGGCTTAAAGATAAGACAAAATTTGAAGGGGGGGAGAGAGTTAATTGCAAAAAGATGAGCTTCAGGACTCCAAAGGCTTTGTCAGAGCTGATATAAAGTTATATTGCATCTCGGAGATGCAATATAAAATGTAGACACTCCATTTTCTGATGTACCAATGGAAGACTAGTTTTTGAAAACTCAGAAACCTAAAGACTAAAATGTTTAAAAGGGCCTAAGCTCCTGGAACCTGGATGCCACCAACTTTCATAACTTTCATTAAGAGGCGAGGCCCTAAGCTTCAAAAGCCCATTAGCAACTTGACTAAAATTGCACCACAGAGGCAGGTAATCAGCCCTGTGCTGCTGCTTTGTACAGATGTAGAACATTCGCCTAGCTTACATGCCAGATTTGGTTTGGTTCATGCAAATGATATCTGAGGTTGATTAAAGCAGAAATTGGCTCATTCCCAAATCAGAAAACAGGAAAAAAAAAAAAAAAAAGTGTTTTGTTTGTTTGTTTTCAAAATTAAAAACATAATAATGCTGCATTCTCCTTAACAAATACTGTTCTACTTGGACAGTAAAGTAAAAATAATCAGAAGGTTTCTACCTTAAGATCAGAGCAGGCAAAAAAAAACTTTTAAAGTTAATAATTTTGACAACTTCTACACTGTTCTGTTGGAGGAGAGGCTGTGGCTAATATTCATTATAGGGCAAAAAATCCTCTCATTTATGTAATTTCTGCATGTAGGGAAAGGTGGCATTACAGACACAAATAAGGGTTCTGATATTTCAGGGACACTAAAGGAAGAAAGAAATCTGGAAATATTCTACACAGCTTTGAGAACGGGTGTCATTTTTTATTCTTCAGGATGGTTTGACTGCCAAAGAGGGCTCTGTGTTTGATGGTACTGCCCGACTGTTTTGAGGGCTCAGTCTGTCTGGAAAAAGGAATTGACATCTTTTATGCAGAAAATGTCTGTTCATGTATAGAGAGAAGAAATTAAAATTTTTAATTCTTTAATGACTTTTCAACAAAATCACTGTATATAGAAGTAGTAAAAAAGCCACAAGGTGGCAGCAAAAGAAAGTTACATTTTTATTGAACACAGTAGTGCGCAGCCATTTTTTCTAGGTGGTGTTAATTTGAAATAACATTAGGTAGATGTCTGGTAAGTCTGATTTTGAGTCAAGACAATATGTGATAGCATTCCAGACAGAAAAATGGTTCAGAAATTTCTCTAAAAGCTAGTAAGTTTTGTGTTTCAAGCAGTACTGGAATGGAATGGCAATTCAAGAGAGATTTTCCAAGACACAAAGAGGGGTTGATACTGAGTCCTTCTGAATCTGGATGCTACTTGGAGCACATCCCTCCTCCCCAGTACTGACTGGTGGGGTTTTTTTATACTATACAAATTTTTCTGCTGCTTGTTCTTAAAATAAATCCAGCCATTGTATGGATCAAGATGGTCTTATTTTACAAAACATCTGGGATCAATTTTAGGCTCTGCTATCTACTTTCCAGTCAAAGTCATGTAGTTTTCATTCTACGAATTAGGGATAATACTTTCTTCCTCCATAGTTTTGTCTGTTTTCTCAACTGAGACTGTAGGAAAACAGTGTGCCTGTCCCACACGGGGCAGAAAGGAACTATTGTGGTAGAAACACAGTGAAGAACAAAACAAGTTTTCTGAGGACTGGCAGCAAGATGTTATCAGTTGTGGATAATAAATCAGCTGAGGCAATTTACAGAGTACATAACAAAAATCTTGGATTCCAAAGCAGAGATGGGAGCACAAGGTGAGCCCATAAAGAATCCCTCTGTATCTCCCAAAAGGCTGCAGTTTTGAACAACCTATCCAGTAAATCTTTAGAAGCTGACTTTCTTCCCTAACTGTGTGATGAAGAATGCTGTTATGCTTCAACTCCATTGCAGTGCAGTGGCTAAAAATCACGAGAGCCTTAAGAAAGAGAAATGCAACATTCTGGTAGCTCAATGTTGCTTCTGAAGTGCCCAATAATAGCGTATTAGACTGCCCCCTTTTAACAATTCTAATGTCCACCAGTGCTACACAATAATTAAATATTAATTTTCCGGAAGTTCTATTGAAGGTTTGCAAGTTGTTTTACTTTTTTATCAAATTGTCCAGCTAATAAATAAACAAACAAACAAATAAATAAATCTAAAAAAGATCTACCTCACAACAGCGAGAACCTTCCGATTTCCAAAACAGTTTTTATTTTATAAAGCTGAATATGGGCACAGGCCTTTTGAAAGATACACAGCCCAAATGCGGCACCCATCTCACGTTTCTGAACTCTGCAGACAGGCAGATAAATGCTACAGTAATACGATATGTAGGATATCACTTTCAAAATTTATTTTGTTCATTTATTGCTGTCATTTACTTCAAATACATGTATGATAATGTATTTTATTAAACTAATGTAGTACTGTTAATCTGAGAACTCAGTACTATCTAATTTCTTTGAAGCAAAGGCACTGAAAAATTTTTGAAAGCTTAGCAAGGAATGACTGTAAAGCAGATTATTAAGTTTCTTCCAATGGTTTGCATTTACTCTCATATCTTTGAACTGAATAACATTTTAATCAGGGCAGACCGGCTTACTCTATGTATTCTGTTTGATAGTACTTTTAAATAATTGTTTTTCCATAGCAGTGACCAGTTCAATATCCATCCAGTTTTCATGGTGTCTTTGTGACTGCCACTCGTAATAACTCAGCAGTACTTTAACTATTTCTCTTTATTTCCCATAGACAACTGCAAAAAGCACAACAAACTCGCTGTGCTTTATGAAGCAACATATTAATTGGCAGAGCTATAACATTAAATTCAACTGACAGCACCATTCATACATAGGATGTCTGTCCAGACTTTGCCTAATCACTTCAAACAACTGCATTCTTACATGGACTATTTTTTCAGTTTTGCCCATAACAAAAAAAAATAATGATTTTGCTGGCATGTTGTCTTCCTAAACACTTGATTTGTTTGTGAATTTTAGACCAACATCAAGTTCAATTAAAAGTATAATTTTCAAGCCATTTTTCCTTTCCTGCAGTCAAAAATTCAATTTTTGAATACATAAAGAGGTATGGTTTGATGACGCTCGCCTCCATTAACTGTGATAAGACATGAAACTAATTTCCTGTTTTCTCAAAGTACTGAGAGTTTGGCATGTCCAAAGACAACATTCATTTAGGAACCATGAAAAAAAAACAACTGTTTACATTCACATTTTCAACAGGTTAATAGCATATAATCCTACTTCCCTGAAGGCTACTCCTTAGAATGTAACTCAGTAGTGACAGCACTGTCTTGTATCATTTAATTTCAAATTTCAGATCCTATGCAACTTTTATTTCCAATCGGTACACGAAAAATTATACCACAGATACTATTATACTTAATATCTAAATACTAATATCTTAGACTCTGGAAATCCACAGATTTACCAAAAAGATGTAGAATATAAGTTATCCAAGCAATGTAATTAACAAGACAGGAATTTGGGTTCTATAACCTTCCTCACACTCGCAACAGCAATAACATCAGTTTCTCATCTCCCTTCACCTCCGTGAGCAGTGTACTCCCACGTTCCCTTACAAACTGCTTTGACTGCCTCCACACTACTCATCCCGGAGACTGGCTAGCCAACAGCCAAAAGCAGTTAACTTTTGAACTCACTGAGCATTTTTTTCTGTAGTAGCAGTACTCTGTGGAATTGTCATGCTTTACAGATCTCTTTCTTCGGTCACATTTGGTTGAAATTGATAATTAGCTTCAAAAGCTATTAGCAAATGATGCAGAAACAGACAAGAAACATCATACACTAAAAAACTACTACTAGTGTTCTGCAAAATAGAAATAAGGTATTACTTAGGGTCTGCAGGCTTATTCCTTTTAATTCCTTCACTGTTTTGCCAAGTTGTTTTAACTGGTTGTTATGAAGCAACAGAATCTGTAGTGCACACAAGTGTTTCAGAGCACCTGAAATGAAATTAAATGAAATTAAATGAAATTAAATGAAATGAAATTAAATTAAATTAAAAATAAATATTTTCAACATATTTCATTGTATTTATTAAATAATTATTTTATGTTGCACACTATATTTGACATTCTAGTTGTCCACCTAGGTCTGCATATTTATAACACCTTGCATGAGAATAGAAAAAAAAAAGAGGAAAAAAAAAAACACACTATCAGAGATTTCAATATCTCCTCTGTCTTTCTAGTCACATCATTTAAACATATGCCTCACTGCTTTTGTTTTTTTTTGCTCCAGTTCTTTCCATTTGTCTCCATCACTCTTGCCTCAACAAATCAACATCAACTACCTTCTTCCTCCCTTCCTGTATCCCTTCCTTCCTCCTATGTCCCAGTGATCTTTGATTAATTCCTCTTCACTTCCTTTTATCCTTAGCTAATATTACATTTGCCTTGCAAGCAATGCATTGCATATGCCGTAGGAAATAGTTCAAGTTATTATAAATGTATTTAAAAAGTTATTCCAAATAACCGTTGTTGCTGACACAGACTATATATTCACATCGTCACACCACATCAGGTTTAGACATCTCAGGTTTAGCACATACGTTGGTATCTACTGTAATGTCTCTCATGTCTGAATGTTTCTTTCAAACATTCACTTTTCTCAAAATCTCACAAGAACTAATCAACATAATTTATTATCTGAACAGTTTATAGGGACTGAGAAGAGTAAAATATTAGCATTTAGAACACCTAAAATACACAGGTTTATTAATATGTTTTGGGCTTTTCATTCAGAAATTCACTGGTCTGAAATAGATACTTTAATCTACACTAGCAAGCAAAATTTAAATAGATGGATAGGATAAAGTTTGAATTTTAGAATAAAATGGTTTTGCAGTAACATTGCAAAATACTTCTGATTGTAAATATAACTGCATCATAAAGAAACTGCAGAACCTTAACCTGCATTAGAAGTGGGACATCTCGTTAATTTATTGTTCTTTCATTTTCATGCTAAGTCCGTTAGCACTGCAATCAGTTTTTCATCACGTAAACATAAATGGCTTCCAGAAGGTTCTATCAGCTTATGCAGTGCCTGGTCAGCAAGAGGACTACAAATCATCAGATGTAAAAAGAACTTTGCATATCCATCTTGAATATAAAATATGGTCATGCTAGATCAAAAATATTTTACAATTGCCTGACATTAAAGTGAATGATATTTCATTCCCTTAGACCAGCACAAACTTGATATTGGCTATTAGTTACAGCCACTCAAGTACATTGGAAGAAAATAATTAACATTTACCCATACATGGGAGCTTTCAACCATTAAGTTACTGGCTGTAGTCCACTGTTACAAATTCGAATGCCAATACATAGAACCGAAGGTATAGATTTCTGTCCAATAATCTGAAAAGGGAAGATTTGTACCTGATATATCTGTGATTTCATTGTCGTTGAGATATAGTTCAGTCAAGCAGTAGTTTTTCTTCAAGAAAGTTAAATCTTGGATCTGAAATTAGAGTTAGGAAAACTTCTATATGTCAGTCTGAATTTAACTTTGGAGAAGTATAAACACAGCCTATCTGAAAACTGGCATACTCTAGAAGTTTTTAGTGATCAGTCTTGACTTGAGTGCGAGGTAAAGTATATACAATGGGGTAGCAAGCTGACCATTGTAACAGCATTCTGAAACTAAAATCATATTCTTCACAATGATTATTGTACCATGCGTAGTGTAGGGCCTACACTACTGAAGGGAGACCTCAACACAGTCTACAACTTCCTCACGAGGGGCAGTGGAGAGGCAGGTGACCTATTCTCTGTAAACACCAGTGATAGGACCCACGGAAATGGTATTAAGCTGAGACAGGGAAAGTTTAGGCTGGACATCAGGAAAAGGTTCTTCACCGAGAGGGTGGTTGCACACTGGAACAGGCTCCCCAGGGACGTAGTCACTGCACCAAGCCTGTCTGAATTTAAGAAGCGTTTGGAATGTGTACTTAGTCACATGGTCTAAACTTTTGGGTAGACCTGTGCAGTGCCAGGAGTTGGATTTGATGATCCTTATGGGTCCCTTCCAACTCGGGATATTCTATGATTGTATGATGCTATGATACACATACCTATTGTATATAGCAGCACTTCTCTACCTTTGACAAGTTTGTTTTAAGATCATCTTAAATTTACTTTTTGTGATGAAATTATTGTAATGTGTTCTTAAAGGAAATTTAAAAAGTGTTTAGCTCTTTGAAGATCAGAAAAATGTGTTTCCCCTATTAGCTGAAGTCTTCTCAGAACAGCCATTTAGTGGCTTCTCCACAGTTTATACAGAAAATATTTTTTTTTCCACAAGTTATGCAGAACATTGAATGAATGATTTTTGTTACAGCATAAGTAGGAAAGCAAGACCTATGCAAAAATCAGATTTATTTATCTTTTACTGATCAACCAGTTCAGCTCTGCTTAGTCATCAGGCCATTTCTCCTTATTCTTTAGTGCCCTTTAGAAGTAAAAGGGAAAGCCTTATACCTGTGGGTTTAGTTCAACCTTTTCACATATCCATATTTTTGCTTTTTTTGAAAACAGTTGGATAACCACAGGTCTTTCAACGAAGTCTACATAACATGCTATATAATTGATGTTAGCCTGGGGCAGCAGATATACATACACTCCTAAATTACATGGAATGCTTTTTTTTTTTTTTTCCTGCTGCTCACAGAGCTACTTATTTACCTGAGCAAGCACTTACGGTGCTTTAAGAACTTGCACCCTTTGTAAAAATCATGTAAACTACTATAAAATAATAAATTTAAAAGCAGGCTCCAGCCTTTTTTTTTTTTTTTTTTTTTTTTTTAATTACCAGTGGCTAATGAGGAAGGTTGAATATGTATTTGGAGATTTCTAAATGAGATAATTCTAGACTTGGCTGAAAAATGTAGTGTCTGGGGATTTTTACAGAGCATTGTCTTAGAACTCGTACTTATAATTGCTATGATCTGGATTTGCACAGATGGAGAAAGTATGGCTCATAGTCTGAATAACTGTCTTAGGACCATATAACAGAATTTACGGTGGCTCATTGTCAAACTCTAGTCACTCGCCCAGCAAAGTCTCTTAATTCAAACACGTTTAGATGACATTACAGCCTGCATAATGACAGAAGACATTGCATCCATCTTAGCATGGCAGTGCTACTTGTTGTATGCAGGTGGGAGCAAATTTGAAAGGGTTTTATGTCACTCATGTGCGTGACAGCAGAAAGGAGTCTCACCTCAGCTGCCAGCCTGCAAGGAAACAAGCCAGGCATGTCTGGAAGGGCACAATGAAGGACCTATGCATTTCCTGCAGTCCGCTCCTTTCCTGAAGAACTAGAAAAACCCTAAGTTTCTTTAAGAATACCTTAAAGTCAGTCTGTTCCAAAAGCTGCCCATTGTGGTGGGCAGAGAACACTTGCTATGAGCTACACTGGAAAATGCTCTCCTAGGCTTCAGGTATCAGTATGGTATCAAGCAACTTTTCCAATAACATAGTTCTAAGTGTACCTAATCCGTCTTTTTATTGCTAAGACATTAGCACAAAAACTCAGCTCCTTGAATTCATGGAATTTATAAATGAGATATGTAAAAAAAAAAAATCAGCTTATACTCTAATGTAAAACAATGGTTTCTTCAAAACTGTCTTATATAAATCAGTTAAATTTGCTAGATACTACAATCATATTTTATGTTAGGAAAACCGTGATGAAATAAACAGGGAATGTTAATGCATTGTTCTGCTTTTTAAAGGTATGCTTTATTACCTTATTGTTGTTAATCCACAAGTACCTCAACCTATGAAAGCGTGATAGACTTGGAATACTTCTTAGTCCTCTGGTGGAAGAAAATAAAGTAACAAATTTCTTAATATTCATTGTGCTTACTGACTTTAAAAAAAAAAAAAAAAAAAAAAAGTTAAGTTTTTTATAAATAATATTATGCAAACACTAAAAAGCAACAATTCTCTAGAAATTATAGCAGGGAAAGACACACAGAGCAAAAATGAGAAACAATGTATGCATTATAAACACCTGAAAGCATAACAAAGCAGCAGGTGGTAAAGAAATTGGAACAAACTCAGTTATAAATTATTTTTCCATAACAGCATTTATTTTCCAGGGAGTATGAGTCTCATCTACTTTGCAGCTTGTTAAAATTCTCTTCAGAACATAGGAGGAGGATTTTTGCATCCTAGAGGGCAACAAATGTAAAAAGAGAGCTGTCTTAGGTACAACACAGATTCTCCAACCACAGTGCCAGAGATGCAAGAAAGACACTTAGCACATCACTGTACATTTCTTATTTTTTGTATTAATGCACATTGTGAAATCTTTTCTCTTTTTTTCACCCCTTTACTCTGCTGTATAAACTTTCGTATTTCCTCATACTCATTAGCAGTCTTGTTTTACATGAAACTGCATGTTCACTGAAGCTGGTAGTCTCTGCTTGTAGGGGGGTTTGGTTAATTGTATGTAGCACGTTGAAGCTGAGCTTGCTAGTGTACTATAAGTAATAAATTACCTACTACCCAGAGAATACGGGTGAGCTGCTGAGTAATTTCACTAATTGTTGCTGGGTTTTGTTGTTTTAAATAAATATTATTGATTTCCTGTCAAATAATTATAGATGATGTTTACAATTTTAATTGACATAATAAAACTTTGTGTTGATTTGAATATCTTGCAGCACCAGGGTAAGTGTTTCAGAAAGAATTAATAGCATTGGAAAGAATTAACCTCACATTAGCAGCCTAACTCAATCAGCTTGTGTTCCAGCTATGAAACCTAGTCTCTTTTCCCATGTGTTTTTTTTTTTCCAACAAACCCACCACATACAGAGGAGGAGTGGACACTTTTTCTGATCTTGTTTTTGAAAAAAAGTCAAGAGCAAACCCCACACAGTCCATCTGCTGTAATTTTATTCTCCTGTATTTCTGACAATCAGATTATTCCATGCTGATCGCATATTTATGTGTTTATTTTATTGTCACAAGCAAGTACATTACTGTAAGTACTAAAGATAATCGCTTGAATGCTGACAGGACATCCAGAGCTCTTACAGAACTATTTTCTATTTTTTCTGTATAGCTTTACCTGTACACCCCTGAACTACTTTTCAGATAGCAAAGCCCAAATCTCCTCATATTCTTTGTCATTGCATTTCTACACTTAGTTTACAGATTTACATTTTCATTGGCTTTACTCCTCTCTTTTAACAGCCTCATCTCTACTATATCCAAGCCTTGATCTGTGTTTTTTTTTTTTTTGTGTGTGTGTGCTTTTTTTTTTTTTTTTTTTTTTTTTTCCTGGTATTAAGGCATTTAATTTGCCCCAGGTAGAGTTTAATTCCTCTAAAGGAGCCTGTCCCTTTCTGTATGCCTTCCAGACTTTGTATGTCTCTTACAAACTGATACTTTCTGGCCTCCAGCCCTCTACTCCTACCTACTGCTAAGTTAATCAGTTTTCTTAGGATGACAGCTTTCAGTGTTGAAAAGTAAATTTTTTCATGTCCCTTTAACAGCAGTGGTTTAAAAACACAATTTTGTTCCCTCTAGTTTGATTGACTTTCATTATTATTTTTTAATTTTCTTCGTACTTTAGCCAACAGAAATATATGTCAAATCAACAGTTAAGGAGGCATGATCTGATACTGAGATTGGCTGAGATTCAAGGTTTATATAAATTGGTATAGAATAAAAGGAAATAGGTTCTCTCCAATCATCAAAGAAGCCAGCTACAGAAGTGATCTGTCTTCCCATTAAAGCATTTTGAGAAAGATGATGGTTTAAAGACAGATCACTTCTGTATCTGCCATCTGGTAATTTCTTTTTATTCATTTTTTTATTCCACACACAAAAAAGTATTTCAAAGCCAATGAGGGCATATATTTAAGTACTTAACATCAGAAAATGTGCTTCTTAAGATTGTATATATATATAGTCTTAATATTTTACACATATGCATTAGAATAATTTTATCATATTGTTTAAAAAATACATGGATGCATCTTGTACATTTCTATTTAAATTTCTTCCTTACTTGGATTTTCTGTGTTTTCTTCTTTCTATAATAAAGTTAATAAAGATTATAATAATTTAACAGTAACATATTTTCTTTTCACAGAGCATCAAATTCTTTCATGGTGTAAATCGAGAGATGTGCTAAGGAATTTAGACATGCCAGTGGACACATGGAGACTTTCAAGGGCACTTAATTTCCACTTAAATCACTGAAATCCTGTAACACTTTTTTTTTATTCATAAAACCTGGAGACTTTTAAAACCTTGTCCCTGAATTATTCAACTACATTAGTTCTTTACATATGATATCAACAATACAAACACTAGACACAGTTGTGAGGCTGCAGACAGGTATGCAACAGTTGGAATTGTGCCCTGGCCAGAAATTCAAAGTATGCTTTTCAAAAACTTTGAAGTATGTCCTGTCATGTATCCATCTCTCTACAGTAGCCTCTCAGCATGTTCATCCTACAGCATATCACTCTATCAACCTAGATCACCCACAGGTTCGTGAAAGCTTTGCCTTCCTTCACTTTGCATGGTTTATTCTCCTCACCTGCCCTATCTCTTAAGCTGCTTCATAAAGTTCACTGAGGAGATCATTTCTCTGATCAGTGCTGTCAGCTCCAAACAAGTGTTCTCGTGCTCACTTCATGTTGCCCTGCCCTCCTTTCAATTCTTAATGGTAGTGATGCACAGGTAATTTCAAAGGTGCTACCAATGAGTTTTGCTATTGCAACAACAGATTTCTTCAGGGAGGTCAGAAATTTGGCAGTTCTCAGACTGGGCAGGTCCTGTGTTTTTGCGTTTGCTTTCTTGACTGTCTTTCACCCAGCTTTACAAGCTAGTTAGAACAGGTAGAGATCAGCCCATTAAGCTTCGTGTCTGTTCCCTTGGTAGAAGTTCACGCAAAACTCTATGAACTTACCGACCCTCAAGCAATGCTGGGTTGCTAGAGGACTGTGTGTCTAGGGCTGAGGCATTTAACTACTTCATTGGGAATGCAGTTCTGTTATCTACATCCATATATATCTACACCATTTCTTCTTGCACAACATGTATGGACTAGGTATAAATATGATTTACTGAGAATTCACATATAAATGATGTTCAGAGATGGAAAGAGCTACGAAAGGTTACCATTTACCATGTGCTCCATTTTTAGTAAAAGCTGAAGAAACATTTTACTTACTGTCCAGCCAGATACAATACTAAGACATCGATATTCCGCTTAAAGCCACAGATCTTCAGCTGTTTTTCTACTGCCTGACAGTACACAATACATTTGTCAGCAAAAGATACTGCATAATTAATTACATTATAACATATATATTCAGTGTCTAAATTAATACATATGCCAAAATTAATGTATGAATCACAGCACCTCGCAAACTACAGCATAGTCTAAGGCAGATAAAGAGATATCAAATTGGCAGTTTCTATTTTTAATTGATAAAAAATACATCAACAGTTATGTTACTCCAGTTTTCTATAGAGACCCACAGCTCATAGATGTATGAAAACAGAGGTCGGCTGGAGAACGGGCTTCTCAACTCATGTCAGCCAAAACAGTACAGGTGTTCAACATGAGAACAGCTTACCTTGCAATGAATATGCAAATTTATTTTACACACATGACTTTTTAAAATTATCTGGGGGGTTGGAACTGGCTGATCCTTAAGGTCCCTTCCAACCTGAGCTATTCTATGATTCTACACATCCAGAAAACTCTACATGTATATTTAATTTTGAAAAATGTAGGCACAAATATCATTTTCAGAATATAGTGCTTATGTGCCATAATTTGTAAAAGCAATCCTAGTAGCATGAGTATTATGGATCTCAAATTCTAGCAGCTGATAAAAAGCAACATACCAGTAAAACATTTAACGGCTTTAGTAAATGCCCAATGTCCTTTAATATCACTCTTGCCTCTAACATGAAATTGCAAATTGGACTTTGCAAACTTGGAAGTACTGATGCGTATGGTTAGAGCAGCCTGTATTAGGCGCTCAATGAGTTTTGGAGCATGCTCTGGGGTCATTGGGTTGACATAAAGTAACTTTGGATTCACTTGCAAATGGGCTGAAGCTGTGGTGCTTTCCCAGTGGGGCAAGCACAGAGCTAGTGGGACCCGTAGGGTGCACCAGCCTTTTACTCAGCACAGCTGGTGGCTGGACATAGTTGCCACTTCTCCAGGAACTTGATACAGCTCCCAGCTGTCAGGTAGGAGAAAATGCTGTCCAAATGGCCCACAACATCCGCAGACAGAAAAAGAAAAGCTGCTGGGAGCACAGCAGCTGTACCACATCCCCCCAAAAAAACGCCTGTCCCTGGGGATTTGCAGCAGGGGCCAGCTGCCAGGCACGCAGCCAGGAACCACGCACCTACTTCGGACCAGAAAACCCAGAGGAGGCTTTCAACCCCTGTGCACGGGAAGAAAGGGAAGCGCCCTACGCCTGCCATTCCTCCGGACCCGGCACTTGCCACTTCCCCACCTCCTCCGCGCCCCGAGTTCCTCGTCAGGCGGCCCCGCCGAGAGGCGGGAAGGGGCTCACCTGCCCGCCGCCGGCCGCCGCCATTTTAGGGCGGCGCTCGCTCCTAGGCGACCGGGGCGCGGCAGGGCGGGCAGCCGCGGGGAGGGGGTGGCTGTGGGGCTGTGAGGACTGGGAGCCCTGCGGGAGGCCTCGGGGCCGCAAAGTCTGAGGGAGATCGGGGAGTGCTGCTCTGCCTCTGTGAGATCTCCTCCAGGAGATTTCCTGGGCACTATTCTGTTATAATCCCGGAAAAAAATGGGCTCTTTTCCTAACTACCTTCCTATTTACTTTAAATGCAGACCCTACATACATATATGCATGTCACCAGGAGAACATTTGTGAGCTTACAACTAATACGCACCGTATGTGTTACCCGTTTGCAACTTACAAATCACCTTCGTGTCTAAGAAAATGCATTCCATATCCACTCCCATGCCCACTGCTGCTAAAATGCATTTGATTCAGCTGGATTGTAACGTAACACAAAATGTTTATGACATCCACATGTGCAAGCAACTGTTGCCATTTTATTTTTAAAACCATTTTACTACATAGCACAAGCTGAAGAATAGAAAAAGCTCTTTCCAGGGTGTGTGCGTGCACTAATGTGCATGTAGGACAATAGAAAATGTTTGATGGAGCTACAGGAAAAATAAGTCTGAAAATTTGGAGCTTTATTTAGAATTTAATTTACAGAGTACTCAAGTTAGCAGAAATAGCCATTGTAAATTATGTGCAACTGATATACAAAGAGCAAGAGTTGTGTGTGCGAGTGTATGAATAAGCTGTCCCTCATGGAATTAATTATGTGCATGCCTTTGCTTGTTCAGACCACTGAAACTAAATGTAGTATATATGATGGAGGAATGGAACTGCAGTACAAGTATTATGTTGCAAATATCTCATTTTCATAGAAAAATTGTGTGGGTGGCTTCCATTTCAGCTAGTTAAACAAGTAGAAACCTCAAATAAGAAAGCCTAGACATCTTAAAAGTATAAAACTGACACAACAGAAGTGTCTTTAATCACTTATTTTAGCTTCTAAAAATATCTCTAGGGTATTAAAAACAAAAAGAGAAAATGCACTTGAGAAGAAGAAACTGGTACGCAGATCCATATTTTTTATTTTATGTTGGAACACGGCATTTTGAATTAACAAGATGAAGCTACCACTTTAGAATTTTGGAAGGCGAGATGGTTATTAAAGAAAAAGTCAGCATTCATAATAAAATCATCTTATCAAGTAGTTGGGTCTGAATTTTCTTGTCATATCATGTTTATCTAAAGTATGAAGAGAAAGGGAACCTCTGGAAGGTATTTTGTTTCATTCCAGTAAAGGTGTGACATACATTGGCTGAGGTGCTGAAGTTTGTTTTGATTTGTTTTGTTGAGATGCTTCTCTCTGTTAAGAATTACTCTATATCTATTGATTTAGTCTGGATGCCTAAATATATAAAATTAATATGCCTAAATGTATAAAATTGTTTAAAGTTAACCCTTTTTTAAAATTTTTATTTCTCTTTCTGCAAGTTGACTCCTAAAATCCCAAGTAAGGTTAAAGGAAGTTGGGTGGAAAACGAATACTTCTGTATACAAACTGCACTATCAGCATACTTTATGTTGCCTGTGTTGTCCTTTTCAAAAACACATGACCTCTAACCTATTTAAACATATTCCTGGATTGCTGTGCATAAATGAATTCTTGCCCTTCAGGATATTCGGAGTAATGACTTAATTACTACATACATTCTTCCAAAAAGTCCTCATTATATTTCTGTGCTGAAAATACTATATTTGCTTATATATGGGTGCAGAGTTGTAACAAGACAATGTGATCTTAAATATGTGATAACAGGATATGAAGATAAGGGAAGCACACATCTTATGTTTTTACTGGCAAAGGTGGTAGGCCAGCTCAGGAGATTTGTGTAAACCACCAGAATCTTAGGTACTTATAAGAGTTCATGTGATCCACAGTGTTACACCATTTATTCCCTGAGGTAGTTCAGAGGCATTCTTGGGTGTTTGAGTATGTACACCCTTCAGCCCTACACCATGAGGGATTGTCATTGCATCTCTTTAGAGACCTCATTACCAAAAAATATATTTGCTTTGGATAATAAAGTTCAGGTTAAACCTGGTTTAAAACAAACCCCATCTCTTTCCACATTCCTGAACCACTGTATATGGACTTGGGTGTCCCCTAATGCAGTCCCCCACATTATCTATTGTCTCTTGGGAAAATGTGGTGGGGAGAGTTTTGTTACAACTTTTTAACGGCGTTAAATGATAAAGGGAATTCATCCCACGAGCTGGGGAGGAAAAAAAAGTTCTTCACAGAGCTGCTCAGCCAGTTTCCAAGCCTACTTCCTTCCTACGGATGCAAACGAGAGCAAGAATGACTTGGAGATGTTTCCCTCCTCTTGAGACAGGCTCACAAGGCTGCTGAGCTGCTGACAGCGCTGCCGATCAGCTGATAGTCTGGCTCTGGATTACAGAGAGAGGAGGAGACTCTACTCAAATTTCAGCCCCAGCTGCAACTGGGTGCTTCTGATTTCCAGTTGAAACCATTGACTGGCAGTGTATGCACCATCAATGGGCTTCGGGATGGTCTTGCTGTAACAAAGCACAGCCAGACTTAGCCTAATTAGCCTGCATAACTTACTCTTTTTTCGCCTTATGCTACCTCCCTGGAACACTTACAGTCCAGTGAAAAGTGTTAATATCACAGAATCACTGAATTGTCTAGGTTGGAAGAGACCTCAAGATCATTGAATCCAACCTCTGACCTAACACTAACAAGCCTTCCACTAAACCAGATCGCTAAGTTCAACATCTAAACATCTTTGAAAGACCTCCAGGGATGGTGACTCCACCACTTCCCTGGGCAGCCCATTCCAATGCCTCACAACCCTCTTGGTAAAGAAGTTCTTCCTAACATCCAACCTAAAACACCCCTGGTGCAACTTTAGGCCATTCCCCCTCGTCCTGTCACCAGGCACGTGGGAGAATAGACCAACCCCCACCTCGCAACAGCCTCCTTTAAGGTACTTACCAAGAGCGATAAGGTCGCCCCTGAGCCTCCTTTTCTCCAGGCTGAACAAGCCCAGCTCCCTCAGCCACTCCTCGTAGGACTTGTTCTCCAGGCCCCTCACCAGCTTCGTCGCCCTTCTCTGGACTCGCTCAAGCACCTCGATGTCCTTCTTGTAGCGAGGGGCCCAAAACTGAACACAGTACTTGAGGTGTGGCCTCACCAGAGCCGAGTACAGGGGGGCAATCACTTCCCTAGACCTGCTGGCCACACTGCTTCTTATACAAGCCAGGATGCCGCTGGCCTTCTTGGCCACCTGAGCACACTGATGGCTCATATTCAGCCGACTATCCACCAATACTCCCAGGTCCTGCTCCGCCTGGCAGCTTTCCAACCCCTCCTCTCCCAGCCTGAAGCTCCGCTTGGGGTTATTGCGCCCCAGGTGCAGGACCTGGCACTTGGCCTTGTTGAACTTTATACAGTAGACCTCAGCCCATCGGTCCAGCCTATCCAGATCCTCCTGCAGAGCCTTCCTACCCTCGAGCAGATCAACACATTCACCTAACTTGGTGTCATCTGCAACTTACTGAGGGTGCACTCGATCCCCTCATCCAGATCATCGATAAAGATATTAAAGAGGACCGGCCCCAGTACCACTATCGAGATTTCCTTCTTGAAGAGCGCCCAGCCTTCCTGGACTCCTCTGCCCTTCAGAACTGCCTCCCAAGGGACTCTACCAACCAGCGTCCTGAACAGTTCAATGTCGGCCCTCCGGAAGTCCAATACAGCGGTTTTACTGGTCCCCTTCCCAGCTTCTCCAAGAATGGAGAACTCTACCATTTCATGGTCACTGCCCAAGACAGTTTCCAACCACCACATCGCCCACCAGTCCTTCTCTGTTTGTGAAGAGAAGGGCTAGCGGGGCACCTCCCCTGGTAGGCTCACTAACCAGCTGTGTCAGGAAGCTATCTTCCATGCTCTCCAGAAACCTCCTAGACTGCTTTCTCTGGGCTGTGTTGTGCTTCCAGGGTATATCTGGGAAGTTGAAGTCCCCCACAAGGACAAGCGCTGATGATTTCGCAACTTTTGTCAGCTGCCTGTAGAACTCCTCATCAGTCTCCTCATCCTGGTTCAGCGGTCTATAACAGACCCCCACCAGGATGCTTGCCTTGTTGGCCTTCCTGCTGATCCTAACCCATAGGGACTCAACCTTATCATTCCCAGCCTCAAGTTCCGCGACATCAAAACTCTCTCTGATATAGAGAGCCACACCATCACCCCTTCCATGCTGCCTGTCCCTTCTGAAGAGCCTATAGCCAGACATTGCAGCACTCCAGTCATGGGAGTGGTCCCACCACATTTCCGTGATGGCAACTAAGTCGTAGCCTGCCTGCCACACGATGGCTTCCAGCTCCTCCTGTTTGTTACTCATGCTGCATGCATTAGTGTAGATGCACTTCAGTTGGGCCATTGCCTTCTCTCCCAGACTTGACATTGTTCTCCCTGGCACAGCTTTAACAAGCCTTACTTCAGCCCTGTCCCCCTTCTCACCTAGTTTAAAGCCCTCTCAATGAGCCCCACCAGCTCCTGGCCAAGGATCCGTTTTCCCCTTAGAGATAGGGACCCATCTGCAGCCATCAGGCCGGGTGCCGAGTAAAGTGCCCCATGGTCAAAAAAAACAAACTTCCTGTGTTGGCACCAGCCTCTGAGCCACGTGTTTATCAGGTGGGCTTTCCGTGTCCTCTCTGTACCCCTCCCTGCCACCGCAGGGATGGATGAAAACACCACCTGTACTCCCACTCCATCCACTAACCGTCCCAGTCCCCTAAAGTCCCGTTTGATGGTCTTCAGGCTTCTCTCTTCAGTGTCATCACTGCCAGCCTGGACTATGAAAAGAGGATAATAGTCAGAGGGGCGAATCAGGTTGGGAAGCTTTCTGGCAATGTCCCTGACCCTGGCCCCAGGGAGGCAGCAGACTTCCCTACGGGTAGGGTCAGGCCAACAAATAGGTCCCTCTGTTCCCCTGAGAAGGGAGTCGCCCACAACAATCATCCTTTTTTCTGTCCTGGTGGAACCAGTCCTGAGGCCTGGAGTCGACTTCCTCACCCTAGGCATCCTCCTGGGTAGACTTTCTACCTCTTCCTCAGCTACTGGTCTCTCAAGCTCCAGGGCCTCAAACCTGTTGCATAAGGGCACCTGGGAAGGTGGGACCGGTAGGGGGGGGCATCGCCTGGGATGTCGAGCAGGGACCTGTTTCCATTCCTCCTCGACTCCTAGGTCCCCTGCCTCTGCCCAACAGCAGCAGGGCAGGTGGTCCACCCCCATTTGGGGTGTCTCACCCTGGTACCTGTCCTTCAGGCCGTGCAGGGAGTCGCTCCACAAGTCTATCTCCTGCTCACACTCCCTGATTTTCCTGTTATATATGGAGTGGTAATTTGTGTCAAGAAAATGGTTGATATTAATAATTAGGGGGAAATTTGGGAGTGTGTCCATGGGGGCCGGAAAGCCCCGTGGTTAATGATAACATTAGTCTCTTCCTGATGAGGCCATCAGGAATGTAAAAGAGTTTAGAGGGAACAAAAGAAGGGTCATTCAGTAGACTCCATGCAGTGTCGGGTTGCTTGTTCTCCAGCCCTTAAGGCATGGAAGTTTCTGGGTGTTTGCCGTTGTTGTTATTTGCAAAGTTATTTGACCAATGAAAAGCTGTTTTGAAAGCAACTGCTGTGGGGAGAAGGGTATAAGAGAGGAGCCTGCCCTCAAGATAAAAAAAGAAGGCAACACGATGAAGTTATGTCATCAATAAAGGAGTAGAAAGAAGGAATGAAAAGGAACAAGGCTAGCAGAATGGAGACCAGGACGGGAACAGGCACATTGATCACCTCATGAAGATAGGTTCGACCAGACTCAGTAAACCAATCAAAGAAGCTCATACAGAAAGTCACTGGAAACAGGCACACCAGAGCTGGAGAGAAGCTCAAGCTGAGAGAAGCGTACCTGCCCACACAACTGCCCCTCGCTGGTAAGTAGTTGTGCATTATGGGGAATCATACGTCCTTAGAAACAAAGACTGTCCTGTTAACCTTACAGCTTATTCTCCTTATTAACAATCAGACAGTTTATGATCCTGAAACATGGGACCAAATTGAGGTCAAGGTGTGGGACTACTAAAAACAAGGTAGCAGCGGGATTGCTCAGCACCTGGCGAGCAATCCTTGAGGCCTTAAAGAACCATGTGGGACTGCAGTCAGAAACGTGTGGTTTCCCAGACAGTGAGGGAACTGCAGGTTTCTCCACCGATCCTTCTGCTACATCATTGGCCCCTCTGCTGTTACACTCCCTTGTGACCTGGACGTGCGTTTTGACCCAGGCCTATTGGCCTTGAAAAGGAGATAGATATGCTTTACTTCGATCTGGGAAGAAGGGGATACATAAGGCCTGAAGGCCGAGTTGCTTGACAGCTTAAAGCAAGACACATTTTTCAAAAGGAATGGAAAACGGAGACTTGTTTGTAATCAAGAAAAGGAATGGAAAATGGAGACTGTTAAGTCATGAAACTTAAAGGATTGTTTGTTACCTTTTCTGATTGTACATATGTATAGGCGTACTCGGGTTTAGTATGTAAAAGCAATGTTCTGTATATTTAGAATGTTTGATGTTCGTGCGTGCATGTTGGTGGAGCGCAGACTCCCCACACACCCAGCACTGTTTACTTGCCTTTTATACCTTTTATAAATATTCTTTTGAAAATATTACTAAATTCAGATTGAGATGAGACTTAATTTATAACATTCCTCAACCTCTCGACCTCCTCATTGAGTTCTGCCATGAGGCAGACCAGGTCGTCCACCTGCTCGCACCTCACACACACAGTCTCTCTGCCCCCCGCAGGTGGTAGCAACAGGCTCAGCCACTCCCTGCACCTGGAGACCTGAACTGCCACAGTTTTGAGCGGGCAGTCGGTCTGGGTGTGTACAGACTCCGTGGAGAGATCACCGTGCTTGGTGTACACCATCGCAGCTGAGCTAGCGGTACACCGCCGTTAGAGGAGGTGTTCGTATGGGCGGGGCGCGCTCTGCCCTGCCTGCTCGCCCTGCCTGCGCCAACTGCCGCGCCACTCCCTTCTGAGGCGCCACGCGCTGTTTGCCCGTCCTGGTGGCCGCGCTCCCTGGGGGCAGCGTTTGACCGGCCGGGGAGGGGGCGCTGCTGGCTGCTGGCTCCGCCTCCGCCTCGTTGTGGCCTCGTTCCCCTCCCTGGCGAGGGCTGCCGGGCCCTGGCGGCTCCTTCGAGTGGGCTCGGTGCGGGAGAAATGAGCCCTGCCTGGCCGATCCCCCGCTCCTCTGCAGAACGCGTCTGCCCCGCAGCCGATCGCCTCGGCAAGTGGCTGCGAAATGGCGGTGGCGCCCGATTTAAATGGCCCGCCGCTAACACTGAACAGCAAAATGACAGCTATGAACAGCAAAAAATGACAGCCTCTGGTACCCAGAGCCCCATCCTTATTGTCTCTTCTAGAAATAAAATAGCAGTCTCTCGTTCATGTTGTCATTATGTATTTACTATCATTTCTATCTCCCATATCCTAAACATTCTTCTTCAGGGTATGGTACACACAGCCCAGATATAAGTTTTTGTCAAGATTAAGTGTTACCTAAAATCTAGCCAGTTGCTGTTTTGTGGTGATAGACATTACTTGGACTGAAGAACGAACCCTTACGTCTCTGCTTGAGCTTAATTATTCCTCCAAAGTTATGCTGCCATCCTTTTTTTTTTTTTTTTTTCTTTTCCCTAAATAATTTGTTTTAATACACTGTAGTCACTAGAATGACCTTGTCATGTATTTCAGATTTAATTCTTCATGAGGTTAGTTTACCAAGTGACACTCAACGCAACTATTAGGTGATGGGCTAGGTCATTCAACTGTTCAACCATTTTTATTTTGTTTTTGACTTCCCAGTTGAAATCTAGTACAGTAGGTTTTGAAAGTGTATTGAAAAATTGCGAGCACAGTGGATCTTTTTAATTTAACCTATTATTCAGTAGCTGTGAAAGATGCAAAATGCTAAAAACAGTGTAATAAATCACATTTTTAGTTGCCAAAGTTTTAAATCTTTTTTTTTTTTCCTGTCTACGATATTATTGGAATGATGTTCTGTATTTTGAGGGTTTATCTTCAATTTCTGTTACTCAGAGTTACTATTGTCAAGGTCTCCATTTCTATACATTTTATACTAGTAAGATTTTTTAGGCAATGTTCCAAATATTTTAAATAAAATCTACTTTCATTTTCATACAGATAATTTAAATGACTTGCATGTTAGTCTCAGCTTTGTAGTCTTATTGACTTGTGATTTAATGTTGTGTTTCAATGCATCTCCCTGACAAGGCGTATATTTTTACAACATATTGTAAAAATAAAATATTTAACAATGAAAAATAAAATAGTAAGATTGCACTCACTACATTTTAAAAGAGATCAATATAATATATATCATATAATACTGTGCTTTCACAATTCTTTCCTTTGCTGTCTTCTACAATCAAATCCTTATTATCAAATGTACTGCCTTGCATGGGGTTTTCACAAAAGGTATTTTTAAAAACTGTATCTGCATTTTATAGAATCAGCTAATTTATGTTGGAAGGCATCTTTAGAGTTCATCTTTTTCAACTCCCCAGCCAAAGGAAATCCGACTACATAATTATTTTCAATCCCATGTTTGTACAGTTCTGCATATTTACGGAACATCCACCAAAAAATAAGAATTTTTTCTGCTATTTAGTAACTGGGACAAATTTTAAATTGCCTGTGTTACGCCAGTGCTACATAGAAATTAGTACAATTAACATGCTTTTGAGGTTGTAAATAAATTTGACTTGGAAAGCTGTGAAGTAGATGCGATATATTGTAGATAAATGCATATTTCCTTTTTTCTTCTTGCTACCGGAAATATGTTATCAGTGTTTATCACGTGAAACTTAGAAGCCTGAGGAAAGATCAGTAGGATATCCCACCTGCATTCCAGCTATCGCTCCAGAAGAGCGCCAGTCTGCTGTAGGTCCAGTAGCTGCAAGCCCTGTGCAGATGTTTCAAATACTCCATACTATCTAAACTGCTCAGGCATTTGTGTGATTTGAATCACTTCTCTTGCTCACACTATTAATCTTGCTGATAGTACTGACGACATCTCAGTGACCCTAACAAGTTCAGGAGAAGAACTGTGGGAGGACATTTATTTTTCAATAAACACCACAAACTTGACCCTGTATTAAAAAAGTTCAGGCTATTTTCAGTTTGAAACTAGTGATTAATTTGAATGGTAAAAGCAGTGCCTGTGAAACAAGAAATCCAAATTCTTTTTTTTTTTTTTTTTCTGGTATTATGTGTAATATAAATTGATACATCTTGCCCATTGGTAAGCATATGGAAGAGTAGTCCCAGCAGATTGCATGGTATGGATGAACTAGTTTATTCAAAGCCAGCTTTGATCTGACTTGACATCTGAATACTACCCTGGAGAATAAAGACCACCAGCACAAGTGACAGGCCTGATGGAGAAGTGTTTCAACAGATATAGTGGCTCAGTATTGTTTCTCACCATGTATCACTCATTTCAACATACTCACTCTTACCTTTGACAATATTGCATGCTTGGAGCTTCCAAGTCTGATCTACAGTCAGAAGTAAAACTCATCTGCTACAGTTCTTTTATGGATGCGTAAATAACATTATGTCAAACAATCCTATTCCTCTAGTCTCAGAAATCTGCATTCTAATATTTCAAAACTTTGTATATACACCCCCACAATGGTTTGTATCTATCCTAACGTTTAAAAACAAATCTCTGTTGCTATGATCACATATGCTTTCCAGAACATGATAGTTAGGTTTTTTGGTCCTCTATAATGTACATGCCTCTAATGCTTAAGGCTTTATGGGAAGATAATCCAATAGAGAAGTAATTACAAAAGTATTCCTGTTAGTCATGTAAGTAAAAATTTATATGCTCACTATGTGAAATCATGTTACTTACTAACATGGTTGGTATTTGTCTTAAAAACATATTATGCATTTTAAAAACTTTTAATACTACTTCCTAAAAAAAAAAATGACCACCTCATCCTTTTAAATAAAAACTGTTTCTTAAAGGATGATGTTTGCAGAGCTCTCTACATGTAGAAGTCGGTAGTGTTCTTACTGATGTCAAATAGCAGTTTGCCTATTGATTTAGAGAAATCTTTGTTACTGGTGATAATTTTTTGTTTCATTACCTGCCAATATTTAAACATCCCCTACCTTCTCATTTTCAAATAAAAATTTAATCATGATGGCCGTAGAAGTAATTTTCAGATATAAACTTCAAGTATTCTGTCTTAGTTTGGCAATCAGACTATTTACATGGTGCAAGACTGTGCCATGCAGAGATAAAGCAGTTCTAAATGAATTACCTTGGGTATTGCAAGCTCTGTAATCATTGGTGGCCCCTAAACACTTTCTGAGGAACCACAAGGATTCAGGAAACCTGATCAGACAGCATAGGTATTCCTGTAAAATAATAAGAATAATTTTTAAAGTGTAATAACTTAATTGTGCAATTAATGCCGTGGAGATGTAACATGGTAAATGCACAGTCTGTAGTGAATTCATATTGTAGTATATGAAATATCTGCAAACGAAAATATGCTGATATGAAATAAAACTGAAGTCTGAAGAAGAGTTTGAGCATATACGTATAAAAACTTAAAAGGTACGTTGACTCAGGGGCAAAGGAGTGCAGTCATAATACTGAAACTCTTAAAAGTATTATCTTAATCATATATGAAGTCCTAATTTGTATAAATTATGTTTATGGGCTACCTGGCACATTTCTTTGTGCCTTCTGTCCTGGGAAAAAACCTGACTCATCTGTCTCACGTTTTGGGATCCTATAATTTGTGTTTAGTTTGCCAAATCTATTCTAACCCAAGCTGTGTAAATGAATTACTGATACACTACATTGCTATTCTTATATTCTATTTTATTCTATTCTCTATGCTTATTCTCTGATAATTACCACACTCTCATAACTGTAGCTAAGCTAAAGGCACTAGAGTAGCTAAGGCTACTAAAAGAGGATCAAATGACATCTCACCACTGTAGTGCATATCAGAGGTAATAAATGTATTAATTCTCAGTTGTCTCTTGAATCTGTGTACATGGAAAAGGCCACCATTACAATACTGTCCTGCATGGAAAGGAGTGGAAGAGACTTTCTAAATCAAGTCCACTATTTTCCTCTTTCATGACTGTTTCTACTTTTAATTTCTTGCCTTCGTGCTTGAGAAACAGGGAGCAGGTGTGTTGAATGATGACGTATTCAAGAAGGTGCTTGAAGAACAACTACATAAACTGAGACATTCTCACCTATATATATATATCTGTGATTTACTTTAGAGGGTTTTCTACAGCTGGTAGGCATGATGATTTAACTGTTATGTCAGAATGGCTTAATAAATTCAAATTAAAGACTTACGCCATTTCTCATATCATTATCTTGCACTGATATGTAGGGACATTGTATGTAGAGACAATGTATGTAGAGAGGCATTGTATGTAGAGGCATGACATGTATAGTGATATCTACTGGAATGATGTGGGCCCAAGACTAACACGGATGTGTGTTCAAGTTCATAAAACTGTTCGAGGGAGAAAAATACTTGAGAATATGTTTGTAAAAAGCTGTAGGGAACTCTAACAAGTAACAGTCATAGTAGCAAAGCACAATTTGAAGCCAATGTGGATGCTTTGGATTGTTAAGCAGAGGAAATTCTCATACCACATGAACTATAAAGAGCTTTATCTAGATGCTTGGACTTATAGGCATACTAATACGTTTAAGAATTTGGCTTTCAGTCTGCGTTTGTGATTTGTAATCTCAGAGAGCTCTTCTACCTTCTTACAGTTTGGTATATAAACACTATTTTCATCCATAATGCATCTTTGTGCTCTTCTAAACATATTTGGTAACTGTTCCAACACCACAGTAAGCTAACTTCTGGTGAGTTCTAGGGGGTTTTATTAGCAAAAAGTAGTGCTTCATGACTGGACAATTTCTAAGCACGAGCTGAAGTGTTTGCAATCCATTTACCATATTTATATTTTCCCAGGCTCCCACTAGTTTGATGCCTCTTAGACAAATGTTTCCAGTAGCTGCAGGTGTTAGGGCTACCTGATTGTTTGCCTTGAAGAAACAGAAGATTTGGTGTTAGTTAAAGATTATTGATAGAAGGAAGCTCTCTCTTTTGCGTGTCTGCTTATTGATGAGAAGGAAAAGTTTTTATTAAAAGCTGTATGTCAGATGTGATGAAAAAAAATGCCACACACATACATACACAGGACTGGCTTTTGTTATTTTATCTCATTCAAGATGATAAGAAAATTTTCACATAGAAAATACTACTTTATATTGTTTTGTTAAAAATAAAACTTTTTGGGGAAGTCCTAGTGATCTGGGAAAAGTAAATCACTTCAGAATGTAAAGGAAAATTGTAAGATCTGAACTTTTTGATAAAAAATACTACTTTGAAACGAACCATTTAACACAAATATTTTAAAGGTTGTGTTCAACAAGGATGTATTTCAAAATTTTGAAGGACTTTTGTGAAATGGAGTGGATGTTTTCTAGTTATTTATTTCTCCACTATCAATAATAACCAAAGTCTGGTCCTGCTTATCATAATTCTGTTTTCCAAGGCTTCCAGCATTTTGTCAGACAGCTCAGAATACAGTTGGGGTTTATTTACCTTCTAATTATTGTATCTCAACATCCTCTTTCCTGGTTACAACAAAAGTCATAGATTAAATTTAAATACAATGCTGCAAAAATCAGCATTGGTTCAGTTTAACTGGGTAATTTATATATATATATATATATATATATATATACCCTAGTTAAACTTGCCTGCATAATCAAGAAGAAAGGAATGTATCTAGAAGGATACTCAATTTCCCCATTTTTTCATCTAAGCAAAGAACATATATTCCATAAAATTCATGTCATACTATCTGTCCCTATATTTACAAAATTTTGGTTCTCAACCTGATGCATTTTTACTTTTCAGATTTTGAGGTATGGTGGTTTTACTCAGGTGGGCAGCTAAGCTCCACCACAACCGTTCTCTCACTCCACCTCTCCTCAAAGAGGAAGAGGGAGAAAATACAAAACAGAGAACTTGAGGTTTGAGATGAGAAAGGTTTAATTAAAGGGAAAGGGAATGGGGAGAAAAAGAAACAAAAGAAACAATAAGTCCACGCGGAAGCACAGAGAGAGGGAAAAAAAAATATTCTCTACTTTCCATCAACGAGCGATGTTTGGCCATGTCCTGGGAAGCAGCGCCTCAAAACACGTCGTGGTTGTTCAGGAAGAACAGCCCCCTCCCCCACAAGAGCCCCCCTTTTTATTGCTGAGTGTGACATCAGGTGTTATGGAATATCCCTTTGGTTGGTTTAGGTCAACTGCCCTGGCGATGTCCCCTCCCCATCACTTGCCCATCCCCAGCCTGCTGGCTCTTGGGGGCTTGGAAGGAGTCCTGATGCTGTGCCGGCACTACGCAGCAATAGACACAACACTGGAGTGATATCAGTGCTGTTCCAGCTACGAATGCAGAGCACAGCACTGTGTGGGCTGCTGCAGGGAAAAGGTGACTCCAGCTCAGACAGACCCAACACATGGGGAAGTAACGAACATCCATTCTTTGAAAATCCTCTGGTCCATGTTACTTCCTAGTTCATTCCATATATCAAGGAATTTAGTTTTTATGCTCTGTTCCAGACTCCTCTACTTGAACTGTGAATATACTAAGTGTATACCAAGAACCCAGCTCTCCTGACACAGCTGGTGAGCAAGCCGACTAGGGATGGTACCCCACTCAGCCTTTTGATTGTAAATAGAGAAGGACTTGTGGGTGATGTGAAGGTTGGAGGCCATCTTGAGCGCACTGATCATGAATTAATAGAGTTTTTGATTCGTGGAACAGTAAGGAGTGGGGCTAGAACTGCCACTCTGGACTTCCAGTGGGTAGACCACAGTCTGTTAAAGAGACAGGTTGGAGTAGTCCCTTGGGAGGCAGTTCTGAAGGGCAAAGGAGTCCAGGAAGGCTGGGTGCTCTTTAGGAAGGAAATCCTAAAGGCTCAGGAGCAGGCCATCCCCACATGCTGAAAGATAAGTTGGTGTGGAAGAAGACTGGCCTGGCTGAACAGACAGCTGTAGCTAGAGCTCAGGAAAAAAAAGAGGGTTTGTGACCTTTGGAAGAAGGGGGCAGGCTACTCAGGAGGACTACTGAGATGTCGTGAGGCTTTGCAGGGGCAAAATTAGAAGAGCCAAAGCCCAACTTGAGCTCAATATGGTTATTGCTCTTTAAAGACTTTTTTTTTATTATTATAAATACATAAATTAAAAAAAAAAAAAAAAAAAAAAAAAGAGTACTAAAGAGAATCTCCACCCTTTATTGGATATAGGGGGAAACAGTGACAAGAGATGAGGAAAAGGCTGAGGTACTCAATGCCTTTTTGCCTCAGTCTTTAGCAGCAAGACCAGTTGTCCTTCAGGTACTCAGGCCCCTGAGCTGGTAGATAGGGATAGGGAGCACAAGGAAGCCCTCATAATCCACAAGGAAATGGTTAGTGACCTGCTAAACCACTTAGGTGTATGCAAGTCTATGGGGCCAGATGTTATCCACCCAAGGGTACTGAGGGAGCTGGCACAAGTGCTTGCCAAGCCACTTTTCATCATTTATCATCAGTCCTAGCTATCAGGGGAGGTCCCAGTTGATTGGTGACTAGCAACTGTGATGGCCATCCAAAGGAAGGACAACAAGGAGGATCCGGGAAACCACAAGCCTGTCAGTCTGACCTTGGCACCAGGGAAGCGCATGGAGTAGATTATCTTGAGTGACATCATGTAGCACCTACAGGGCAACCAGGTGATCAGGCCCAGCTAGCATGGGTTTATCAAAGGCAGGTGCTGCTTGACAAACCTGATCTCCTTCTATGACAAGGTGTTGCGCTTAGTGGACGAGAGAAGAGCTGTGGATATGGTCTCCCTAGACTTCAGTAAGGCTTTTGACCCAGTAAGGCTTCCCACAGCATTCTCCTGAAGAAACTGGGTGCTCAAGGCTTGTATGGGCATATGCTTCACTGGGTAAAAAACTGTCTGGGTAGCAAGGACCAAAGAGTCGTGCTGAATGGAGTTAAACCCAGCTGGAGGTCAGTCATTAGTGGTGTCCCCCAGGGCTCAGTACTGGGGCCAGTTCTCTTCAATATCTTTACCGATGATCTGGACAAGGGGATCAAGCACACCCTCAGTAAGTCTGGAGACAACACTAAGTTGGGTGTGGGTGTTGATCTGCTCAAGTGTAGGAGGGCTCTGCAGAGGGATCTGGATAGGCTGGACTGATGGGCTGAGGCCAACTGTATGAGGTGCAACAAGGCTGAGTGCTGGGTCCTGTACTTGGGGTATGACAACCCCATGCAATGCAATGCTACAGGCTGAGGGAAGAGTGGCTGGAAAGCTGCCTGGCACAAAGGAACCTGGGGGTATTGGTCCATAGCTGGCTGAATATGAGCCAGCAGTGTGCTCAGGTGGCCAAGAAGGCCAACATTGTCCTGACTTGTATCAGAAATAGTGTGGCCAGCAGGACTAGAGAAGTGATTGTTCCCCTGTACTTTGCTCTGGTGAGGCCAAACCTCAAATACTGTGTTCAGTTTTGGGCCCCCAGCTGCAAGGACATTGAGGTGCCAGAGCCAGGCCTTACTGATCTCTACAACTACCCCAAAGGAGGTTGTAGTGAGATGGAGGTTGATCTCTTCTCCCAAGCAAGAAGTGATAGGACAAGGGGAAATGGCCTTAAGTTGTGCCAGGGGAGGTTTAGGTTGGATATTAGGAGAAATTTCTTTCCTGAAAGGGTTGTGCAGCACTGGAACAGGCTGTCCATAGAAGTGGTTGAGTCACCATCCCTGGAGGTCTTCAAGAAACGTGTAGATTTAGAGTTTAGCAGGATGGTTTGTTGGTGAACATGAGTACTAGGTTAAGGGTTGGACTAGATGACCTTAGAGGTCTTTTCCAACCTGAATGATCCTATGATTCAACAGACTGTATTAATTCTTTAGCCTCTGTTACTGACATCCCCAAGCTAATAAGTTTGGAATAAAATTAGGTATCTGTAAGAAAATTCTCCACAATTGCAGTTTACCCTTGGTTCTTTGGTCATATGCAGTTCTACGAAATATTAAAAATTTATTTTATATATTTGTTTAAAATTTAAAAATTAATGTTTAGCAATCTAATTGTCTGAGAAAGCTGATTTAACTCTAGACATATGGATAGCTTTTAAATCTGTTTCTTGGTTTCAGCTTGAAAGACAACAAAAAATATAGAGTTTCTGAAACTACACTTAATATACATACATGCCTTGATTACAATATTCTGTATAGTCAGGAATACAATATTGCCCAGTCTGCGCAGGGGTAGTTGTCTACAAATTTCCCTGTGTCTGACAGTGCATTGCTCAGAATTTACTGGGGGTGAATCTTCATCTGCAAGGTGTTAATACAGTACCAGCTTATCCCTCAGAACGTTCTAAAAACATTTTATTTGATCACTAATAACTACTAGATCTTGTGTTTTAAAATGCTAATGTGCGGTCACTGGTAGGCAATGCTGTAACTCTAGAGATAATGGGCTTGTAGTTAAATACTGTTTTCTGCCCCAAAAAATCACTACTATAAACAAAACAAACAAACAAAAAAACAATGAAACCACACAAACAAGAACAAGCTAAACCGCTATTCATTGCAAAAGGCTTTCTGGTTTTCCTTTGTTTTTTACTCTATTATTGTGCAGACCACATAAAGAGTTTTGGCATAGTATGCGAGGACAAAGAATTAAATAGCGCACACTGCACCATTTTGTCTTACCATCTTCCATGCTGCCCAAAAAAGCCAAAGAAGTCCCAGTTAATGTTTTAGAAATACAAAGGTAGGAAGCAGTTCTGCAGAATTCTCACAGATCTTCAGAAATAACTCAAACGGCTATTTGGAGCTGGTACCAGAGAGATTCCCCAGTGAAAGTCAGAAATTCCCGTGCCATTTTGTGTCACAAGAATAGTGGAGGAATGGTGGACAAGAAAGAAGAAAGATGTGGAATCACAGAGATGTAAAGGTAAGAAGAATAATTAGAAATAAATGCCCCCATTTTAACAATCCTATTATGAAATGTAACTGCATGAAAATGAGGGAAAAGCAATGCTGTGCTTCAATGGCATTCTTCACCAAGGAAAGATTCACTCCTTTTCAGATCCATAGAATCATCAAGTAGTTTGGATTAGAAGGGCCCTTAAAGACCATCCAGTTCCAACCCCCTGCCATGGGCAGGGACACCTCTCACCAGACCAGGTTGCTCAAAGGCCCATCCAGCCTGGCCTTGAACATTTCCAGGGATGGGGCACCCACAGCTACTCTGCCCACAGCTTCCAATGCCTCACCACCCTCGTAGTAAAGAATTTCCTCCTTATATCTAATCTAAATCTCCCCATTTTTAGTATAAAACCATTACCCTTGCCCTAACCCTACACTCCCTGACAAAGATTCCCTCCCCATCTTTCCTGTAGGCCCCCTTTAGGTACTGGAAGGCTGCTATAAAGTCTCCCCAGGGCCTTCTCTTCTTCAGAATCACAGAATCACAGAATTTCTAGGTTGGAAGAGACCTCAAGATCATTGAGTCCAACCTCTGACCTAACGCTAGCAGTCCCCACTAAACCATATCCCTAAGCTCTACATCTAAACATCTTTTGAAGACTTCCAGGGATGGTGACTCCACCACTTCCCTGGGCAGCCTGTTCCAATGCCTCACAACCCTTTCAGTAAAGAAGTTAAAGGTTGGTCAGGCTGAACAACCCCAGCTCTCTCAGGCTGTCTTTGAGAGAGCTCCAAGGTGCTCCAAGGCTGGAGAGGTGCTCTAGCCTCTTATTTATCTTTGTGTCCTTCTTCTGGACTTGTTCTAATACTTCCATGTACTTCTTGTGCTGGGGGCCCCAGATCTAACACTCACAAGCAGAAGACCTTGGGCTAGATTTAAAAGGGAGACATATGAGTTATAAAACTTAGTAATGCTCTGCCTGATTCCTGGAAACCCCTCTCGTTTAGGGAAATTCAGAATTTCAAGTGAGTCACAAAGCTTTGTAAAAGTTAGGTATCTAGGAGGGGATTAACTGAAATCAGGGCATAGTGTAAAATAAACTAAGATAGCAAACAGAAAATGCAGCTGTGACTTCCGGGGGAGTTAGGTGCCCAAATCAGCTCTGTACCTGTAAGGAATGAAGAAGAGAACATTTGGAGATAATATTAGAGCAGAAGCACTGTGTTCAATGGGACTCTTTCTGTCTCAGACACAGCATCACCACAATGTGACAGTAACGTCAATCTTTTTGTCTGCACTTTCTCCTGAGAAGGTCTCCTATATTCCAAATCCAGTGTGCAGAGGGCTCCAAATCACTCCTCTGCCAGATTTGCTGCAAGAATTTCAATCTAAGCCCTGTGTGATCATAATGTAATTGTAATGTACTGTAGTATAATGCACATAATGTACTGAAAGGGTGAGGCTATTCCACTTAACTTTTTTTTTTTTTTTTTTTTTAAGCCCATCAACCAAAATTAATCTCATTACTTTGTTTGAAAAGATAGTTTCATCAATAAATACTGAAGTTTTATATAAAGGAAATTATTTTTTCCCTGTTTTATAAAAACACAGAATTCTAAAAGCACAGAATGGCAGTGACAGAAATTAAAATAAGATCTACTGGCTCTACAAACCTATGCCCAATTAATAAATCAGGCATAAATTTAACAAAAAGCTCCTTGCACTTAGAAATAAAAATAAATAGAGATAAAATTTAAAAAAAAAAAAGTTAATGTAAAGATATTTTAATAATGTGCTTTTGGAAACTTTTAAAAAACTTGCATTCAGTGAAATTTGAGAAGAATTTTTTGAAGAAAATTTTCAGTGCCTGAAAAATGGTCTGTTAAAAGTGTTAAAAGTGATCCTACATTCTTGCTTGACTGGGATGCTCACAGAATATATCAACTGCTTCTGTGTTCCATAAGAAACTAAGAAATTAAATAAATAAATAAATAAATAAGTAAATAAATTAAAAACAAACAACAACAACAACAACAAACACAACTTTTTATTCCAAATTTTGGTTCACTGGTTTTCAGAGAGAGAACATACTCTCCCTCTGCTTGTCCTTTGTCAAAGTGAAGCTGGTCATTCTTCTTGAAAGATTTAGTTTAGTCTAGGTTTAATACTACCTTTTGAGACCATTTGTAAATGGGAACAGTGCTGTATTTTCTCAACCTCACAACTAAAAAGACAATTTTCTTTATATCCTTTATATCTCATTTTGAGAGGGCAGATAGCTTACTATAAGAAAATACAAGAAAGTCTTGAAGTTGGATTGAATCCAAGTCCATACTGTAGGAATATATTTTCATATTTATATGACAAAGACACGACTTAGACAAATAAGCAATTTTAATTGAAAAATGCTGACAAGATCCTAACTATTTGGACTGTGCAATCTGTTTTTGATTTTGGACATAAAAGGGTCTTAATTTTATAGAAAAGACATGATGGGACTATGTATTATTCAAAGATCCCAATTGTCAATATAAATATTATGATCTTGTTCAACAGTGAGGGGATTGTATTCATTTTGGCAATACTCAAAATGCAATCAACCATAGATTATGAGTGCCTTTAGACACTGTGCAATGATGCATAAAACCAATCAATTATCCTTTTTGGCTAGGTTGATCTGGCACTGAGACTGGAAACCTGTTCTATTGTGAATTGTATGCACCTCAAAAATACATACAAACTATTTTCTTGTTTCTGTTTGCTTAATTAATATACATGACATTCCTAGTTATGCTGGGCATGGGAATCTTTATCACCAAATTTTCACATGTCCTACTTCTATGAAATTTATCCAGGAATGAAATAAACCCAGTTTATTTATCACTCCTTAGAACCTTGTTATATGTATCCGTTTGTCTCAGCCTCATGTGGTACCCCAAGTGAATGTGTGCAGCACAGAGCTCACAACTGTACAGCATACTGTGAGATTTTTGCAGTGTTTTGAACTCCACATGAAAGTAAAGGACTAAATGTGTTTGTGGTCAGATTCCCTGAAGAATTACTTGAATTATTTTGTCAGTATAGGTCAGTTTGGATCTTTGCCGCTGCTGCTATTTGTAATCCTCATCAGAAAAAAAGACAACTGTGCCAAACTCTGCATCCTGTCAATCTGCTTATATGAAACTCAGCAGCATCAAGAATTTTTTTCTGTGCTATAGAGTGGCCTCCCACAGAGGAACAAAGGAATCGGAGAAAGATATCGTAATCCTTGAGCTTCCTACACATCACTCTGCCTTATATGAAATGGTCAAAATCCCTCTCTTCTTAGCTAAATAAGCAGGTTCATTTAATTCTTGATTCCAATCAGCAATCCAGTTCACCATTATATTAAAAATGGCACATGCTGTTTTATCACAACAGTAAGTCTTAGAAGTTTTCTCCACATTCCTTAGTACGTGTTGCATTTAGAGGATGCTCCCTTCAATCATACTATTACTATCTTGACAGTCTAGTCATTGTTATTCAGGAGGACTTCTTGATGCTTATCTGGAAGTTGTTCAAACTTGTCAAGAAGATCACATAGCGATGACCTTGAAATCAGAATGAATGAGGCCTTTGTGTTCTATAAATCAAAACCAGTCAACACAATGCTTCCATTTTTCTCCTGGGAGAAAAGAAGGTAGCTACCTGTGCCTGTAAGCTTCTGCACTTGTAGATAATATTTGTAATTAATGCAGAACTAAACCCCTAACATATGAGGTAGAAAAAGCACACCTTAAATAAAGGAAATTTTTCAAAACTAGTGTTCAGCAGAAGCTGTTAGAGCAAGAGAAATATTGAGTGTCAGAGAAGGTAGTGAATATATATGATTCAAAGTCTTTGAGGAAAACTTTAAAGACATTCCAGAAGAGCCTAACATAATTAAAAGTTCTGTATATAGATAAATGCATTAAAGGGATAACCAAATAGCACATTAGAGAAAAGTGTGTTATTGAAAGACAGCAAAATATATTTATGCTTAGCTTGCTATAGCAAAAAATATGGTACTTCTCAACATTTTAGATTTGGAGTTAATGAATAGCATTACATATAAAATAGCTGGAAATTAGAAAAGAAAAAATCAAACTATATTCCCCAGGTATAAATTCTTGTGAACCCTTACGAATAAGCAATAGGGAAAAGTAACTTCTCTTACCAGAAAGAGAATTATCACCTTGATAGTATGGAAACCTTCAGTATTCTTTTCAGCAGTGTAACAGTTTGACCCCAGACTATGCTGAGAAACTCACAATAAATAAATAAATAAATAAATAAATAAAAATTAAAAATGTCTTGGCATTCTGCACAACAACATAAAGCTCTATGGGCAACTGAAATGAATTAGAGACTGAGCAGCTACCTTCTGAGGAGAAACTGAAAAAGCTGGGACTCCAAAAGTGGAAGGAGAAGGCTGGGGAGAAAAGTGATGAAAATAGTGGTTAAAGCAGAACCACTAGTTCACTGTATCTCATAATATGAGAATTTGATAAAAATAATAGGACAGCAGCTTAAAACATGTCAAACAAAGCATTTCTTTAAACACAAGGTAGTGGGCTTCTGGAATTTGCTGTCACATGAGACTGTAGAAGCAAACAGTGACAGCAGGTTCAAAAAGGGATTAGGCAAATAAGGGACATCTCCATACGGTAGGGATGTATTTTTCATGTCCCTAACACAATAATGGTGTGTCAAGTGGAAGAGGAATGGATCTCTGAAAATGGTGAGGCTTGTTACTCACCATGGATAGACTCTCCTATTGCCACTGCTGAAGGCCAAAAACAGAGCTGGAGGGACCTTTGTTTTGACCTAATCAGGCCTTTCTTACGTTTTTAATGTGAAACTAAGAGCTCTATTTAAATGCAAGCGCCAATCTGATAGGCATTACTAATCCTAAAAGTGACTATAAAACTTGAATAGTTAAATTTGTTGTTAAAATAACTTTCTTAATAAATCAGTGTCACTTATCTTGGCCTCATAAATGTCAAAACTGGGTATTTCTAGTAAAAACAATTCCAGTAAATTATGTCCTCTCTTTACAGGAATGTTGCTGCTTTCTGAATTTTAAGAATTTATGTTTATTTTAAATATACGGCTTGTTTATTTTAAGATTCTATATTGTATCACACAAAATGAAAGTACTACGTGGTTGTATGCATTTACAAATTTACAGCCAGCCTTAACCTATAAACTAGCATACATGTATTACAGATCATTAGAAATACAGTTGGTGCCAATAATATTTCCCATCAATAACACTCTGCTTTATTTTTACATTTATGATGTAGAAAAGTCCAGGCTATAAAATTTGTGGGTTATTTGGCATAAAAAAGAGCTGATCGTGTGAGGTTTTGCTGAGGATGAATTTAAAAAAGAGCAGTAGATTTTCATCACATCAGCTATAATTATACACAGATGCAATTCTTCCTCCCTCTATTATTTTAACTTTTAGAAAAGACACCCTATCTTTTTGTCTGGTTGCTTCATGAGAAATATAAAAGTAGCAGACAAAAAATGTTTTTCAAGCAAATGTGATGACTATCAGTAATCTTGTCTTCGAAATACTAAAGAAATTCAGTAGAATAACCCTGATTCTATGGAAATCCCTCAAAACATTCACTCTATCACACCAAGAAAAACAAAACAAAACAAAACAAAACAAAAAAAGACAAATGTTCTAAAATGAGTCGTTCTCTGTATGTAGTCTCTGTTTGACTAAAGAGAAAAGGTTTAGTTCAGAACCTTTTACTCAATGACTAAATTACATACCTTTGAGCCATGTAATGAATCTTCAAGTGCAGAGAAACCTGCCCCATCTCTGTTTCCATTTTGAAGTTCACTTTGTGATGGACTGGTTTCCAGTAAGATTCACAAAGCCCACCTAGGCTGCGCTCTGCAGGTAGGACCAAGTGAGTCACATGAACTACATCTGCATTCATAAGTAGCGTAGGCTAATAAGAAAGGATTTGTGGCATTGAAATGTTTGCATTGAGAGCTCAACATCCACAACACATGTATCAGGCAAGTTTAGTTATGGGTATTTCTAACATGGTCCTGTAGATGAAGAGCGTTAGGTGAGCTTTTGGAGTAAATCTTCTGGTTTAATCTTGTCCAAAAGGAATCTCGTCCCTGTGCTTTGAGACTGCTTTATGATGTGAATCATAAAGCATGGTAAGTTCCACAGAAACACATGCTAAAATGCTAATGCTAAAACACACCTATGGGAATCATCAACATTCAACATGAGTTAGAATTCAGTATTTTCGGCACAAAGGTCTTTCATGGTTTGAGTTACTTTCTAAAGGGTAAGTAGGTCATGTTGGGGAGGGATTGCATCTGATAGTTCTTTAACCTTCCTTTATTATGAGACTGGTTAAGGCTAGGGAAACTGTTAGGTATCTAAGCAAATATGAACTTCAAAGAATAACAAAAAAAACTAGTTTGCAAATATAAATATTTGCTTTAACTACAGCTATCCACCAGATGGTGTCCCACAACATACCGTTCAGGAGCTGCCTGAAAGAATGAGGAATGGTTCTACATGTATTTCACAGTTACCAACACTGGAGTTTTGAAATATGTAAATATTTTTCAATACTTGAACATTAAAGGGCAAATTTAAAATTTTATCAAAATGCCATATCTGGAAAAATCACGGTGAAAGGTGTTTTTTATTGCTGCAGTACTGTGTGCCCATTTTTTTGTCTTTCAATGAACCATGGAGGCAGGAAGCTGTCAAGTGTCCATATTTTTTTAAGTGTAGGAAAACTATATGTGTAGGGACTATTGACACTAAGCTAATCTATTCAAGCTGATTTAGTAGGAGAAGGTTGGGCATATATAAATAATAAATAAATAATCAACAGTCTAGTCAATGACAACATTTTGAAAAAGGGTAAAATAGATCCTTTTGATTACTGACTCAGCAGTTGAAAAATGTTGCCCATACCCATCTGTGTTCCAGACAAACTGAAAGAAATGGTTTATCTCTTTTCAGGACAAAAATTAGCACAAAAGAAAGATCTTACAATGGAGAACTCTGGTGTGTTTTTACTTAGAGTGTCCCACTGAATCTGTAGTAACAGTAGGGAAAGGAAATGTGACACACTAAGTAAAATCTCATGGAAAGCCACAAAATGAAAACTATACATATCCTTAGGTGGCTTAAAATGTTATCATTTTACTGCTTTTGTTCTTTGGTATGCACCTGGACCATAGCATTTTGTTGGTGTGTAGGATATCCATGTAATTGCTAAGGCCTTCTGAACATTCAAGAGTTTGCCCTGGTGGAATACAGAAGGAATTTCCATCCCTAGAGGATGGAAATTTTGGTCTGTATCTTCAGTATTCTCCCAAACATGTAACCTTGCCCCCAGAAAAAGTAATTTTCTAACAGAAGCTATTTGCATTATAAAAGAAACCTTGTAAAAGGTGTGGGCACATACAACTGTTTTTATCAAGGAATTATTCACTTTATTCACTTTGATACTGCTGAGAATCTGACAGCGCTATTCTTAAATTAGATTTTTGTCATGAATACCTCAATGTTTTTTACTCTGTGTACAGTAGACCTCATACCATATTCTTAGAGACAAAAGTAATTCTTTTGTTTTCAGCTGAGTAGCTTGGTAGGTCTTTGATAGACTGAATAGTGATGAAGGAGAGAGAAATTAAAAAAGGACTTAGAGATTACTGAAATCTGCACCTTGCAAGGGGAAATACTGGGTGGTATTATAGGGAAATGGAGAAATAGAGTGCTTTCCTTCTGTTCTTCTAAACACTTATCCTTGAGACAAGGAAATGCTGTATGAAAAACTACAGCCTATGGCACAGAACAATATACAGCTTGGCCGCCTTGTGTGGAAAATAAAAATAAAATAAAATAAAATAAAATAAAATAAAATAAAATAAAATAAAATAAAATAAAATAAAATAAAATAAAATAAAATAGAATAAAATAAAATAAAATTGTGAACAACAAATCCCAAGAAAGCACATTAAATGTTATCATGACTTAATTTTAAAATTAAAATGGTCCTGTTTTAAGAGGATTGCTCCAAAACCTCATACACACACAAAAAAAAAAAAAAAAAAAAAAGGAAAGATTTTAGATTATAGTTGACTATTATAAACAAAAATGGAAAATGTACATTTAAAAATGGTTTATATTGTTTTTATGTATAAGTTATCTATACCATATAAGTTGTGCTTCATACATAAATGTTCTATTGATAATTTATTTTAAATATTTGGATGATTTACCCTTTGGCAAGAGTGAGGCAGCATGGAGAACATAAACCAAGAATAAGTGTAATCTATTTCTTCTAGTGAAAAATATTTTTATTTGTTGAGATTTCTTTCTCAATGCACTAAATGCAGTTTTGATTTGACTTAATATTTCTAATTCCACATACTAAGTCCATTCTTTTCCAGACTTAAATAACTGCGTTTCAATGAATGGTGCAGCTACTCTTCAGCATGCTAGATCCTGCCTCACTTATGCACAGTTTTAGCTGAACTCTGTGATAGCTCTTTCTTCTAAAGAAATAGACATTTGAGTTCTAACTTGTATCGAGCTTTTTTGTATTTTTCAACATGCTTTATGACAGTATTGTAAGCTAACAAAACAAGCATTCACTGTATTCTCCATTTTCTTTCCACTCTAATGGAAAAGCCCGTAATGTTAACCATTTGCTGAATACTATTGCTTGTATTAGTTCCTTACATGCAGTTCTTCTTTTATTTCTAAATTACTGCTATGTGCAGTATTTTCTATATTAAAGGAGCATGGCAGCCTGGCAAACAGTTGCTGGTAACGTTCAGTCTGACACCCTCTTGTAGGGAAGCTGCAGCCTCACTGAGGCTTTGTATCCAACAACTGTCTTATCTGTATGCAACAATGTACAGAGCTGGATATCCAGATCTATCTCATAGGAAAGCTTAATGTTCCAAGCATTAGTGGTAAGACACCTTGACTATAATTATTCCAGTCCCAACCAAACCATTTCAATGCTTTTACCTTCCCAAGTATTTAGTGGACTGGTAAAGTTTACAACAACTAAGTAATTTGAAAAATCCAGCATCCTGCCCATTTTAAGCAGATGAAAAGGTGTAATTCTTTCAACAGTGACAGGATTTTAGTTCAATGTTTTCATACAAAACTTCCATGGCCCCAGGTATGCAATGTACCTCCGTGCCTGTTTGTTGCTCCCAACGCAGTTCAGTCACATTTAGGTGACTGTGAACGAGTGCAGTCTGCAAAGCCTGTTGGGGTTTTTCAGGCTGAAATCCACTTTATAAATGTAAAATATTGTATTATTACAGCTGCCTCCAAGAGAGAAGTTGTGTTTAGCAGAACATTCGGAAAGAAAATTTACAGAAATTTATTACAAGCTTAATTTTGTTTCCAAACCACAGTCACTAGAGATTCAAATTGTTTATCTTGAATGGTACCTGCCAAATTTTGATGAGATGAAATTCCCCCCTCCCCATTTAAAAGAGCAGGATTGACCACAGTCATACTTCAGACTTTAAAGTAACCTGCATTATTAGGTTTTCTTCACATTCCAACCCATCTGCCTTAGGGTATTAAACCCTACTTTCATCTCTTTGAGGTTCAGCATTTCCAAATCCAAGCCATAAGGCCATGTCTAGACTACAAACTGAAAAGTGGGTTTGAGTGCAGACATGCGCACACTCAGCCACATGTCCCACAAATTTTCCATCTATACTTTTGTACGTAGCCCACTTACAGCTTGGTTTTAAATAATCTATGCTGTTGTAAGGAAAAACAACCTCCCAGTACTTGCTGAAGAACCATTACTGTGATTGATTTTGCCTGGGTGCAGTCCAGGCAGCTTGCCTGAACAAAAGCTTGGCCCACACAAAACCACCGAGTATAATCAGTGTTTCTGAGTATAGTAAGTGTTTTTCCACCTCCTGGCACTTATGCTAAAATAATGCCTTGCTATTAGTTTAAGGGTTTGTGGTGTGAATTATGGGAGAGTTAGGTCTTGAGAATATTCTGAGATCCACACATGCTTGATAGTACAGATGCAAATCCTAGACCTTGTAATGGCCCCAAAGTCACAAGATTAGATTAATGAGATATTTTCAAGTACACCGCCAACTTTTGATGCTGGAGCCCAAACCAATTAGGGTACGGGATACGGCCTGAACTTTTACCATGCAAAGATTATGTGTGCCACAAAGCTGAAGGCTAGATTTGGAAAGCAAACAGTGCTGCTGCTTCTCAGATGTTTTGCTGAAGGTAATAAGGCAAACAATGAGTGACTTCAATCCTCTGCAAAATCCCTAGCCAAGAAGGACTTTAATAACCAAGAGTAATCCTGAAATATGACTACAGTTTGCAGCCTCTGTATTTCTGGGACTGTCTTCCTTCCTTTAATCTTTGTGTGTGGGATAATTAAGATATTTTGAAGTTCTTTCAGGTATTGTAGTTTCACAAAGTGGTGTTTAGTCTTATGTGGTGATGTGGTATTAAGTCACTGCTACATTACCTATTGTATCAAAATGAAGAATGGTTAGTGATACAAAGAGGAGTCAAATAGAACTGGAGGATTCCCAAGACTGCTTTTCAAGGAAGACCCCAGATTATTTACACTGGCATAACTGCATGTGGCATGAGAATGAAACCAGAGCCTCAATGCTGAATGCTCGTAGGAAGCAGTGCCTGTTGGAGGGGAAGGGGACTTCGAGGGAATGAGGGATTACATTCACTAATGACCTCTATGCAGACTAACCTTTTAGTCAAGAGGAATGAGAAAAAGTTAGGATAGGATAGGATAGGATAGGATAGGATAGGATAGGATAGGATAGGATAGGATAGGATAGGATAGGATAGGATAGAATAGAAAATATCCCACAAGAATCACTGAATCCAACTCCTGGCTCCACAACAGGACCACCCAAAAATCAGACCACATGTCTGAGAGTGTTGTCCAAACTACTTCTTGAACTCTGACAGGCTTGGTGCCATGACCACTGCCTTGGAGAGCCTGTCCCAATCCTCCCTCAGATGTTTGGAACAAGGTCTGGGAAGGACTGCCACCATATTATAAGCATAAGTGTGCTGACATGAGTGATAAACATTAAGTAATGGAGAAACTGAAAAATATGAACTATTTGTAACAAGATGGATAATCTAATATTCTATAGCTGCTATTCAATAAATATGAGTTCTGTTTAACATGGAAATGTGAATCTAATAATACAAATTAAATAAAAGCGAATAAAAGACCACATTGGTTTCTGCATATAGACTCTTAAAGTTCATATTGGCCTTTTAGATGCAACTGATAAAATACCATTTTCCTGTGTTGGTGATGACAAGCCATTGCTTTTTTATTTTTTGGACTATGAGATCTCATATGCCACCTACTGGACAGATGTTTTAAGTTAATTTAATGTGCACACTGAACGCAGATTATACACACACTGCCAGCAAATCTCCTTGTGATTTTACTGCATAGAGACTCAAAATACAATTCCTTTCAAGACAATTGAAAGATTTCCATTGACTTCAAGGAGGTTTGAATCAGACCCTTAGAAAAACTTAATGCTGTAGCAAAAGCATTCATTGTTCTTCCTTACTATTTATATACATGTATATATATTAAAAAAAAAAAAAAAAGAAAAAAAAAAGATCTATCTTAAGCAGTTTATTGCCAAACACATAACATTCTTGACAGCACATGTTTCCTAGAATGCAAAATGAAGCAAAGTGTTTGATGATCATATATACCCTTTGTAACATCATATTCATTCATTTTTGTTTATACTTGTTGACTAAATGAATAGTAATAAAATAACCACTTTCCTCACTTCATTTAAAAACAGAGAAAGTCATTAAAGTCTTACTGAGTAAATTAGTTCCAGTAGTTCAGTTTTAGTGCTTCTTTAACAGACCTTATAATGATACCAAGTGTTGACAAAAATTATGTATTGGGCTGCCCAGAACAAGTATATCTTGTTCTGAGTAAGATACTCTTCTTTAATGTTGTCCATATTATTTTTTAGAAGGAGCACAAAATATGTATTCTTTGCAAAATTTGTAACATGCTACATATGTAAATGCTGTACAGTTCAAGTAGGAAACAGGTGTAAAACTGGGTAACTGGATGTGGGACGGCATGGACTCAACTTTAAAAGTTCATATAAGTATTTAAGATAAGCATTTACTGACGTTTTCTACAACTATAAAACATAAATTATGCTAGAACTTCTTGAATTCCTATTTCTACTTAAAGGAGAAATAATTTAAGTATTCTTTAAAAGAAGAAAACTCTCAGATATGGTTCCTCAGTATTTTAAGGAGTTTTATAGCAACACCTAATTTGCATGTCACAGAAACCACTGAAATTATTTTCCACTGATTTTTTCATAAACGGGTGCAAAATGAATTGCCACCTACTAGTTAACAGAATCTCCTGAGAATGCCAATCTTATGAAAGCTGTCCCCAGATTGCCTCCTGGACCTGCCTGACCTACTAGCTCCTTATGGCATTGTGCAAGTTCACGGCCTTGGTAAGAATCTCAGATGCTTTTCCTCTCTTGAAATAACATCCTGTCACAAGCTGAAATATATATATATATATACACACACATATGTATATATATATATGGAAAGTACCCTCATAACGCTGTATCTCCTCTGTTTGTTGCTAAAGGTGCTTCTTGTGCAGAGGAGCCAGGTGGACAGACATGGAAATGCCAGGCAGTTGTCACACCTCTTGCACTCCAACAGCTTGCCAGATTTTGCTATGGAGAAAGGAGGGAGTCAGCATGGGATACACTACAACAGGTGGATGGAAATGAGCACCTGAGACACAAAACTGTGAAGAGAAGCTGGAAGGCAGGATTTTGTGATGCTACCCTCCCAGCCACCCCCAGCAGGTACCAAGTCAGGAGAAAAAGAAAGATTGTGCAGGTCAGAGGCAGATACCAAAGCACCATCTCTTCCTGGCTGTTCAATACAAAGCTGGCTTGCTATACCCAGCCTTCAGGAGGAAATGTGCATCTCCTGGACTTACAGGGGGCAAGGCTGGTACCCACCAAGCAAGAATCACACCAGGAATTTCCACCTGTAGGATTTTCCATCTACAGCAAAAACTGTTGTGTTGGCCTGATCAGGCAGGCATGAGTGTGTGAGATGAGAGCTACATTTTAGATGAAAACTACCAGGAGGGAGTAAGCTATTCTGTTTTTCCTCAGAGTGAAAATTTACTGGAAATATTCCTCCTGGAAAACAAATTCAGATGTTGACAGTTATGAAAGCTTTATTTGTACAATGTCTCCATGCGAGGATACATTTTAGAAAAGCAGCCCTGTGAAAAGCTTTGAAGAATTGCAGAAAGGCCAAGTGAACAAACAAACCGTTGTGACATTTCCCTGCTTGACTAATGGCAGCACATCGCTTACACCAGTTTCTAACTCCAAATGGATTTAAGACCAAAATCCCCAAACAAATCTCCCTCACAACAACCATGCTTTGCATTGGAAAATTAATGTTTTTGTTGCCTTAAGATTAAATATGTGAAGAGTGACGAGGTTTTGGGTAGGAGGTAAGAGGCCTAACACATGGTGAGGAGCCCACTGGGTTTCTTGCCACTGCTGGTATGGGTGCTTCGTCCTGCTGGTCAGTATGGACAAAGCTGAATCTCTGGAGAAGTAGTCGTTTTAAGTTCATCATTGCTGATCATCTCTGCTGACAGCAACCTCATTGTTAAGTTGTTTTGTAACCATATCGCTTTAACTACATTTTAATTCCAAATGCTAATCTGTTGTGATCATACAGATACACAGAGCATCAGCTGAAGACTGAACCTCCACTGCACTTCAGGCTAGAGGACGGTTTTGCTTAAAACTCTGTGATTAAGCAAGCACAGCTAATATCTGTTTATTACCATAAAGATACACCGAGAGACTTCTAGGCTCAGATAAGATAAGATAAATAATCCTTTAAAACCTGATGTCATGCTTAAGGCAGGGATTATCTTGCTGCTGTTAAACTGCCATTATGTTAAAATCAAAAAGTCAAGATTAATCAAAGGAAAAATCAAAACTGAGCAGTAACATCTGGTAAGATTTTATTTTTTGACTAAAATTTCTTCTGCAAGGAAGTTCAGAAAGATAAGATTATTTTTTTTCTGACTTGGATCAAAAAAAGTTTTTGAAATCTTGACACCTACTGCTGCAAAGAATTTCCATTCTTTGTTCTTCCCTGAAGTGTTTTGATACTAAATTTTATCTGCAACCTAGAGAATGGGTGGAATGTATTGAATATTCATTCCCATCTCTCAACTTCATGGCAATAGAACTCCTATCCAAACTGAGTGTGCATGTGTTTCTATATATTATATATGTGTACATGAGTCAACAGCAACAACAAAAAGTTCTTGCTGTAAAAAAGCCTAAAAACTGTTAAGGACTTAGCCCTAAGATTTTGGAAACTTGACTTTCAGTGAGCATTTTGCCAATTCCTTAGCTAGGGCTGTAGGGTGGTCATATTTCCATTTAATAGAAATGTAATTTTTTTGCTTTAAGACAGATCCTAGAGCATTTCAGTGACCAGGGCAGGGTTCCATTAGCTACTTCTGTTAGATTTTCTTTTACTTGTGAATTCAAGGCAAATAAAATTGCTGGAAAGTAAATCTGGAATGGGTTGTAGTGTCTATGTAGGCAGGTGGTACTCAGTTCTGTGTCTTATTTTCATTCAACCTGACTCACTCACTCATTGCATGAAACAGTTTGGGACTTAAAGAGGACAAGGTGGCTGAAACTAAATTCAGGTAGGAGGCAAGTATCAGTAATTGAGTCTGAAAACCTTTGTACTGATCTGATATTCCTAGGGATCCTTTGAGAGAGGCACATAGCTAAACCCTTAGTTCAGTCCACTTTAACCAAGGTTCCCAGTGTTTGAAACTGTTTGGGGTGATAACATGGAAATATTCTCTGGATTGTAGAAGATCCTATATGTGCAACTAATAGAGATTTTCTATACTGTACAAATGCATTGTAATATTTTATGGGTTCCTTTTAACAAAGTAAGCAGTATATGCTTTGTTCAATTATTTTCTGGTTTGTGCGTTATAAGTGAAACCCTGATACCAAATGCATGGTAAGTCTGTGAATTCGTTGTGCGGGATGGGCCATTTCTGTCTCTTGGCAGGGAAAGGATTACACAATATTACAATTATTAAAATTCTAATTTGGGGCCAGGTTTTACCCTCAGGTACTTCCTTAATTTCAGTAGGAGTTGTGCATATTTATCTGATTGAAGAATTTGGACATTAACATTCTTGGTGAAGGTAACTTTTTTCTTTAACAAGAACGTGCGCCAGCCAAATCTAGGATCTGAATATAGCAGGGATAGGTTTCTTACCAGGAGAAAAATGTCAGTAACTGTTCTGTTTTGATAAGGGAAAGTGATTTCCTTGTAAGGGAGTGGGAGATGGAGCAGAAGGAAGGAAAGAAGGATCTTCTTCCAGATACCTTGTAGGCTTGTTTTTAAATTATGACTTCGGATCTAACAACAGGTTTGGCAAGTGTTTGCTTAGCAAACCCTGAACCTATGCCAGACTTTCTTAGCTGGTTTGTTGTAGAGTGTGCATTTTTTAAATACACTGTAATCATTTCAGACCACATAATTAGAAACACAAAGCAGTTTACTGAAACATAGTGATATATTAAGAGTTCAGTTAATTACATGTAAAGAAACAGGACAGACTTCAAAACCCTTACTCAGTTGCTATTTTATTTGCAACTGGGGCATGTTGATGGGACTTCGCCTGCTTAACATTGAGTAGGAGTTTCAGAATTTTAACCTGAGGGTAAAATTTTCAAAAGCATTTAAGTGACTGGTTCACCGAAAATCAATAGGACTTTTACTCCTTAGGGCAACATTTTAGAAAGTATGTAGATAGCAAAGTCCAGTTGACTTCTATGTCTATGCATATTAAAAAATCCTGCTTTATTGCCTCAGATCTCTTAAAAAAAATAACCAAAAAAAAAAAAAAATGCTATATTTCACTGCCACCTAAGAGTTTCCCAAAAATGTTATCCCAAATAGACAAGCCATTGTCCCTATAGTTTTATGCTTGTAAAACCCTGTTTTGTTTTTATTTCTTCTGTATTCAGAAAATGATAATACATACTTTGTGTGATAGTAAGCCACAATGTCTTCAGTCAGGTCTTCAAATCTTACTCCAAATATTCAAGAAGAGGTGGCAATTATAATTAGTGCAGGCAGTTCTTCACTCTGCTGTAAATTTGTATAGAATTTTAAAATAAACTTAAATATTTTCCTTTTTTCCGTCTATATTTAAAGTCTTTTTTTTTTTTTCCTGATAGAAATGATGAATTGCTTCCTTTGAAGGCAAAGCCTGACCTAAATTATTCTGTCTACATTATGTATAAGAGAAAGTAGAAAAAAAAAATAAAACTGCAGTACAAAATCTTAGGGAGAGGAAGAAGACGTAAATCAGACCTAATTAACCATTCCCATTAATGAGAATATATGTTGTGCCTTCTGTCGGATCACTCAAGTGTAATTTAATGAGAAAATTTTAAATGGACACTTAATTTTTTAAAAACTCAGTATTCAAAAAATCTTTGGTTTGGGAATTTGCGAGTGGGGGTATCTCGCTAACATGTTTTCTGTGTGAGTTTTAGAAGTATGCTAACTTGTTGCACAACAGCTTACAAGTTCTCAACAGTTACATTTATTACAATTTTACCTCACTTTCAGACAAGTTCTCTTATCATGCTCCAAATCACATTTTATGCTGCTTTGAAGTACATTACTAATATGCTTATTGCTTAACAGAAAATAGCCTGACAGTCGTTTCAGTTTTAAGGTGCAAAGTAATAAACGTCAGTCTCTTTTTTTTTGCAGTCATTTATCTGAGCCTGTACTTTGGAAACAAGTCAGAAGTGTAGTGCTCTAATGGTCTTCTCTTTGGGATGAACAATAAAAATACAAAAATGAATTTTATTCCTATCTTTCCATGCAGCCTTCATTCTAATCCAGGCCCTCTCCTGTCATTATTTAAAATGGGCAGGTCCAAAATTAGGAAAAATTGGAAAATCCTTCTTATTTTGTGTGTGTTCAGCAATCACATGGATTGCAAGGATGAGGTTCCCTGGAAGTCATTTGTACTTGTCCATGCATACCCTTCTGCTCCCTGTGGCTGTTCTGTGCTGCTCGACAGGTGTGTGCACTCTGCACAAAACTTTGCCCTTCGGACATCATTATAATGCCTCAGAAACACGAAGGATGGGATCCTGACAGGCATACGAATGACCATGGAGTCATCTATGAAGAAGGGAATTCTCTTTTGGGACCCTTACATAGCATACGTATTGCACGCAATGTATTCTGCATACAGGGAGACAAGTGTGTGTTTCTGCATCACAGAAAATGACAAAAGCACGACTGAAGGTGCAGATACCTCTGGATACCATTCTCTGTGAAGAGTGATGGATGGCTTTACTACTATATTTAGGTCCATTAGAAGCAAGGCTGTTAAGATACAAGAAGCAGTTAAGCAGGAAAACAAAAACAAACAAATAAACAAACAAACACAAAAAAAACCACTACCCACCCCACATAGTTAAATTGTACCACCTCATCCCTGGGTACATGTACAAACATTTAAATTAATCTGCTTAACAGATTTCTTCCCTGAGCTTTCCCAACAGCCACCTTATGAGGATCTGAATAAACAGGTGGCTGTGGGCAGCCACGCCAAGCAGCAGAATGGGCTCAGGGATCTCTGAGGGATCTCTCAGAGATCCTTGAGAGCAGTGAAATCCAGCCCCTGTGCCCTCCACTCTGAGTACTCAACCCTTGAGACACAGATACAGTCAGTGTGCCCTGGCTGATCTTAAGTGTCATAATGGCAGATAAAGGAAAGAGAATTTATTGCTTACGACTCAAAGCATATAGGGTTTTATAGATCAATAAGAACATCCTGAGTTATGCCCAGAGGCAAAAAGGAAGCCAGTGCAGACTTCAAAGACCTTGTGTAATATATTCCTTATGGCCAATATTACAGATTAAGCACAGAGCAATGTTCCACACAATCCACTGAATCTGACTAGAATAAGGACAGACTATGCACTGTATTTGTCTGTTTTTGAGGCCATGAAGGCATAGGCAACTTACAGCCCTCACCCCTGAGAACTCATCACAACCTTCTGAGTAAAGGTAGCAGAAACTTTATGTCTAGGAACCCATTCTGAGCTGAGCTTTAGGGAACACCTTTTGATTGTGAGGTTTGCTCAGGAAGAATAACAAAATCTGACTGACCAGCATCCCTTTCCCTCATGTGACTCCTAATCTCTTTCAGGAAAACTTAGCCAAAGCGAAAGACTGCAAACTCCAGGTTTGACAACAGAAAGGATAAAGTCAATTGACTGAGAAACTCCTCGGAAGCATGCTTACCTCTCAAAGCAGGGAGGCTGACAGCACTGCCAGAGGTACCAAAATCATGAGATTTTCATACAATATTTGTAATAAGTGGAAAATGCAAATGAAATCAAAATGTCTACAAACTACTAGCTCACAGAAAAACAAGGTAGCAAGGTAATCTGTGCTATCTTTTTTATGACAAATTCAGGACCAATTTTTTCTTTTACGAAGGCTGTAAGAGGCTTGTCCTGAGGTCTTCCTTCTCTGAGTGATGAGGCCAAGAGAAGCATGTGACAAACTTAATGGTTTCCTATAGTCCAAATTTGAAAGGACGAATTGTAGCTTTCACTGAAAGATGGAACGGTTAAGGCTTAGCAAGGTCCTTGCAGGCTCAGTCCTACAGGCAATCCAAGCTCCCATACATTTTTCTCGTGAGAAGATTGCGTGCCTTATTTCAAAGGAAGCATCTCCCAAGGAAACCTCTGACTTTCCCAAGTCTTGTGTAATGTGGCAAAATCTGTCTAACTAGGAAGAGGTCCCCTGACTATTATTGACAGGAACTGTGGAGAACTGGAAAATGGGTTCCAGGTTTTTAATTGTATTCGGCCACTTCAGCTCAGAGACTATCCTACAGGGAAGGTGAGATGCGTGAAGCTCTGAATATGAGAAAAAATTAGGTAGGACTTGAACAGAGGCAAAGTAGACCTTTGGTTAGCTGCTGCTGAAGGAGAATAATGGTCAAATATTAATGGTTCTGTAACGTACTTATCTTCTTTGACAATTTGCTTAGAAGCTTTCGTTTTCTACTTTATTTTACAGGAAAGGTAAAATGTACACCTTCACTTCTGTGGTTAAATAAGACATTCCACGAGAGTGGAACTTGGAGCTTTGTCAGGGGTTAGTACTGATCCCACTCCTCCGTGCACTGCCCCGCTGAAAGATCTCACTCTGCCTTGCAACATTCTTGTTATTCCAGAACTGGGTTGGGCTACTCATAATAGATGCAGGCAATCAACTCACTTCCCCACACACAGCTCCACCAGAAAAACTCACTTCACCTTGCACCACTCCTGTTTTTCCTGTGTCTTTTAAGCAGAGGCTATCAATTGGGTCCTGGCTGACGATCCGTCCTTCCTCCAGCTGAAGCCCACGGTAACTTTCTCAGCACAAGAGGGAAATGGTGCTGATACAGACGAATGTCTGCTTGTGACTAGGATGAAACAAACCTGTCTTCTCTCAATTTCTGGGGTTTTGACCTTGTCAGCAGAGGTAACTGATCTGTATTCCAGCTCTGCTTTCAAATAAAATCCAGCATGACTCTACAGATATCAACTCAGTTACAAAGGCTTTGAGACTGGAGGCTAATCTTTACATGATGTCACCTCCCGCATGGCTGTGCTTTCTCCCAAGGAAAACGTTTCCTTTTAATCGGAACACTATAGCTTTCAGTGTTGATCGCAGTTGTTTTATTTATAATGAAAATCTACAGAGCGTTCACCGCCGATGCAAACAAGCATTGGCCTACTGACAGCATCTCAATTTACACTAGCGTTTGGATTTGGGCCATGTAATTTTATGGAAAATCAAGTAAGTGTGTGACACAATAAAAGCACATGCCAAAATAAGGACTATTCTTCCCTCTTTGTTTTCTTTATTACATGAAATAATACGTTTAAAATACAAAAATGCTCTAGGCAATGTGGAAAACTAAAAAAGACGAGTTTGGTGAATGAGCATAGTGAGAGGCTATGAATATGGACATTTTGTGCTAAGGAGCCTACAGGAGATGCTTTTATGCATGGTGATCCAGAAATACATACTTGTAGCAGTGCACACCAGGGAGAGAATATTCCCCTAAAACAAGTAGTTTCTCCAGCAGTGCTCCACTCAGTTGATCAAAGCTGCATAATTTAAAACATCTAGAGGCAACTTTAAATTATTCACTATAATTTTTTTAAAGCCATCTTGGCATATAGCAGACAGCCTTTGTGTTACTAGGGCTTTCCTGCAAGATCTGCAAACTTCTGCATCCTCACGGCACGGGCAAGTTTTTCTGAGGGGCGCCCTGGCAAGGAGGGGAAGGGACTTGGCATGGCAGGAGCCACAGAGGCTCCTTGTGCCCCTTAGTGCCAGGAACATGAAGCCGAAGTGCCCGGCGTGGTTCCCGGGTTTTGGGATGCCCTCAGAGCCCAAGGAGGGCTCCCAGCACCCAGGACCCAGCACCCAGGACCCAGCACCCAGCATCCAGCCCCTCCTCTGCTCGCTGCCCGCTCCCATTGGGAAGAGGTCTTCGCAGGCTGCTGTAGGGATCCCGCCCCTTTTGTGGCTTTTCATTCTGAAGCTCTCCACAACTTTACACCTGAACGGATGCCAAGCCTCTCTGAATATATAAGGGAAACGTCCAAGAGCGACTGCAGAGTTCCCGGGAAGCAGCAGCGGAGAAACCTTTCACCGGGCTCCCTCGGAGACCGCCCCAGCCATGCTGCTCCCTGCCGTGCACTTCTCCGCCTTGCTGCTCGCTTGCATCTTCGCCAAAAGCTTCTCGGCTTTCAAGAACGATGCCACCGAGATCCTTTACTCGCACGTCGTCAAACCCGCTCCGGCGAGCCCCGGCAGCAACAGCACGCTGAACCAGGCCCGCAACGGCGGCCGGCACTACGCGGGCACGGCGCCCGAGCGCGGCAGTGAGTATCCGTCCGTCCGTCCGTCCGTCCACCCGCCGACCCCTCTCTTGCGGGGTGCTGCCGGGGGGAGAGCTGCCGGGGGTGAAGGAAGGTGCCGGGGGGACGCTGCCGGCTGTGCCCCGGGGGTTGCTGCCGGCTCTCCTCCTGCCCCCGGCTGTCCCCGGGGAGGGGATGGGAAGCGCCCCCCGGCCCGGCTCGCCTCCCTCAGCGGGCTGTGGGGGCTGCTCTCAGAGGCAGGACGGCCAAACCTCCCATTTCTCTTCCCGCTCTTTGGTTTTGCTTCCTGCTGGAGCGCCTACCTGCTTTACACCTCCAGCGGGGGTAAACAAATGAGCTCGGCATTTACCTGGGAGCCCTGCTCCGACTTGCCTCCCGTAGCTTCCTCCCGGGTTTTATGTACGTGTGTCAGATGCGCGGGGAGCTGGGAACCTCCCGCTGACTTTATCTGCTCCTTCCCTGACCGCCTCCCTAAAATGAAAGAAAATCCAAACAAGCACCCGACCCACCCACAGCGAGGCGATAAAAATAGAGGCAGCCCTGGAAAGGGAGGGCACGAAGCGGCCCCCACAGCGCGGAGCCACGCCAGGTGCCGAGGGAAGGGCCCCTCACGGCCAGGTGGCCGGGGCAGCCAGCAGCTAATTCCCTGTCACCGAGCTGTCACTGGGGAAAAGCTGAGCCAGGAGAGACGTAAAAACAGGGGAGACAAACTCGGATCCGCCACCGGCTGCTCCCAGGTACATTCCTGAGTGCAGCTGCGGGAAGGGAAACTTGAATTTCATCCGCAAGTCAGGCGGGACCAGCCCCTCAGGTCGCCCCGCAGAGCTGCCCACCCTGAGGCGCAGGGGACGGGTGCCCTTAACTCCATGTCCCCGTTCCCACCTGGCTTCCCCAAAAGCCAACAGAAGCAGCCCGTAGCTGTGATATGTAGATGGACCTTCAAAGCCTCTCATGATTCACTCTGAAATGTTTCTGGTAATTACTTGTATTTTAAAGGCGTTAGTTAATTGCATTGTGTGTAGAATCTGCGTCGTAATTGTCCTGCAGAAAGAGGGAGAGCGTAGCCAGTAAAGATTGCTTATTAAAATTAAGCGCACTGTGGGCGTTTATTTCAAAGTGTAATTGCTGAAATAAACAGTTGTGTTTATTGCAGGGTGCAGAGCTGCACACAGACGGGTACAAACACGCCTGTGTTAGAAGCTCTGCATTTTCCTTCTATGTCAGTTGCCCGAGAGAATTTGCAGGATCCTCTATGTTACACATAGCGTAGAGATTACTACGACCAGGCAGATGCCTTCTGCTCTGAAGGCAGAACAGCCACTCAGAAATTGCTCCTGCCAGTCATTCAAACTGTACGCAGAACACCATTCCCTGGAAACTTGAGCTGTTATCACTCTCACAACCTCTGTGTTAAGAGCATCAGTGCTCATGGGACACTCAGTCCGCTGTAACCGTGGAAGGACAAGAAACATACTATTTTAAATTGATTTAAACACATATAAACAGTTTCCAATGCACTGTTTTCCCCCTTGCTAATGATCCAACATAATTGTTGTAAACATCACAGAGCAAGTTCCCTAGACTTAGAACAAGCAGGAAACATTTCTTCCCTTGGGGCATTTTTTCTCTTCTGAAAGGTATGTCCCTGTGAAGAAGGATAGAGAATGAAAGTGCCTCTTCTCCCACAACTGCTGAAGTGCGTATCCTTACCATTCCTTTAAGCTGTACCCAGATAGATCATCACTGCTTGAGGCCCTTGTGTTGGGGGACACAACAGTAAAAAGATGTCCTGTACAGATTAAAGCCTCCTTTAACTTCTGCAAAATGCCTCTTGTTAATGTGAAAATGTCTGGTTAAGGAGATGGTTGCATTCCGAATCTCAGTGTCTGTCCTTCTGTGCACTCTGCAGATCGGGTTCAAGTCGGTTGCCGGGAGCTGAGATCCACCAAGTACATTTCAGATGGCCAGTGCACCAGCATCAACCCCCTGAAGGAGCTGGTGTGTGCTGGTGAATGCCTCCCTTTGCCACTGCTCCCCAACTGGATTGGAGGAGGCTACGGAACCAAGTACTGGAGCAGGCGGAGCTCGCAGGAGTGGAGATGCGTCAACGACAAAACTCGCACCCAGAGGATCCAGCTGCAGTGCCAGGATGGAAGTATAAGAACCTACAAAATAACTGTGGTCACGGCCTGCAAGTGTAAACGCTACACCAGGCAGCACAATGAGTCCAGCCACAACTTTGAGGGAACCTCTCAAGCAAAGCCCATCCAGCATCACAAAGAGAGAAAAAGAGCCAGTAAATCAAGCAAACACAGTACAAGTTAGAAGTCAGACATTCTCTCCTCTCTCATCTCCTGCTCCTCCTGCCAAAACTGAACTCACCTGTAACCGTTTGCTTTACAGTTCTGACTGCTTAAAGACAAGTCTGCCATTGCTGTGCTCTCAGCTGACGCTGCACGCTTATTGCTTTGACCAAAACCAAAAGGGGCATTCTCAGCATATGGACGATTTGGGTGATTTTCCAAGTGCTCAAGATGGAGAATAATACACGCCTTCCAAACCCACACTTTAAACTTTGACATTTTCTCCTGCCATGGAGGCAAAGAAAAGTTGCCACGAATATTCACTGAAGTCTATTTTGTAAAAAGATGCTCTGTTGTGTGTTTTCATGAGAACAGTTAATTATCACGTCTGTTGCCTTCTCTATCATGTTTTATGAACTTCTGACAACAGCTTAAAATACAACACCTAGTATCTGCTTTCAGATTCATTCTTAAAAAAATGCCTTGCATGCTCACCTTTCTTTTATCTCAGTATACCAAAAATTAAAATATGCATGGCAGCAATCAAAAAGTAAAGCTGAACAAACTATTTATTTGTTGTTGTAATTATTTAATGAGCTTTTATGTGTATTATTTCCTTTCAAAATGTTCCTATGTTTATAGCTTTTCTCATGTATCAAAGTATTTTCCTATGATTTGTGGCTGGATTAGAACATACATTTTGTAGATAATGTAAAATAGATGTTTTAGCATTCTTGGTTTATATATTTTCATTTTGAACATTCATAGACGTAGATGTTATTTTGAAGTAGCAAATTAAAAAATGTTTTGTTTTGTTTTGTTTTATCCTCCATTCTGTATTATTTTTGTTTAAAAGTGTGCAATCAAAAGACAGATATGACTTCCTTTCAAATTAATTTGTTTCTCTTTTTTTTTTTTTTGTACAAAAATAAATACTGCTAAGAAACTGTATCGTCTGGCTGTATGTATGAAAATATACACATTTTAATCAGTTAATCTTAAAAAGTGGGAGAACATCTGCTCAAAGAAAATCTATTCATGACATTTAATATAAAAATAATATTTCTGTAGATTCTTTTTGGATGTAAAAATCGTTTGTGACTGAACAGATGGTGCTTATTAACAGTCCAAACTAGGTTCATATTTAACAATTCTCAAGTTGTACATTGCAGAAGAAATGTGTATTTGGGAAGTTTTACAAGCTAGTAAAACACCACATTTTTTTACACTAAAGATGATGATCAAGTCAAAGACAAATGGTAAAAATAACAGTCAGCTTAATCTTTCCCATGCAGCCAATACAGTCCTGCACATTACCCACAGATCATTACAGGACATGTCAGGAAATACATAGAAAACAACGTACTTTTCAACACATAGTCCGTGAATCATCTGGTCTTAATCTTTCAAACTATATTGAGGTAATATGGGCACGATTTCATCACAGGACACTGCTGTTCATAAATGATTAACTTTTACACCCTGTTTGCACCCAAAGATAAGACAACAACAGAGGATAATGAAAAGTCTTGCCTAATAATAAGGTGTCACATGAGCTCCCTTTAACCTTCTTGTTGTTTTCTCATTCAATCTTGCATTTTAATTTCAAAGGATTCATCATGAAGTTCTTAGCTCAGATCTTCCTCGGTTGTAAATAGAAACTGTTTGAAACTCATTGCTGCTGCTTGACTTATTGGATCCTAACTTTTAATGACAAAATTTAATGATTTTTCCTCAAAGCTACTTTAAAGAATTCTCTTAAAAATCTGCTACATGTGCAAAGATAGATACTTTCTTCATTTAAAGGTATATACAGGGTGGTACAGTTAAAAAAAATACATCAATGACCTAGTTGCTTCAAGTTTTGTTCTATGACCATGAAACTGTAAGAATGATGAGATCAGAGACCATTTATAAATAAAATCTCTGATCTTAAAGGGTTCTTCTTTTAAGCCTAAGATGATAGGAGATGAATAAAAGAATTAGCAGGGAGAGAGGTGATGTGACATTGCAAATCAAGCCAGCAGATCTACAGAGTTCAAAGTTTTTGATTTTAACAGACATTATAGTCTCATTCAATCTCTTTTATAAGGGAAGGACTATTGCCAAATACCAGTAATTATATATATTTTTTAATTCTCTGGCTAATTCTTCAAGATGATAAAGCAAAAAAGACAGATAATAGACCAAAAAGTTACCATAATTCTTTTAAAAGACAATGGTCATCAGTAAGGTTGCCCTGCCTGTTTTGTGCTTGGCTGCTAGAAGAGTAGTGAAAACAGGCACAGATCTTGCTCATGACCCTCCTATAGTCAATGAAGTTTGACCGTAGGAACAACGTGCGTATTTAATAAGACGTTGCACTTAGCAACAGAGATAGTAACTCTTTCCTAGTTTGTCTCTGCACACAGAAACACCTGAAGGGGAATAAACTGACACACTTTCATTAAGATGACTTCATGGAAATTTGCTGAAGATGCAACAGAAAGACCAGTGTTGGGTCTCAAGACTGGTATAGTTGAATAAACAAGAGAAGCCAGTAGAAGCTTTATCCATCAGCAGTGACGCAACTTTGAAGTGCCAGCTGAGGTAGCTAGGGTCTCGTCTTTGGGCAGGACTTCAGCTTTTTGCGAAGGAAAGCAATGTTAGAAAGAGGCTCATCCTGATGAATTTTCTTAAGGTATCTTGTCATTCATCTCCTGGCTCTGAATGCTTCCATCTGGACTATAAAACCTGCTTTCTATTTCACCCTGTTACTTGCAAGACTCACAGGTGTCTATCCAAGGATCCAGACTAAAGGCATTTTAGAAGTATATCCAGCTAGCTTTTCGTATATGGAGAGTCTCTGAATGTAAAGTTGTTGTGGGTAGGATATGGGCCATCGTTCTTGTATCAAAGAATCCTGCCAAAGCTTCAATGAAGAAAACAGTACTGTTTAAACTTAAATAATTTAACATATGATACATCTTCTAATGCTTGCTTCAGTGTTAACAAGGAAAGACATATATGCTAGAATTTTCTTAGTTTTCACCTGAAATATTAAGCCAAATAGCCAGATAGTATAGAGACTTTCTCAGTAATATCCTGTCTTATAAATAGAGCACTAAGTCCAGGGGATTCTTAAAAAGCATTTCCTTATAGTCATAGATTGCGCTTGATTTCATTGCTTCATTTTCAACAAGGAAATAAATACTTGTGTCACCCTTCTTGGTAGCTGGACAATCAGTCAGAACAAAGGAAGATAATCTCCACTTGCACAAAATGTCACTTTTCTGCAATTCAAGATTTGAGAAAAGAAGCAGATTTTTTATATACTTAAAGTCAAACCTAGAAGGAACCTAATAATTGTTGTCACACTTGCTTCAGAAAACTACAAGTGAATAAATTAGAAATAATTTGTTAATCTGCCATCATTATTTCATTACTTTCCTGTTGATGAAAACTGCCCCCAGCTAAAGGGTAAATTGTTTCATAATGAGTGGAAGTCAATTTTCCTTAGACACCACTAGATAGAAACTTGGCCAGATGTTGAGTGTTTTGATAGCATGTTAGCATTCAGAGGCACACTGCATGGAGGCCGTCAGTAGTAGATAGCACGAGTCATTAAGGCGTTATCGTTATCAATTGCGGAAGTCAGAAGGGCCTGACACTTGTCTAGCTTGTCTAGACAAGAAAGGCCCTTTGAGAAGGTGTTTGTTTTATTTTTTTATTTTTTATTTTTTAGCAACAGTAACAAATCTGTTGCTCTCTCCTTTCTAGCAACCTTGGAATTGAAAATGCCCAGTCCATGTCCAGTCGTCCAAGTCCAGTCATTTGGACACAAAGCAGACATTTGAATAATATCCTTCAAAACACCCAACAGATTTCTGCTAGTAAATCACTGCAGTCCTCCCAACCTTGACCTTTATATACTTCCTGGAGAAGTGTAGCATTAATCAAGAAAAGGCTGTTCAACACATTCCACTGTGGGAGTCTTGTTGCTACAGTATTAACCTGGAGGTGTTCAGTGGAAAATTATAAGGAATCCTTAGTGTTGGAAGGTATCCTATTCTCATGATGCGTTTCCTTTCCCTTAGGCCAGGCAAGGGGCTTTGATTTTAACTTCATTGACATACATATAAAAATAGCTCCAGGCTAAAACTGAAATTTCTCTAGAGATTTATGAGTTAAGCAGACATTCTGTCACTGGATTTGTTAATTTTGCCTGAATGTTTCCCCCACCCCAACAGAAAGCCTGTCCATGCATCTTTCTGAAAGGCACCCAGACTTTCAGCTCACTTGTCAAATGAGTTATGTGGACTGAAACACCAGAAAAATGTGATTTACGAGTAACTTGCCTACCACCCAGTTAATATTTAAACACCCACCTTCCTCAGTACTTCAGTGTCACGTAAATACTCTTCATTGTTAATGCTACTCAAACTAGATGCCATAACAGCAACTAGTCTCTACTCATTGGTGAAAAAATATTTACAAACATTGGATTTTAACTCCATTTTGGGGTTTGCTTTTTCCTAACTCACTTAGGTGACTGACAACATATTACAGTGAACAAGGTCATGTTACGTAGCTGGGATTCAGGCTGTCTTAATGCCTCTACACAACAACAAAGAAATACAGAGGACCTCTTAATATAAATGGAAACCAGGGCTTTGCTATGGCTGTTTGTGGAATAGGGTACTTAGTGAACGTAAAGGAAAACAAACAAAAATATCAGATCTCTGGAAAAGAGGCCTAAATCAGAATATACTGTAAAAATAATATGGTTCTGTTTACAAAACCTCAAACATGACACTTGTTGACAAGTGATATTTGTTACCATCTACTTAATATTAGGTAAAAAATAATAAATCACCTAAAAATTTTTTGTTGAATATTTTATTTCTCATCCCCTGCTCTGTTTTAGGAGTCATATACTAATTTATTAATGTCTCATTGTTTAAATCCTTAGCTGTTTTGTCACAACACACTTGCTTTTTGATATAGAAATATTTTAAATCTCTTTTTGGAATGACTGGATGCATTATTTTTTAATTTTGACTACTCAGAGGAAAAGTCATGCTACGACTTGACCTAGGAGTTCTGCATTTGATTTGTTTTGTTAGCCTTGGTGAGAAGTTACTTAGTAAGGAAATTGCAAAGAAACATAGTAAAAGCATAATCCAGCCTGTGAAATGTGATGCTTTGGTGGGCTAAGGAAGAGCCAACCAGGCACATATTACAGTTCTTTTACATAAAACAGTGTAGAGTTGAGGGAGGGCCTAAGGAAAAATGGAAGTACAACTCTAGCCCTACCACATGAACGGGCACTGAGAAATGGTGGGGCTATGTAGAGCTTTAACACAGACTTCTGTAGCACAAAGACTGTTTTAATTGCAGCTGAAGCAAGTTTAAACATCTGTTGCTTGTTAGATTATTACTTTATTTATTTACTTATTTATTTATTCATTTATTTTTGGGATGGGTTGAAGAAAGCTCTTTTAGACTCCCTATGGCCATTAAGCTGGGATGAAGAACAGAGGTCTGACTGTTTCTAAAATGTAAAGCTGCAAAAAAAAAAATAAAATAAATTGGCCTGCTGAAACCTTTGCTTTTGTACTTCTTTATTGCAGTTTTTAGGACGGTAGCCAGGGCAGATTGTATGGAACAGGTTGTGTCACTGGACTGCATCTTTTGTTTTCTGGTATTGAAATGTCTGAAATGTCTGAATCTGGGTATGTTTAGAAGAGGTGAAAGGCGAGAAAACAGTTCAAAAATGGAACAAAATAATGTGGAGGACAACATGTGCTGCATGTCCTTCGTTTTCTTCTGCTCATGGCAACTTTTCAGAAGACTACAAAAGTAGTTTCAACAAACTACAGGCTTTTTTGTCTGCAGATTGCCAAGCTCAACATTAGCCAATGCACAAGCTACCCTTAGGTTTTAATAGACTGCCAAGTCTAAATTCACATGACTGTCCCTGTGTCTTCTCCTACCATGCAAAGAAAATAATGCACAGCAGTGTGATCTGTATCTGTATCACCCACAGATTCCATACAGGGCCACAGAAAATCAGGGAGATTCCAGAACTTGATATCTACACAGAAACTGACATCTCACTGCACTGGTAGTACCTTCTGGAGTGTGGGTACAGCCCCCTCTTTCTGAAAGAACAATACTGCCTAAGCTTACAAGGTTGGCGTAATTACCTACTTTATACTTCTTAGAAAGTTATCAGTCTGCCACACAGCTGAACTCCTTGCTGAGGAATTTTGCTCAAAAATCCTGTTCACAACACAGATAAAGTCGATCAGTAAAAGCATTCCCTCTCAGTGTTACCCTGATACTATTACAGGAATCTGATTTTATGAATAAAACTGTCCCTGCCCATGGCAGTAGGGGGGTGGAATTAGATGATCTTTAAGGTCCCTTCCATCCCAAAACATTCCATGATTCTAAGATTACAGGTTGTGAGTTACCCCTTAAACCTCTTTTAGGTGTTCTAAAACTTACTTTCTCTTGCGCTCTTTGTAATCAGTTATGAATCTGGAAACTTCTGCAAGAGGAAAATGTTTGCAACATCCTTTAACAAGAGTAAAGTAAATATTAATAGAGGTTTTCATTTTTTTATTTCCTTAATTAAATACTTTTCTGTATACTTTTATATAGAAGTCTTCATCAGACAGACCACTCAAGGTGCTGTCTGAATCTTAACTTAAGAATGTAGTACATTGTGGTATTCTTTATTCAAATACTGCAGCCCCTTACAAATCTTACTGCTTCTGCCCTCTACTTTGAAATTTCTAGCTATAGTAAAAATCTCATTTCTCTTTCTCATGTAGTCTCAATGACCAAACTATTCTTCCCAGTAGTTAGGTTACCTATTCCACAATTCCATTCTGATAAAGGAAAAAAAAATAAATAAAAAAATAAAGGATGCATTAGGACCACCTTTTCTATCTTTTTGGCTCGGTGGCCATCCTATTGACGTGTAGATATACCTGAAGGAAGGGTGCAAAGAGCCAGGCTCATTTCAGTGGTGCCCAGTGCCAGGACAAGAGGCAATGGGCACAAACTGAAACACAGGAGGTTCCCTCTGAGTATCAGGGAAGCACTTTATTGTGAGATTGACTGAGTGTCCTGGTTTTGGCTCGAATAATTTTCTTCATAGTATGGTATGGTACTGTGTTTTGGATTTTTGGAGTTTTCATTTTTTTCCCCTTTCTTATAAAACTGTCTTTACCTTGTTCTTGCACTTTCATCATTTTCAATCCACTTCCCCCTCTCACTGGGGAGGAGTGAGTGGCTGTGTGGTACGTAGCTGCCTTCCAGGTTAAACCACAACACCGAGCTCTGGCACAAGTTGCACAGAGAGGTTGTGGAGCTTCCCTCTTTGAGAAATTCAAATGCCACCTGGACATGGTCCTGGGCAGCCTGCTCTGGGTGCCCCTGCTTGAGCAGAGGGTTGGACAAGGTGACCTTAGGAGGCCTCTTCCAACCTCAACCATTCTGTGATTCTGTGATCTAAGCAATCATTCTGTGATTATTTAGTCCATTTCCTTAAGTTTTCAGTGTTGAAGAGAACTGAATGCATGTGGAAACAACTGTACAGGTACAGGTAACTGTCAGGAAAGTAAAATGAGTAGACTGGATTACTCAGAAAAGCTGACAGTATACATAGCATTCTTCATTAAATAACTGGTTTGCATCCAGCTAGATTAACATGCTGGAAAATGGTTAACCTTTGATGGTTGCTCAGCGGTGTATGTTAAACAGGTTCAGTCTATATAACTGCTGCACGTCAGATAGCCACATTGCTGCAGCTGGGAAAATTCTGTAACCTTGATCTTCTTAAAAACTGGCAAATATCTAAGGGTTGACCCTTTCCAATCTGCTATTTTCATGCTAGAACTGGGCAAGCCAGCAAAGGATGAGGAAAAGCATTAGGACAGGACTACTGCTAATGCTGCATTTTTCAGTTTTTAGGGACTATCACCCTGCAGTTTTTGCTCATTATAAAATAATTTTAAAAAGAGAAAAAATATTCACACACCTTTCCACAAAGCAGGATGTGTTTTAAGGCACTTCCCTTAAAACTTGCCAAAAAGGTTGGAACATAACCCTAAAAAGTCAAAAGAGGAGGAGAAAATTGATAAAGCTCCACATGACTGCTTTGCCTAACGCAGACAATACAAATCCTCTGCAATGGCAAAGTCCATTTTTTGTGTTGTGCAGTATGCTGCCTTTCCTGCTGGAATTTCAGTCCCTGACAGTACAGCTAGTACCAAACACGCCATGGAGATAACATAGAACACTGTAAAGCAATAAAACACAGTGTGACACACCAAAATTCAAACAAAGACTTAGAGCAATGAAAATCCCAGCTCTCAAGTACATGTATTCTGTACTGTTCCTCAACATCACACTGTGTCACTGGCATTTGTGGCTTAATACCACGTATTTAACCAGTTACATAGACTCTTTCTGCTATGAATTGATTTGGGAAAAGGAAACTGCCATTTGTCTTTGCTCAGTGGTAACTGTTTCTCTAGTCATGACTGAAAACCTGTTGAACAAAATAAATAAAATATGACTGGTTTTACTGAGATGATAAGGCACTGTCCTAGTAACTCATGCCTGTTCGTGAGTCAAAGTGACAGGGGAAAACAATCTGAGGGATTTCTGTTCCTCAACTTCCACATTTTCATCTTTTTTAGGGTCACCATACAGTGCACTCAGACAGTCTAATGCTCTAATACACAATTCCTATAAATTATTACAATAAATGCTAACTTTGAAGCTGAGCAGATAGGCCTCCCCAACCTTGGCATTACTTGACATCTGACCAAAGTACCTGGAAGCCATGGAGATGCTCCTGGAGCAAACACTTCTAATGAAAAATTATGAGGCTTCCACCTCATCATCTATTTGCCACAGCACTCCCCAAAGCAGTAGAAGACTTTCTTGAAGTTCTTTAATTGTTCTGAATTTCACTAAAACTGTTGCAGCCAGAGACTCTCACTCTCATGAATTATTGGATTAGATACTATGGGGCAATTCTCTTCTGTTTAAATTCTTTTACTTTGCATACACAAAGTACTTATTAGCTCTTGAACTGACTTGCCATATCCCAAAGAAATAGCCTAAAGGATTACTGAGTAGAGAAGGGATAAACACTCTGGTGAAAATATAAAATTTTATGCTGAAGCTTTAAAATGTGTCTAACATCAAATAAAATTTATGCCTTTTTTTTTTTTTTTCTCTAGCACAAGTAATACAACGGTGGAACTCGATATATGCTTTTCAACAGTTACCTACAATGAAATGCAAATATGGTAACACTCTGTTGTGTGCAGAGATCACATTTTCTTTACGTTTGTAACATTCATATTTTCTATTTATGCTTCAACAATTAAGAAACTAAAAATCATGGTGTACTTCTACCTCATCGACTAAAATTTACAGCTTGTTACACCATTTTGTCAAAAATCAAAAGCACGTATCAAAAATACTTTGCAGACTGGTGTATGAAAGCACTAGGACTCATAACTCCCATTAGGGATCTGGCATATAGGTGATTCTATGTACACTACATATTAGGCCTGTAAGAATGCTTTGATATTTGATCATCAACCATTTGCATCATCTAAGTAATGCACGTGCATAACTTGCTGAATAGATGATGTTTTGATCTCAATTCCACATAGCAATAGGAGCAAATCAAAAGAACTACAGTTTATGTAAATATTCTATCTATAGTTTCCTTCATCAAAGAATCTCAAAGCAAGAAATAACCCTTTAAAATGATATTTTGCATTCATAGTTATAAAAATACATACGTAGGAATATGCTAATAAAAATAAGGCAAGATTTCCCCAAAGCTGTTAATTATGACTTGTAGGGAAAATATTTTTGTATTTTTCAACATTCTACAGCCTATTGCACTGCCCGAAGCTACATATACATATTCCCTATGACATTACATTGACTTAGGAACCACTGTCACCACAGAGCAAGTACTCAGCTGCTGTGCAACTAAGACTGAAACAGTAAAGGAACAAGTCAATCCAAAAGTACTACCTGGAAGGTTGACTGCAACAAGCAAAAGATTGTGAAGAGCATAAATGACAACTTTTACATGATTATTTTTTCTAGTGATCAATCAGAACTGAAAGAAAATATCTGGAAACAAAACGACGGCCCAGATTCTATACTTTCCTTTTTTTTTTTTTTTTTTTTTTTCTTCATATACAGATGTAGAAGTGATGATGAAGCCACAACCCTTTAAGACCTAGTGTAAAGTGCTACAGATAGCAATAGACATGCATGATAAAACCAGACACACTGTCATTTCTTTCTAATCTCTTCTGATATGCAAAGAACATGTGCTTTTCTTTGTCAACAGTGTAAACAGTCATGCACAGTTACTGGCAATTTAAAGAAATCTAAGACTGCTATCTTATTTGAACAGAAGAGCTTTCCAGAGAGAACTGACGTTCCACTTGCTTACTGTTCTGAATTTGCATTTTATGGCACAGCACCACTAAGGTAATGACTGTTATATATCTGGATAAAATCCGTGAAATACAATTGGGCAAACAAAAAGTTCTGGCTAAAATCCTGCATCACTCACTGCTCAGAATGCTGCAGATATCACGTTAGTTGCAAGAATGGGTCTCAGAATTTAGGTATTTTTTGTTTTATGATGTCTTTTATAAATATTGCACTTCCAGAGCAGTTTTATGATTTTGTATTTTTTAATAATTTTGCTTTTACAATTCACTTTAATCTGCCAAACATTCCATGACTGCATGCCCTTCCCTTGAAACATACAATAGCGAACCTTGGTGCAAGTGAAAGTGAGCTCATCTTATTTTGCCTGCATTAAAGACAAAATACTTTAAGAGTTTAGAAATGACTTTGAAAAAGAGAGAGATGATTTCTCAGTTAATTTATACCACATCTACAGAGGACTCAATTGCAATTTTTAATTAGGAGCTTGAACTCCTTTACTCATTTCTTACAAAAAAACTTTCAGTATGAATCATAGAATCATAGAATGGCCTGGCTTGGAAGCGACCTCAAAGATCATCTACTTCCAGCGCACCCGCCATAGGCAGGGACACCACCCACTAGATCAGGTTGCCCAGGGCCTCATGTAAGCTGGTCTTGAAAGCCTCCAGGGATGGGGCATCCAGAACCTCTCTGGGCAACCTGTTCCAGTGCCTCAGCACTCTCTGAGTGAAAAGTTTCCTCCTAAATGATTTCTATCACTTCAGTAACTGAACTTAATTAATACCCCAACATTCACATTTTCAAGTGAACTTGACTCCTGTAACTTGATTGCTTCTTCTTTCTTCAATAAAAAGGGGAAAACAAAACAAAACAAAACAAAACTTATTTTTAAGTATAAGATGGGCATATTTACTGCATAATTGCAAACTACCACCGTGTTTTCAGATGTTATACCCCCGTGTAGAAATGATGGATTGACTTGCTCTTTACTCACTTTGAGGTAAAAATGTTGCCTTCACTCCTCTTGATCCAATAAAAGACATGTAGAATTGTTTTCTCAATATCCACGAATTTACTTTTTACTCTACTTCAAATACTTATATAAGAGCCTGCATTGGACACAGTAACCAAATGATTAGAATAAATCAACAAAAATGTATGGAAAAATGGAATGGAACTGAAGCAAATTATGTAATCACAAAATGCTGTTGTGTTCCATAGCATGTTACTGTCAAACAAATATTAAAAATATGTAAAAACTAAAATCCTAATTTTCTTAACTCGTGCTAAGATACAGCATGAATTGATAAGAATATTAAATGAACTCTTCCTTCTTAGTCACTGCCTACAAGAACAGAAAATTAAAGGAGAAATAGCAGTAACAAAGACCACAGGAATCTACACTGAAGGGCTTCCTCAATAACTGGTAGGTGCTGCCAACCCAAGACTAGAGTACAGATATCTGATCACAAACCTATTTGAGTTACCTTTCAGACCAAAACTTGCAAACCATCATCCAATCCACTAGTATAGTTAGCGTTTAATTCTCCTTCACTTTAGACATTACACCTGATGGACCCTGAATCTTTGTCACAACTATTCCTAAGCTACCACAGAGAGATTAAGGTGGCTTGTTACTACTAGACTAGTTCCATCGTGTGAAAATTTGAAAAGTAGAAGCAGAAGGGTTTCAGACTTAAGCTACCTAAGAAATTAGTTTAAAAATATACATGTTCAAAAATGCACGTATACATGTAAACCCTTGCCCTGTGCAATTTTCCTGTGTAATGTCAGGCAAATCAGTTATTCACAGAACTAGAGGAGTAGACTTCATGCCCCTCTATAACTATACAGGAGTTCAGCACTTAAAAGCCATAGAGAATTTCATTTAGCATCTCTAGGCTCTTCTTTACACCTCAGAGAGAGGTACATACAAACGTCTTTTGACTTCATAAGGACTGTGAGAAACATGAAAACTTCTGAAACATCTGAAGGCCAAGTACATCCATAAGCAGCTTCAAAGCTTGGCTGGATCACCAAACCTCATCTTTAATATACAATATATTTGATGGCAATGAGGTGTGCGACTATCAAGGTTATTATCAAATATAATTTCTTCAGGACAGATCAAGCCTCATCCACGTAACATAATAAGGAAAATGGGCTTCAGAACAAAAACAGAACCATTTTTCCATGTGATCCTCTTTCCAGAATTTCTCTTTTTAACCTTCATAGATTAAATTAATATGCATGAAAGAAACAAAGAGGGGAAACACTACGTGGGCAAGGGAAGGTACAACAGACGGTTGGAATAGAGGAAGAAGTGCAAAATTGTGATGTCAGGAAGGGAAGTTTTTCTAAAGGGACTCTAGTGTGTTTGGGAAAGCCTTACTCCTCACAGTGGGAGGAGTCACAGGAACAAAACAGATTATATTTTGCTGCTTATAATAATGCAAACAAGAAGAAAAGTCTGGACAATGAGCTAGGCTTGGCTAGATTTATGACTGTGCTCTTCATGAATTGAATTATGAAGACCTGAATCAGGAATTCAGAATATCTGATCTAATGAAAAAAAAGGAAGAAGTGAGAATGTTGCAGAACACCCTGCCATGAATGTGTTTGTATGGAACAGTTGCAAGGAAAGAAGTTAAAATGATGTAACTTATGTGATCCAAGATCCGCATAAATGCTGGAGGAGCCTACCTTAAGAAGAAAATTTCATTTTGGGCATCTGATAACAAAGAAGTGTCAGTGAATGCACTGCAATCTGCACAGAGGAAAGAGTCAAGGCAAATTTGGAAGTCCTGGAAAGAGACAGCAGACAAACCTTATGTTATCACTCAAGAATTAGCTGTAGAGAACAACACTTTCAAAGAAGGGAAAATGTAAGACTCACTGAGAAGGAAAAGAAACAGGCGAACACGTTCTACAGCCAACATAAAGTCCCATATGATTAGCAGTCCTGACGACAAGACCAAAACTTATCACGAAGGCAGTTCAATGTCCAGCTAAACACTGTCAGTGATGAAAGGGCTCTCCAACCATCCCAGTTCTCCAGCCATGTGTGTGACTCCTGTCCTTTCCCTACTTTACACGCCCATCTCCCTTGCCTTCAGCCCCTCTCCCATCCCACTGTGTGGCACCAGCTGGTGTGACTTCAGCCCCCTGCATGCAACGTGTACGTGTCTGCACTGCACCGTGCAGTATTTCAGTGAGGAGGGCCTTTGAGTTGTGCTTTTGGCAGGAGGACCGCCTCACTCCCATCGAGTAACTGCTAACTGTGGCGCCTCTGTGCTCCCACATGGTCATTTTTCACGCCCTAACACGGGCACAAACTTCCTTCCGCGGTACTTTTGGGGCCTGACTTCTCAGAGAAGCCTCCACGTGGGTTCTACTCAGTTTATTCCCAACAGGACTAACAGAACCCCGAGGGCACTGACGGGAGCCCCGCTGAGAGAGATGGAACGAAGGGTCAACCTCCACAAGCGTCCCCCCCTCCTGCCGCAGGCGGGAGCGGCCCCGCCGCGGACTGCGCATGCGCCGGGCGCCTAACTGGCGCGCAGTGGCCTCACGCTGCCCCACGGCCGGGGCGCCCCTCCCGCCCCGCCCCCGGGGGCTGCCCGGCCCGCGCGTTTCTGCGGGGAGGGGGGGGGGAAGGGAAACAGGGGCGGGCGGGCGCGCGCAGTGGATTCTTTGGTTTGCGGATGCAGCGGGCAAATAAGTGAGGCGGGCGGGCGGCTGCGCGGTGCCGCCTGTCCGCGGAGCGGAGCCGTGTCCGGGCCCTGCGGCGATGGAGCCGGTGTCAGCGGCGGTGTCGGCCGTGCTGCCGGCGGGCGGCAGCGGGGAGCGGCTGGGCGGCGCCACCCCCAAGCAGTTCTGCGGCCTGCAGGGGCGGCCGCTCGTCAGCTACGCGGTGCGGGCGATGGAGAGGTAACGAGGCCGCGCTCCCCCCGGCCCCGCTCCCCCCGGCCCCGTTGCAGCCTTTTTGTGGTGACAGGGAGCGAGGGGTTCCAGCGAGGGGGGTCCGAGCAGCCGGGGGTCTCATAGGGCTGTTCTGAGTCTCAGAAAGGCTGTTCTGAGCGTGTGAGGGGCAGTTCATGCAGTGTTGCCAAGTGTTAACGTAAGCCGTGTACCCGGCGTCGCCTCAGGTAGGAGCGGGGCGCCAGCTGCACCGGCAGGGCTGCAGCGACTTGTAGGGAGAAAACCTCAAACTTTAGGGTTTCAGGGAGGATAAACGGGGAGGAAAGCAAGGTGGTGAAAAAAAAAAAAACGGCGTTGCCAATGTCTCTTGAAGTTCTTAACTCATGGAAACTTACAGGACATCAAAAATTGGGCCTCTTTTTTTTTTTTTTTTTTTTTTTTTTTTTTCCTGTTCCCACCCAGAGAGGCTTCCCTCAGGTCACTTGTTACTTTGTGAAAGAAATACTGCTCGTTTTCTTTATTTGATTTTTCAACAGCAGCCAGTCACAAAGCTGAGTGCATCAGAAAGCAAAGCCTCCAATCCAGAGCTTGTCACAGTTGTAGCTTCTGCCAAAATGTCACAGAAATCTACAGAGAAGAAGAGTAATATCCTCGCTCAGCGTCTTGGAGACCTGGAAAAGAGAGCAGTGAGGTTTGGGAAGGAAATGATATTCATAGGAAAATAAAACATTCATTAAAAGTCCTCATTTTTTGTGCTGCCACTAAGCTCTGGGAAAACAGCAGTTCTCTGAGCAACACTTTTATATTTATGTCCTAAAGCTGCAAAAAAAATAAAAGATTGAATTCAAATTGCACGGGCCAACCAGTCGCGTGATCCAAACTTGACAGTGAGAGTAAAAACCTAGTGCTTTCTCCTGGCTTGAAGAGTGTCATAAGCAGTCCAGTTAATGACTGGAGCGCGATAACCAGTGCTAGTCCTCTCACAGGCAGAGCTTTCTGCCATCTCTGTCCTGACTTAGTGTTGACTGGTATGTATGTGTATGGGGAGCTGTTGACAGATATAATCTAAAGCCTGAAGTGAGTCATTTTCAACTTAAATCTTCAGACTCTGAAACTGCAAAGGAGGTACCTTTTTCTTACTCTGGGAACATGAGCATAGGAGCTGCACTTTGTCACTTGTCTATTACCCAGAAGTCACATTTTCTGCGCTTAGCTTGATACCTGCTATCTTATGTCTGTTGTCTACCTGCTGTAATTTAATAAATCATTGACTTGTTAACCTGTAACAACTCCTATTGAGCTTCTGGTTACCTCAGCTATTGCAGCCTTATTTATTTATTTATTTTTTAATCTGAAAAAAAATGTAGCAATGTACGGACAAATACTTGAGCAAATCAAGAATTTGTAGCTGATTTTCATGTGTCTTAAAAACAGGAAAATGTTTTTACGCTGTTCTGCTGAAAGGAGAGAGAATCTTAAATACTTATGTAGAAAAAAGTGGTAGACAAGACAAGAGCAGACATGAATGAATAAGCATTGCATCCTGTTGCATAGGATGACAGAATGTAAAAGGTTGGCCTGCCAATAATAATCAAAGACAATGCCCTTAGGAAGAGAAGGTGAGAAAAAATAACGTAAGGAAGAAGGATTGTTTTTTACTACCACTACAGTGGCACTGATAGGAAGGTCAGGTCCTACCCTGGGGATAAAAATAAAGTGTGTTAGCGTACTTAGATATGTGTCTTTTCCATTGGTTTTGTTTCTGCTTTTGTTGAACTATGTGAGGCCTTTGTATCAATTCCAACAGATCTACAATGGCATTCCTCTTTTTTTGCTTTTGCATAGACTAGTGGGATTCTTACTTTATTTTAATTCCCTTGTGTATGTTTATTTAGGGAAGAACATTTCTGATTTCTTTCCTGAGGCAGGGAGGAATTGGCTATATGTGTGCAGCATTGAAGAATTTTGCTAAAGCTATAGAGAGGAGAAATGACTAAGGTAAAGGTTGATTTAAAATTGTGGGACAACAGTAAGTAAGCTGCTCTTATTCTTGTGGTGCTCATATTTCAGCAGTCACTGAAAGTACATTGAGATGTTATAAAAGAGGAAAGCAGAGTTAACATGTTTACTGGCAAAATAGAACTTTTCCATGAGGGTTTCAGACAGCTTTGTTTATTGTAATGTAGTCTCATAAAACAGGTGGCCTGGTGTCAAAAAAAACATTACCTGGGGGAAGCTTCCAAATAATCGCCTCCTCAGAACTGTCTTCTATAGTTTATTTGCCAAGTATTTTTTCCTCTTTGGCTGATGCATTCTCTCCAGGTCACACAATTACATTTTTGTAAGTGTATCTAGCATGATAATTCTGTTTGTCCGACTTATTTGAATTCTGTTTGTCCGACCCTTTTAATTGCTTATGAGCTAAAAATAATGATAGCAAATAATCCAGTTGTCTTCACTTTATGAAGGTATCTTCATTATTTTTTTGTGACTAATAAGGAATGCTAGTTTAGTCTTTCAGGAAGAATGGATATCATCTATACATGGGATGCTCAGAACTTCCTTCATGTACCTGTGAGACTTCTCAGTTTTAAAGCTCCTGCTTCCATAGTTGTACTGTAAAAACACATACGTATATTCACATATTTTTCATATATCAGCAAAGTTATTATGAAACTGTTATAGGGCAGGAAAAAAGGGAGGGAGCAAAAGAAATAATGTTTGCATTCTGTATTTTTTTTTTTTTTTGGAAGTTCTTTTTCTCATTTGGTGCTTGAATAGTAAAATCAGGAAAAGTAATGATTTGTCTGGTGCTTCTGAGGAGTTTCTGTGATGGTGAAAGATCATATCTTATGCTAACTCATCTCAGCAGTGACTGCCTGGCTCTGTTCTGCTTTGCTAACAGAAATGCCAATTTCAGTGGGTTATGTGTAAGTATCTGGCTAACAGCAGCAGAAACTAGTCTTGAGGATTTAAGGCTCAGTTTTGATTTACATGTGAGTAAACTAATAGGGGGTTAAACCTGAAAGCCACATTTGTACCTGAGCCTCCTGTTTGCAGAGTAACTCATTGGTTATTTCTTTTGTAGATTGTATTGTGAAGCTTTGCAATGGCTTAAGCTGTTGCTGAGTTAATGAGCTCCTTTACTTTGAGTTCTAGGTCAGCTAATATACATGCATGTTCTTTTCTTTGAAGTTTAATGCAACAATAGTGTTTTCCACTAGGCAGCTGGTCTGGCTGGTCTTTTAGACTTCAGTAAGTGATGACCAGAAGGACAGTCTCAGGAAACAAACATAAATCCTTTTTTTGCTCCACTGTTATTTTTATTTTATCTTGTAATGTCAAGGTCCTCTCATGGCAGTTGTAAAGTGATTGTGACTGGAGTTGTTGCTTTTGTTTCATTTGATCAGACATAATTCTCCACTTTAGAATTGCAGCCTATGATTTAGGGAGGCACTAGAGTTCCATATTTATTACTTGTTAAAGCACATCAGGGTACCTTACTCTGTTCTCTTCTGTGCCTTATGCTGATTCTTTCCAAAGCTTCCATTATTAAGCCACAGATTTTTCCTTGCTCTTATATTACAGTTATAAAACAGAAAAGGTATTTACTAACTTTTTAAACTTTTTTGTTTGTTTGTTTGTTTTTAAGCAGGTCCTGAGTTTGTTATCTTAGTATGAAATCTTTCTAAAGAAAATAACGTGATAAATTAAGGGGAAGAAAGATCTTTGCTGTCAGATTGACTCTGTAATGTTGTCTTTCTACTTCATTAAACATTTGCAACATTTCCATAAGCATATTATTAAAAATGTAAACTCCTGTGTTAATACACAGTTCTCATTCATGTGGAAGTTGTAGAATATTTTATTGAATTAGTATGCTACATGGATTTTGTAAATAGATTTTGATGGGATACTTTATGCTTCAAAGCATAAACTGCTCTGCCTCGTCAGTTGAGAGAGTACCTTATAGGAATAGGTTGCATCTCTGAATCCCAGCTCTAAATATAAAAAGTCGGTCCGGAATGAGTTTAAGGCCATACTTAGGTTTATGAATGTGTTTATCCAGACACAGGGTGGAGCTGTGACCGCATCCTGTCACATCTCAGTGTATTGTACCACTGGAGGCCTTGAGCCATTCCAGCCCCTCTGTGCACAGATTTATCGTAGGCTGGCCAATACTTCCCTGGTTCTCAGAAGATGCTGTGTGTACTACACTGTTGCATCATGATCTGTTTTATTTGGCTCCGGAATGGGAAATGTCAGTGCTCTTCTTAGACAGTCACTAGTGAATGTGTGGACTGCCTGCTCTGAGAACTGTACAGCTCTACAGCCCTTCTGCAAAGAGCAGTGCAGAGCTCTTGGTTTGGTTAGTGTGACACAGCTCTTCTTGAGTTTTTGCTTTTTTTTTAATGCCTGATTCTCAATATTCAAAAGAAGAACTGAGATGAATCCAGTTAGTTTGCCCCAGTTCTGAGTTGAAGTCATGCAGAAGTGTTAAGTTTTGTGGCTAAGTGTAGGATTGTGCCAGGACTCATTCAAGAGATTTGCAAACCTTTTGATGAACCTGTGGTGAGTGACAAGTTGAAATGAAACTTGAAACCATATGACTTCATATTTTACATTTGCACAACTTCAGTACTTAAGAAATGCTGAGAATATGTTGGTTTGGCTGTATTTTCAGCCTTTGTTAATAATAAAATGAACATAAAGTCTTTTTTAATGCTAATAACATTTCAATTTATTTTATTTTTGGTAGTTATTTAAAATTCATTAAAATATTTTTCCATGGAGTTATATTAGTCACTAAACAAACAAAACAAAGAAGGTAGAAGATGCTCTGTTGTTTCACATTGTTCTAGGGAAATGGTTTGCATCACAGATGACTTTGCTTTTTGAGTAAGGATAGTTCCTAGGCAGTGCCTTCTCGTGTGTTATTGAAGAGGACAATAGCTTGAGCATTTATATTTCTGAAGAACCATAAGTTTTTCACTGTTGCTTTTTAACTGCAAGTATTTAGTACTTCAGTCCATCTTGTCTCTGCAAAATTATTTTCAATAGCTTTGCTAGTTTTAGTTGTAAGAATATGCCATAGGTGTTTCTCTTCTTTCATAGCTGTATGTGTAGGCTCCACATGAGTATAGTAAATAGTAAACTGGTTTTGAAATCATTCTTAACCTGATGAGTTTCTTGTCAATTACACTAAAACAAACAAACAAACATCCTTTTGTCTGTGGAGACACAGAAAAGGAATAATTATAACTCCATTTTTGATGCACCAGACAGAGCACTTAGGATATGAAACACTCAGCTGCATTTGAATGGTGATACTTGCATTATTTTGATGTATAGTTGATGCATGTGACTCTAGTATGTTTTCTTGGGTACTTTGATGCAAGTAAATTTTCATCCTCAATTCAGTTATGGCTGTTCTTAATCTTGTGCGTTCTTCTCCCCTTGCTCCTTTTTAGAGCTAGGCTGATACTGTCATTAAAGGCTTGAAGTTCTTTAAAACATGCTTTTCATATTATGGTAGTAGTATCTAACTTAACTGTGTTTTCACATTTTGCTAGCTTCCTAGAGTAGAAGCCTGCACAAAATGTATGTTTTTCCCAAACTAGCACTATGTTTTCTGTTAATACTCAAGTGTCACAATTTTGACACTTCGCATCTGTCAGTTCCTGGTCATACCTGCCTTGATAGCAATCTTTATTTCAGGTTACTTTCCGTCATCCTCTTGTGGCCTTCCTCTTATTTAATTGTACTTTGTGTGCTCTGCAGTAGAACTGAGAATATTCCACGTGCTAGGATTTACCAATTGATTGTGGAGACTCTGTTTTAGAAGAGACTAAAATAATAGACTGTAGGTCTAGATTTAGAAGTTACACTTGAAGCTGTGAATGAGGTTTGAGTAAGAACTATTTCAAAGGGTTATTAGAAGCTTTTATTTCTGCAAGTGCCTTCCCAGAATTCCAGTTACTTTGGTTGACATCCATGTATCAGTAGAGATCCTGTCATGTAGCTCCCTCTTTAGGGGTAGTGGGCTTATACACAAAATATGTACTTGAGAATATTGAGAGAAGCTTTATTTAGCTAGCTTCAGTTTTTGAAATAAATTTATTTGTATCATGGAGATATTTGTAGCTTTATTTAGTCATTTTTGTACTGTTTTCTTCTAGGGTAAGCTGGATATCTGACATTATTGTGGTGGTCTCCCCTGAAAATATTGAAACAATGAAGTCTATAATTGAAAAATACGGCCACAAAAGAGTTACAGTAGTGAAAGGTGGAATAACACGTCACCGATCAATTTTCAATGGACTGAAAGTGTTTGCAGAGAATCAATCTTCCAACCGTCTGCTGCAGAAACCAGAAGTAGTGATTATCCACGATGCTGTGAGGCCATTTGTTGAAGAAGATATTCTTTTAAAAGTGGTTACGGCTGCTAAAGACCATGGGGTATGTTCTATCTATGTCTGTGCTATTCTGCAAGGCTCTTATGAACTGTGCAGCATAAAATCATGATAACAAGGATTTTTCTAGGAATTGCATTAATGTATTATGTTGATATTTTTTTTTTTTTTTTTTTTTTTAATAACAGATCCAGAATCCTTGTTATGCAGAGAAGTGAAAGGGGAGATGTCTTCTAAATGCCACAGGCATTACTTGTTACAGAAAAATAATAATTGCCATACTGTCAGTAAGATACTGAATTAATCAGCAATTTGTTAGCTGAAAGGTGGATTACATAATTCTAGTTTACCTTCTTTTCCATGCAGAATTCTCACCTAATGCTAGAGTAGTTCAGTGAACAATTACTAATAATAACCAAAGAAGAGAATATTTTATTAGTTGACTCACAAACATTGTGTTTTCATTTATGTGAAAATCCTGAATAAATATGTGGGAAGACAACTCTGTTAACAACTAAACATGGTTTAATGGATGACATTAGTAGTAGGGGGATGGTTGGACCAGATGATCTTGGAGGTCTTTACAACCTTAATGATTCTATGATTAATGCTAGATTTTTGTAAAATCTGTAGGTGTTGCAGACTGCTAGTAAAAATGGGAAGTCAGAAACCTCCAACTGTAGATTAGAGATCCTCTTGGTCTTCATTGCAGTTGAGGGCTGTGTACTTTCTTAGGAATATTCACAGGAACCAAAAAGATGTCCAGGAAAGTAAGTGCTATGTGAAGAGGAGTTTGTAGAAGTAGTTACGCAAGTAGAATGCTGAAGGTGTTAAAGGCACTACCAAACAAGAGGAGCTAGTGCAGAACTCGAAGATGAGAATAGATAGATAAAAGAACTAATGACTTACCAAATTGTACAAACAATCCTGTGGGTATTTTTACCTTGTACTTCAGTTCCCTATTAATAACGTAGCTGAATGCTTTCCTACTTCATGGAGATGATTTGAGGTAAAAGTCATTAATGACAGCAGATTGTTTGGGTATTAGAAAGGTAGGAAAATCTACCACTGCTTGTCTCTTTGAGCAAATGAGGTAAAAGATAAACTAGTTGACATAATTCACAACATTGACAGTGAAGTTTTTTGAAAGCTCATAGTGTAGAAGGGGAATGTACCTCTTATTAAAATATTTATTCTGAAAATTAAATTATGTAAGCTCTCTCAGAACTTCGTTAGAAATCTGAATATACTGAGCTCATTACTAGTTGGTCTCTACTCTGGTAAGTTGGCTTCATTATAAATGACAAAAATTGAAATTCCACTTCATAGTTTTCAGTGGCATAGAACATAAGTTTCCAGTCATTAAAACTTTAAGTCTGTTAGAATCTTAATGAGGTTTTTGACCTTTCTCATTTAGCACAAAATATCTTTCCAGAATTAATTCTGTCAAAGACAGAATGGATCCCCCTTGTAAATCTCTTTTAAATGAGATTATTTGAGAGAAGTAGAAGAACGGGGTTAATTTTACTCATGTTGATTTGAAATGAGTAACTATTTTCTGAACGTGTATGTGTTTGTGTCTTTATGTATGTGTGGTATATTGTATCTCTCTCAGCTTTGTGTTTTTTGTTTTCAGTGGGAGCCATGAAAATGTACTTGTTCACTTTTTCTTGAACCTCCTGTGATTTTAATGTAATACTTTTTCCCTATCTTTCTTTTTAATCGGATATAAGATGCTTCCAGTAAAGCAATAGGGAACCAAGGCAATCCCCACTTGACTTTCTCAAGGCAATGTACTCTAGTTCATCTGAACTTCGGACTGGTAAATATTTTTTAACCTAGATTGCCGAAGTATCATTTGATCTTATAAAGATGATCTTACACATTTGTTATAGTCTTTTCCATTGTATAATGTCTGTTTGAAATGTGTGTGGTATTTATTGGCCCTACTATGGCTTCCTGTGTTGGTTTAGGGCCACTGAATTCAGTGAAGCTAGGCCATCAGAGAACTGGACTACAAAATCTGTTAGCTGCTGATGCTACCCAACAAAGTAATTGAATTGATAACATGAGGAGAACTTCATCATATGTAACAAACTGGCAGATCTTCCCTCCAGAGGGTGGTGTGATTATCTTCACTTGACAGTGACAGAATTTTGAAGAACTAAATGACCAGAAGACTCTTAATCAAAACTGCCATGCAGGGTTTTGAATATCAGAAAGATTTGGATGAAGAGAAGCAATCATCTTTAGTTCTTCCTGTAGTCAAATTCTTTGCATGTCTAGAAGAGGGTCAGTTCTTCAGTCTTTCAGTACAAAAAGTAATTACTTCCTTTTGCATTATATAGAAAGGTACAAAACCTGGCAGAAACATCATATTAAATCACTAATGTAATAGGGATAATGCTGTATTGTTGTTCATCTGCATACCACATAGATAACATAATTATGAGAAGCTTTAATGTTCTTTAAAATGGCAATTGATCAAGTAAATTATTGCACTTCTAGCTGCCAATTGTCAGACAAATAAATTGCTTTATTGCACTTACTAATCAGTTTGTTATTTGCCTGTAGGAATTAAAATGTGCAACCTATCCAGAACTAATAAATTATGCCTTAAATCCCTTAAACAATCCCTTGATTATGTGAAAATATTACTTTGTAACCAATTAAATTCCATTTATGTTTTTGGGGTAATTTTGTAATTAAAATTACATGTTTCTAGAAACAAATTCTTTATTGCTAGTAAAAGTTGGGAAAAGTGGAAGCTTCAGAAGGCATCAGTCCAAAGCCTCCAGCAATATCTCATTGCCAACATTGCATTTTAAACAACATAACTAAAAAAAAGTGCTTACAAGGAAAAAAATCAGGAAGGCAGGGGGGAACTTGTCAGTTCTGCTGTTGAGGGTTTAAAAAAAAAAAAGGAAAGAAAGGCACATTACAGTCAAAGACTGTATTTAACAAACTAGGTTTGAAGGTATAGTTTGATTCTTTGACTGAAGAGAGTGAATCAAAACTGCTTCCTTAAAAGTTGGATTCTGGAAACTGTTGAACATCATTGCTGTATTCTCAGGTTTAACAAGGACCTGAACAAAGCATAATGCCAATACAGGTGTACAATGTTGATCAGTCTCCTTGGCTATCATTCACATACACAATCAGGTAAAATCACTGGACAGCAAACACCACGTATTGTGTTCAATCTCTTCTCATCTCTGAGTTTACTCACAATCAGTTCTGTGCTTGTCACTTGTGATGTATTGGGAAGCTGGAGCAGAAAATGTGCATGCATAAGCATGCCATTCTTCCACCCAGTTAGACAGTAAAATAAAATGCCTTACATATGATTATTGAATTGCGTTAGCAAAATACGGTGAAAGGCAAACCAAAAAATGCTGTTTTTTTTTTTTTTTGCACTGAAAATGGAGGAGGGCATGGATGGATAAGTAGTAAGGCAGATCTGGTCTGGTATACTTATGTGGGGAAGGCAATATTGGAGCAGTTATGCTCTCTGCTTTTTTTTCTCATTCTTTTAAAAGCAATGATCTTTTTGTTGTCTTATTATATCCTCAGTTTTTACTGTATATGGAATATTTTACACATTTTTCCTTTCCTGTCTGGTTTTGTTAGTGGTTGAGAGCAGTTTAGTAAGTTTCTCTTCCCCATCCTTGGAGAAGCTCAGAAACTGTCCAGACATGGTCCTGGGCAACCTGCTGTAGGGAGTCCTACTTCAACGAGGGAGTTGGACCAGGTGATCCCCAGAAGTCCCTTCCAACATCAACCATTCTGTGTTTCTGCTCAATATAGTTATACTTCCTGGTGTCAGAAACTAGCATTGGATTCTGATGTCCTCTGCATGGACAGAAAAAAGGGACAACCACATTGTTTAATTGTCAAGACCCTTAAAGTAATGCAAGGCATACACATAAGGCAGACGCTATTTTTAAACATGTAAATTTCTGCCATGTCAGATGTATAATTAAGTTGTTAGAAGCTGCAGTTTATTATCTGAAATGGTACTTTATTTAAATATACTTTGTTTGTTTGTAATCTGTGCTTTTGAAATAAATACATAGTATTCTCTACACATAAAGACTTGCTTGAAGTTTTTCTCCTAGACTGAACATCAAATCAGATGTGTAGAAGTTTTCTGAAATATGTCCAGGTCTGTTTATTCAAGCACTTTCCTGCTGAGAGATTGATAGATATAATCAATATGATTAAAATCAATGCATTCTAAGCAGTTGAATAAGTATTTGATTATAAAACAATTGGCTATTTCCAAATAGAAGACTCTTAAATATGTACTGAGTCTGTGTGCAAAGTTCCCTCATACAAATAATCACAAAACATGCCTGAACAGATATCCCTGTCTGTTGAAATCAAAATGGGTAGTCAGGTGTTTGAGAGCATCTCTATAGTACTGAATAAAATTATATTTTTTTCCCCTATTTTTTTTTTTTTTATATCAGAGCTACTAGCATGACCACATAATTAGTCATAAATTCTTTGTAGCTTACCTATCAGTTTCAGACTTCAACATATATATGATCAGAATAGTCTAGTTTTAAGACAATATAGTTGAAGAAAAGTAAGTAAAACAAACAAACAAACAACTCCTTTGGTATAGGTAAAATGCTTTTCAAAATACTCTCAGCATACATGAAAAGAGTCCCTGGACTCTTTTCATAATGTCCATGTCTTGAATACTTCAAACTTTTTCAAAGCATGACACCTGAAACAGCATCTCCAACTTAAAAATAGCATGGCAATCCTCATTTATTGTACAAAAATAATAAAAGATTTTGAGATACAACTGCCGAGTATGAAGGAAACCCTTCAGAAGAGACACACCTATTTTATTAAAAAAACTTTTTTTGGACGTGAGCTTCAAGATTAAGTAATGACATTTATTAAGTTTTTTTTTAATCATGTAGTGAATGAGCTCAACAGCTATTTGGAAACCCATCTGTTCTTTATGAATTAAAAGAAAACGAGAATGAAACATTTCTTACGGTTTAAAGGGATGAATATTAGGAGTCAGAAGTGGGAGAAGGTGGCATATTTTAGGTTACTGTTCATACATACTTAACTGCACAGTGCTGTACTGAGGGAGGAGGGGCAGGCAGGTATGTCAAACTGGTAGAAATCAGTTGGTTCTGAGTTTTCTGCCCTTTTGAATCTTTAATCCTGACACCAAACTTAGAGTTTCTGGCTTATACTACTTACATGTATGGTTATGTTCTGATGTAGGAAACCTAGTTCAGTTATTAAAATATATGCCGGGATTTTTCATATGTAATTTTTGTCAATTCATATTTGACGTACATGTCCGTTCTTTCCTGTTTTTGTTGGCTACAACACTGTCTTAATCGATCAGCAGTTTAATCTCGGTTAGTTACTGTGGTTCATCAGTCAAGCCATTGACAAACTAGTGTCTTTGCATACTTGTGGTGGTACTTTGGTCATGGTGACTACACAATTTTGAGCCTGTTTTTGTTAAGGAAAATTACATGAGGCCAGTGTTGGTTTCATGCAAATTTATCATGGAATCACAGAGTGGTGGAGGTTGTAAGGGACCTCTGGAGGTTATTCTGCTTTATCCCCTGCTGAAGCAGTGTCTCCCAGAGCAGGTTGCACAGGGCCATCTAGACACAGCTTTTGAAGACCTTTAACTGGGGAGACTCCACAACTACTCAGGGCAACTTGTGCCAGTGCTCAGTCACACTGACAATAAAGAAGTGCTTCCTGATGGATGTTCAGGGGGAATCTCCTGATGTTCTTCCTGATGTTTCAGTTTGTTCCCATTGCCTCTTGTCCTGGTACTGGGCACCACTGAAAAGAGCCTGGCTTTGTCTTCTTTACATCCACCATTCAGGTATTTATTTACATTAATAAGATCCCCCTTGAGCCTTCTCTTCTCTAGGCAGGTGCAGCTCTTTCAGCTTTTCCTCATAGGAGAGATGCTCCAGTCCTTTGATCATCATAGTGGCTCTTCTCTGGACTCTTCTTATAATGTCCATGTCTCTCCTGTGCTGGAGCCCAGAGCTGGACTCAGACCCCTAGGTGTGGACTTAATAGAGGGGAAGGTGTGCTGAATAGAGGGGAAGGATCACCCCCCTTGACCTGTGGGCAGTACCCCTCCTAATGCAGCCCAGGATCCATTAGCCTTCTTTGCTGTAAGGGCACGCTGCTGGCGTGTGTCCAACTTGGTGTCCACCAGGACCCTCAGGTCCTTTTCTGCAGAGCTGCTTTCGTTCTGGGTGTCCCTCAGCACATAATGGTACGTGGGCTTGTTCCACCCCAAGTGCAGGACTTTTCTCTTCCCCTTGCTGAACTGGAGTGTTTCCTCGGCAAGTGTGCAGATGGCACAAATTTAACTTTGTTAAAAACAGAACGTGTGGATCCCAGTCTCCTACATGGAAATGATGCAGTGCTCTGGAGCCACAAGCTTGCAGGTAGCCTTTGTGAACTCACAGCAGTCTCATGAAGTTAGTGTCTTCATCCTTTGCTTCAAACCATGACACAGTGTTTAAACTTTAACCATTTGGATTATTTATTTATTTATTTGTTTGTTTGTTTCCAGCTATTCTTAGTGTGGTTTTGCTGCAGTATGGAAAATAGTTTTACAATGGATTCTTTATTTTTAAGCCTGTAGTAATGGATACCTATCAGAAACATACTGATATTTCCATTCCATTATGGCATTATTGGTCCCATAAAAAGTTATAACCTTTGCAGCCAAGTCTTTATTTATTTTCTTTGTTGAATGGAGAGCTAATGTTTTGTTAGCAAATACTTGAAGCCTTTGTCCTAACAAGCTGTAGTGTTTGGCGGTGGGAAAGCACTGGTAAGGAGAGAAGCAACGCTGCTATTTTCTGGTTTCAGTCTCAGTAATTTAGTTGAGTCATTGCATTCATTAGGAAGGATGCAACTCAACCAACTGAAATACATTAAATCTGAGAAACAGAAATTATAATCTGCCTTTCTTTGCAGCCAGAATAACTGTGCCTAATATTTAATCCTTTTTAAAAAGGTGGTTTAATCCCCCATTTTTTAGCTTCTAGAAGGCTACAATAATTTTAACCTGACTTCCTTTTATGTAGAATTAAGTTATACTGGAAATAAATTTTAAGTGTGGCTTCCTCGGCATGGGTTGTTGCTGAGGTCACTGCCATGTAACATCTACAAGATGCACCCCCTTTATATTTAGAAACACTCTGTGTATGACGGTGGCATTGATCTGAGATGAGTGAAAAGCCCTGAGAGGGGAATGGCACACAGGTGTGTACAGAGCTTGAGGAGCAAAGCTCAGCTGGTCAGATATGTGTGAGGAGCTGAATGAAGGCCTCTTCTGCACCCCCTCCCCTCCTTTAGCGGTGCTGTGCACCCAAGGAGGAGGGATGTAGGGGCTGTATTTTTGGTTAGTGAGCTGACATATGAGAAGGGAACCGGGCTGTTTTGTGGTTGCAGAAAAAAGTCAACACTGTAGCATATGACAATTAATTGTAATTAATTAATTGTAGTTAATTGTAGATTAGTTATTATTTCTATTTCTTAGTAGCTTTTATGATTTTTCTGTTCAACTGACTGTAATATATTACAAAAATCTGCTAGTGGTGAACTGCAGTTACAATTTTGAATCCTTTTGTGGCTCACTTCAAAATAAAATGCAAAGTGCCTTTCTTCAAAACTGAACAGAGCAGAAGCTGGAACATACACTACCTTTTGTCTTTATGAAAAGTAGCATAGTCTCTGGATAGTGAGGTATATATCACAGAAACACAGAATCATCTAGGTTGGAAGAGACCTCCAAGATCACATAGTCCAACCTCTGACATAACACTAACAAGTCCTCCACTAAACCAGATCACTAAGCTCTACACCTAAAGTCTTTTAAAGACCTCCAGGGATGGTGACTCAACCACTTCTCTGGGCAGCCCATTCCAATGCCTAACAACCCTTTAAGTAAAGAATTTCTTCCTAAACTTCCTAAACTTCCTTCTTTTCAACCTAAACCTCCCCTGATGCAACTTTAGCCCGTTCCCCCTCGTCCTGTGGGGAATAGACCACGTTCCCCCTTGTCCTGTGGGAGAATAGACCACATTCCGTCCTCGGCATGTGGGAGAATAGACCAACCCCCACCTCGCTACAGCCTCCTTTAAGGTACTTATAAAAGCGATAAGGTTGCCCCTGAGCCTCCTCTTCTCCAGTATGAACAACCTCAGCTCCCTCAGCCGCTCCTCATAAGACTTGTTCTCCATACCCCTCACCAGCTTCATTGCCCTTCTCTGGACTCTCTCGAGCACCTCGATGTCCTTCTTGCAGTGAGGGGCCCAGAACTGAACACAGTACTCGAGGTGCGGCCTCACCAGAGCCGAGTACAGGGGGACGATCACCTCCCTAGCCCTGCTGGCCACACTGCTTCTTATACGAGCCAGGATGCCGTTAGCCTTCTTGGTCACCTGAACACACTGCTGGCTTATATTCAGCCAACTAGCAACCAATACTCCTAGGTCCTCCTCTGCCAGGCAGCTTTCCAGCCATTCTTCCCCCAGCCTGTAGTGCTGCTTGGGGTTGTTGTGCCCCAGGTGCAGGACCCGGCACTTGGCGTTCATATAGTTGGCCTCAGCCCATCAGTCCAGCCTATCCAGATCCTCCTGTAGAGCCTTCCTACATTCATTCCTACATTCCTATATTCATTCATATATAAGATGAAATGGAGGAGGAGAAAGTGAAAAAGTAATAAATATTTCTCTATATTCTTGCTTCTTGTTTTTGATCAAACAGTTGCAGGAGGAATTGATTATGTTTAACTTTATTCCTCGTTGAGGAGACTGGGGTGTCCTCAGTGCAGGGGAAGATAATCTGAAATCCAGGGATCTATATAGTAGAATCTTTAACTAGGGGTTTGCTATTCAGATGCAGGATGAAAATTATCACAATTTAAAAGGCATCAGCTTCTTATTCTGCCAATGTAGTTTTCAGTAAAAATATCAGATAGTGCCCATGTCAACTTGTTCACTTCAACAGCCATCTCATTTAAGAAGTTGGTAGATAAAAATGGAAAACAAAATAAAACAAAAAATAACATGCAACAAATTTTCATTGTCCAACAATGGATTGAGAGTAGATAGCAAAGGTTTACATCTATTTTCATCAGAATCTTTATGTTAAGTGGAAATAATAACTTCATACTTTTGTTTATTTTTTTTTAATGCAAGATGACTTCATAAAGTTATCTGGCTTATTTTAGATCATTTTCTTTTACCATAAATGTGTAAATATTAGCTCATTTTACCGAAACAGACAGACACCTTTATCTTTCAATTTTAAAGATGTATGTATTTTATATACATATTATGTGTATGAATGTATAAATTACTTTCACAGATACTGAAAATGGAGAATGTGAGTATATCTTGTGGCAAGATTATTTAAATATGTAGTTGTCATATTCTTCTGATTAGCAAAGGGAGATGCCAGTTTTAGTGTAAAACTAGCAAACTCCTTATAAAATGTCAGTTTAAAACAGATAGTTAAATAATGCTGCTACTGTTTGAAGTCTTTCTGTTGATATAAATAGTAATTAAAATTAGTGCTCGAAATAATTTTTATTTTTATGTTCCATTCTGCGTAAACCAGATTAATGGGTAGGTTGTTGTCTGGTATTTATTTTACAATGTTTTTGGGGTACTGTGAAAGATTTTAATTGGTGCTTTTTTTTTTTTTTTTTTTTTTTTTTTTTTTTTAATCAGCATATCAATTTACCAATCTCTTTGCATCTGTCTTGCCTAAATGATCTGTAATTGCCCTCTTTATGTCATAAAAATACACACTTGAAACTGGATTGTTCTAGCCACTTGTACATGGCAGAATATGGAAAAGATCCTCAGCCTTATTTCTCTTATTAAGGATTATGCATACACACATCTCTATCTTTTTTCCTTTTTCACCAAACACTGCTCTGAAAAGAAATCTGAATTTTTATCCAAGTGCACAACACCTGCCCTGTAGGTTAAGTGATGCTTCTCAAAATCAAGTTGACTTGCCTAATGTGCTGTAATAGTTTGCTGGGATCGTTCTGTGCTTATGCTTGTGTTGCCAAGAAGGTAGGTGGATTGTGTTACAGATTCAGCTAAAACTGCCTTCAAGAGCACTGAAGCATGCAGGAGTGAATTCAGGAGGTATCACATTCATACACAGAAGTATTAGCATCACTATTTGAATCAAACTAGTGTGATAAATAAAAATCTATTTTACAAGGCCTTTGATAACAGAGAAGGTCTAAGATAAAACTTGTAAAAGAGGCAACTTGAAATTTTGAAATTAATGTGTTGTAGAAAAAAGAAGTGTGGGTGCAAGACTTCCTGCAAGAAGAGGACCAGGCAGATCTGAGGGAAGCAGCTGAGTGAATTCAGAAGGCAAAAACACTTGATAAACAGGCCCAGAGTTGCTTAGGGAACTGCATGGGCACAGACCATAGTGCCTGTGTTTTTGATTGCTCAGGACTCTGTGTGTAAGGTAGAGAGTTACAAAAACTGTGGCTTTGCCTTTGGTTGATGGTGCACTAGTCCTTCTATAACCCCTCAAGATTTTTTCTTCTTCATAGTATGTAAATCCTGCATTTTACAGTGTGTGGTGGATCAGTATCTATTACATCACAATATTGTTAATTTTATAATGGCACAGGCTTTTTGGAAGTAAAATATATCTTAACTGTAATTGTAACTGCTTTGGCAGTAACTTTAAGATTTCTACTGTGCTGAACATAAGCATTAACTCCTCTTTATATTGACTTACAATTTGCAAAGTCCTTTGTGGCACACTGTGGCCAGTTGCTGTCTGTGATATGCTTATTTTGCTTTCTTGTTCCAACCCATACATATAATTTCTGTTGCATATTCCCATCATTCTGTCTTTTTGAAGGGAATCTTTTTGATTTTCTTTGAGAAGTCTTACTTTTTCCACAGAATAAAGTTTAGAATTTGGTATGTTGTTGATTGGATCAAAGCAATATTTACAGATATTTGTAGAGGTATATGCTTTAGATACAAAAGAACAGAAATTATGTAAAGTAATATATATATATATATATATATATATATATATATATACAGCCTTAATTTTTGAGGAAGTTTCAGCTATCAGTAACCTTGAGTTTGCCATAGCTAATTGAGGCTCTGACATGTCTTGATGTACATGTACTATCCCCAGTTACTCAGATAATATGTTCTGATAAAGGTGACCTCATTAGAAGAAATGTTTTCTTTTTCTTAAACAGTGTCATAAATATACATTACATTTGTTTAAGGAATCTTGTCTCTTTGAAGTCAGTTCAATGTACAACATAGTGTCAGCTCATTAACATTGGATCAAAGTGTATATTAAATTTCTGATTAAACATCCCGTCTTTTGCAGCTAGGAATAAACACAATTATAACTTCTTCCTTCCTGGTGTTGGTTTAAGATTAACATGTGTCCAATTTTAGGGAGTTCTGCTGTTGTTCCTAGCCAGCTGGGTAAACAGACTTTAAGGAAATTAGGTGAAGTTTAGTATACGAGCCTATTTTGTAGTGTTCAACACACATGTTCTAATTAACCTTCGTTTTGTCTGAGTGATGATTAAGTTTCGTATCTGTGTTACACCAAGCTTGTTTAACATTTCAACCAATACTGTCCTTGGGCAATTAGAGGCTGCCAGTACAAATATATCAAGACAACTGGAATTGGACTGAAGGCACTTCAGCACATCTCTCACCAAGGAGAATCAAAGATAGTGTGCCCATAGAGATTATTAATTTTAATATCTTTTTTTCAACAAAATTCTTAGTAAGGTAATTAAGATGTTTAAAAAAAGCGGCAAGACTTGATCTGTAATGGGTATGCAGCCAAGGTTAGGTATTGTGCTTGTTGGTAGAAGGAGTCCTGCCCCCACCACAGAACTGCCACTCAAGTTATGTCTGAGCTACATGGTGAAGTCTGTGCATGAGTATGTGTGTAAGCATGATATGCTCTGGACTTGAAGTTGTGTTTTGTGACACAATAATGAGAGTACTTCTATGTCTATTGTGGTGTCTTACTCTTCAGTGAGTCATCCTGGTTGTCCTGGTTGTCCTGGTTGTCCTGTAGTCCTGTCTTCATGCCACATCTCGCGCTTCAAGGGAAAAGCATGCAGCTGAGGTATTGCTTTGCAGGGGCCTTTTGAACCATCAACAAGGAGTTTTGAGGGCAGTGGGTGATAGGTTTGAGTCCAATAGCCTGGCTGCTGCCTTGCCTTGCAGTGCAGCAAGTAGGTGGCTGCTGGGTGCAGAATGAGGTTCAGAGTGCTGTACTGGTTCACTTTGAAAGTTGGACTAGCTTGGGCTTGAACGTGGGTTTGCACCCAAGTTTAGAAAATTGTACAGGTGCAGCCAAACCATCGTTAGCAGCTGCTCCTCTGTATAGGAGCGGTAGCTTATATGTGTTGTTACTTTGTCCATTCTTTTCCATCCAGATAGAATTGTTGCGCCAGGTAATTGTTTTCCATAAGTTGGCGAGGTAGGACTGATTTGAGGAGACACTTGGTCTTCCATCTCTGCAGTGGAATCAAAAGATTGCTCATTAGATTACAACTTTCAGTTATAGAGATGCTAAAGAGTAGTCCTAGGCAGCAGCTGTATACCAAATGCAGAAAAGGAAAAGAAAAAAATCATAAGAAAAAAAAAAAAAAAAGATGGGGCATTTGAATTTCTGTGAACTACCTTGAATGGACATTAAAAAAGTTCAGATGGTTGCATGACTGTTTTATTAGACATTCTTCGCTTCAGATTTACAATACAAAAATGGGGAAAGAACATTCTCTTAAAAATGTGAAATATTTTGATCTTTTAACTGAGTTTTTTTAAATTTTCTTTGAGAAATTTGAAATAAGAAATCTTTCAGTAAAGACAATTCTGCTAACTTCAATGGTAATTACTGAGGGTGGCTCATGTTCAGTACTGTAGGTACAATTAGCTCGACTGCAGATGTCTGAATAGGAATGCATGTTTCTACCTGTTTCATGTTTCACAGGTACTGTGTTTATTTCTGAATTTTTCATTCTGTAGAGGGCTGTGAATGCCCTTCATGGCAAGTAGCTAGATTTGTGTAAAAGAATACTTACCCTGTAGTAACATGTGGAAACGGTTTGATGGAATAAAATGAGAGGAAATTAATCATGGTTATTCTGAGCTTCTTTTGCTGGTTCATAGCCAGACCTAATTTAAACTGAAATTCTTAGGAGATGGTAGTGTTTGGTCACATATAAATAATCTTTCACCTAATAAAAAACATTCCAGGACATATTTGTAAACTATTAGATACCTAGCTTGTCTAAATTAACATACATTGTTCTTCATGGTTTTTATTATGTAGTTGAACAGTGTCCTAACATAATCCTTGTCTTCATGGAAGAGAAGGATAAAATTGTATGTGTATTTACCAAATTCACCTCTACAAAATTGACTTTAATCGAGTTCCAAAAAGATGTATTTGTCTTGCAAAGTGTGACTGACCCCACAACCTCCAGCATACAGTTCCAAAGAAATCAGCTGCTTTGAAGTGATGAACATGTATTTCTAAGTCCAGTGTATATATGCAAGACACGTTTATTTTTAATAAGGCAGGGTGTGACTAAATCATCTGAGAGTTTGGTTCAGTGCTATTTTGTTTGTCAGAGTGGAAAACAACTCTGATTAAAGAATTAGAATTAATAAATATGAGTGTTGAGAAAACATATAAAAACATCAGAATTGGGCTATTCTTCTGAGGATGACACTCAGAAGCTTTGGATGTGTTTGTCATCAGGTCTATTTCTAAGTAATTTTAAAACATTGACTCTAAAGCTATTAGGATGTTTGAAATATAAAATATACAATTGTTTTATATTACTAGACAGCTGAGAAGGTAAAAAGCATAGGTAAAATGAACTTCAGTGGAGATGAAAGCTCTGAATGGAGAATAAAAGTCTTTCAGGACTAATTCAAAAGTAGAAGGGAATCATACTAGATGAATGGGAGAGTCTGATCATTTAGGATTAGCTTTTGTAAAGTTTTAGGCTGTGATTCCTGCTTGCTTGAAGTTCAAGGTTGCAAATTGGCCATCTAAGTGAACTTTGTGGATCTGCATTAATACTTGGGGTCTAGTGGGGTCAAGGGTGTGCCAAAGTGTGTGTGTGTGTGTGTGTGTGTGTGTGTGTGTGTGTGTGTGTGTGTGTGTGTGTATCTAGTGTATCTATATATGTAGGTGTGCATATATAGTATATATATATGTGTGTATATACATATATATATATATATATATATAGTATATCAGCCTGCAGGACCTGTGGTTGCCTGAACTTATTACCCCACTGTTGTAAAATGAAATGAATTCCAGTTGTGGCATTTTTTTGTACAGATTTTGTGCCACTGGATTTTTTTTTTAGTATTCCTAGTCCATATCATTCACCTTGCTTAGCGTTGCAGTTATTTGATCGTGTTCTGTTTTGTTCCTGGCTACCAAAAAGAAACATAACAGTGACGCAGGTGTGTTGTTTTCCATGCTGTTTTGGAGCTTCTGACTGTCGTTGTTCTTGGCAAGTTCTGTTCTGGACATGGAGCATTGGTCTCGGCTGAATGCACGGTGTGTCAGGGATATTTGTTACCTGGGTAATTCCTTGCTTGTCATATAAGCTTCACCTGCCCCACCCACACATACTGTTTTGAAGTTTTAGTGAGTTCTGTTTTTTTTTTTTAAGCAACATGAGAATTTTTGATTATTCAAGAAAAATAAATCATGCTGCATTGTGTTACCCAAGTTTGTATTTTTGTATAAGTACTCACAGAATACATCCCTCTAAATCATTTCTGTTCAGAATAAAAGTATGATAAAATAAGAAAAATAAGGTGTTACTGTTAAATGGAAAGGTAGAGCAGTATGCCCTGAATATGCCTTGGGTGGTGAGGTACTGACACAGGTTGCCCAGAGGGGCTGTGGATGCCCCACCCTTAGAGGTGTTCAAGGCCAGGTTGGATGATGCCAACATGATCTTGTGGGTGGCATCCCTGCCTATGGCAGGGGGTTTGGAACTAGATGGTCTTTAAGGTCCCTTCCAACCCAAGTCATTCTATAATCATAGAACTGAATCTATGAATCTATTGAAAATACTTTTGGACAGTGTTACTGACCTGGGTGAGGCCCTTCATTCTATACCTCTTTTCCAGTCACCATCTTTAAATCTTGACTGTATGCTGTGCTGTACGCAGTTACGCAAAAAGCTGAATAGAAAACTGAGGAACTGTTTGTAAATGCTTTTTATTTGTGCTGTTTAAGGGTTATAAGAGATGCCTACTGTATCTAAAGGCTGGTTCAGTGTTCAGCATATGCATTGAAGGAGCTTGCTTCTGTGAGATATTAGTCTATCATTTTCACTGAAGTTGATAGAACTGTATGTTCTTGTGACATTTTAAGACTGTTTTGAGGAAATGATAGAGATGGATGTGGATTTTTTTTCCCCAGTATTTTGTCTGCAAGAAAATTAACCAGTAGCAGTATACGTCTGTTATGCTCAAAAAAAAAACCCAAACCAAACCAAAAAAAAAACAACCAAAAACAACTTTAAGAGCTTGCCCACAGTTATTTTACTGCTTTCACAAATCTATTTATCAAAATATATAAAAACAGGGGAAGGAAGAACTATTTGCATTTCCTGTTCATGCCAGATGAATCGAAACTAGTGCTTGACTGTCTTTGAAGTGGAGAGGCTTGAAGGTTGTAAAGTGGCCATTTAAAGAAAATGTTTAACAGTCCATTAACTATCAGCATAACATTTAGGAACTATGTATGATACATTTTGTATGTGATTTTGAAAAAGAATCCACCTGAGATCTGGGTCAAAATGATTAGGAATTGGAAAATGGGAACTCTGCATAGGGTAATGTTAGTATAAGACACAAACACTTCCTTTAGGCTCATGAGAGTTTGTGGTAGGATAATTCAAAGTATAAAAACGAAGTGTAGAACTATCCTGTCATGTTAACCAGTACTCATAATTTTAAACAAGGACACATTTTCTTTGTTTCATTCATTTTTTAAAAATTCATGTCTGAACCTCTTACCCGAGAGCTGGGCCAAGTACCTGTACATTCCTGACATAGACAGCAAGTCAAAGCTTCTCCAATTAGAACAAATAGAACTCACATACCTAAGACTCAGTGTAAATATCCTCTTTACCAAAAAAAAGAGAGAGGTCTGTTGTTACGGATCTATTACTGAAAAACCAACATGGAAAATCCTCACAAAGAATAAAGTACTTGGTGTTGTAACTGAATGCACATAGGCTGACTGGATGATTGTGTTCTTCACTTGCACCCCACAGCCATAAGGGGCGTGAGGTTCAGATTTCTGAACGGAAAAATGTTTCAATAGGCCTGTCTTCAGTACCTAAATTCTCTGTTCCATTCATTGTAAGACTGGTAGGAGTGGAAATCAGGAAAGGCTTTTTGCTGAGGAGGGTGGATACTTGAGCTGACCGGAAGGAAATACACCATATATCTCAGACCATGTCCCTCTTTGGCCTGTGTGTGAGAACAAAATTCACAACTCAATTCTTCTGCTTTTACATGCCAAATATTATGTTTTGACCATGAATGAAGATACCCATGGGCCAATTTTGGAACCAGAAGCATGTGGGGTGAGCTCTGAGTAAGCCAGTGTGGGTTTGGCATCTGTGTCAGCATATGCCAACTAGCAAATATTGCCAAAAGTCTTGCAGATGCAAGATTTCCTGTGCTAGGGGCTCAACCCTCTTGTCCCATATGAAAATAATGCAGAGCATACACAGCCAAGTTTTCCTTTACTTGATATCTGTTTCTCACAGTCTGACAGTGGCCTTAGGACCATTCATGGTTCTTGTGTCACTGAGGTGGTAAACTCGGCCCTGCCTAGGGTCAGAGCATCTGGCTGAGATGTGTGCTTAGGTGCCAAGACAGAAAGGACATGCAGGTAGGTGAGCCAGTACTGAGGAAAACAAGCAGACCAGTTGCTGTATCTTGTCTCTTAGGATTTTCAACTCAGTGCTGCACCTTTGCAAGTATGCTCTAGCTCATGACCTCACAACTTTTGGACCTCTGCTGCTCATTTTCTGTAAGTAGAAACTTAACTGGCATTACATACAAAAGCTTTTACAGTACATTCTGCTTTTAGAGTATAGAGCAGTTATGGATTGAGTTATCCTTTTTTGGAATAAAAATTGAATTTTTTAAACAAATGGCTGCTAATTATCTTGTTGCTGAATACATCGTTAGAATTTCAGTTGCATGATTTAGGCTGAAGCTGTAAATCTATTTCTTTGTGTTAAACTTCATGTTTTCAGTCAGTGTCAAGTATAGTTTGAGAGGCATATCTTACTGTGCTCATGTTGTGATTTCTCATTGAAACTGCTGGAAAGCAGGTGATAAACCCTCAGCCTGCCACACTGGACTCAGTGCTGAAGTAACATAAAGCAAAATTTTAACTGTTAAAAAATGCCTTTTGTTAAAATTTAGGTGCCATGAAATTTTCAGATACTCAAGAAATTAATTGGGGGCTTTAAAAATTACATGTTTGAATTTATAAGAAATCAAATCTTCCTCAAATTTCTGGAAGAGTTAGGCCTAAGCAAAGCAGGAGATGTGGTTCATTGTTGTCACAAAGATACAGATACAGACATTCATGAATTTTTATTGTGCAATAAACCAGATGTCAAGAAAACAATGTGTTTCAGAGCTCTTTTAAGAATGTCGTTTTGAGTATTTCAATTTTATTTAGAATTGAAGTTTGTTTTTTTGTTTCTCAGAGTGCATGTTTCTTTCACTTGTGAGATCTAGTTACGCAAGTCACATTGTATTCTGTTGGCCTGTTTTATGCTTAAAAAGTAACATGACATGATTGTTAAAAACTGTAATAAAATTTTGGATCAGCCTAAGAAATCCTCTTTTTCTAACTGGTTTTCTGGAATGGTAACTGTTCCAGAAAAAAAAAAAAAGTTAAATAGACTTAACTAATTACAGAAAAACTGTGGCTAACATGCTGCTCTGTCTCTTTTCCCATGACCTTCTAATTTTATAACTTTTTTTGTGTGTGTGACCAATTAAAATATGACGGCAGAGCAAAATAACATAATCCAAATGCCCAGCAGCTGCGATGTGGAGGTAATAATCCATGTCCTAGAATCACAGAAAATAGAGAGGGTACAAGTTGCAGATAATTTAGTGTTTCTACTTGTGCTTGTGCACAGATTTTCCTTAAAGTACATCTGTTAAGTTTTATTCCGCATTCAAAATGTTGATGTATTACTAAAATTGTAATGGTATTTATTTATTTTGTCAGTTTGCTACTTCTATGACAGAAGTAAAAATTATCTTGCCTAGGTCAGAGGGATGGACTAGATGACCTCTAGAGATCCATTACAGACAGCTTTTCTGTGATTTCATAATTCTTGCTGATCTTTCTGTACCATGTTTTGCCTCTGGATGACAGAAGATAGTGTTTTGTTCCATACAGTGTTTGTATAGATATCTACTCACACTTATTAGAAAGAAAAAGTACTTTTAAGGTTTTGAGAAAGTGGTTCAGGTACAAACTGACACACAGGAAATTCCTCTGAGTAAGAGGAAGAACATCTTTGCTATGAGGGTGACGGAGCACTGGAACAGGCTGCCCAGAGAGGCTGTGGAGTCTCCTTCTCTGGAGATATTCAAGGCTCATCTAGATGTGATCCTGTGCAATTTGCCCTGGGTGACCTTTCTTGAGCAGCAGGGATGGACTAGGTGATCTCCAGAGCTCCCCCCCAACCACAACCATTGCATGATTCAATTATCTCTGTCATATGAATCTTTTCAATCTTTTCTATTGCTTCTCCCTGCCCCATGCCCAGGTAGCTCATTGCATACCACAGCTCTTTGGGCATGGGAAGTTGATTAACATCTCTGTCCTCATTATGTAAAACAATGAACTAAGAAGCTGTATTTTAGACCTCATAAAGTGCTCAACACACTGACTGTAGTCCCCTGTTTTATTGTTCAGTAGTGTGAAAGGGGGAGGGAAGGCAACTGTAGTTCTTTCTCTTAGCAGAGGAACAACACTTAGGGCTCTTTTTGCCACTGGATGGTTATGTGAGGTCAAAAAATTACTGTAAAAAAAGGACAAGACTTACATGTCCGAGACTGGCATTGGCATGCTTTGCCATTAAAAAAAAAAAAAAAAAAAAAAAAAAAGAAATAAAAAACTGTGCTCTTATTTTCTGTCATGTGGTACCCGGTTTATTCAGTGGCAAAGTTCTCTAGAAGATCTTTGGTGGCTACAGTGAAAAGTGTCAGAACTCACCACTGGAAGTTGTTTTCTAGGCATACTCCTTTAAGATGCTGGGTACTTCCAAGTATTTTGGAACAACAACATTTTAAAAAATTATTATTCAAAATAGATAATAAACAGTATAGTATGTGCGCACCATTCTCAATGATTAGCATTGTTAAAGAGCATGCTTTTCTCTCTGTGGCTTGATAAGCAGTGTTCTCCAGCTCTATCCTTCTCTTCTTGAACAAATTGTATGGATGCCTCTTGTTCCAATTACTTAAGTGACTGATGTAGCATAGGTAGATTTTTGGTTACAGAACTGCTAGGAGAGCTCTGTTTCAGAAATGCTATCGATCCTTAATACTCTATATTGATGAAAAGATCAAGGAAGTGAGTATGCTTAATTGGTTTCAGATCTAAGCAAGACCAAAACAGAAATATAATAATTTCATTATCTGTTCTGGGGCACAGTGCTGCTGGATACTGAGTACTTTCTGATTATACTGTATTCCCAGTGACTGTATTCCCAGTGACAGGTAATTGTGGATGCTCAGTATGAGATGAATTCAGCAAGGAGGAACAAGCTCAATTTGAAATTTTTGTTCTTGTTGCTTATTTCTGAGCAGTTTAACCAAATGGAAATCTATGAAAGCAATAGGTGCTGTGGATTGTCAAGACCTACCAGCTGTGTCTCCTGCAGTTTTATATCTAAATATGTCTATGCTCACAGAAACCACCTAATATGTATGTAGAAGAAAGTCTGATAATGATATCAGGTCTGTATGTGTGATTACAATAGATGTTTATAAAGGACTTAGATTTTTTTTTGTGCATCTAAATTCGCTCTCATTGTATACTTACACAGTCTTCTGTGGCTATATTGATATGAAAAGTTTCATATGGAGAGATACATAAAAGATAAGTAGAGAATTTATTTTAAAGCCCTGATTTTTTTATTATTTTATTTTTTTGGCTGCAGCTATCTGATATACATTTGTATTAACATTTAGGCCTCTTTTTATGTTTTGTTTCACAGGCAGCAGGAGCAATTCGTCCTTTAGTTTCTACTGTTATTGCCTCTGGTGAAGATGGCTGTTTAGACCACTCATTGGAACGTGCCAGGTACAGAGCAAGTGAAATGCCTCAGGCTTTCTTATTTGATATAATCTATCAAGCATACCAACAGGTAAGACTTTGAGTTTTCTTATAGGACTGTTTGCCTTTAGTGTGTAAAAACAAACAAACAAAAAAAAAACCTCTCACAAATAGGCATTTATTTCAGATCACATCAAATTGGACATCTTATTTCTCTGTGATATTTTGATGACAGTGCTTTATCGTACTCATCTATTCAAATATTTCTGGTATCAAACTGCCAAATACAAGGTGTGTGGGGGTGAGGGTCTAAACTATTGGAAACTATTGATTTGCTTTGAATTTTATTATATATTAAATAGATTATTTATATGAGTGGGCTAACGTGCTTAAAATTATGTATGTATTCTATATGTGTAGTTGATAGAGTATCAAACAGAGTTCTGCATACACAGTGTAGTAATGGCATTATATAATAATATGAGATCTAGGCTGTTTTAAAACACTTGGATAATATTACCTTGATACATCTAGAGAAATGTTTAAAGTGTTTCATATTGCATGTGTTATAATAAATGATCATACTGTACAAACTTTGATTACTGGCTGAAAATAATATTTTACATAGTGTGTTGTAATTATTTTTTTTTCTAATACATCATGTTAACTTCATCTTGATTTAAGAAAAACAAAAACTGTGGGTAGTATAATAAACCCTGACTTTTTGCCTTTATCCCTCTTGAAGATTGCTTTCATTTGCCCCACCCTGCATTCACAGTTTACTGGAAACACTCCAGGCTTTCGTCTCGGCATTCTACTTCCTTTTCATTCATCACCTTGTGGAAATTGCCTGTCCTCCAGGTATCTTCTAGATTGACTGAAAGCAGAGCATTTCTTCATTTGTCACTTGGAAAGAATTATTTTTCACTCCACTAATGCTGACAGTCATCAGTCTTTCATTTCTAGAGTAAACAAGACAAAATTACTGATAGTGCATAGCTTTGAAGTCACCAACAACAGAACAAATGCGTGGACAGGCAATGAAGAGTACTTTGAAATGTTGGCAAAAATTCCATATCGTACCCTTTATGCATGATACCTGAAGCTATTCCTAGGTGCTGAAGATGAAGGGTTGTCCAAGATGAAGAACTACTGAAGTGATTGTACTAGCTCCAGCCATTTTACTTCTGATGGTAGGCAGGTGGAACTTCTTGATGTATACAGCTGATATGTCAAAATGAAAGTCTATAGCTTGAATGTAGTGGGCATGCCTGTGATAAAGGCAGTGTATACATGCATGGAACACATCTCAAGAGACAACAGCTACTGTTGGTTATGCAATCATTTCTTTCTTGTTGGTGTGTATCTGTTTTGGCAAATTGCATGTTTATGTGTTTTCTCAAAAACAAAACAAAACCCCTCTATTTTTTCCTACTGTGTTTGCTCCTATTTTGCAGATACAGAAGAGCTGGCAAATACATAAAAAAATTTTTTGCCCCTTATTGCCTTGCTCAAAAGGCAACTATATTTGCAATCCCTATGTTCCTCTGAATAGTGTTGTCTTCTCACATATGCATTCCATCAGTTTTCTTTTTTATATCCCTGCTCTTTCAAGAACAAGCCACCAAAGTTGTTAGCAAACAATCAAGGCTATGATTCCTTGTCCCCAGTTCCCTTTGCATTGGCTAAATTCTGGTCATTTAAATGCTCTGTGCCTTGGAGCTCTGAGAAGGATAACACTTCGCTAAATCTCTCAACTCATATTGTTTGCTAATTATTTATGTTTCAATAGTGCCTAGCTGTCCAAGTCAAGGATTAAGACCCTATTGTTCTGGGAACTGTACAAACAAATAAAAAAAGATAGATAATCACTGTCCTGAAGAATTTAGTAACGCTACTGTAGGGCAGATTTTTGTAGGAATAGGTGCAGCTTACGGTACTTCATAGATGCCCATCATTGGTCCCCACAACATGGTAAAGTAGGTAAGTATCCTTGTACAGAAGAACAAAGATAAAAATTATATTGTTATTCATGTTGGAAGACACAGTGCTGGGAGTTGAACAATTCAGTTCAGCTGACTTGGCTTGTGATTATGATCCCATTTCTGTGTGGTTTATGCAGTTGTGACCTTTATGCAACAACAGTGGGGGGGAAAACAGCAGTCAAACATGCATTCCTTAGAAAGAAGTAGCCCATTTGAAATTTGCTTCAAATAACATTGCATTGAGGGTAATGTGGAATACTGCTCTTAAACTCTTTCATTTAAATGCATCATCTGATGTGAATAGGTAGAGAGTTAACTTCCAGATTTGTTCTTTTCCATAACTGTAAGATCTCTGGGTATCTTAACCACGAAGTTACACCTTTCAATTAAATATCAGTTCTCTTATTCTTACAAGCTACACATGAACAGCCCTTTTTTGTTTTTCTTGCCTGGCACAGGTTTGAGCAGAGCTGGCTAGTTTTCTCATTTACTTTTGTATGCTCTTTTTCTTTCTCAAATTGAAAAGCATTTCTTCAGAAACCTTTTTCTATTTCTTGCGTGATTAAAAAAGGACAATGGTAGTTTGGGCAACAATACATGCCTTGTACATAAAATTATTGAAGTAGATATAAACAATGTCAGATTGATTTGCAATATTTTCTTAAAATATATGTATATTACAGTGAATCCCTTTGCCAGTGGTGCCAAAAATCAATGTATCTGAGGACATCCAGACAGATAATTTGCATACGTTTCTTTGTGTTGCATCTCAGGTTTTATGCTGGATCTCAGCATAGTTTTCTCTCTTATATCTTGTCTGTGGCCTTAAAACATATATTTTCCAAACAGGTATTTTGTGTTCAGGTCCTAAGGTAAATCTGGCCATGTTAAGAATTTTGTTGTCATAAAGAGTAACTTCTCAGCTTATAGTAGTGCTGTTGGAACGTTTTAACTTTTCCAAAAATTGCATGTACTTCCATTGTCCTTTAATGACTGAGAGGAATGTAAAACATACATTCCTCATTGATCTCATATCTGATATTTAAGTGGTGCACTAAAAACATTTAAAGGCAGTATTGAAATTAAGCAGAACCCACAATAGAGAGTAGAGCTAAAATGGTGTCTTGATCTTAAAAGGCCTTATTACTCTGGCTTTTGTGTCATTAGATAGAGTACTTAGAATAAATTGTTGTGGTTTAATGTGGCAGGCAGCCATTTATTTACTCCCCTCCAGTGAGGTGGGGGATAGAATCAAACTGGGGAAAAAAGGTAAAACTCTTAGGTTGAGATGAAGACAGTTTAATAGAACAAAAAAGGAAGGGATTATAATAATAATCTATATAGAAAACAAGTGATGCACAATGCAGTTGCACACCACCTGTCAACTAATGCACAGCCTGTCCCTGAGCAGCAGCCAACTCCCCCAGTTTTAGTGTTCAGCATGACAGCACATGGCCTGGAACATGCCTTTGGTCACCTGTGCTGGCTGTGTCCCCTCCCAGCCTCTTGTGCACCCCCAACTTACTTGCTTGCAGGGCAGCATGAAAAGCTGAAAGTCCTTGACTTGCTGTAAGCACTGCTCAGTAACAACTAAAGCATGGGTGTGTTACCAACGCCATTTTTCTCCTAAATCCAACACACGGCAACATGCCAGCCGCTATGAAGAAAACGATATCTCTGCTGAAACCAGGGCATAAATGAATAGGTGTGTTATAAATGAAGTCTCAACTCAATCTGAATTTAGTAATATTTATAAAAGGAATATTTATAAAAGGTATAAAAGGCTAGTAAACAGCGTTGGGTGTGTGGGGAGTCTACGCTCCACCAACATACACACACGAACATCAAACATTCTAAATATACAGAACATTGCTTTTACATACTAAACCCGAGCATGCCTATACAATCAGAAAAGGTAACAAACAATCCTGTAAGTTCCATGACTTACAATGTCCAAAAACAGTCTCCATTTTCCATTCCTTTTGAACAATGTCTTGCTTTAAGTTGTCAAGCAACTCGGCCTTCGGGTCTTATGTATCCCATTCTTCCCGGATCAAAGAAAAGCATATCCATCTCCTTTTCAAGGCAAATAGGCCTGGGTCAAAACGCATGTCCAGGTCAGCAGGGTGGGCCAATGGTGTAGCAGAAGGATCAGTAAAAGAACCCGCAGCTCCCTCACTATCTGGCAAACCACATGTTTCTGACTGGGGTCCCACATGGCTCTTTAAGGCCTCAGAGACTGCTCGCCAGGTGCCGAGCAATCCCACTGCAACTTTGTCATTTTTAGTTGCAGAGTCCCACACCTTGACTTCAATTTGGTCCCATGTTTCAGGATCATAAACTGTCCAATTGTTAATAAGGAGAATAAGCTGTAAGGTTACCTGGACAGTCTTTGTTTCCAAGGACGTATGATTCCCCATAATGCGCTGCTGCTTACCAGCGAGGGGCAGCTGTGTGCGCGGGTCCGCTTCTCTCAGCTTGAGCTTCTTCCCAGCTCCGGTGGTGCGCATGTTTCCAGTGACTTTCGGTACCAGCTTCTCTGAGCAGTTTGCTGAGTTTGGCCGAACCCATCTTCATGAGGCGATCAATGTGTCTGTTCCCATCCTGATCTCCGTTCTGCTAGCCTGTTCCTTTTCATTCCTTCTTTCTGCTTCTTTATTGATGACGTAACTTCATCACATCATGTTGCCTTCTTTTTTATCTTGAGGACAGGCTCCCCTCTTATACCCTTCTCCCCACAGCAGTTCCTTTCAAAACAGCTTTTCATTGGTCAAATAACTTTGCAAATAACAACAACGGCAAACACCCAGAAACTTCCATGCCTTAACGGCTGGAGAACAAGAAACCGAGACTGCATGGAGTCTCCTGAATCACCCTTCTTTGTTCCCTCTAAACTCTTTTATATTCCTGATGGCCTCATCGTTAAGAGTCTGATGTTATCTCAACCACGGGGCTTTCCTACCCCCATGGCCACACTCCCACATCTCCCCCCCCTTCTTTATTAATATCAACCATTTTCTCGACAATAATTACCACTCCATAAATAACAGGTGTGAGGTAAGTTTTGGCAGATTAGGGCATTTAGTCCTATATTTAATGCTGCCTACCGCTTTCTGTGGCATATCTTTGTTCCGTTGGTTATATGATGCATGGGAAAACAGCTGTTTATAATACTTCACTTCTGGTACAGTGAAGTATTCTGATGCCCCCACTTTGTAATAGGACTTTAGACTTGGGCATTGGAATCACTCTGAAGAGAAAAACAGATGAATTCTGCAGGCCTCCTTACATGCCTCTGAGTATTACCATTTCACATAACACATATATGCTTCCTTACCTCATATCCTTATAAAATACAGCACTTCTTATGTGCTCTTCAGTTTAAGTACAGGTTTTATCTGGTATGATAAATACTTGCCACAAGGTGGGCAAGTGACAGACACAACTGCAAGAGGAGTGAGAACTTTATTTAAAATGTGTGTTGTATCTCATAGGCAGGAATATGAGGCTTTACTTTAACCATTTTTTTTCTAGGTGACATTGGGTAAATGGCCATGTAAATGTGGTAAGGGGAAAAACCTGTTGTTATACCATTGGTCCTAGTTCTGATATATTCATGAATTCGTTTCATGCAAAATGCAATGAACTGTACCAATAGGCTTCTGTAAATATTAGCAGTGAATTAGCTAAACTATTTTAAATCAAAAATGCAAATCTCTTACGACTAGTGAAACCTATGGAAAGGTTGTACAGTCACAGATCTCATTACTTGCTTCTATTCTAACCTACCTGAGACAAATACAGCCAATAAATATTACTGTTTTTTAAAATAAGAAATTAATTCCTGATCTTGGAAACACTTTTTTCCTCCTATTTTTATCAGCCCCTAGAAAAATCAGAAAAGTTTAAATGCTAACTGAAGATCCACAATTTCCGAAGACAGCAAATAAAGGATGAATTCCTTAGAACAGACTTGTTCATTTTTGCTTAAGGTAGTTTCATATTTCTGTTCACCCTTTTATATTAAATTGGAGCAAATGCAAAGTATGATCCTGTAAGCCTGGGAGGAGGGTGTGGGGGTGAAACTTCACTTACTAGAAGTCAAGTGTTCCCCTGGAGCAGTATCTTATAAGGAATTAGAGTATCAGGAAGTCAGGTAGACTACTTTTTTTCTTTAATCAGAGTAGGCTGAGACTGGTTTCTCTGATACCTCATTATGACATACATGTATTGTGGAATGCACAGAGATCTATTGTCTTTTATACAAAACATCTTGTTATGTCATGTCACATTAGTGACAATACAGAATGGCTGAAGTACTTAGCAAATCATTACGTATTTTAAATGTATTTACCAAAGAAAGGAAGGTAGGAGGAACAATTAAAAAACAAAAACAAAACAAAACAAGACAAAACAAAAGAAACAAAACAAAACAAAACAAAACAAAAAAAAACCTTTGCCTTTCCTGATCTGGCAGAGAAACAATTGAAAATGGAAGCAGGAGAGTGGTATGTAGAAAATCCTCAACAGCTTCTGTGTTGGAGATGTAAACCAAAAGCCTAGGGAGGATAGTATGATGCAGTGTCAGATTATGCCATGGATGGGATAGAATTCCTCACCATTTCAACCAGTGTGGTGAAGTTAAAGGCATGGGAAGAACTACACACAGTTGAAGAAGAGGCGGGACATTTTAGAAGGCTATTAGGCAGGAATTCGTCAAATATGGATGACACTGCAAAGTCTGATTACTATTTAAATATAGTGATAGCTTTATAACAATCTTTTGTACGCTATTTTACAGGTAGATCTTCTGTATCTGGGATAATTTACCACAAAAGCTGTACCATATTTTTTGGTGTTTGCATTGCATTTTTATTAATCTGTTGATAGTAGACCTTTTGTAGGTTCTGGAAGTTTATATTTAGCTAATCAGAACAATGAAACTGAAAAAAAAAAAAAAACAAAAAAAAAAACTACAGGAAGCAGGAATATCCATTAAAGGGGGTGGGGGCTAAACTTCAGCATATTTAGAGATGCTTCTCTGTTGCCTGTGAGGTACCTTACAAATACCCAGAAGAAAGAGACAAACCTTAGGGGATCTATCTAATCTGTAGAAACTAGGCAGAGGCTAGTATTTTGGGGGACTGCACTACGTTAGTATGTCTGTTTGTAGCCAATTTTTGGTTAATAAGCAATCACATTTGCTTATGGGAGGCTCCAGCATCTGCCTGCATAGGAGAGAGCTGCTATATATAGCATAGTAATGACAAGACACAAAATAATAGTGTGTCAGGGAGAATCGTGCAAATACTTTGATGCTAAATTCTGGGAGGCAGATGTTCTTCCACTCCCAAAAAATCATTACAAGATGTCCCCAGATGAGGTTGAGATGGGAAGAAGAGAGATTCTGCAAAATGTGCAACCAGATCCTCAGCAGAAGAAAAGGAAGACTTTTTTAAAGTCATGAGATCCGAATTTTTTTCCTGTCTACCAACCGCCTGAGAACATTTAAGGAAGAGTTTTTTCAGAGTAAGAAAGGAAGTTGGCTATTGTTAGGCCCATTGTAGAAGTATTTGCTCAAAGTATTGTCTTTTCTGTATGTAAATAATAGGGAGTGTATTCCATGTGGATTTTGTAAACTTCTGAAGTGCTTTTTGAAAGGGCACATTACTGGGATTCTTCTTCAAACATGTGTGAAACATTTTAGTATCCTCTGTAGCAGGGGAAGTGGAGTCAGCTGTAGCAGTTTAGTAATATTTTGGCATAGGTCAGGCAAGTCCTTCGAGGCAAAATGTCTAGACTGATTTGGGGATTTTCCTGTGGGTTAGTTCTTTGTTAAAGAAATCGATGTCTGTCAAATTAACATTGCCAGAAGCAACAGGCAATTAAATGAACAGTAGCGGACAAATTGTTGACTAAAACCTTGGTAACTTTGGGAGCAAGGGTCAGACTCAGAAAAAGGACTAAAGGGTCAAAATGCAAATGAGGCAGGATTTGGACACTTCAGTCCAACACTGGAAGCCTTAAAACAACAATAAAACAGGCAACACTGTTCACGTCCCTCCTAAGGCTAAAGATACCTAAACCTACAAGGCACCCGAACTTTTAAAACATTCAATATACATTAAACTTCATTTATGCCAAAGCATCAAAGTTGTGGCTGGGCTGAACAGCTTAATATTCACTAGACGAAAAAAAGGATATGTAAACCTTTGCCTGATGCCATTCAATCACAAATCGATGCTATGGGTCAGAACAATTTTGTATTTGTAGTAGAAAGATGTTGAAAATGTTATCATCGCTATCATCACTATTTTTAACAGATGTCAAAAAGTAGGAAAGACAAGTAGATTTTAAGTAGATTTTAACCTGTAATGTATTGTTTCTTAGCCTTAATATATATATATATATATTTAAAGAGGCAGACATCTCTTATTAAGTGTATTTTGTTGTGAAGATAAGTTTACCTCATTGTTCAAACGCATCTTGTGATTTATATATATAGTTTGTGTGTGTGCATGGACATCCACTTCATGTTGTTATATATGGAGTGGTAATTATTGTCGAGAAAATGGTTGATATTAATAAAGAAGGGGGGGGGAGATGTGGGAGTGTGGCCATGGGGGTAGGAAAGCCCCGTGGTTGAGATAACATCAGACTCTTAACGATGAGGCCATCAGGAATATAAAAGAGTTTAGAGGGAACAAAGAAGGGTGATTCAGGAGACTCCATGCAGTCTCGGTTTCTTGTTCTCCAGCCGTTAAGGCATGGAAGTTTCTGGGTGTTTGCCGTTGTTGTTATTTGCAAAGTTATTTGACCAATGAAAAGCTGTTTTGAAAGGAACTGCTGTGGGGAGAAGGGTATAAGAGGGGAGCCTGTCCTCAAGATAAAAAAGAAGGCAACATGATGTGATGAAGTTACGTCATCAATAAAGAAGCAGAAAGAAGGAATGAAAAGGAACAGGCTAGCAGAACGGAGATCAGGATGGGAACAGACACATTGATCGCCTCATGAAGATGGGTTCGGCCAAACTCAGCAAACTGCTCAGAGAAGCTGGTACCGAAAGTCACTGGAAACATGCGCACCACCGGAGCTGGGAAGAAGCTCAAGCTGAGAGAAGCGGACCCGCGCACACAGCTGCCCCTCGCTGGTAAGCAGCAGCGCATTATGGGGAATCATACGTCCTTGGAAACAAAGACTGTCCAGGTAACCTTACAGCTTATTCTCCTTATTAACAATTGGACAGTTTATGATCCTGAAACATGGGACCAAATTGAAGTCAAGGTGTGGGACTCTGCAACTAAAAACGACAAGGTTGCAGTGGGATTGCTCGGCACCTGGCGAGCAATCTCTGAAGCCTTAAAGAGCCATGTGGGACCCCAGTCAGAAACATGTGGTTTGCCAGATAGTGAGGGAGATGCGGGTTCTTTTACTGATCCTTCTGCTACACCATCGGCCCCCCGCACCGCTACTGCCATCGCAGGCCTTTGCTTTTACGCCCCCTGGTGACATGGACGTGCCATTGGCCTTGAAAAGGAGATGGATATGCTTTTCTTTGATCCGGGAAGAATGGGATACATAAGACCCGAAGGCCGAGTTGCTTGACAACTTAAAGCAAGACATATTCTTCAAAAGGAATGGAAAATGGAGACTGTTATTTGTAATCAAGAAAAGGAATGGAAAATGGAGACTGTTTTTGGACATTGTAAGTCATGGAACTTACAGGATTGTTTGTTACCTTTTCTGATTGTATAGGCATGCTCGGGTTTAGTATGTAAAAGCAATGTTCTGTATATTTAGAATGTTTGATGTTCGTGTGTGTATGTTGGTGGAGCGTAGACTCCCCGCACACCCAACGCTGTTTACTAGCCTTTTATACCTTTTATAAATATTCCTTTTATAAATATTACTAAATTCAGATTGAGTTGAGACTTCATTTATAACAATTTTCTCCCAACCCCCCAGCTTTGATCACCCACATTGCTTAACTCTAATTTGTTTTTTAATTATATGGACAGGCCTTCTAAATACATACCCTATAGTATTGTATTGTTCTGTTCTTCCTAACTCTTCATTTCAGTTTGTTTCTATAAGTTTTCTTCCTTCTCATCAACTGCATTCTGAAATACTGAAGCACAAAGTGATACATGAAGTAGATGAGCTAGCTAAAATAAGCGATAGTAATCTACTACCTGTGAATTGTATGAGAACAATATTACAAGCATAAGCCCTTCTTCATATGGAGTCCTGAAGATAACATATTTGCATCTACCTATAAAATGAAATAGTAGTTTTAATATAATTGCTTACTGGGTTGGTCCTAGGCAACATACTTGGCTGAAGTAGCATGGATTATTTTAGCTTGTTAAAATTCCTACTCCAGTTCCTTTGATGGTATAATAATACAGGTTTTAATGAGCTATATAGTAATATCAAGATAGGGAGTATCTAAGTTTTTCATTGTGCTTGTAAAATAACAAAAGGAACCTTTCTGCTGATTTGTCCATGGATCATTAAGGTTCTAGATCCAATTGTTTGAGAAGAAAATATGTGTAGTTCCTAAATGATTAAAGATAACTTTTTTCTTTAATTTCTTTAATTTTTTAATCTCATTTCTCCTTACGTGAGAATTTTTGATATTGTTAACAGCTTCCTCTACTGTGTGGTCCATTTCTGCTTGGATTTTGTCTCTGGTTTTAGTCCCATTTGAAAAAAAGACTTTGAACTTCAGCAGAATCTGAGTTTTGTTCCAGTTAATTCTTGCTGAAAACTGGTACTTTTTTGGTTTTGATGCAAAATTATAATGCATTTAATTTGTAAAAATTTAGTTTTACAGAAAATTTTGATTTGCTTAAGTATATGTTGTCAGCCTCACCTAAATGAGCATTAGGTTGTAGTTCTGAGTATTTTTCCAAGATTTTATAGTTTTTCATCTGGCATATTCTTACCCCAACAGCTTGGTTGTAAAATTTATAGGATTGAGTATTTTTTTTTTCCCTTTCCGTATGCTTAAAAACTACCCAATTTTACAGACTTATTTTCAGGTAAAATATATTTAATGAATTTTGTTCAGCAGGGCTCCTTTTGTTCTGTTTATTCAGAACCTGCAGCTAGATTGGTGGTCTGTTGAGAAAACTATGCTAGCTTAGATAGCTCTGTCCTTGATTAGTTCTTTGGCACAATAGTAGAGCCAGGATATTGTATGAATCCCCACCTTGCCCTAATTAATTTCCGCCACAAGAATGTTTGGAGAAATTCTAATGCCTTGCATAAGAAAAAAATAAAAGTTTTTTTTTGCTAATGGGATAATTACTTCCATTTTACTGCACTCCTCATCCTGTAGGATCTCAGAGCACTTTGTGAATTTACATATAAACTCTTGGAACTGTTTGATGCAGCAGTGCAAAGCTACCACACCCTGTGTGAAATCAGGCATCTCTGTGGTAGTGAAGGATACAATTTGGTGGGGATATGTTAGGGAGATGTACTGCCATTATTACAGTTGGAAATTAGACTGCATTATGAGTGTTCTTGCACGTGTTACTGGATTTACCCTGATAGATGTAAGGTATCCACAAGGATAACCCGTTCAGCACAGACTCAGAAAGTCCTAAATACTGAGTGAGAATCACTGTATCCAGCTGACAGAAGACCACCCATCTAAATTGTGGTGTACTCCGTATTTTGAGAGAGCTAAGAAAAACATGAGGTAGTGATGCTAGAGATTTTCATTTCAGTTACCTACAGTTTAGTGCATGCAAAGGAAAAGAAAAAGACCGCTTATGATCTTGCATAATTTCAAGAGGTGATCCTCTACGTAAGTTCCAAGCGTGAATAATGTCTGTTAAAAAAGAAAATTACAAAATGAAACATTCACTTTAGCTTAGCCTGAGTGGGACTCACATTGGCTTCTAAGCCTGATCAAATTGTGTTGTTGATGGCTTGATTTTAGAGGTTGGTGTATGTAGAAATCTCCTTACTTTCAAGGTAGTGAATCATAATATTTTTACATTTTCTTTGAACAACCTAAGTAATCTGTAGCTTTCTACATTGAGAGAAAGTTTTTCATTTGGTCTTTGTCTTGTTCATATAGCTCTTCAAGTATTTTTTACAATTTAAGGGATATTTTTTAAGTGTAAGCAATGAATCCTAATACGCTATTTTGACTACTACTGTTGCTACACAGAATATTAACATTATTTCTTTCTTCTTGCTATTGTAAGTGGAACATGACCTTTTAAAAAGCTGAAATTGCATATGTGGTCTTAAATTCCATGTTCAGCTGGTTGCTCAAAATGACTTCTGTGTCCTTTTCTGATACCAGAAAAGTCAATACTGCCTCATAGCTACTCTGGACCTTGTTTTATGAGGTCAATCTGATTAATAACTAGCTCTTAGTTGCATGAGGTATTTCTTCCTCATGTTAGTATCTACTGTTCATTCTCACCTACTTTGTATTCTCACTTTTGTTTTGCTACTTTGTGTGGGCTTTGTTGCAGTGACATTGGGAATATATCCACTGGTGTGGCACAAAGAAAGGTTGAGGTTTGAGTTTTGGTGATTTGTTATTGTTTCATGATTGTATGTCAGTGTGGGGACTTTACCAACAATGAATTTGTCTCAGCTGTCAATCATATGCACGCAATGCATGCCTAAGAGTACTGGCTGCTGTCACAGCAAATAATGTGCTTTAGCTAGTGCTCTTTTATGTGTCTTTCACCTTGATTCCACTGGAAGGGAAATGACTTTAAGCACTCCAGCTGCACTGTTGGGTGCATTCTGTATGGATCTAAGTACAGAGACAGGAAATTCTTGCACCAAAAAGAACCCCTCTTGCGCACTAAACCGGTAATGTACCTACTCTCGCCTGTGGTTATGGGTACCCTTGTTTCCTTGGTAAAGCACCTCTAGTTATTCTGTATTATTTATTTATTTATTTTAATAGCGAGGTTGCACTTTTCTCTGGAAGGATTCAATTATGAATTACTCAGGGTCTGTAGGCATTAGGGCCTCCATCTAGTCAACAAAAGAACTAGGGATTTTCAAAATAACATTACTCATGTTTTTATGATTTGGGGGTAAAGTTGAGACCATGTACTTTTTCTCTATAGAATGATTGGTTTGTTTGGACTTCCATGTGTGCCTACTACTACTACCTAGCAGCTAGTTGTGTACAGTTAATAGCAATCATCAATCCCAATAGAGAGAGATTACAAACTGCCTTCAAAGAGGACTAATAAGAAGAAATGGCAGAACTGGCTTTACTTGGGAGCTGATACTCCCACTTATAGCAGCAGTTTGCAATATGGCCGCAGGTTGCAGGTGATGGCAGTGTGGGCTGCATTCATTGACCTGGGAAGTTTATTCCAGAAAAAAGCAGAAAAAAAATACTATTACATGAAAGTGTAATATTTTTAACCCTTGTCTCTGATTTTAATAAAAATTGACAGAGGTGTAGTTTTTGGAACTATGGTTTTTGAAAAATCAGTGAGTGTGAGGAGGATGTAAACCAACTTCACTGATAGGAACCTAAATTAGAGCCTTTGACTCCATGGCTGGAATGTGAAGCCAGCTGTTATGTTCTGTTTTTTTTTTTTTTTTGTCACAAACCTTTTAGCATACGGGATCTGGGAACCAATCAATGCTTTTTGAATACTTGTTCAATGTTTTTGAACTGGTGTTCAGTGGACTTAGAAGCAAATTGAGTACTGAAATGTTGCAATGGGTGGTATTCAGGAGATCTAAAGGTAGAGTGCAGCAAATCGTGGTGTGTTTTGATAGGGTACTTGTGGTTACTGCAGTGAGAGGCATTGGGATATAGGTTGCAGATCTGCAGAAAAACAAGCTTGCGTAATTCTGTTATGGAGTTAATTACGGTATCTTTATTCTTGTCACTGTGAACCACTACTGCATCTGGATGTGTGTAGCAGCAATTTTAATAATTAACTTCAGTAGAAAATGTTTCAGTGATGAGTTTGTTTGAACTCACATTTATCTCACTTTTTTTCTCGTTCACCTGTTTCATCCTTCTGTTTGCTGCTTCCATTACTTCTCATTTTGTTGTTGTGAACTCTACATGTATATGTAGACTGAATATATGCATATGTAGGCTGAATGCTTGCAGCAGATCCACAGCTACAGCTGTCTTAAATTCAGCACTTTCTGGTAGTGAACATGGCAAAAAATAAAAATAAAAAAAATTCCTTAAATATATGATGATAAAAAAGACATTTAAATTCAGCAAGTGTGTCTACTTCTTATTCAACTTAGTAAAACATTCTTGTTGCTGCATAATAGTCTGTTTATGATGTACTCTGGCACTTCAGCAGTGGAAACTTTTGAGTGGAAAGGAACTGGAAAAAATCATAAAGATCTGCTATTGTTAATTAGTTATGCATTTTAATGCAAGTCTTCTGATATTGTTGTAGAATGGGTTTGCATGGAAAAGTAAAACTGGGGTGCTAACCATTGGTAACAAGGGAAAAAGTACTAAAGATGACACAGAAATTACTTAGAGAAGTAAGACCAATTCTATACAGGCTTTAAAAGTACATATGTAAAGGAGCAAATGTGAAGACTTTCTTTCAATTAATATGTAAAGATTATTCTTTTTGTTCCCTTATTTTGTAAGCATAGCAACTCAGGAATGATGAAACACTAAGAAAATGACAATAAGAAAATTTGTATTGGATCTGTGTTAGTTTTGCTTTTATCAGATCCAGGTAATCAGACCAGGTAATGAGATTCCTAGTATCTGTCCAAAGTCTTTTATCAATTAAAAACGAAGTATCATTTATGTTAAGAGTTAAGTCATTTTTGTTGTTAAATACTACTACTTTAATACTTCAAGCAGTTGAAATGGGATATTGGAAAAAAGTTAGCTTATGGACGTTTGGGAAGTCCCATGAGATGCTGTCTATATTGCTGCTCTTTTCTCTAAGCCTTTGTTCTATGCCAACCACAGGATAGCTTGCTTCTTAGGAAGTAATACTGTTTATCAAAATATTTTGGAACTAGTTTGGGGGGTGGAAGAAGAAAAATTGGTGTAATGCTAAAATCTGGATCTCACTCCATCCATAGTACTTCATTCAAACATCCAGTCTTGGAAAACAAGCAAAAAAAAACCAAAAACCCACAAAAAAGACAAAAATACAATCCCCCAAACTACCTATTAGAATGTCTTTGAATATTCAACAGATCAAAAGCATTTTTAAATAACGTATTTCCTTCTGTGTCATTTAAAGAGCTAAACAAATCTTTTTTTTTTTTTTTTTTTTTTTTTTTCCCTTTTGTGGATATGTTTTGTGCCAATATTTCCAGCTGTTTCCACCATTTCAAATCTGTGGTCTGAAGCTTAAACTATGTCTATTGTTTCACAGAGCTGTGTGAGCATGACAAGGATGGTTAACTGCACTGTGTCAAACTTTGTTAAAAAGTTTTTCAGTCAAAAAGAGAGTTTAGAAATAGTAAGATTTTGAAAGAGATGGTTGTAATGTAAATTAACTCTGAATGTACAATGAAATAAATATAGAAGACTTAGGATAGGATACTAATTTTTACATGCCTGGGTCAGTAAGAATTTTCCTCTATTCCTCTGTTCTACCATTTTTTATTATAGGCACTCCCTGACAATGCTTGAATTCAGTAACAGAATTTCTTAGAGCAGTGCAGAAGCTTTCACATTGTACATCTTAAATACAGATTTAAATTTCATGTATGAAGCTGTTTAGTTTGTGAATAATATATAAACTAAGCTGGTCTTGAGCTGATGCTTCCATTTCATTGTTCTCTGACATGAGTATATTAGACGTGCAGGAGAGTACACTGTGACAATATGTTTAGGTTTAAACAATTACAGATAATTAGAGTGGTAAATGTCATGATGTACAAGTGTTAGTGAAATATGTTTTTAATTATTACTTTGCTTTGTGTCATATTTCTGCCCTTGAAGTCAGCAATACCCTCAAGATGCTTTATCCCATTTATGGAACTGCTCCACTCCCTACTAATTATGTATAATTAATACCTTGCTAAAAAGTTGGAATTGCTTAGTCTTGTCCTAATATAATTTGTTACACATATATTTAAAGTATAGCTTAAATTTAATTAACACTAAATTATTTCAGAGAGAAAATTTTCTGAAACTCTCTTCAATTCTGAGGCAAAAGAAAAATAAATGCTTTTCAATCTGTATGTTGTACACTTTAGTAGATAATATTTTGCATACTACCATACAATTTTCTTTTAAAAACAAACAAGCAAACAAAAAACAACAACAAAAAAAAACATTTTGGTAATAAATATTAGGAATCCGAAGTTAATGGGTAATTTGTCTGTGGACTTCTGTATGCAAGAGAACACTCTGTTTTACCTATTTTGGAGCTTGCATTCCCTATTCCTTTACATTTTATGTTGACCTTTTTTATTTCTTGAATAGAAAGAATAGAAATCATTTCTGCATTATTTAAAAATATTCCAAAGTGTCTTCTTACCTTTTTTTTTTTCTTTTTTTTTTTTTTTTTGGTACTCAAATCTCTTAAAAACTGGTGTAGAGAACAGTTAAATAACTTTTATTTCTAAGTGGAATTTAGTAAATGATCCTCTTTTGATTGCAGTCATGATAGTTATCTAAACTGACAGAAATTACTAAATATAAAAGTGACAACTGTTTTTTCTAAGACACCTCTGTATATTAGTAATATAATTCAGGTGTATAATGCTAATTATTTCCTTGAAATTCACTGATGCATTATAAAACAAGAGTAGAAACAAAAAAAAATCCATTCTGCTTTTTAATGAAAATTCTTGAGCAAATGAAGATTCTTGAGCAAATAAACAAGGTGAGTTGTCTTTCAGCACTCTTCTTTGGATCTTCCTTAACCCACTTCAGCATTCTTGACAATCTTGAATGCTGGAGGACACTGAATTATTGAGCACATTTGGACTGCCACATTCTATTCTAAACACTGGAATTGTTTTGATATGTGGTTAAATTCACACACTTGAAGGGTTATTTCAGCTCTTGTAAAGGAAAGCCTGTGCATTGCATTTAATTGTTGGTCTTTCTGGAGTCAACCAGCATGTTGTTTGAGGTTGCTGAAGCTGACAACAGCCTGCTTTTTTATTAGTGTGTTTTACCAAGGGCTTGCTAAGGAAACTGAACAGATTTGGAATAAGAGGGAAGGACTTAGTGTAATTTTTAGTTAAAAGATAAGAAAGAAGATAGAGTACATCTGTTTTCATAGACAGAAATCACCAGTATAGTTTTGTGAAAATGTGCTGGGATCTGTGTATTTTGTTTATAAATAATTTGGAACAGGAAGTGGTGATACCCATTTTTCCTAGGTAGTAGAGATGCGAAGAGTTGAAAACTAAGAAGAGTTATGGACCGTACATTGAAAAGGAAATATAAGATTGATAGGCAAATGTAGATAAGGTTGTATACACAGAGAGGGGTAATTGTCATACAGTTCATGAAATGGTTATGGAAGGAATGGAAACTGGCAGGAGAACCATTATCATAGAATCACAGAATGGCTCAGGTTGGGTCCCTTCCTGCTTCTACCACAGGAGTGTTGTATTAGAGCTGGGATTGTTTTACAGAAGGGCAAAAGCATTGTGAAGTTGTGAAATAGCTTCCACACAAGGAGTGAACATCAAACTCTCTATCCATGGAAAGGCATAACTGACAAGAGATGTGATGGAGCACTTTGGAGGGCAGGGAAGGTGGTTTGGCACTTCGTGTTCTGCCAAAACAACAGAGCATGAGATGAAAAGAGATGAAACAAAGCGAAGAACAGACGTCTTGTATTGCAGTGTGTGGCTTAAAGTATGGTGTTTCCTGATGCAGGTGCTAAAAGCATGCTGCTGTTCAAAGATAATTGGGTAAATTCAGGATTTGTTTAACTCACTGAGGACTGTTAAGGAAGTTGCTTCTGGTTCAACATATCCCTCAGGAACTTTTTTTTTTTTAGTTTAGGAATTTCCTAAGCCAAGGTAATAGATTTATATGAGGCCAACAAATTATACTGTAAAAGTAACAAGATAGGATTGTCTTATTTCTGTATGGTGGTGAGCCTCTATTAGATGCTGGATACTGCCTGGGCTAGGTAGCCTGTGACAAATACATCCATTCTTGTGGAAGTCCATCTTAAACAGTCTTTCATCTTAAATTGGTCCTTGTTTTATGTACTTCATGTTTCTCGATGGACTGATAATTTAACAATATGAAAGTAGATTAGAACTTGATTTATCTTAATCAGTCCAAAGTGTCTTGAAGTAGTCATCTCAGCTAAGCCCACGGATCCTGCTTTTGATACTGTTTTGGCTTCAGAGAGATTCTGCTCCCCACTGAGTTTTCCAGTAATAAAAGTCATATAATCACTAACTATAGGAAGCTGAACTGACTGGGGTGTGTGTGTGTTTTAAGAGAACAATGACTTTTCTAGGTGGCTAAGGAGTGGAGAAATTTGTGTTTTGGAAAGCTAATGGAGCAGTTGTTTTGTGTGAAGATAACTGTAGAAAAATACAGAAGAGAACATGTAAAGAATATGGAGGTTCTTGGGTACTATAGTGCTTTTTTGATCTTAGAAAAAAAAACAAAAAAAAACAAAACACAACAGACTTGGCATTTGAAGAAAATCCCATCCTTATTTAGCTTTTGTACTTGTTTTTATACCTCAAAGTACCTTGTTCTTATACCTCACTACAAGGTTGATGATTTCTTTTGTTGAGGCCTCAACTCCATCAAGTTTTTATACATGTAACATTGATTTAGCCAATTATATAAAGGTATAGCAAGATATTTGCAGCACCTGGTTAAATTATTTTGTGGTTATAAAGTGTTTATGTAATTCTGTAGTGCTTGGCTGAATATCTAGAATTAGGCATAAGCTTGGAAAGGTTTTATTTCTAATCCATCCTAAACATAGCACACGTTACTGTGATCTGGACTATTAAAATGCAAGGTCTAATTACCAAAAGAAAACATTTTATTACTTAAAAGTATGATTTTATTAAGACTAATGAAGACATTCTTTTTTAATTTCAACAGTGTACAGACCATGACCTGGATTACGGAACTGAATGTTTGCATCTGGCTCTGAAATACTGTAAAACAAATGCGAAACTTGTTGAAGGAACAGCTGACCTCTGGAAGGTAAATACAGTAATAATTTCTATTTTGTTATACATCTGTTTATATTACAAAAATTGACACTTCAGCAAAATTTAATATAACCGTAAAAGTTCAAATGTGTTTTAAAGTCTAATAGTTAGGCTTGTCTCTTCCAAATTTCAGAATTATGGAAATATGCAAATGTTAGATAAAAATTAAGAGGCCAACTTTCTTTGTGTAAATACTCAAAGAAATAAAATTTATACCTTCAGGAGCTTGAGAAAGTAAAGGTTCTTCCCACACCACCCACTGATCATCATTCTTCATGCGGATCAGCAGTAGCCCTTATGTCTTGAAGTAGGAAAATCATTGAAAAAGATCAGAGCGTGGGTTAAGGTTCCCAACTTTTGCAGCATTCATATTGCTAGACAAGATAATAAGAAAGATAACAGGGTCTATGATAATAGTAGCTACTTTTTGGGAAGCTATTTTCAAATAGAAGTATGGAGCTTAGTCTGAAATTTAATTTAAATTGAGAGAGTAACTGATTTGGTAATGGCTGTGGTATTAATATTCGCTTAAATCCATCATTGCGGTTGGAGACCATGTCACAAGTGTAAATTGCTAAAAGCATGGGTTAAGTTTCTGATAACTCTTCTGCATGTTTACTTGGATTTCAGAAAGCAAAATGCAAAATGAAGGACATTTATCCTGAACTCTAATACTGTATTCTGGCTTCTGGAAAGAAAAACAGCCAGCTTTACATTTACAAAAAAACCTCTATTGCTTTACTTAGTCCTCTGACCTTGAGTTGTCTTATGTTACTGCCTCTACCATTACCTATTAGGTGAATTTGGTTGGGTTGTTTTACTTCTTTAACCTCCCATTGTCTCTTTAGTCATAAAATAATCACCACACATGCTAAGTTACACTGCAATTCAATGGAAAAAATAAGTATTAGTAGGTATTAATATTATTAAAATTTCTGGTCCTTGTCAATAACATATTATTTGTTCATGTTAATTACCATATCTCCTAACACTGTTTTCGTATAACATAGGCTTCCAGTATTTGCTAAAATTCCAACAAATACTGCATATTTTATAGTTAAGGTTGTGCTAACTTTGAAATTCCTACTAAAATTCCTACTAAATTCATTTTGGTTTTGGATTATTATGAGCAGTTTTGAGCTCATTGTTATAGACAGACTTGAACAGATGTTAAATGAGATAATAGTCTGAGAATCTGTAAAACTATATATGTATATCTATAAAACTAAGAATATTCTTTTATGAAATTAGCTTTCACCTGCTTCCTCTAAATCCTTTGCCTTTTTTCATCTACTTTTTCTATGAAGGCATCACATTTTCTCTGATGACAAATACCATTCTAGCAACACTTCTAGAACAGTTCATTACACTCAGTAAGACTGGAAATTTTAGATCTCATCAAACAAGCTTTTAAATTTTTTGTTAACATCATTGTCTGATAATCTATTTGTTCCTAACAACTGACAAAACAGGTATGTATTCAGGTGCCAAGTGACATGTCCCTGCTGTTTTAAAATATTTTGCTTCATTGTTTTGGATTGTGGAACATTATTCTTTCTCAGTAGCTGTTGTGTCATGCAATTTTTAAGTGTTCCCTTTTTTTGTATTCATAAGTTGAAGGATCTGGAAGCAGCTCAAATCACTCCATCTGTCTCTGACAGTGAATTTCCTCCAATGGGACATGATTTCTAATAATATGACAATAAATCTTACACAGAAAAGTAATTTCCTGAATCTGCAGTTCAAATTTCCTGTGCAATTTAGCAGCAAAATTTAGTTATGCATTGGTTGCATACAATACTTCTTTCAGTATCTTTTTAGGGAGATAATCTTTCAGAAACAGATTATTGTCTGCTTTCCTATTTGGTCTTCTAAGAGACATATTGTGTTATGCATATTTGTATTAAATTTTTGGAGGGTTTTTATATTACTTTTTGGAGGGTTGCATTGTTTTTGTTGCAAAATATTGTGCTTACCTGAAAGGTGACAAAATATACCTATAATGTTCAGTTTGTTCTTTATGTTTATTTAGTTCTTTGCTATCTGTAAGTTCTACTGGTGCCCAGCAGGTGAAATGTAGTGTTTTAACTTAGAATGACAAAATACTTCAGATTGAAAGAAACAGCTGGATGTCATCTGGTCCAACACGGTACTAAAAATGGGGCCAGGTTAGTTAGATTAGGCAGCGTAAGGCTTTGTCCAGATGGGTTTTGAATTAATGCAAGGATGGAACTTCCACATAGTCTCTAGAACAATTCCAATGCTTATCCACCCTTTTAAGATACACTTTTTTTTTATTATTATTTTTTTTTAATATAAGATCTGATCAGCATTTCCCTTTCTGCCTCTTGCACTGGGAAAGGATGAGAGGGAAGCAGCAAAAGGCTACAAGAAAAGTCTAATTTACTCTTCTCTATAACCAGTAATGTGACCTGTTCTCACCCTTAATCTTCTATTATTCAGGCTGAAAAAAACAAGTTCTTTCACACCATCTTAGCACTCCTGTGCTGGACTCATTTCTAGTTTGCCAATTTGCCAGTGCTTTATACTGGAGAGAAATGGGAAACAGTACTCAGGTGTGTTCTCAAAAGTGCCGAGTACAGGGGAATAATCACTTTATAGACTTGCTGTCTCCTTTTTTACAGCCCAGTTGGTTGGACTCCTCAGCAAGGCTCCACACAGTTATCAGGGAAGTTTGTTAGCTGGTGATGTGATGGAGAATATCATGGAAAGGAGTTCCAGCCAGAAAAGACGAAAATATTGTGGATCAGTTGAAAGAGTCTCAGTGTTGACAGTAGTGTGCAGTGCATGGCAGTAGTAACAGCACCTATTTATGTGCAAATACTGTGCTGCGGGTAGTGCAGAAAAACTAATCTGCTGTACAAAGTATGAATAACGGTACTGGTGCCATATAATCAAAGTACCTATACCTACTTACATCCTATTCCGTATCTTTTGTAGCTAAGGGTCAGCGATGCCTTGTATAGCTTGTCAGGGCATTCAAAGTCAAGGGCATAAAAATGATGAGGTCTGCGAAACAGTAAATTGCTTCAGCAGCAAATTGATGTATAAGTTTAGAAGCTACAGAGGAATATAGCTCCTTTCTGCTTGACTAGCACCCTGGTATTGGTCTCGCTGTACCATAGTGTTTAGCCGTTCTGTACCAGAACCCTGTACCAGCTCCCTGGCAGGTGACAGGGAGCAGTACCATTAAAGAAGGCAACACTTCTGCTCTGTTTGTCAGTTTAATGAAGTGCAGAAGATGGCTAATTTTCTTAGCGCTTCCCTGTGAAATTGTTAGGAGCTGTTGCTATTTGTTACCTTTCAGAAGCAGGATTTTCTTTCCTTAGGTGTCACAATAATGTGATTTGTAATATGTGGTTGTTTTTTTTTTTTTTCTATGAAGTTTTTTGATGCTAAGATACATAATATTATATATACCAAGAATTGATGTAGTCCCAATGGCTTCAGTCGTTCCTGAAATGATGGCACTCTGGTAGAACTGTTAGAATCACAGAATGGCTGAGGTTGCAAGGGACCCCTGGAGGTCATCTGGTCCAGCCCCCTTGCTCAAGCAGGGCCACCCAGAGCAAGTTGCCCAGGACCACGTCCAGGTGGCTTTTGGAAAATCTGCAAGGAGAGACACTCCACAATGTCTCTGGAGAGCCTGTGCCAGTGCTCAGTTACCTCACAGGAAAGAAGGGCTTCCTGATGTCCAGAAGAAAACTCCTGCGTTGCAGTTGGTGCCCAATGCCTCTTGTCCTGGCACTGAGCACCAGTCTGCTTCCATCTTCTCTGCACCCTCCCTTCAGATGTTTATACCCACTGATAAAGTCCTCCCAGCGCTCCTTTTTTCCTCGGTGAACAGTCCCAGATCTCATCCTCTCTTCATGGAAGTGCTCCAGTCTCTTGATCATCTTGTTGCCCTCTGCTGGACTCTTTCCAGTATGTCTGTGTCTCTCTTGTACCGGGGGGCCCAGAACTGGGCCCAGTTCTCTTGGTGCAGCATCACCAACGCTGAATAGAGGGGAAGGATCACTTCCCTTGACCTGCTGGCCATATTTTGCCTAATGCAGCCAAGAATACCATTAGCCTTCTTAGCAGCAAGGGCACATTGCTGACTCATGCGGACTAGCATCTACTAATGGTGCATAAAAAAATAGTATTTCCAAGTCACTTATAGTTCAAGGTAGTTTGTTTATTTTCTGGTAAGAAATTACAAAATTAAAATAATTTTTTTTTAGTGACCACAACCAAGCAGGAACAGTTTGATGTATTTAGTGTTATAAATATTTATAAGTTGCATTATAAATGTAGTTACATAATTGTAACTATGTATAACATATTTAGGATTGGGATGTCCAAAAAAGGAAAAAGAATGACACCATCAGCACAATGATTTCAGTTTGTCTGTACTTGACACCTTTGAAACAAAATGCCCTTAAATATTCTGGGGCAATATCGACTTAAATCAGGTATGAAATCATGTAATAGAATGTAATTGTTGGAGCCGTGTGTGTGTAAAATGCAGATAAAAATATCATTGTAACAACACTTTAAAAAGATCAATATACACATATATGTTGATTGTGTAAAAATCATCACCATTTCTAGAAAGATTATTTTCTAATCCTACAAAAATATCCCATACAAGGCAGATCTGTTTGATACCTTAGCATAACAGAAGGAAATACATCATTAAACTAAAATGCAGCAAATTTTGTATGTGTGATCATACCTTTACTATCTTTGTTTGGTAAAGAATTATGTATTGCATTTAAAATACTGTTTTGTAATCCCAAAATGGGATTTTTTGTTTGAGTTTGAGGAAAACTTTTAAACATTAAGAGAGAACAGCTTTGGGGAATTTTTAAACATCTACCTGGCTAGTCAAAAGCTGCAGCCTGACTATTGAAAGTGAAGGTGATGCTGCAAAACAAAACTACAAAATCCCTAAATCAACAAAACAAAAAAAAACTTGGCCAACAATTTTGAGCTTTTTCCTAATATAGCAGATATTGATGGATTCCATATAACATAATAGCTTTACTAGATAGATACAGTATAGTTTGTTTATAATACAGAAAAGTAGAGAGATGTTTAATAATTGAGACTATTCTGCCTTTGGGGAATAAGCGGCTGATGCTTTAATATTCTTCAATAGCAAGGTATTTGTGTTGATTTAATATGTGACACAGCAATATTCTGGAATAATGTTCAATAATGTTCAAAAAGTCTTGGAACACTGGATGCTGAAGAGGACCAAATGAAAATTAATGTTATCACAAATAATGTAAAATCTGAGTAATTAGAAGTTTGAATGAATTTGACTGTGAGTTTGAGTCAACAAAATAAGGGGTACACTGCGGAAGTTGTTTATCAAAGAGTTAACGGACTAATGTAATTAATGTCAACCAACTTTACTTATTTTGTGAAATTTATTCCAAACCTGTCTTACAAGATCATAGTGTTGGCTCATAAAGATGGTAGTGCTAATGTAATGCTCAGTTGGCAAAGTTCGACTTGTTGCTACATGGTGTCTTAATTAAAAATAGGATGACTGTAATTGTTCTAGTCATTAAATAGATTTAAAATTGGATAACTGAAACATTTCAAAAGATAATTCTTACCATGTGCATTTCTGCATTAGCTGCTATAGTCTCTGTTTAACATAGGTCTGATACACTTCTACTGATAAAGCTTGGAGAGGACACACAGTTTGAAGGAGATAGAAGTAAAAAGATAATTGATCAGAAGTAAACTAAAGCAAAAGATATGTTTTCATTGCAGCCAAATATCAAGAGGTATGACTAAAAGCAAAAAACACATGGGTCTTATCTGGAGAATTGTTCTAGACAGGCAGTGCCTTTGGAAAGTGTGGTAGGGATAACAGAATATAGCAAGTTTGCACTGAGGGCAAAATACCTTGTGTCAGCCATGGATATGGAAACAAGAGTCTCATTAGCCATAATAGTCTTACACTACTGAGAAATAACTAGGCTTCTCCCTGGCTGTTTTTTATGATCACAAGTCCTTTCAAAATGAATCTGTTTCATGATAAAATTGTAGAATAGAAATACATTTTTTTAAGAGATTGTGGAAAAGGATACATGAAAATAGTTGCCACATCATAATATCATGATTCTTTAAAGGTTTAAACATAGGTGTAGGTTTCATGTGAATTATAAGCAGATCTAAATATTTTAAAAATTGTTTCTCTCAAGTCTCCAATAATTTCTGCAACTACTGTTCTTATGACTTGCTAGTGATATTTTACCATAATTAAGAAATTGACAATATCATTTCTTTATGGTATTTCAAATTTAAAGAATTGCCTTCAGGGCATTGTTTTATTGGTTTTACATTCCTTCCTGCTGTGTTAAATCTAATGAGGCTTGTCTGTCCTTTAGGTGACCTACAAGCGGGATCTGTATGCAGCTGAATCGATTATTAAGGGTATGTGTTTGTCCTTGTGGCTGTCAGTTTGCATATTCCTGGGTTTAATTTAGAATTTCATATGCTGTTGTTTTAAATGTCCTTAAGAAAAGTTTCATGATGAATAAAATGTGCTTAGGGAAGTTGTTTTTGCTATCTGGGATGCTTATTTTATATTATGCATTATTTACCTTTATTATTTACTTTACTACTGTTAGAATGGAGAACCGTGTAAAAAACTGTGTGCATAGCAGAATCAAATAAAGATTAATTTTGAATGGCTTATAAGCAATAAACAAATATGTTTGGTTTTGAGTTCCAGTTCAATTCTGAATATGTTCCATCTTTCTAATCTAAGTAGTAGACTGAAAAACATACATTAACTCTTTAGGGCTCTTCATTCTCTTCCGTACAATGACTTATTACATAAATTGATATAACAATGATATGATATTGAGAGACGTAAAATAATGGAGTATGGTTTGTTGGACTGGATTTTAACCTTTTCCTGTGCTGATACAGTGGTTTAATAGTGTAAAGGCTAAGTTTAATAGCAGTCTAGGGACTAGATTTAACACAATCTAGAAAAGGAGTCTTAAGCACTTCATAGTGAACACATTGATGGTTATTGTAGACCGATAGACACTGTGACTCTGCTTGAGTCCTTGTTGAGAACTGAGGGATAAACTAAACTGGTGAAGAGAGAGGGACTTCAGATTAAAAGTGTCCTTCTAGAGAGCGGAATGTGGTTACTGTTGAAGAAAAGAGAGCAAACCCCATGTTGTCTTAGGTCACGGCGAGTCACTGTGGTGGCTCATGTTTTGTTACAAGATCCAGTGTAAGTTTAGCTTCTGGCTTGTGTAAATTAGTCCATTCTGAGTGCAGCTCTGTCATTGTAGACAAGCTAGAAAGCTTAAACGTAGCTCAGATGTTGTTATGATGTTCTGCATACTGCTTCTCTTGACCTCCAAGAATGCAACAAATTTGAAATTTCTGGTTATTATGGTAAACAAATGCTGCATATTCTAATATATGCATTTCTTGAACTACCATACTGAATTTTTCAGGAATGTGCTATGGAGATAGGATACTGGAAACCTCAGAAGTTCTGGTTTTGTCAGTGACTTAGCTCATGTCTTCAGAGCTGCCAGCCTGGAATTCTGGAAAACCTTGCATTGAGTAGGATTCTCAGAGGCAATGGACTATAGCTTTCAGATTTGAGATTTCCAAGCATATTAAAGGCAAGGTGACTAGAGTCATCAACATGAATTTACAAAGGGAAAATTATGCCTGACTAGTTATTAATTTCATCATGGAAGGCTATCTTTGTTGATGAGAGGAGAGCAGTGACTACTGTTTGTCTTGTTTTCAGCAAGACTTTTGACATACTCTCTCATAATGTCCTCATTGTCAAACTGGTGAAGTACAGACCAGAAAGGTAGACAACAATTTTGGGTTCCCAGTGAACAATAAATTGAACAGGAGCCAACAATGCACCTTTGTAGCAAAGATGATCTGACAGCCCCCTGGAGTACATCGGGCTAAGTATTGCCAGCAGGACAAAGGTGGTGATTATTCACCTCTCCTCAGCCTTGGGGAGACACATTTGGAGTGCTGGGTCCAGTTTTGAGCTCCCCAGTGCAGGAATGATGTAGACATACTGGAACAAGACAATGAAGGTAATGAAGGTAGTGGAGCATATTTCATGCCATTTTCATCAGCTGTTCTTGAGTTACTGAAATTGCTTGAGCTAATATTTTCAAAACAGTATTTTTAAACAGTTTGAGCTTATGGGATGTTTTGGAAATGTAGATGTGGTCTGATTTCAACTGGAAAAACATTTTCCAAATGTGCATTTTCTCCAATTTGTCCACTTATTTTGATATAGCTACAGACCTTATTAGACATTTACAATCTTTATGCAAACAGATTTCTTTCTGCCACTAAGAGTTTTTTGCAAATAAAATCTAGGTAAGTTCTTGAGTTGACCAAGCGATTATCAAAGCATTTTTGCTGAAATTAGTGTGTTCTTGGAAAATTAGTAGTAGTTTTCACTTAATTTTAAGTGATGTTTCCGTGGATAAAACAATTCAATTTGAATATAAATTTTAAAAGCTTGCATACTGTTACTGTGCTTATCACGTAAGTGAAATGACTCACAAGAAAACAGCAGGTAATAGAACAAAACAGTGTACAAAACAAGGATATTATGGTAGAGTACGATACAAATTTAAGCCATTATTTTTGTCTTGATGAACAGGAATTATAAGTAATAATTTACCTTTAATGACAGTGTAATGGAACCAAGGGAGGCTTCCAATCTTTGAAGAGTGCAAAAGTAATTATATTTTTTAAATTTCTTTTTTTTTACCAGTCTCAATATAGATCCCATTCCACTAGTCATTATGCTTGTCCATAACTAACTAATGATCTGACTTGTCCCAGTGAGTTAAGTTCATTTAAATCATAGGTTTTTGTAGAGTCAGTACCAAACTAGAATAGTATTTAAATATGAAGAAAAAAAATATTTTCCGAGACTCTATTTGCACCACGTAATCTAGTAAAGTGCAAATTTGTCTACACCTGCATGATAGTTTTTGATGAGTTTCTAACTCAGATATTTTGTGCATGCTTTTGTAGTACAGACCTCTTTTAAATTCAAAGTATTACCTGGATTTGTAAGAATTGTCTATAGAGAAGAGAATTGCAAAAAACAATTCTCTCTGATTGCAGTGTTAATAAGGAAATGTAGAATCTGGTGTAGTTGCTTAGATGTGCTGTTTTGTTACAGTATTTGGAAATATTTGCTGTAGAAAGAATTATACTTCTGTGCTTCAAGCATGTTGAAGCCAGTCATGTCAGCATAAAATGGTGTAAATGCCATGAATCAACTGAATGAATGCAATATGTTGGTCATGTCTTGGCAAGAGGTTCAATATTCAACGTGGAAAAAAATCTCCAAATTTCATAGCAAATTCATAGTTCTATGTTAAGTTTGATCTCATTTTTCTTTTTCCTGCATATTTTTTCATGTACTTAGCATGAATATTCTCAATATTCAATGGCAATTTATCAGTTATTACTGGATCAGGTCGATCCATCTTCATTTCTACTTTCCTCAAACTTAACTGCAATACAAAAGGCAATTTATTGAGTGGTATCATTTAGTATTATTTGAATATTAAGAGCTATTTAGTTGAGAGGACCTTCATGATGTCCTGAGGATGTAAAAACATGAAAAGAAAATCAAAATCTGTGCTGACATTTTTTTTTAAAAGTTCTTGTTCATCATCTTGCAGTTTATTTGATCCTTTACTAGATACATTCTTTTGTAGTGGGCAAGGAGAAAAACAGATGGGCACCTTATGTAAAATACTGCTTTATGTAGCTGGAGTGAGAGAGAGCACCCTGCTTCCTTCCTTCCACTGGCCAGTTTGTTTGTGCGTCCATCTGCGCAAAATGCCCTGTGCAATGCCCTTCACAGGGCAGCTCCTGTGAAGGTGGAACTGAATCATCATGCTTCTTCTAGGGAAACTAGAGACAAGTGTAATATGAAAAAATGGCTTCTGCGATCACCCTTTGATGTCCTCTCATCCTCATGATGGTGACTGCATGTAGTCTTAGCGCTCCTTCGTAGAGTATTTTGAAGTGCCTGCATGTTTATAATCTTTTTAAACATTGTGCTTAAAGATGTTTTAATAGTATTTTTTTGTTTTTACTGCTAATTTTATGTAACGTGTACACACTGTATTATTTCACACATAAAAATGCTGCTACTACAACCTTCATGCATACTCATTTCAATGTATATAGGGACTTCATTAATCTCATCAGAGAAGATGTGTTTTAATTTTAAAATAAGATCCCTACTAAACAGCTTTCTCTAAACTTGCCAGCCCAGAAATTAAGGGTGTAGTTTATTCAAGTGAAAGTCACATTTGCAAAGTTTAACTGTTCTATTTCTCTTCTCTTCTACTTATCACTGGAGCACAAATTCTCCTCATGTTGTTCATAGATACATATTTTACATGTGTGTTTCATTATGTTATCACAGTTGGTACAGTCTTTTCCAGCTGTTTGTTGCGACAAAAGATTTATGTAGCTTAAAGTAGAAATGAAGACCTGCATGGTGGTAAATCAGGCTAATCCCTTGCTTGATCTTTACTTATATAGTGTTTTGTTACTGTGGAAGCATGCAATAAATCTGTTTAAGTAACCACAATAGTCTTTTATTCTACCTGTATGGAAAAAGTAAGTAAGTTTAAATGTGCTTTTTGCTGTGCTGCATGAGTTCAGGAAGGGGAAACCTTACATATCCTTTACTCTTTATGCAAACAAGCATAATAAGAGTCCTCCTTAGTTAATGAGGACACTCCACAACAGATTTATCTTACATAAAACCTCATTAAAGATAATTGAGTAGACAGTTAGCACCTGAGTCTGCAGTTTGACAGTTGTGCCTTATCTTTTCCTTCAAAAGGCTTCAAATATCAGATCTTCAGCTATGATATAATATGACTTATTTTTACAGCAGACGGTTGAGCCATGCAGATTAAAATTAGGTAAGTATTTTATTGACAGTCATGCAAAACTTCAAGTATATTTAAGGAGAGAATTTATATTTTGAGATAGTGAGCAGCATCCTATTGTTCCTCCACATTGTATTATTCAGTCATGTGGTTACAACAACCATGAGTTTGCTGAAGAAACTGTAGATTTACAGAAGAAATGTTGTTAGCTCTGTTTTGCTGTGTTGTGCTGTACCTGTGGGAAACCTTCAAGGACAGGTCACGTTCCAGAATGGCAGCCATCCTGTAAGCCAAGGCATACTATTAGACTTTTACTACTAGCTGAATAGTTAACTTTTATAACTGTGTCTGCTTTTCTCAGGACTGCAGAACCCACTACTCAGATCCATGTAAAGTGCTCTGACTTGTTGTTTCCCCTTTGTATTTTCTCCCACAACTTTCTGCTGTGTGGTAGCTACTCAGTGCTGTTTGAGCCTCAGTGTTAGGGACCTGCTAGTGTCATGGAAGCGTCACAGAGACTGACAGAGAAGTGACCACAGTAAGAAAGTGGCAGCTGCTGTGCAGTGTTTCACTGGTCCCTGGAGAGAGGGAGGAATTCCTGGTTGCTGATTTTGATTAACTAGAGATATAAGCTTGGCTAGTAGGAGTCTCCAATATGCTAGTGGTCCAGCAAGAGATCCACATGCATGTGGTTTTCAGATACTGTTAGATCCCTTAGAGATATCCTCAGGGCTGGGGTTTCTGGATATGTTCTTCCTCTTTTCCCTTTTCCCTTCTTTAGGATGATGAGGAAATGTTAGTAACTTCCAGGAATAATAGTTATGGCAGGAATACCTACCTTCCCATGTGGAATTTATTATCTTTTGCCTTGCTAAAAGCCATTTTGTTGACATTGGCCACTAGTGTGTCTGTGACCTTGCTGAGCAGAGGTGCCAGTGATCTTTGTACAGGTGCGTGGTGTGGCAGGCCTCAGCAGTGCTGTACTGCTGGGATTTTCCTAGTTGACTGGAGAAGAGAGTGCCAGTTCCTGACACTATATATGACTTTGGGTGTAAGCTGTGTTACCTGTGGGATGGTGGTCTACATGACAGGGATTCTTTGTGTCGTTTTTGAAGATGACACAGGACTGAGATGTAGCTTTGTACACTATAAAGTATAGTCCCGTATACTTGGGTGACTTCAGACTCCAGCTTCAAGCCTTGTAGAGTGCCTGAAGGCACAGTCCTGTATGATGCTGTGAGACTGGGTTGCAAGGGATCAGCTCTCAGTGTGCTACCTGGCATGTTGTCAGGGTCCCCCGGAGGAGTCCCAAGAGCTAAATGTGTGAGCTAGCAGGGTGCTAAGGACTAAGCACTGGCTCCCCATTACCAGGGAGTCTTCACAAATGATTTGTTAATAAGTGATCCAACTTACTGGATGCACATTGTATCACTGGATGAAGTTAGGAACGGAGAGTGTTTAATTTAATTTTGTGGTTAGTGTTCCAAATTTCATAAGCATCTTCATTTGTGTTTATTTGTGAGATGATACATTTCATATCACCTACTAGTGACTGAAAGTTTGGTTTCCTTTACCTTCAAAAAATGCCAGTTATCTTTTCTGTTAACCTGTTTGTTTTATTTAGAAAATCCATTTAAGCTCTATTAACAGTACTTGTTTTGATGAGAATTATTCAGCCAACTGTTCACTTTCTGGTTTTCAGTAGTGACTTGGTTGTGAAGTATGAGCTTAGTTCAAATGATCTTTAAATGCTTAAGTTTTTATGCTAGAATATTAAGGTTACTTTAGTGCCTGTGGACAGTTTTGCTAGGGAACATGTTCCTCGTGGTTCCATTTGACATGTTATTTTGCTATCCTGTTTATTTTTGAGGTGCTCTTGCATTTTCTTGCATTTCTTTGTTCGTATATAAAATTATAATTATGTAACTAAGCAAACAAAAAATGATTATGGTAATAAATACCTGGCAATTAAATGTCTGAAGAAAATACAATTATCATTTGATTATAATCATGAGACTGTTTCTTCAGTCAGCTGTATTATAAATGTAATTACGTAAGCAACAAGACCCAAATGTTTCATAGAAACACAGTTAGATTTTTAACTGCTGGCCTAATGAGATGTAATAATAATAGACAAATTTCAGCTTTCTAAACTTGACTCAGGTAGAGATAAGCAAAACATACGTGCATCCGTATATTTTTGTACTTCATAAATGTATAGGTATGTACATCATTCACATTCAAGGCAATATGAAGAAAGACTTTACTAATGCAAATAGATTGTTATTTATCTTCTGAGACTTTTCTTAAAACATGTCTTATTAATTTTCCTTATTTCCTCAAGTCTCTTTTACAACTGCATTATGAAAATCTGAGAGTCCTACCATTATTTTTAAAAACATTAAATTTAGCACTTTAGTTAAGCAGGTACGAACTTGTAGAGAATGCAGACAAGGTGGCACACGCCTATTTTTAATAGTCTTGAAGTAAGAAAACATCCTTTTACAATAAGGGTGACTCATCTAGAAATGTAGTTAAGATCAGCCTAATACAAAACATCCTAAAAAAATTTCCATTAGGACTACTGCCCTCAGGGTAAGTATCTTTGAACTCTAGTTTCAACATGTAAACTTTAAATGTTGCTTCTAATTTGGAGTTTGGAGTCTCTCCTCCTTGTTTTTCTTTTCTTAAGGGCCCTTCTTCTCCAATGACTTTTTCACAGATGTGCACTTGCAGATTGGGTATTTCACCCTCATATTTGGTTGTATAAATACTTGCTGTATGGACGTATACACAATTAAGTTTTGCAAATATAAAGAAAAATATCAATATATATATATGAACTTTTTAGAGGTGTTGGGAGTTACTTAATATATTTTTTGTTATATGAAGAACCCACATAATATTTATTTTAAAAGTTTTTTTTTTGTTTTTTTTTTTGTTTGTTTGTTTGCTTTTTTTTTTTTTTTTTTTTTTAAGCAAAGGACTGATCTTGCTAGAGTTAGGCTGCAGTTTCATGGGCAGACTTCAGTGTCCATTAACTGGTGGCTTTTCTTCACTGTGAGACAAAAAATAAACTGGCAGGTGGGGAGGTGCTTTTCAGAACAGTTACTGTTGGATGAAAACAACCCTCTTCCTTGTCTTCTACCACAAAATATTCCTCTTTTTTTTTTTTTTTTGTATGTTAATATTGGTAGAGGCAGTGCCAAGTTTGGCTGTTTTTTTTTTTTTTTTTTTTTTTTTTTGTGGCTACGAAGACATATGAAATGGGTAAACAAAAATCATTAGATATTTTCGGTTACCTGTGTTGTATGAATAACAGTTTCAACTCATACTGTTAAGCATGAATGAACTAGATACTTGGCAATACTTATTTCATTTTTCTTATGTTTACAGTTCTACTGTAAACAACTCTGTTATAAGATACTGGAAATGCCAGGGAGAACCATACTGAATTTCCAGAGCAGTCAGGCCATTGCTGTGTAGAAAATGAAAATGGTGATAAACCAATTTCTTATTGTGGAATCACTGCAAAGTTTAAAACTATTTGATGAACAGAGTATGCTTCCAAAACAGTAGGAATTGTAATGACAGACCAAGAATGGGATGATATGTAAATACAGTGTATGTATACAGATATACATATATGTGCAATTTAAAGAAAAAAATATGTCTGTAGGCCAAAACCTACCCATTTGCAATTAAGTATTTTTATTCTTATGGTATTAATTCTGTAGGATGTGATATTTATGATCTTTATTCAAACAGTGGTATTATAATTGCTTGTTGTTTGTGGCGTGCTTTTCAGGGTAAACTTTAAGTAGTTTGTGAAAGCACAGTATATTTTCAAACTAAAGGTAATTCTGTTAACCTGTACACTTTTTTAATTTTATAATTTTGGGTCAGATCCTAAGATAAAGACCATAACAGGTGTTACTGAATAATAATGTGACCTAAAACAGTTTAATGTTGTGATGTTTTCAGGATACAAAAGCAGGGCATAGAACAATTGGAAATTAATTTCAATTTTAATCTAGATTCCCAAAAGAATTTTTAAGGTTTAAGAGATTTTTGTCTTGAAAGTTAAAATACACATTTAAACTAAAGGTGTATTTTCTCCATTTTAATTTCCAAGAACTTCAAATATTTACATCTCTCAGCTGAAATTCTCATATTTATTATGAAATTCTGAAGATTTTAGAAAACACTTTTTTCAAGGTGTATTGTTTATAGGCTTACTGTTAGCAAAAATATATTTTTATTATATTTTTATTTTTAGATATTTTTGTGACACTTTAAAAATGAATCTGCTGAAATCTACCTACACTTATTGGGCTGGAATAATCTTAAATGCCTAACATGCTGTATTATGTAGTCTTCTACTACAGATTTTCTTAGTACCAGTGTAGCAGTGGCAGAGAATCCAGGAGGACTATCTCGGCTGAGTATTTAGGTAATACAAGCAAAACCCCTGATTAATGAATGACCTTTTAATAGCATTTTTGCAGGGTTGTTATAAGTGTTATTTTTAATATATGTACATAAATAATTTAATTACATATCAGTATATTGAGTATTATTTACATAGTTAATGTTGCTATATAAATACAGATGTGTGCATATGAATTCTTGTTTTTCTGTCATGAGATATTAGAAGAAAGTGGGACTTGAATGGGCATTTCTTGCAGGGTAACGACAGTTTTACTAAAATAATGACCACTAAATTGAATTCATTTATAACTTCATATAGGTGTATTTTAATGTTGCAAAATAGTTTAATGTGAAAATACATCAATACATGATAATGCTCTAGAAGCTGATCTCAGGAAATCTTTCATTATAGCTAGGAATGCCTCATCTAGGAAAAAAATACTATTTTTTCATGGAAGAAATTCATGCATACCAATAATGTGGAGGAGGGGAATGACACATGTAGGAAGTGCTCAGTATAGTATAGGGGGATAAAGAACAGAAACATTGGCACATAACTACCCAAAGTCTGCAGACAGAAAATATTAAGGGAAGATTTTGTGAAGCTGGGATTCATGCAACTAAATGCAGATATTTTTGACATCAAATATTTATATCTAAAACTAGTAACTGATAAGTCCCATAACAGCTGGTGGTGATCTACTCCATGTCATCTAGAGAATAATTAATCTTATTTGAAAGCAAACAACTGAAACATGTCAGATAAATTGCTTCCTAGAAGTGCCTCTTTGTTGCATATACAAGGTGCTTGGTGTGGGCAGTTTAGGTGCAGGTGTCTGCACTAGGGATGCCTGAAGTAGGGAAGGAACAATACCACCAGAAAATCTTTGCTTTGTTGTGTGATGCAACATTAAGGATTCTACTGTAGAGAAAAAGACATTTAATGGAATGAATTCTGAAATTCTGATTTATCTTCAATGAAGAAAATTCCTTCCACTTTTCTGATGGAGAAATTTAATGTTTAATTGCTCAGAACTATGGCAGTATAAATGAGTTTTAACTATTTTTGATTTCATGCCAAAATATGCTCTGAATTCATGTTAAATGTGTTGCGGTGTTGGGAGGATTACTGCTTAATCAGGTGCAGCTGGGAAGAAGTCAAGAGTAAATGGGAGACAGGTGTTGGGAAGAGGAGGTTTCCAGGGAAATAAGTTTAAGATAAGTGGAGGAAGAGGAAGCCAAAGCAAGAGAGATTTTGATTAGGTAATATAATAAGAGGGGGGAGGGGAAAAAAAAAAAAGGGTAGATGAAAAGGAAGGTAGGTCATGAAAGAGGGGAAGAGAAGTAGAACAGTGGTGTATGGTTGGAGGACAAGAGCTAATGAAAAAAATTGTAACAAGAGAAGTTCTAGCTCAATAAAAGGCAAAACTTTCACCACGAGGACAGTGGAACATTGAACGTGTTGCCTCGAAAGGTTGTGCAGGCTCCATCCTCAAAGGCTTTCAAGATCCAGGGGATTAGGGGGCTGAGCAACTAGGCCTGGCCTCATAGGTGGTGCTGCTTTGAGCAGGAGTTTGGAGATGTACTGAGGTCCCTTCCAGTCTGAATTATCAATTGGTCTGATGAAAAGCAAAATCTTGTTAGCTGATAATTTACATGGTTCATGACATGGCTTTCCAGACTGACTGACTGATTCACCCAGACACAGACTCCTGAAAACCAGGAGTGAAATATTGCGTGTAGCCAGCAGACTTGAGGAAGTCAGAGGGAGCTGGGAGCCAGCATCCGGCTGCCTTCCCTGCATTCCTGGTGGCTATGCTGAGTGACAGCTCGCTGGATCAGCTTCTCAGAGGTGGGACACAGGCTTTGCCTCATTGAAGAGGGAGGCTATACTCAGCCTTCCTTCCCATAATACAGCAAAGGAATAGACCGCCTAAACTAACGTAAGGACTTTATTGGCCCTTGATAGTGTTGATATTTAAATTGAAAGTGTTTTAAACCTCAACTAGAGCAGAACTATTGCTTTGTTATAATGATTTTATAAACAATGATTTCCCAGATTTTCTCTGTACATTTTTCTTGATCATTTAAAAGCATGCAGTATTTTTCCAATGTGTACATTATCGTTACTTTCATTTTTTCATATTTTAGCACTGCATTACTCCTCCAGTGTTTTCACATTTCATCACTTTCTTTTCTTCTTTATTAAATTTAACCTGCAACTCTTAGTCACCATTTTGGGAGTCTTCTCTCCCTTCTCATGTACATTACAGGAAGTCAGAGGTTTAAGGAGAATGGGAGAGGAGTGAGGTGGGTTTCTACAGTTAGAATCTTTCAGCAGCCTCTTGTGAGGTTACATTTGACACTGCTTGTTGAAAACTGACTTATTTTAAAGAAGAACTGTTGAAGTGTTGGTGCCTTTTTGGATTCCACAGCTTTCTTCCAAGTGTAGATTTTTGTAATAGCTCCAATCTGACCTTCTTAGTTAAATTACCTAGTTCCATAGAATCTGAGTTCTTGAAATCAGATATACCAATCTATTTTATTATGTACATCTTTCTTGTATCAGTAGGGTATCTGCATTCCTTGTACAGTACTAAATTAACGTGGCTTTTGCACTCTTGATTTCAGTCTACTGGTTGCTTTCTGCTGATAAGAAATTAATTCAATATAGTTTCCCCATTGACCCATTCTTTTAGACTGTAAAGTTATTCTGTAGAAAGTACAAGCCAACTTTGATGCACATTCAGGATATTTTTGCCCAGTGAATCTATGGGAAGATAATTTCTCCCACAGTTGTGATATTCTGTGATTTCCTGTCCTCTGAGAACTGGCCATGCATTTTTTTATTCTCACTTTCATCTGGTTGTGATGTTTTTTATGCAGATATTTACTGTTCTCTCTTCTATCTCTACCCCACCCCATTCTTGCTAACTTAATATAAAGAGAGTCGCTACTGTGATTTTTGTAGACATGCAATGGATATTGGCCATAATAAGTGTCCTTGATTCATAGAATCATTTTTGGGGATCCTCAGTGATTAATTCACTGTTTCCACTCACAAGAATTGTTTTAATTACAGAAGTCACTTTCTAATAATGCTAACTCTGTGTCAGCTTAACAATTATTTTTTGAAACAAGTCTTTGAGTTTACAATAGAAACTGAGACGTTTACTTAAATAATCTTAAATGCATCTGATTGAACTTATATTGTGTGTAATTATGTATAAGAGCAAACAGACAAAAAAACCTTTCCACATGCAACAAATGTGTATCTTTTATGGAGGCTTGTTTAAAGAGCAGTCAAAAGACATGAGTATATGAATTGGATATTATATTTAGCAGATAAGTAATTATTTTGGCTTTTATTTTTCTTGATAACAGATAACCTCTCACAACAAATTTGTATTATCACTGATCTGAAGGAAGCTGTTGCACAAGTAGGTTTTCTCCTTCACGAATCTCTGAAAAGCCAAGTAAAAGTAAGTACATCTCTGTGATTGTAAACTGTGTGATTAATTTAAAGTTTCTTGTTGTCACAACATGTAAGAAATGGTATAAATTCTGAATAGAGAAACTGAGACCTTCTGTGTCACTTGAGTATTTATTAAAAAGGATTAACACCAGGTGTGGAAGTTACCAAGAAAGAAGCATCTTCTGCTTAATTATGCTATAGAGAGGAATCATACAGATGCTCTTTAAAATGTTTATATTAGATTAGAGGAGAAATTGGATCCAGAAAAGAGAGGTCATTTTCTTTAGCTTTTACGAATTCAGTAAGCCTGAATTGTTACAAATATGTTACAGAGGAAATGCTTTTGTTACTTTGAAGTCTGAATTAAAGTCTAAATGAATTAAAGAGTAAGTTGTATTCTTGCACAATTGTGAATGCAAAGTTAATCAGCCTTTTTGCAGAGAGATATGGAAGTACACTTCACTCAAACTGAATGCTTCTTGAAGCATTGCTGTAGAATATTGATGGAATCTTCCACTGGCATTTAACTATCTTTTCCTTTCCCATTATTCTTAATAATGGGACTATCTTATATTTTCATTTTCCCAAAGATGATTAACATTTAGTAATAAGACAAATCTTGAGTGATATTGGGGTAATTCTTAATTATGTCTTATGTAATGAGATCACATCTTTCCTAGAGAAATAGAGTAGAAGTAACTGATCAAAAATATAGGTTTCCCAGTATGTGTAGTTTTACCTTTTATAGTAGGTTTTTTTCATGTCTATTGATCTGTTTTCTGTATTCAGTTCATATGGGATGTTCTTGTATAGCAAACTTGCTGTTTTACATCTGGAAATATAACTTGATATTGTACTTTCAGTTCTTACTTGGAAATAATTGTATTTAGTAGGGAAAATCACATTTTTTATCTATTACATGTCTACATTTTAAAGTACCAAACATGGGCAGAGTTGAATAACGTTTTCTTCTTGTCTGAATAGCTGTATGATGGAGCAGAAGTCTTCTTCCACTTCACTGATACTAGATCCACTACTAGTTTTACTTTTTTCGCTCTTTAAGCTATTCTGGTACTGCTAGGAACACATTTTTCTCATTTTGGGAAAATAACAAAAACAAACTTTAAATATCAACTTACACACTCCTATGTATATCTATTACATTTACATATAACCACATTAATAATACCATGAGAAACACTTCCAGTCCAGGAAGAAAAACCAAAGAATTTATGTTCGAACAACTAGCTTTATGAAAGCCAAACTTAAAAGTCAGACTGGTGCCAAAACCAATTAAAATGTGCAACATCTTTGGAGCTTTTGATTGTAGAAGCAATTAGCTGTTGGGTTGGTCAGGCATCTGAACCTGTGATGCATTTGAATAAGCTACATATAAAATGACCACAAACAAGGTAATGAGGGAGTAAAGTGAAAGGATTCATCCTGATATGGGACTTGTTTTGATCATTCAATTCACTTTTGATGAATTTGTTTGATCACTCTATTAAATCAGTTTAACTGATGACTTCTAGCACCATTCTTCTCTTGATCTGTGTTTTATTTCCTCACAGTCAAGTTTTGTTAAATTTCTCCTCAACACTTCTAAAACATTCTTGCAAGGTGACATTTGCAAAAGAACTCCATCAAGATCCCTGTATTGTACTGTTCCTTGAAACATCCTTAGTCATGTGAGGTAATTTTTAAGGTTAGCATTATATGGTACTTCACAAATTTGAAAGACCTTAGAAAGAAGGTGTTTCTAAAGTGAAGTGTAGTAACCTTGTGAGAGATTTGACTCTGTACAACATGTTAATTACTTTAACCATATTAAACTTATTGAACTGAAATCTGGGTTATTCAAAGGGGCTAATTAGAGGATAGTCAGTGTAAGTAAAACACTGATTGAGAAGCATATGGTAGGGTATGTATAATCTGAAATTGAACACTCTTAGTATGGTCAATAGTTTAGTATTTCTGATAGTTTTGATACTAGTGCATACTAGCCACCACATTTACTTTTAATATGTTTGTCAGCTTCTAAGTAAGAACCTTTAAAGAAGAATCCAGAAGACATTTTGTTAGGGAGGTTTCTGAGAGAGACTGCAGTAACATCATCATGAATCTATAACACCAATAACATGAAAAAAAGACATGAACTGATGAGATAAAGTGAAGGTAGTTATTGCTTGTAAAATACTTTCTGATTAGGTATTTTAAAAGTGTTATTGTAAATTGTGTATCTAATAAATGAATATTTTTGCTGAAAATATCTTACTATGAAAGACATAAGTTGTCTTTCCTGAAATTTCTTATTTACCTCTTTCTTTGGAAGCAATCAGACTTAAATGGGGGCCGAAGCTGTTTTCTTCCATACCTGGGAATTAGGTACTCCTGCTTATTCAATGACAATTCCTCCTGTGTATGAAACATGATCAGATGAAGTTGTATGTTATTTTTGTGACTGAATAAGTATCCACAAGCAGTATATCAAAATATTTGGTCCTATTCAGTTAAGAATGGACTAAAGTTTCACCAAGTAGTCTTTCAGTGAGAAAGGGATAATTTCTTGATCATTGAATTGTCCATCTGCTAGACTGGTATTGATTGTGACTTTGGATTCTGATACACTTTAACTTTTACACATTGCTAATGTCCTGGTATTATTGATAGATTTTATGAAAAGTGGATATTGAATAGAATCGAAATTTTACCACAGGTTGTCTGACAAGTAGAGAAACATTACGGAAAACTTTTTCATTATTCCTATCTTCATGTTAAAAACAAAAAGAAACCCTTACCACCTTTGCTCCTTTATACTACCTGAATATTGGTTCCTAAACCAGCCAGAAGTAATTAGGCAAATCCCCATACTTTTGTTCTATTTAACCCCTGAACATGACACTGTTTACTGAGGTGGAATTTTAGGTAATTTCTGTTATCTCAAGTAGTGTTGAAATTATGTGGTAACTTTCATAAATACTCAGTTTAAAGAAATACTTTTGCATACTAACTAGCCAAATAGAAGAAGAATTAATTTTAGTTACTTGACCATTTATTGAAGTTTTCAGTTTGGTGGCAAGCATTGTTATTCACCTGTCTCCTTTCTCATGGGTTATCTGCTACTGAATTGCTGTTTCCTAGATGAGAGCAGCTGAACCGTTTTGTCAAGGGTCAGATCATAGGATCATAGAATGGTTTGGATTAAAAGGGACCTTAAAGATCACCTTGTTCCAACCTCCTTGCCATGGCACACCTCCCACCAGGCCAAGCTCCATCCAGCCTGGCCTTGAACACAGGGGCGTCCACAGCTTCTCTGGGCAGTCTCTGCCAGTGCCTCACCTCCCTCATTGTAAAGAATTTCTTCCAAATCTCTAATCTAAATCTACCCTCTTAGTTTAAAGCCATTACTCCTTGTCCTATCACTACAAACCTTGACAAAGAGTCCTTCTCTTAAGATCGTTGCTTAAGGGTATTTACATGCTTACTTGAATGAGATAAGAATTAGAGAATTAAAATACAGGTTATCATCAATGATAACCTGTCTTCTATGGCTTGAAAGCATTAGACAAGAAACCTGGGGTAAAACTAAAAGAGACAGAGATGGTCTGTTGTGTATCTTTCAAAGTACTACACAAAAAAATACTGATTGCATATGTCTTTGGAAAAAAGAAATAGAAAGCATGTCAATACTGGGAGATTGCCTGAGAAATAAAAATAGTAACACATACGTTATGATCGTTTGCTTTTTCAGAACTTTGGAATAGGCACTGTGCAGAAAGGTTTTTGGATGATCTGCCCCAATTGCTCTGGAATCTGCCTTTTAACAAATAAATTGACAAGTAACTCCACTAAGAGCCTTTTCAGAGACATGCTTTCATAATAATAAAAAAATAAATAAATCTATTTCTGCTGAGTTCACTGTAAGAATTCCTGATTAAGAACTACTTTTCATTTGTTTGCAGAATAGTGTGTTCAAGTCAGTGGATTGTTTTGGAGTATTCTAATAGAATGAAGTCAAAACTGATGATATAAGGAAACATTGCGTGTGCGTGGAAGCTAAATTGACTAGTATGGAATTTGCTAGTCAACTTTATAAACAAAAATTACATATGTGCAGACAGTTTTCTCATGTTCATGTTTGCATGATGCTATTAGAGGAGTATGTGTGCTGTGTGAGCCTGTGCTTGTTTGGAAGCCTAATTTCACTGGTCATTAAAAGAAAGGGGCATAATTTGGCATCTCATGTAGAAGAAGCTCCCTTTGGGGAGCTAAGAGGTATTTTTACATTTGCAAAGATTTGAGAAACGAGCTCTTAAGTTGAACAACGCAGCAACGGAGGTGTGTATGTGTATACCACTCATATGTTTGTCTTGGTACCATATTACTTTGTGTTCCACCCCTTACAGAATATAGTCCTACCCGTACTTTTTCAAGAGACAAATCTTATTTCATTTTTACTCAATAATATATCTGTAAAACAAAATCTCAATATACTGCTCTCTCAGATTGTTCAATTTAAATAAAAATTGATACACTTAATTAATAATTATATATTCTGGAATACTTAAGCATCATGTATTCTGGTATCTCAAAGAAAAAGAAGGACTTCAGGTCACTTTCCATTTACCTTCTGAAAAGTCTTGCATGCTTTCATGTTTGTTGCACTATGTTGCAATAGGTCATAAAGGCATTGGGGATTTCTGATTTTACTTCAGCAGAAGTTCAAGCTGGAACAGCCCTGGAGTACTGCATTTCTTAAAGTAGTTCTAGTAATTCTTGCCTTCTGCATTTTTTTTTAAACTCTTTAAATATCAACTATTTAGGGCTGCATTATCAAATTTTCAGCCCCAAAGTTTCTAAAACCTTTAATACATAAATCTCAGCTTTGGGTTTTCAAACCATCTTTCTTTGCAAACAAGTTAGCTGCCCAAGTATTTCAAAAATAAACAAATACAACTTTAGATAACAATGGCCTTTTTAAAATGTGGTATTTGGTAATTCTGTTGGATTGTGGATTCAGTGACATTTTGAGAGAGCACAGCAGTGTATCAATTCTGTTGTTTGCAGCTAGCATACATTCTGTTCTGGGCAGAAATAAAGCACATGAGTAGTGGGACGGTGAGATTTGCTGGTGTAATAGAAGCCACATGAAGGTTTTTGGCTTAAAAAACAAACAAACAAAAAACCCACTTTTTTACTCGCTTCAAAATGTTATCTTTTCTCAGGGAAAAAAGTTCCCTTCTTGAAACTTGGATTGCTATTTTCCTTAAGGCAAGCCTGAAGCTGGTGATGTAGTGGAATCTACTTTTTATTTTAATTAGGATAAGATAATTTCTTAGCTGGTGTTATAGCTAAAGGATACAAAATAAATATGTTTGTGATTAAGAAGGTATTCTAAAGTATTCATCAATGAAATACTTTTCGGGAGACATTCTAAATGATTCTTGTCATAACAGAATCCTAGAATACCTGTGCATCTGGTCCTTCATACCTGGCCCTTCATTTATTTTATTTTAGTTGTATGAAGGCACTATTTATTTGTTCATAAACTAAATAACTTAATAAACTTCATAACTTCATAAAGATTTGCTTAGAATCAGAGATCTAAAGTCAATATGTTGTCTTGATCCTATTAACAGTGTTTCATCTCTGGGAAGAGTTGAACATCCTACCCCAGGCTCTAACTCTAGTGTCTGATGATACTTCCAGGGCTGATTTTGGAATGGCTCCCTCTAGCAGTACACTTCAGCAAATACTTGCAGAAAACTGTAGGGTTCTGGACTCCGTGCTTCACTGTTGAGTGACCTGAAAGTCTGAGCAGATTTTAGTTCTTGTATTGGAAATACTAACTGCCAGTTTTATGCCATTTGAATTAACAATCTCTGTGATGATTGTGGAAGCTTTAGCAGATGGTTAAGTCTGAAGTCAAATTCGTGAAGAAGTAATATATTTTTTTCTGATCAGGTTGAAGCTATATCGATATCTCTAAGCAAAAATGACAGCCATCTACAAAACATCTTTTCAGGAGAGTGCTACAATTTTCTTTGCATCAATGTAAGTAGGAGGGATGCACGCTTTTAGTTTAAGTGCAAAACTTTTTAGTAATAGTAAATAATTACATATTTGAATAACAAATAGTTTGTATCCATTCAATGGTTGGTGTGTTTAATATTCATCAAAGTGGACCGTTGACATACTGGTCTTTTTTTCACTCCCAGTTTTGCAATTCCTTCAGTATGTTGTTAAACAAGTCACAAATTATTGAACAAGAGGGATGCAGTATGAAGAGGTACAGCACATGTAGCTATCAAACTGTGCATTGCTATTGTGGTCTTCATTCCTGCTTCCCACTTTGGACATGTGCATGCTTTGCAATCAATATTTGGCTCGTTGTATGGGAACAGGAAAGTTTTCGCTGAACTTTGAGATCAAGCAAGACCCTTAAGGTTGTTACATGTACTTTTTAAAGGATAATGTTCTTAACCTCAAATATAAAATCAAACATTCCTCCACCCCCACCCCCAAGAGTTCTGTATCTTTTTTTGGTAAATGATAGATCTTTGAATACCATTTTTATGAAATAACTGTTTGATATTTTCAGTAATTCTACTTTTTTTTTTCTTTTTCGTTTAGGATAAAGAGTATGCTACGGAAGAAATCCAGCAACTAGTGGATATGTTAGAAAAATCAAATATTCCTCTCTTATATCCAGTTGTTCTTATTTTGGTAGGTAACTCTTAAAATTTCCTGTAGAAAATATCTGTAAATAACTGGTAATAATAAAGTGTTACACTAGATTTAGACTATTTCAAGAGACACTGATACCTCTGAATATGATTGAAAATTTGAACTGTAAATTAGACTGTAAAATGTCTCTGCACTTCAGCAGATGTACTATATAGTGTCAGGAAATAAACCAATACTAGCAAAAGGCCAATTATTACTTATGTAGATCTGTAAAAGATGTATTTTGGCTATTCATATTGTGTTGTTAACTCCTTCTTTGTTGTTGTGCACCATCTCATATGGGGATGCTGCAAATGGTGTACTCTCCTGGAATACGTGGTTGAAAGAAAGTTAAGTGGCTTTATTTTTTTTTTCTGTGCTTCATGGATTTATTCAAAGTTTTAAAAATTATTATTGCTTTTCTGGTTCAAATATTAAAAAAGAACTGAGAAGTACTTTGCAATATAAAACATCAAGATGTTATAAGACTGAAATGTGTATTCTGGTATGTGGCAAAAGTTTTTGAACTACATTTTTGGCTATAATTCTGATTTGAATATTGTTGCCAAAATAATTTTAACGTTTCATGCAGATGACAGCTGAAGGTGTACATGACTTTTATTTTACTCAGTCTGTTAAAAAGGAGAAAATATGAGGAGATTTGAAAGTCTCTGTGCAGTGTAACTAGATACAATTCTGTCGTTATACTGTCTGACTTTTTAGATAGGGATGAGAAGTATTGGGTTGAATGAGCATCGTTAATGCTGTGTCTCACCAAAGTGTATGCCTCTGATCTATTATCCATTAATAATGCATAATAATCTGGTGTGATTTCATAAACTAATTCCTTATAGGAAGCCATTGAAAAACAGATAAATAATTATTTTACTTAGAGCCTATTTTACCTGGTTTCCAAAGTGTGTAGTCATGTAGTCTAGTGATCTGGAGGCAAAACTGAGAGTTTACTTCTCAAATTAGGCTTAATTTGAGGTTCATGATAACAAGTTATGAAATGTTGTTATTATTTTTAACAAATAAATGACACATCATGAAGATAAGTAGTATTTTACAAAACCTGATATCTTCACTAACTGTATGTTGTTGTCTTATGGACTGAGAAACCCTAATTCTATGGAAAGATTTAGAACTTTATTTCTAGACTCTTTTTTTTTTTTTTTCTTTTTCTGATGCTATTTCTGAGGAAGTTCAGGGTGGAGCTTTAATTTTACTGAGTTTTGAAAATAAGGTAAATTCTTTCTGCCTTTAATCAGAGTAGTGATACACCTCCAAATCTTTGCCCATTTACAGGTCTAGTGGATATGCAGAACGTACTTTTCTGGACTGAGAATGTTTTCATTAACCCTTTATTAAGAATTTTAAAAAACATTTCTCTCTGTTAAGTTTTGGGGACATGTAATTAACTTAATCAATTAGAACAACAGAATGGTTTGGGTTGGAAGGGACCTTAAAGATTATCTTGGCCAACCTGATCTAGTGGGCGGCATTCCTGCCTATGGCAAGGGGCTTGGAACTAGATGATCTTTAAGGGCCTTCCAAGCCAAGCCATTCTATGATCTAACTCCAACTATGATCTAACTCCAACTCCACCTTCCCATCAGACTAGGTTGCCCAAAGTCCCATACAGCCTGGGACTTCCAGGGATGGGGCATCCACCCTTGAATACTTCCAGGGATGGGGCATCCACAGCTTCTCCAGACAACCTGCTCCAGTGCTTCACCAGCCTCATTGTAAAGATTTTTTTCCAAATATCTAATCTAAATTTACCCTTTTTTAGTTTCAAACCATTAACCCTTGTCATTTTACACACCATGGTAAAAGGGCTCTCCCCAGCTTTCCTGTAGGCCCCCTTTAGCAGCCTTCCAGTACCTATAAGGTCTCCCCAGAGCCTTCTCTTCTCCAGGCTGAACAACCCCAGCTCTCTCAGCCTGTCTTCGTAAGAGAGCTGCTCTAGCCCCTTGATCATCCTCATGGCCCTCCTCTGCATCTGCTCTAACAGGTTCATTCATAAGTTACTTGCAACTGAGTAATACCACAATGTTAAAAACATTGCCAGCCTCCTAGCTATTCTCTATCCTGGATTTTGTATGAAGGCCTCTTTTTTTTTTTTTTTTTTTCTTTTCCCCTGTAACACACATGGAATGTGAGAGCTTTGTTTAAATGATTGCAGCTATAAATATTCTAGACTTAATATTCCCAGAGAAGTATGTATGAATGCAAACAATAGTAACACATACTGTGAAACTAAGTTTTTGTCCCTAAGATAGTAAATCTTGAAGTCATTGTAGCATCCAGCACCATTGTTGATGAAAGTGTATTTGCTTGAGCAGCTTACTGCATGTACATTTTGGTGAACGCCTTTGAAGGTAGCTTTAAGAAAAAATGATACATTTCATTCCTTTATTGTAGTTCAATTGATATAATTCATCCATCAGTTGTTCCTAACAAGCACCTAAAACTAGGCAGTGGGAAGAATGTCTTATAATTAGGTGGAAAAAGTGTTTTATTGAATCTAATTTAGGCAAGTAATATTCTACACTGAGAAGGTAGTAAATTGAAAATAAATCTTTAAATAATGCAGTTCCATTTTGAAAACCTTTAACGTGCTTAAGAAAAACATTTGTATTTCTCTATTATCCTGATAGTAAAAATCTGTGAAAGTTAGATTAGAGTTTAGGAAAGAATGTTGTTTGTTTTCTGATTTAATTAAATATTTTTAATACACAGTTAAAACATTGTGTTCTGCTTTGTTCTGGCATATTGGTCTCACCGTTCTTTGAAAAGAAATAATTGTGATGTCACTAAATATATAAGTGATGGAATTCAATGTGAATAGAAACTAAGAAAAACCTTCGTTAGCCTGTGTTCTTGTGTGTCCTTAACAATGGTATGAGCTATTAAAAACTGGCAGTCTAAAATAACATACTTTGGAAAAGTAGTATTTTTTTGAATATCTGTTCCTTTGCAGGTGCACTTGAGTATTTCAGAAAATATTTCTTTCAGCATTGGGTTGGAAGAACTAACTAAGATCAAGAAATTTGCAAGGGAAGTGAAAAAGAAAAATATTTTGGTTTATGGTCTCCTTATCCAATGTAAGGTATGTAATTCTTTCTACCAGCAAAGTATCCACTTTTGTGATTTATATGATTAATGATAGAATCTTCATCTAAAACAAAATCAAAGGGGAATAAATATGACATGAAAAACATTTATTGGAAAGTTTCTTGCCTGTTCTTGTTCAAAATTGAGAAGAGCCTGTAGTTATAGGAGAAAATGTAAGCATTCTGATTAGAGAGGAACAAATGGCAAACAGTTTTTAAAAGCACATGAAAATGTCACAGTCCTTTTTTCTTTTTCCCCTTTCTACAGACTTTAAAAAGTGAAAAATAGTGGAAGTATTTTTGATTAGTGCTTTTTCAGATTGTTATGCCTTGCATTGAAACAGTGTTTGGTATTCAGGTGGCTGAAAGAAGGTGGCATATAGGTGATGATACAAACACTCCAATAAGAGCCAATTTTTGCCTCAGATGGTGGCAAAAAGTTATCACTCCAGTGTCCTTTGTACTCACAGAAGCTATCTAAAGTGAATAATTTTTTTCTGGGAAATGCGTTCTTATAGCCAGAAAAGGGGACTGCTTTGCATCCAGTGTAAATACGTTTTTTGTTTTTTGGTTTTTTTTTTTTTTTGCTGCTTGTGTAGACAGCTCAATCAGAAGTGAACAAGGAAATAAGTTAGATATTCAATGGAAATTTTAATATAGAAGGATAAATGTAATCTTGACGTTTTTAAATTGATTGGTGTTGGAGAGTTTTTATATATATATATATATATATATTTATATTTATATATATTTATATATATATATAAACTGTCTATCCATAGGTTATAGTTCTGGTATACCAAATACTTGATTTTCCCCCCAAATTCTATTGGCTTTATTAAAGGTATGATTATCAATACCTATTAATTAATACCTTTACAGCCTTTTAATACCAGCATAACTATTTCATATGGGAATATGAAATTATGAATTTATGAATTATTACATGAAATTAGTTTCTTTCTTGTTCCTGAGAAGGTTTCTGTTTTGTTTTGGCTGTGTTTTTGTGTTTTGTTTTGTTTTTCACTTCAGAGGATGTTTCGAGTCACCAAGGTATTTTACTTCAAGTACAACCTATTAGCTAATAACGTGGATCCTCTCTTTGTCTACTGAAGTGAAAGTACAAGCATGTCAACTCTTTAATCAAGAGTCTGATACTGCAGCAAACTCTTGTACTTGCAAACATCGATGCTTTTAGATACGGTTTTGGTTCATAGCTTGCAGTTCTCCAGAGTGGCTGCTGTCACCCTTACAGAAGTTGCATGCTTTAGAAAGGATCGGTGAATACTGGCATGTTGGTGGGTCCAGAGGAAGTGGAAACACAAAAAGTACCTGCTGCTGTGATGCAGGATGCTCAACCTCTTGTTGCAACAGCTTCTGTCAGTATCCTGTGTGATGACAAATTACTTCATGGAGGTTCCCTCTAGCTGAAAGCTTACATCATCGCTATCAAACATACATGGTTGATATACACACTTCTACTAATCCTTGAATAGGGATAAAACGTAATAGACGAAGAATTTATTGAGACGTGACTATGAAAATATTGAGGTGCAGTCATTTACATATACAAAAGTCAGAGGGGGTAAAGAGTATTCAGAAAATTCCAGAGTCTGAACTTGTGGAGTTAGATTTTGAGTTTTTTTTCAGATGAGTTGAATGAAATAGCTGATAAACAAGGTGACTTGGAAATAGGAAAAAAATCCAGTTTTAATGTAAGATGTAACTGGCACATGATGGTGTTGGGCAAAAAAATTGGGCAACACTATAATGTTAGTGAAGTTCCAACTATGATGATTTAGTGCTATACCCTGAAAATAATGATTTGTATATCAGAATAGTTGTTTTCTATTTTAAGTAGTAGTTAGTCTAATAGGGTGTTATACAGAACAGTTTATTCTGCAGACTAGGAGTAAAACTTATAAAAAGGCCAAGTTAGTCATGAGTAAACCTATATATATATATATATATATATAAAAAAGTAAACCGAAACAAATTGTTAACAAACCTAATACAAAAGGTAATGTCAAGATACTATATCCATGCCTGGTGGGAAATATATTAATTTTAACAGCATTGGTTTGTCATTTTTGCCATTCAAACTGCAAGATTTGGAAGAGAATTTCAATTGCACATGATGGTTACTTGTTGATCTGAGCAATGGAATAATATTGAGCCTTGATATCACAAACACTTAAGTTCGTTACTATGGTTAAACATTGAATGTATGCTATGTAGGTTGTTACTCAAATGTACTAGTTTAAGTTTTATAAAATACTAGTTTGTCCATATACTACTATTCTGCTTACTAAAGTAACAATTTCTGATGATTGAATTACAGAAAATAGTCAACATAGATCTTTGTATCTGGAAAAAAAAAAGGCAACATTTCCAAATATGGGAATAGAAATGCAGAAGGCTGTAAAGGTTACAATATTATAATTTTGGTCCAGAAGTTTCACTAATAATTGCTACTTTTCACACAGGGAAAAAAAAAAAAAGGAAGAATTATCATGTGGAATAAAATACACATGGATGGATACAGGAACCCATAGAAAGCTTTAAAATATGAAAGTAATATTAAAATATGTTGGTTATAAAACTATATTTCAAGTAATCCTACTTCAGAGATGCACTGATGGAATATCCTGGAAACACAGCAGTTATGTGCAGAGGCTTGCCTGGGATTAGGTGGCCTCAAATACTTTTGTCTCTGAAACAGCTATCTGATTAAGGCAGACAAACTATTTACCGAAATAGCCAGAAAAAACACAGTCTGTACCCTAAGAAAAGACAAATGATGCAATAGAATAGTTGTTATGAAGCTGTTGGAAACTAAAGTAAACTGAAGTGTGAGTGATTTCTTATGTACACTACTGCACATTTATTGTAGTCTTTTAGACTTTTGAAGACAAGATGCTCATCCACAGTGTGCTCGGTGATTGAGGACATTACTGAAAGTGCTAATTTTTTCTGCCTGGTCTGGTAAAATCAAAAAGGCATATGTTTACATTTTTTTCATTAAAGATCCCTTAAAAGCAGGGCAGGCTTTAAGGCAGTGTTTCCCAAAACAGGAATCACAAAACAGAATGGGATAATCCAAATGGCAAAGCAAAAGGTGGTTTGCGAACTGGAAATGAATTTATGCATAGGTACTCTTACATTTACTTGCACAGTTTCTCCCTTTCTTTCTCTGTCATTCTCTCTCACTTTCCTTTCCTTGTTTCCCCCCAGGTCTTCCTCCTCCCCTAGCAAAAACAGGTAATAAATTCATTGAATTATTACAACTGTGAAAATTTATTAAAGATGCTCTAATTAAGCATTCCTACAAGCTAACTTTGCAGTGCACCATCAAATTCCCAGTCTGAGAAAGATGAGCTTTTTAGAAAAATAATTGGCAACCTTTTGGATTTTCATTAAATAACTACAGGTTTTTACCAGGGAAAGGTCGGAAAGTTGATCAATTTGTCTATGATATTACAGCTTCTAGGAGTTTAACAAGCTGCACTGAAAATGATAAGATTAATGGTTAATGCATTTTAAACATGACCTTTTTAGATGTATTTCATCTATTGAACTTTTAATTGGATGAATCAGAGTTCTCCCACCACCATGTCAGCCACGATGATTAAGGTACTTTGTGGTGGTTTTACCCTGCTGGACAGCTTACATCCACCACAACCATTCCCTCACTCCCCTTCCTCAAAAGAAGAGGGGGAGAGCAAAGTATGATGGAAAGAAAAAGGCTCATGGGTTGAGATAAAGATAATTTAATTAAAGGTAAAAGAAAGAGGGCAAAACAATCAAAGGCTGTGTGGAAGCAAAGAGAAAACAAAACAATTATTCTCTGTTTCCCATCAACAAACTGTTTTTGGCCATGTCCTCGGATGCGGGGCCTCAATATTCATAGCAGTTGTGTGTGGGGGACAGGTGTCTGTGTAACAAGAACCCCCCTCTTCTTCCCCTTTCCTGGCTTTTATTGCTGAGTGTGACATCATATGGCATGGAATATTCCTTTCGTCAGCTGTGATGCTTTTACCCAGCTGGGCAGCTGAACTCCACCACAGCTGCTCTCTCCCTCCCTCCTCTCAAAGAAAGAGGGGGAGAAAATACAATGGCAAAGGCTCAAGGGTTGAGATAAGGATGGGGAGATGACTCAACAATTATTGTCACAGGCAAAACAGACTCATGGGGAGATTAATATAATTTAGTGTCTGTATCACTAGCAGATTAGAGCATGGAGAAACTAAAAACAAACTAAAGACACCTTACTTCTATCTGCCCCCTCTTTCTCCTGAGTGGGCTGTGGTCAGCATGGAGTTTCCAGACTGTTCCTTCATGGTCACTCTGTGCCCCTGCTCCACATGGGGTCCCTCCCACGGGATGCTGTCCTTCCCAAACTGATCCTGCAGGGGCTGCCCACAGGCAGCAGCTGGTCAAGAACTGCTCCCACATGGCTCTGTACCACAGGGTCCATCCCCCAGGAGCAAACTGCTCTAGCATGGGTCCCCCACAGGCGGCAGCTCCCCCCAGACTCCCTGCTCCTGCATGGGCTCCTCTCCACGGGCTGCAGCTCCTGCCTGGGGCCTGCTCCTGCGGGGGCTCTCCGTGGTCCACAGCCTCCTCCAGGCTATTCACCTGCTCCACTGGGGCTCTTCCATGGGCTGCAGGTTGGAGATCTGCTCCACGTGGGACCCGTGGGCTGCAGTGGGACAGCCTGCCCCACTGGGGCCTCGCCACAGGGGAACTGTTGCCTGGAGCACCTCCTGCCGTCCTGCTGCACCGACCTTGGTGTCTGCAGGGCTGCTTCTCTGAGCTCTTGTTGCACAGCACAGTTTTTTTCTCCTTCCTTAACTCTGCTCTCCCAGAGGCCCACCGAGCATCACTCCCTGGCTTGGCTCTGGTCAGCAGCAGGTCCCTTTGGAGCTGTCTGGAGCTGGCCCTGACCTGACATGGGGCTGCTGCTGGGCTCTGCTCACAGAGGCCACCCCTGCGGCCCCCCCTGCTGTTCAGCCTTGGCTACATAAACACAATACATCGGTTTAAGTTAGCTGCCCTGGTGATGTGTCCACCCATCCTTGTGGCCATCCCTAGCCTATTGGCTCTGGGGCATTTGGAGAGAGTCGTGGTGCTAGTGACCAGCACTGATTAGCAATAGACAAGATCAAGAGAGATCAGTGCTGTTCTAGCTACAAGTATAAAGCACAACACTAATATGGACCATGGCAGGGAAAGTTAACGCCATCCCAGCCAGACCCAGCACACACTTAGACTTATCCTAAAAGTCTTATGTTCATAAAATTGTCTTTAAACTTCCTTGCTTTCACACCCCAGTTAAGGCATTCTGGCAGTGTTAGTCAATAATGGCTCGTGATTGTTTCTTTTTGTGGATATTTCAATTGCATAAAATAATATTACTCTAAAATAGTTTGATAGTGTGGAGTAGAATTTTGGGGAACAAATGGGTTCGTAAGGTGAAATGCCAAGTTCTCTAGAGGGAAGGAAAATAACAAGTTTGAAAAGTGTGTATGTTTTAATTATGCTAGATACTTCAATGTGATAGAGAATAAACATTGAATTGGAACCGTTTGCAAAACAAATATTATTATGAATATCAAATCTGAGTTTGATCTTCCAATCTGTTATTAGTTACTCTGACATTTTTTCCCTATTATGAAAGCTTTGATGTTGACCTGCTATCTCTTACTGGAAACATAAACATTTAAAATGAAAGGATATTGACATAAAATTTTGTTTGCAAACAAACTGCTTTTAACTTATTTTTTCCATTGCTAACTTGCCTAATAAAAACCTGTGAAGTCCATTGTTTTTGTTTATGGACAGTTTCACTTTTGGATTGTTAGTACTGCAATTCTTGGCTTAAAGCAATGCTTAAAGTCTGAGTAAGCTGGGCATCAGACCAGGAACATCAAAAATTAGTCCTCTCTCCTTGATTCCATGCTATCCCCAAAAGGCAATGTTTAGTAGGTACCCAAAATACTAACCTGTAGCAATGAGGGTATCTGTCTTTTTTCTGACTTTAGTTCTTAATACATAAAACAAAACAAAAAAGAAGCTTATTAAAATCATTAGGTATGTTTAAGAGGCATCTTGAAAATGGTACCTGCCTTATGCTTTGATAGTTCCCTAATGATCTTTTGTACCTGGGTATACTTTTCTAAGGGAAAAAAAAAAGGCAGAAATTTTTCAGATAACTTTTTTTTTTTTTTTTAGAATGAAAAAATGAATGGCTTGGGCTGGAAGGGACCTTAAAGATCACCCTGTTCCAACCTCCCTGCTGTGGGCAGGGCCACCTCCCACCAGACCAGGTTGCCCAAAGCCCTATCCAGCCTGGCTTTGAACACCTCCAGGGATGGGGCATCCACAGCTTCTCTGGGCAACCTGTTCCAGTGCCTCACCACCCTCCCAGTGAAGAATTTCCTCCTAACTTCCAATTTAAATCTATTTTAATTTAAAACTGTTAACCCTTGTAATGGCTTTCACTACACACCCTGGTAAAGGGTCCCTCCCCATCTTTCTTATAAAGCCCCCTTTAGGAATTGGAACGCTGCTATGAGGTCTCCCCAGAGACATTATTTCAATGCAGAGTTTATTTTTCTATCTGAATATAAAATTACTCTGAAAATAGGATTTTATAGAGTTAATGCTAGCTTTGCCAGTAATGTTAATACTGTTTCAATATTTTACTGTAGAGTGGGTTTCTCGGAAAAAAGTGTTCCTTACAGGTTTTGTATTTATTTTTTATTTGTATTTAATGTATTTTGTGTCTGTACAGGCAAAGATGTGTAACATATGTGTAACATATTTATGGAACTTTGGGTTTCTACAGAGAAATATCAGTAATTTTCGCTCATTTCATTTACTTGTATCCAATGACAACTATCAGTTGTGCTTTAAATTTAATTTTTATTTTTTACTGTGCCTTGTAAAATTCTCCCCTCTTCCATATTGCTTCCTCAGTATAATGGGTCTGGCTGGCATGGAGTTAAGTTTCTTCATAGCAACTCACAGAGTGCTGTGTTTTAGATTTGTGACCAAAACAATGTTGATAATACACCCATGTTTTAGCTATTGCTGAACAGTGTTTGCACAGTGTCAAGGCCTTTTCTGTTTCTCACACTGTCCTGCCAGCAAGTTTGCTGGGGGGGAGATTCTGGGAGGGGACACGGCCAGGACAGCTGACCCCAGCTAACCAAAGAGATATTGCATGCCATATAATGCTATGCTCAGCAATAAAAAGGGAGAGAAGGGAGTTTAGGGAGGTTAGCCATCTTTCTCTTGGGAACTGGCTGGGCATTTACCCATGGGAGGTGGTGAGTGATTGCCTTTGCATCACTGCTTTTGTTTTCTTTCTTTTTTCTTCAACTTCTTCGTTGCTTATTAAACATTTTTTTTTATCTCAACCAACAACTTTCTTGCTGTTACTCTTCCTTTCCTTTTTCTCTGTCCCACAGAGATGGGTCCTGGGTGGGAGTGAGTGACTATGTGGTGCCTAGCTGTTTTCCAGGGTTAATTCACAACACAATTTGTAGCATAACTGTTTTTATTACTATGTTTGACCAGGAAAGCTTTTGAAGTTCTTGATCCATTTAAACACAAAAAGAAATCCATATCATGCTGTACATTGTTGGTAACTGAAGTCACTCTGTTGCATTTGCTGCATTCGTCAAAGTATGATAGCTCTTAAAATTTGTGCAGTGGAGGCATTGGCCATCAAGTCTACATTGGAGTGTTAATTTCCATTTTCATCCTCTCCCTCTAATTACAAGTAGGAATCAAGTAATCCAGCCCCAGGCTGACTTGTGTGTGTTTCTTTACAAGGGTTGGAAGCAGCACTTGAGGTTTCTATATGTATTTGTGTTACTAAGCCTTAAATCATATTTGTTGCTTAAATTGGATTGATCATATGAAAGGCATCCATTACGGAACATACCAGTTGCTGAAGTGTATAAAAATAATGTGATAGTCAAGAATGTAGCAAGTCAAGAATGAAAAATGTATTTTAATCCCCAGCCTGTGTACAGCCCTTAGATCTCAGTAAACTTTTTAATATTATTTGGGAAGATGCAAATAAAACATACTGACATGTTGGAATGAAAGTATCAGAAAAACAGTAACTTCCACAGTTATTTTAAATAAAAATTATTTTGTCATCATAACTGATAAAAACAGTAGAAAATTCTCAGCTTGCTTGTGCTACTCTTTAGATCTTTCCCACCACCTATTTTCCTTTGTCTTCAAATGAAACTGCTGCTCTTTTTGAGACTGTTTGATAGGAAATTTAAATTAATCCAGCCCTGATTTACTTTCTTGTAATAGAGCTGTGTTTCTTATGTGCAGTGGAATGTTTCTTTGAATGAAGGAAAAGCAATACATTCTTATGTAGTAGGATGAGCTAGATCTTTTCACACATTCCTATTTCTGCAGCTAGTTAAGATTAGTTCTTTTAGTTAACCTAACAACACTCATATAACCTTTAATACATTCAAAAATTCCACTAAAGCTAGAGCAGTAAGAAAACAGAACTGGAAGGGAGTGTTTCACACTGAGCTGAGTCCCATGCTGCCTAGTTTTGTGTTCATTTCATTAACTAATAAAGTGTTCATCCAAAGAGAGTTAGGCTTTTCTACATCCCTTATTCTTACTTAAGGCTGGTTTTATTTATTTCCTTGCTGCATTCAAAGTGCAGTCATATTCTTCTCAGAATTATTGCTATAGGATGAAGAATTGAAGCTCTCCCATCCTCCCTTTGTGTGATAGTTTGTAGGTCCTACAAATTTCTTTGTGCATTTGAGCCTTCTTGAGAGATGTTCAAACATACCACTTAATCAGTCTAATTTGGAAGTATCTGTCCTAATATATCCCGAGTTTACATTTCTTTGTTGGGTGGGCTGATTTATGCTACAGTTTATCACCTAACATGGTTATAATGCATCAAACATTTATTAGGCCATTATCATGTATCTAACAACATTTATAAAGAAATGCCTAGGAAAGAATCAGAGCAGGGCAAGCATACATAACACCCCTGATTCTCTCCCCCTACTCAGTTATTGTTAATTTAAGTACTTCCTGAGCCAGAGTTGTTTTCTGTGGAATTACTAGCCTTTAATAGATTTACTCTCCATGTTCTTCTCTAGGGTTCTGAAGCCCATGTAAACTGTTAGCATTCACTGCATCCTGTTGTTATGGTTCCGCTCAAGTGGGCAGCCGAGCTCCACCTCAGCTGCTCTGTCACTCCCCTCCTCAAAGAGGAATGGGGAGAAAATACGATGAAAAGGGCTCAAAGTTTGACATAAGGACAAGCAGATCACACAGTGATTATTGTAATGGGCAAAACAGACTCGACATAGGGAGATAGTAAGATTTATTGCTTATTACTAACAAGCTAGAGAAGTGAGAAACAAAGGAAAAAAAAAAAAACAAACAAAAGCACCTTCCCACCCCCATCCACCCTCTTCCACCTCCTCCCCCCGAGCGGCACAGGGGAATGGGGGTTATGGTCAGTCTACAGCGCTTCTTCTCTGCCGCTCCTTCTTGGTCACTTGTCCCCTGTGCTGTGGGGTCCTTCCCACAGGATACAGTCCTTGATGAACTGATCCGGCGTGGGCTTCCCACAGGCAGCAGCTCTTCCAGAACTGCTCCAGATATGGGTCTGTACCACGGGGTCCATCCCTCAGGAGCAAACTGCTCCAACCTGGGTCCCCCACGGGCAGCAGCTCCTGCCAGGTCACCTGCTCCTGCGTGGTCTCCTCCACGGGCTGCAGCGTGGAACCCTGCTCCACCGTGGTACTCCATGGGCTGCAGGGGGACATCCTGCTTCACCATGGTCCTCACCACAGGCTGCAGGGGACTTCTGCTCCAGCGCCTGGAGCACCTCTCCCCCTCCTTCTTCACTGACCTTGGCACCTGCAAGGCTGTTCTTCACTCCTCTCACTCTCCCAGCTGCTGTGTGGCGCAGCATTTTTTTTCCTTGTCTTAAATATGCTCTCACAGAGACGCAAAACAACATTGCTTATTGGCTCGGCTTTGGTCAGCAGTGGGGCCCTTACCAAACATGGGGCAGCTTCTAGATCCTTCTCACAGAAACCACCCCTATGGCCCCCTGCTACCAAAACCTTGCCATGTAAACCCACTACACCTGTAACAAACAGCTACATGAACTGGAAAAGAGAGAGAGATGGTTCTTCGCAAATTAGTGTCCTAATCCCAATGTCTTGTTTCCAAGTAGTAACAGTCTGCTGAGATCCCATCGTTTTATATGTGAATTACACATGCAGTGTTTTACATTTGTCTATATTAAAATTCATTTGTCATTTTTACTGCCTAGTTACTCAGTTTATAATGGTCATTCCACATTTCATTTTCAATAAACTTTGTGTCATTAGCAAACTCATATTATTGCTTACTCGTTTTTTCCAGTTCATTTATGGATATTCGTTTATGGATATGTTGAACAGCATAGGTTCTGTAACAGATCCCACCTGATCTGTCTGAATGCTGGTCTCAGAACTCACCATTTACTTCTGCCCTCTCTATTCTGTGTGTTTAGCAAGTGTTTATCCATGTCAGGAATTCTGTCTTATATCGTGACACCTCAGTTTTCTTAAAAAACATTTGGCAAGAAATTTTGTTGAAAGTCTTGAAAATCCCAGTGAATTTCTGGCATCAGTGGTCCACCCACACTTTCAAATAATTCCAGCAAGTTCCCTCTTGGAGAGCACCCTGTACAAAAGAAAGATATGTTGATTCTACCATCATCATTAATCTGATGTCCACCATTACTATACAGTATTTCATTTTTTGTTACATTGCCTGATATAGGCTAAAGACTTAGTATTTTATAGACTACTAAAAACCCATCCAGATTTTTCTTGGTTTAAATTGAATGATGATTGACTGTGAGCCAGCAGTGTGCCCAGGTGGCCAAGAAGGCCAACGGCATCCTGGCTTGTATCAGGAATAGTGTAGCCAGCAGGCCAGGGAGGTGATTGTCCCCTTGTACTCTGCTCTGATGAGGCTGCACCTTGAGTACTGTGTTCAGCTTTGGGCCCCTCACTACAAGAAGGACATCAAGGCCCTGGAGCATGTCCAGAGCAGAGTCCTGTGAGGAGCTGTGAGAAGGGAACTGGGGTTATGTAGTCTGAAGAAAAAGAGGCTCAGGGGAGACTTTATCACAGTCTACAATTACCTTAAAGGAGGCTATAGTGGGAAAAATATAAGGAGAAATTTCTTCATTGAAAGGGTTTGTGAAGTATTGGAACAGGCTGCCCAGGGAAGTAGTTGAGTCACCATCCCTGGAGGTCTTCAAATAACGTGTAGTGGACTTGGCAGTGCTAGGTTAAAGTTTGGATCATAGAAATCTTTTCCAACGTAAATGATTCTATGGTGTGGTGGTTGCTGTCATCCAGTTGTGACTATTAAGGCAATTGTTGAACTAGAGATTATGCACCCCCATTAGGAGCTGAGATTCAGGACTGCTGGGTGAATACCATATAGTCCTGAGGATTTGCTACGTTCCTGCCTTTAATTTCTTCCATACCTCTTCCATAGTAACTGCAGGTTTACAGGTTCTTTGACTGGTCATTAACAAGGAAGAGATCTACCATGTAAATTTTCCCACACTGATTCAGCAAATTAATTGAGTTTCTCTTCAATAGCTGCATCTTTTCTGAGCCTTTACTGTACACATTTATTATCAGTTGGTCCTACAACCTGGCAGACTCAGACTTGCTTCTTGTGATGTGTCTTAGGAAAAATGTTATTGTTGGTTTTGATTCTTTTTGCTAGCAGTTTCTTAAACTTTTTCTTTTTTGGCCCATTTGATTTCTATTTACTGGGTCAGGAAACATGTACTTCAGTTCTGTTTACCTTCCATTACCTTTTGTCTTTCTTTCTTTGCTCTGTATTTATCATACTGTCTCAGTATCATCTGGCTCTTCTTGTGGCCTGTCACCCTGGAGTTGTTTTTCAGCAGGTATCTGCAAGTTTTGTCTTGTCTGGACAGGCTTTCTTCAGCCTCATGCCCTAGCTGAATCTCACCTTCTGAGATTTCTAGTGCCACATATTTCCTGCATGCTGACCATCTTTCTGGATCTGCATCTGTTTCTTTTTGCTACATAAGCATTACTTTCATCCCCTGCATATCTCTGTAGAGAAAAGGACAAAGGAAAATTCTTATGGAAGCTCCTCTGATGTTTATGAATGGCTTCTAGCATACTCATATGCCCTTTTCAGTTATGATTTCTCAATTAGCTATTTGCCTCGTGTTTGTTCATTTACTGTGTTCAAAGGTGCAAATATGCCATTGCTCCTTCAGCGTTGCTTACCCACACACACCAAGCAGCTCACAGATCTTGCTGCAGCATCCAAACCAGCCAGCCACCAAGAGACAAGCAAACGAATTTGCTTACAGACAATAAATATGTGTTGTTTCTCTTCACCGAGGATAAGGGCCAAAATAATCTGAGTGCTGGCTTCTGGTTGCTGAGAGCTATTTACTTTTCAACATTTAGAGATAACAGAAGCAAATCTTGTGGCATCTTCATCTCACTAATATGAAGCCTCTAAACATTTCTGGCTTTCATCTATATCGGTTTTGGAACATCTGGGTCGAAGATATGTTCATATCTCAAGACAGTGTGAGATGCACAGCATTTGAAGTTAGATTAAACTCTACTCTGAAAATTCTCTTAAGACATGGAAGTGCAAGAATTTTGGTAGGGTTAACAAAGGTAGACTGAGGTATTGTTGTATTTCATTAAGAATAACTGTCATTCAGAGAAAGACGTTTAGATCATAGAGAATATCCATGGGTATTGATTTTTGTCTGAATGTTGTTGTGAAGTACTTTCTAAAAGTTTTCCTATCAAATGCATGGATTAAAAAAGGTAGAAAATGTCACTGTTACATATAATTTCAAGCAGTTGCAGTCTGAGCTAATTATGTTTGATTTTAAAACATTCTTTGAACTGTTATTTTCCAAAGCCAGTTTTTATCTGTTCTTCTAAATAATATTTTAACTATATTCCAAACCTTACAGTGTTTCCCACCATTTCAGAGAACTGATACTTTCTATTGAGAGGCAGAGGCATTCACAATGTGCTAAATAAATCCCCTTGATTTATAATTGTTTTGATCTCTGAAGTTTCCACCAAGCAGAATCTTTTAAAAAATGGGACTGTTTACATTTGGGTTTGATTCAACCTGTGTGGTACTGGCAGCAGTACGAATGCTCATTTTTGGCAGAGCCTCTCTCTGCCTTCAACTTTTTCACTGACTCAGTTTTTCCATTCCAGCAGAGATATGTGTTGAAGTATCTCTGACTTGTGTAGTTAATTCCAGTGTTCAGCGCTTATATTTATCAGTCCAGGTGTTGAGCTATGCAGGCAAAATTTTTAGCAAAACATCTGAGAGAGAGAAATAATGTGTGATCCCTACATAAAAGGCAGCAGTAAAATGAAGTACACTTTTCGAGCCTGACCGCACTAAAACTTTTATGTCCACTTGTTCCTTGAGCTGTGTAATCTAAAAAGCTTCTTCCTGTAGTGTGAGACCTTTCATTATAAAAAATGAGGGAAAGTGACTTCAGAGCTAGGTTAGATACTGCTAGTGCCATAGTTCAGTTTTTGATTTTTGTCCTCAAAGCATGCTTTGTGCTTGCAACGTTTATAGCACAAAGATTAATCTGTGAAATTATGGCATGACTGTCATTACAAGCTCATGTAGTTCGTGAGTTAAAATTATTGCTCTTGTCAAAAGGGACAGCATTTACCTTTTTTCCCCTGAGGTTTTGAGTAACCTTTCTCCCTCTTTTGATTCTGCTGTTGGAAGGAAAGGAGATGTTAGTTCCTTTTGTATAAGGTGAATTATTTCTTTTAAAGACCACCCTGTCAGGGTGGGGGAAACTGCTGTTCTTGTGCAACTTTTTCTCATTCTGCTGATGAGAAATTTTAATGGAAGGCTTTTCCCTCCTTTACTACCATATATATATATTGCATAGTGACAGTGACATAACTTGTGGAGGTTTATTATATTGTTATATAAGATATGGGATAGCTGGGCAAAACATGGTACAGTAACCCACAGCAGAGGTGAAGAATCCTGAATCTGTTTCTAAAAATAGATACAGTGTAGGCTGTCATTTGTACTTGGTGTTTGGGCAAAAGTAAAACTGAAGCAAATGTATGACATTTCAGAGCTTGCATTTATTTATTGAATTTTTAAAACTATCCGTAAAATGCTCCAGATGCTTGTATTAGGCAGGAATTTAACTCTTATATTGATTCCTGAAAGGTAGCTGACATACTGCAATGATAAGGGTCTAAAATAATCACATTCAATAAGATTGAAATATTGACATTCAAATAAATGCATACAACTGCAAATAAACCTTGATTATTTTGCTTTTTCAGAACCTGTTTGACAGTAGATGGTACAAAGGGTCTAATTATCTGCAAATTTGAATGGAAACAGTTTCCAGTGAAAAGTTTGAATTCAAATTATTTTAAAATTATTTCAGCCTATCATACTGCATTTCTCCTAGATTAAATGTTCTAAAATGATAACATTATTTAAGCATTTCTTAGATCAGTGACTTTAATCATCCATCAGGAAGGTTTCTTACTATTATTAGAATCCGACTATGGAATAGAAGCTTAGGAGGGGAGGTGGTATAGGATGGGATTATGTTGCACGTCTTCTCCCAGACTGCTTGTTTGCTTTGTTACACTTCCTTGCAAGCATATTTTTAGGAGAAGTTGAGTGTACCAGATGATACTTTATCTAGTGCACATTTTAAAAGAACACAAAGTTAGATAAGGCAGATTCTTAATGCTCTATGTATATTCTTGTAAATTTGTACTGAGCTGTTTGATCCCACAGGAGAGCCTGGATTAAATGCAACTCTAAACAGTGCATGGTTTTAGGTCAGTCTCTGTGGGAGGCTGTGGGTCACTTTCAAGTTTCCATGCTTCATCTCTGGCAGGGAGGGTTTGGTCTGATAGAAACCATGCCTTCCTCTGTGTGCATAAAATTAGATTGGTTGTAATTACTCTGATACTGTGATAGGTGTGCAGTTCAAAAGCTCCTTACTTTTAAGGAGCAAAGTTGAACTTTCAGTGAAAGTCATCCCTTCATAACTAATGGATATGGTCAGAAATTTGCAGTCTGTAAGTCATAGGTCCTTAGTTTTGAACTGAGAATAAATACTCAGGAGATTAAAAATTGCTTTAGAACAGTAAAACAAAATATGTTAAATTGTTATGAGGAGTTTACTGGTGGAAAGTTACTTCTGATCAATAAACTCTGCTTGGTACAAGTTATATGACTAGATTATGGAAGAACTTGGTCAGTGCCTTGCATATCTGACTCAGGCATTTTAAAGGTAGTATGCTTTGACATGGCTCATGATAACAATGCATCTCAAGATTAAATTTTAAGTCCCTTCTCATAAGGGCACACCAAGCCCTTATTTAAAAGTTATGCTGGTATAATTTTTTGTGCCAGCAGCTCCTTATTACTGTCTTAAGAGCTTGAAACTGGTCTATTTCTAAAAGAGATGGACTCAATAGTTCAGTACTGAACAATTGGCAGTATTAATCCTGTGCCCTCTATAGTCTTCCTGTGAAAATAATTTTAACTGGGATATCTCTAGAAGGAATAGCACAGAATTACTTTTTTAATGAAATAATAGAAAATTTATTCTACATTTTTTGTTTCTAAATTTTTTTTTAGAGGTGATTAGTCAGTTTTGTTTATAAACCTTCAAACTATTTTGGGATGATTGACATTGCTCTTTGGGAACTTCTGCAGTTCCAGTAAACAGGTTTGTTTGTATGTCAGAGTTCAACTTACTAAAATTTACTCCAAAACCAATTTTAAGTAGTTATCAGTGCTAATCATGCATTTATTAATCCTGTTGGTGTCAGGTTTTGTAGAGTAGCATGGTAGTAACTCTTAATTTGTGTGTTACAGAAAGAGAAGGCAAATGACACAGTAGTTTTTGTGATTTTTGCATTAATTTTTCAAAAGATATATTTGGAAAAAATACAATTATAGTTGTCTATAAGCACAACTTAGCTTTTTAAGGGTTTACTGAAATCTTAGATTATTTCATGTTTATGTCTTAATTTTACGTGACAATTGAGAACAGTGAATTTCACTACCTAGAATCATCCAACAAATGTAAAATTTTATTTATTTTTGTGGAGATTATTGAACACTGGTCTGTTGAACTCAGGTATATTTTCTCACTTTCCTTAATTCCATCTCTGATCAGTCAATTTTTTGCTTCCATATGTCTTGTCATCCCACCTTTGAAGACACATTGGAAAAAAATATGACTTTCTATCACTTGGATAAAGCCATTTTTCCAAACAATATAATCTCTTTTCTGAAATAGTTCATCCCAGGGACAAGAGTGTTGATAAAATTCAGTGATATAGGAAAGTAGCTGCCAAAAGTTCCCAATTATTCTAATGGAGCTTTTCGCAGGTTGTATGGGAAACAAAAATAGCAAAGGCGTGCCTGCTTTAGCTAGTTACTAGTTCTGTCAGGTGTAGTGATACTTCTGTTATTATATAATGGAAGAGCAGGTATGATTTCACATGCCAACAGCTCCTTCTTACTCTGTTATTGCTGTCTGTGAGAGCTTGAAAGTGTTCTAAAAGAGATGGATTTGATAGCTCAGTGCTGAACAAAATCAGTGGCTGACATACACAGAACCCTAGAAGTTAGAGTGAGAAAAATGTAATTATCATTCAACCTATTCCACTCTACTTCTAAGATTATTCCTTTAAGTGAACATTATTGTCTTTGCCTTCCTTCTGTGTTGGTTTTAGTACTCTTGCCCATCTTGAATAGCTGACTTGATAACAGCTCATCTGAACAACATATTTGCTTTCTATACCCATCTATTTCTTATTTTCTTTCTTTGGGAAAGAAATTTTGTGCAATTAACTCTGCATATTTTTATTCATCTAATTCTTTCTGTTATGAACTAGGCCATTCTCCCCTTCTATTCAGACAGTACATATATTTTGTCCTAATTAATATTCCAGAATTAAGAGGAACCGCTTGGAGGCTCTCTGGCTCAGGCCTAATTATCGCCTATGTATTCCTGGGTAAGTGGGACATGAGAAATATCTTTTCAAATACAGAGACATAAAGAAATGTTCAGGGTTATTAGTAAAAAGCAACATTTTTTTCCCCTCCAGTTGTTTGTCTGAATCTCACTAATGTTCAATCACCTCTTATTTCATAAATCAAGGTCTTCCTTCATGTTGCCTTTTGGAAATGATATTCACTCTTGCTTCAGGTCAAAGTCCATCACAAAGTGCTACAAGATGGCAGACATAAGACAGCTTTCTCTTCACAGAAAAAAAAAAAATAATAAAACTACATTTATTTTAAATCAGATATTTTTTTTTTCATAAAAAGTTGTAGCACTGGTGAAGCCATCAAAGTGGTGTGACCGCAGGTGTAACAATCAAAAGGTGTAAAAATCAAAATCCACATGGTGCAGGTATGTAAGAACTGTGAGTAAGAGTTGTTTTCCAGAAGCAGAGTAGCTGTGTTTAAGATAGTACTTGCCAGCATAATTACGGATATGAAAGATCAGATTCGCTTGGGATAGGAACGTTGGGCAAAATAGCTCAGAGAGTGCTAATTTACAGCATGAGCTTTATCGCTGAGTACTTTGGTGTTAATTAGTTTTGGCTAGTACAGTCCTGTGAAGTTGGTCCAATATGTTCTTTTTGTTACTATGATTTTATCATTGGTAGCAGCATGTTTATTGTTTCTGTAAGCTTTAGAGTGCACTGTAAGCAAGTCGATATTCTTACACTTGTGTTCAGTCCAAGTTTGTCATCTCTGGGATTCAACTTTATTTGGTACCAAAGCTGAGTAGAAGGTACATGTAAAACTGACCAAAAGTCTCAATTAAATGTAGAGAGGTTTTGTTGGGTAAGATTGGGAAAAACTCCCTTAGGTTAAAATAACCACCTCTTTTTAAGGTGCAGGTCAATAGGTGTGAATGAGTATTTACATTATCTGCTAAGTGGGTAATTGGAAAAAAAGGTAATTAGGATTGCATTATGGGTGTCCTTAACTACACTGTTGGACACCTCTTGATGAGACTGTTGAGATAAAGCCTTAAGCTTAAGGAAATAAATGCCTTGCTACTAATAACTTCATGTTAGTTTAACTCAATAATGAATTTAGACGTGACTTGGGAAAACATTATTTTCCTTAGTGTTCTCTCTCTCTCTCTCTCTCTCTAAAATTTGAAACTACTTTTTTTCAAAGTAATCTTTTTGGTTATCTGTAGTCTTATTGAAAATGAACAGTTAGACCTGTGATCAGGAATGCCCTACGTACAGGAAATTGTAGGCAGTGTTATGTGATTGTCATCGTTCTGTTTAATTTGACAATCTCTACCAACAGTGGTGGATATGTTCCAAAAACTATGTGAAACAGGAGACTGAAAGTTTAAATGGACTTGACAGTATGTATTCTAAAACTGCTTTCTAACTGAACAAATAACTTAAACAATTAACTACAACCCTAGAAGATGTGAACTCAATTCTCTCTTCTAACTCAGATTTGAACTTGCATTTTCCTCACTACAGTTGAAGCCAAGGGATTCTTCTTGACAAAAAGAATGTTTATATATTCTTATATATATTCCTATATATATATATATACACATATATATAATATATATGTGATATATATTAATATATAATATACTAATATATATTTAAATATATATATAAATAATATAAATAAATAAATATTTAAATGTAGGAGAAGATCATAGGAAACTCAGATGCAAAAGATGCATCAGTCATGGATTTCACAATGGAATTGATTACCTGATAAGTTTCGAGGAGAAAGGTTTAAGTCCCACCCTGTCCTTGGCCTTGTAGTGATTTGCTTTGGTGCCTTGTTGGTTAGAGAGCTGTGCTTTGAATTCCAGCCCAGCTGCCTCATTCTCAACAGACATTTTAACTGAACCTTAATGATTCTGCTACTGATGGTAGTGCTTATTCTGTATGCTTGCATTCTTAGCTATGGTTCATTGCAGGATGTTAGAGGGACCAGCGTGGCCATTTATTTTTGTTGATGTTGTTGTTGTTGTTGTTTTATAGGAAGTTAAGCAGGAAAATTCTGAGACTGTGAAGATATTTTGTCTACTGAGTAAAACTTTGAGGATCTCAGCAGAAACTTGTTAAAATTGTAACTGACCACAACAGATTAATAAACTATCGCTTTTGGAAGATATTCAAGCTATACATAAAGATAGTTCTCCAGTGAAGAAAGGAATGTTTTTATTTGCATAGTTCTCATAGCAGATGGAAGTAGATTTGCAATATGCAGTCTATTTTCAGCTGTGTGGTTTGTTCACTGACTTAGCAAATGCTTGTAACCTGCCCTAAAATTGTGTTTTATGGAAAGTGAACAAAATCTCAGTTTTACATTCATTGTGTTCTTTCTTGTGTGTAGATTAGCACTGCCTCTTTTGCAGTCACTCTGAAGTACCCCAGCTTCCTAGCTTCTGTCCTTTAGTAGGGATCTGAGCCATGAGGTGGGAGAAGGATTAGAAAATAGAGTAAATGAAGCAAATTTTAATTTAAATTATTTCCCCACACTTTAAAAAATATATATATATTGAAGGTAAACTGCATCCTGGCAGGGGGATTACAAGCCAGGTGATATCAGGGATGTATTTTCCTGTAGACATTAGTCCAGGTTTAGCCAAATGATGAAGCTATGTAAGCATTTTTTTGTACATATGCTGTTGATGCTAATGAAAACTACAGCCCCCATGTTTTCAAACATTCCTGTGCACTGGTCATTCTTACTTGATCCTAGGTTCCAGATTTCCCTGTAGCTGTCACTTCCACACAGCCTTTAAACAGACCCCACTCAGGCTATTCTTTTTTGAAAGATATATACTCCAGGTAACACAGTTTCAGCTCATTCCACCCATTTGGTGTTGCTGAACATTGTGTAAATAGTTGAGAGGAGGCAGAATGATTTTCCTGTGCTCACAATCCACCTCAGCTTGCACATCTGGTGTCAAGAAGAAGGGAGGATAAGAGAGAAACATATTTTAATTGGAAGGGTGGAGAATAAAGGCAAGGCAAGACTGAATGTTTTAAGAGATACCAAGACAAAAGTCTGGGAGCAGAACAGCAGCAATGAACTTTACTTTTTATGGGTCTGGCACAGGTGGGGATCATGGGGTCCACAATCATTTTACAAGCCTTAGTAGCATGCAGCACTAGACAAGCAGTCCAATTAGTGCTGTTCCCAATAGGTCCTGTGGGATGAAAAAGTGAGTCATCATATGGTATTCAGCCACTTCATGCAGAAGGCACCTCAAATAGGGTCCACAGAGGAGCCTTAATTATTGAAGTTCTGACACTTGGGTGAAGTATTTGGATTTTTAAATAGAAATTTCATATAGCAAACTATATTTCATTCCTATTTTCTTGAAAAGTGATCTAATGTAAAATTAATCATGAGATGGCTCAATTAAATATAGTCTACTGCCCACAGCTTTTGCATTTAGAATGGGACAGATATTGTAATATCCACGTAATCTCTGAATGTGAGAGGGCACTTCTACCCCTAGTGAGAGAATTCAGAAGCTCTGTCAAGTACTTCATAAATATAGCTGAAAACACTAGTCACATTTTTAATCTTTCTGAAAGATCTAAAGCATTTAAATTTAAATTTGCAGTTCAGATGATGTATCCCCACTTGGCAATTGTAAAATAGGCCTTCTTTTTAATATTCACTCCAGGGATATAGTGAGCAAAAGAAGATTAAAGATGTGGTTTTAAAATAAGATAGGAGGTTTTTGAGGGCTGTGCTTTGTAGATGTGTTTAGGAATATTCTCTCTAATCTACTGAGAGAATGTTTTACTACATATAAAGTATATTTTAAAGATGTGATTTAGAACAACGAACACACATTTTATATAAACATGTTCTATCCAGGAAGGATCAAGTATTATCTTGAATTGATGAATTTATTATCATGACAATAGCATAAAGCATAATGAAGAGGTAAGACAGGAAGAAGAAAGTCTGAAGCATTAATCACTGCAATTCAGAAGTGAATTGTTTTATGTATTAGTGAAGTTTTATAATGAAGATCGAATTTTTTTAACTGGCTGAGTATAAAAAAAGTGTTGATTTGCAATCTCTGCAGCATAAATAGTACATTTCTTCATCAGTCAGCAATATTTTTATTACTATAATTATACTCAGAGGCAGTAGGATTTTAGGCATCTGATTTTATCCAGATGATAATTACATATTTATTAATCAAGTTCCTAATGTTTATTTTGAAACAAGGCATTCCTACGCATGCTCGTGCGTGCAGGCACATTCAAGGCCTACCAGGAGCTAGAAGTGTATACTATAGCAAGGAAACATGGCATGTTGTTATTATTTTTTAAATGGATCAAGCATCTGACTTTTCAACTATGGTTATTTCCTAGATGGATGAAATACTTTATTATTGGTAACAGTGACTGTTCATCATGACATATTGAAGGGTAAAGTGGGAACAAATGCAAAACTACTCTTTTTCGCTCAAACTGGCAGATATAAATAGAAGTATCTGTGAGGTGGATTATGTTGTAGTTATGCTATCTTTCCCACTAGCTGGAGATTATTGGCATATTTCAGTAAAGAATAAACTAAGATGCAATATTTTTAGTATAACCAAGTAGTTATAGGATGCAATATTTCAAGTATAATGAAATAGCCAGAAACAGTTCTATTAAAACTAATGTAGCAGAAAGGAGTTTTAAAAGTCAGAAAAAAAAAATGTTTTCTCTTTAAAATTCTTGTGAAATTTGCCTAATGTGATCCTTAATTTTTAGTCTTTTCTCCACCCTGGAATCAACATTACTATCAAGTCAGCAAATATTAGTGGCTTCAACTGAACCCCCTCTCCTTTTTTTTTTTTTTTTTTTTTTTTCTCTTGTTGACTGTCCTCATTGAAAACAAGATAAAATGATAAATAGCAGTTTTTGAAACTCAAGTGTATCTCTACAGAGACACACTCTTTCAGAAATATAGTAGCCCAAGGCGAGTATCTGCAGGAGTGTAATGCATATGGATTCACAGCTTTAGTTCATAAGATCTTAGTGTGATTCTGCATTTTTCTCCAACAGTGTTTTATAGCTTTTATTTTGTCTGTCTACTAATTTAATTCTTCTCAAAGGTTTTATCTGTTCATTCTACTAGATTTTCCTGCCCATACCCTGGGATACGTAAATAGCTTTCTATGTAGCTTTTTAGATATACTATTGGAATTATTAATGCTTTCATTGTAAGTCAGTGGTATTTATGAGATACTTATAGAGTGATTTATCTCTTTTCAAGTATCAACAAGCTACCAGGTTTAGAAAGTATTTATATTTCTTTTTCTGCATCTGTGATTGATGACAGGACCATGGATGCTGTGCTCTGTGTGGGGGAACACTGTGTCTGGCCAGATCTGGAGATACAGATCTCAGTCTCTGTCATCTTTTGTGAGAAGATTTGGGAGGAGTGAACACACATGATCAGATTTGAAAGAAAGAAAAAGTGGTGGGGAATTCTTCATCTTAAGCTTGAAACAGAGGAAAGATTCTAGCTCATGGTGAACTTTTAGGCTGAATATGTTTGTGTTTTTTGTTTGTTTGTTTGGTTTTGAATGTTGTATTAGTTGGAAGACTTCTATGCTTTTGCTATTCCACAACCAATCTTTAAAGAAAACACTTATTTAAAATATGTATTCTATTCTCTGGCATGCAGAGTAATTCTGCAGTGTTTCAGATTTATTTATTTATTTATTTATTTTGGTAACTTACTCATGTATGTATGAGAGTTTTTTGAGCAAGTTCACAGATGATAACAAATTGGGTGTAGCTGTTTGTAGCTGTTGACTGTCAAGAGCGGTGAGGCCTTGCAGAGAGATTTGGACAAATTAGGGAGCTGGGCAATCACCAACAATACAAAGTTCAACAACAGCAAGTGCCAGATTCTGAACGTGGAAAGGGGCAACCCTGCTTATACGTACAGACTATGGGAAGAGATGCTGGCAAGCAGCCCTGAAGAAAGGGATCTGGGGGTTTTAGTTGACAGCAAGCTGAATATGAATCAGCAGTGTACCCTGACAGCCAGCAGGGCCAACTGTACCCTGGGGTGCATCAAGCACAGCATTGCTAGCCAGTCAAGAGAAGGGATTGTCCTGCTCTTTTCTGCGCTGGTGCTACCTCACCTCAAGTGCTGTGTACAGTTTTGGGCACCACAGTATAAGAAAGATATAAAACTGTCAGAGAGTGTCCAAAGAAGGGCAACAAAGATGTTAAAGAGTCTAGAGGGGAAGACGTAAGAGGAGTGTCTGAAGTCACTTGGTTTGTTCAGCCCAAAGCAGAGCAGGCTGAGGGGAGGCCTCATGGCGGCTTGCAGCTCCCTCACGAGGAGAGCAGAGGGGCAGGCGCTGAGCTCAGCTTTCTGGGGACGACAGGACCTGAGGGAACGGCATGGAGCTGGGACAGGGGAGGGTCAGGCTGGGTGTTAGGGAAAGGTTCTGTACCCAGAGGTGGTCAGGCACTGGGACAGGCTCCTCAGGGCAGTGTTCACGGCACTGAGCCTGCCTGAGTTCAAGAAGCGTTTGGACAGTGCTCTCAGACATGTGATCTGATTTTTTTTTTTTTTAATATCTTTTTTGGATGGTCCTTGTGGGTCCCTTCCAACTTGGATATTCTATGATTGTACGACGTATAAAATATGTGGTTTCTGGTTAATTATATTGAAAGCTGAGTTTAAACTAGACTGAGTAGGAGCCTGGAACTTAGGAAAGTATAGAGTTTGTCTTTGTGTCTGGCTGGGAGAAACAGTGTGTTTAGTTAGGGTTAAGATATATATTACCATAGTATGTGTACTTCAGTATTTCAGCAAGTTTATCTGTGGATAGCTATAATAAAGTTATGCTGTGGTACAGCCTGTTTTAAGGAGTTTGATTCATTTAACAAAGAAAAAACAAAGGCTAAGGGCAAAAATAATGACTTTTGAAAATAAAAGTACGGGTAAATGAGGGAAAAGGACTGTTTAAAGTTTATAAATTCAGAGCTATAACAAAACGTAAGTGTAACAGGTACTGAACAAACCTGTGGTTTCATTTTCACTCTTACAATGACAGGCTTGATATTCTGAAACATTCTGCCAATTGGAAAGTGAAAGGAAGAAATTCAATTAATATTTTAAATGTTTCATCAATTTGTGAATGACAGTGATTGTTGTCATTACCTTTCTTTCAGTAGCAAGAGTTTGGACTAGAGGACCATGGAGATTTCATCCAGCTTTATGCTTCTATTTAAGAAAATGAATTCCTAACAGCTACTCAATTATGAAAATGACTGTACCAGACTGCTCATCATATTTCAGAGTATGCATGTTAAAAAGTGTTTCTCAATGACTGATGAAGATGTTCAGTGGAGACCTAATTATTATCTGAGATGTTGAGGGAAAATAATTCAGTGTCAATTAACCGAATTCTGCAGTGATGCTGGTGTATACTATTCAAAAGGAAAAACTTGCTGTGCTTGCAAACTGGTTGATAATGCTGTAAAAACTTAGATCAGCAAAGTAAAACTCTTAATTTTAAAGACAGTAAAGAGTTTGTTATTAATGGGAACAGCATTTTAATGCAAGATTATAAAGGTGAAATAAAGCATTTGCAGAGCTATTCAATCCTTTAAAATTGCAAAGTAAAATTATAAAACTAATGTGCATTAAAATATGTAGGTTTGCTAAAAAGTATAAGAAGCAGCAGCTTCTCTCTTAAGAATTCTGTATGACATTTCCTATTTTTCACTTTTTTTTTTTTTTTTTTTACTGCAAAATTCTTGTTTTATACTATGATTGTTAGTTATTCACTGCTGCTTTAGTCCTTTCCCATTACTTCATTCAGCAGTGGAATTACCTGTTCCCTGTATTATTTACTCTGAATTATCCTCATTTCCTTTTCTTTACTATCTGCAAAAGAAGTTCCCACTGAACTGCAATGTCTCTGGGCTACTAATACTGAGCAGTGGGGGTCTGGAATGAGTGCTGTTTAGTTAAGTGAAACCAAAAATCTTGGATTCTTCTAGCCTGGAGGCTGCTCTTGGGAGAAGACATCTTCCAGTCCAATAAGCCCCCCATCTGGTTGTTCTTTTACCCTCCATGCCCCTCACAGATGTAGTCTCCCTCCCTCGACAGCATTTGGTGCTTTAACAGTTGTTCTGTGACTCTTCCAAGCGATGCTGTGCCAGATGGAAGGATTTGAGAAACGGATCATTCTCACTCTTGCTACTCTTTTTTTGGACTGGAATGCAAGACATGCTGTAAATGAAAACAGTATTAAACACTTTGCATAGTGTACCTGTTAGGTAATTCATCTTTTGCTAATTGGATGAACTCTTTGGATCAAGATTTTTTAATGTAAGTAATAACTGCCAGCTCTTATTTTATTGCTTTTCATTGCTTAAGGCAAATATATTATTTTGATATTTAAATAATTGGCAACAGAAAGTTGCCAGTTACTAGAAAAATTACAACAGTGAATCATCAAGTCAGACAATCATTTTTAAAAGGGTTGGAGGGAGAGATTTGTTACAGATCTCCAGATGTTATTTTGTTCATGTCCCAAAAGAAAATATTAGCAGTGCTAAATCCTGAGCAAGCTGGCCTGAACAGGTAATATTGCTCAAATATTGATAATTAGAAATACTTCCTGATGTTTTCTAAAGTGCAGTAAACCCTCTCCATTGAGTCCATGTGGTAATTGGAGCCATTCTGCAGGGTACCCAAGAGCAGTGTGATTCAAAGCAGAGCTGGTGGCTCTGTGTCAGCACTGCTTACATTTTTGTACACTGAGACATGCAGCCTATACCAACCCATGTTGTCTGCTGGTTATCCGTGGTTGTGCTCACCAGTGCAGTTATAAAGAGGGCAACCCTGCAGGTAGTAGAGGTATCATGTGCCTGAATTGAGTACAAAGCAAACTGTGTGATGGGAAGTGCTTCACAAAGCCCAATTAATTTAAAAATTGTGTGTAGATAAAGATCTTCCCATGGTAGGAACAGACCTTGTCGCCTGATTGTTTTTTCATGGCAATTTATTTTGATTAACTGAAGATTACAAGAATGTGGAAACAATAGGCATTATAATTGCTAAGTAGTATTTTGGTTGTTAAATGGATAATATTTTATAATTGAAAGTGGTGGAAATATACTTAACAAAAAAGCGTATTTTATCACAGTAAGCATTGAAAGTTAAAGCCAAGCAGTATAATATAGCTATTATGTATAGTTCTATAGTGTCTGTTTTTGATTCTAATGCTCAGACATAGTATGCTTTTCTTTTAATTTTAAATACCTACCTCACAATATACACATGCCAAGTGATTGATGCCTTTTTTATTTAATGAGTATTTATAAGGCTCATCTGTGAACAATCTGATCTATCAAGCATTTGCTAAACAACTTCTCAATAAAAGCCTTCTAAACTTGGTTTTAGTGTATCATGTTGAAAGTATACCAAAATCATCATGGTGGGGACTTTCTGCACGGGCAAGGCTATACCAGAAGCATATCAATATCTGCATTAACTTTACCACTGAGCTTGAATATTACATGTGCCATTGTTTGGAGAGCACAGCTCCGAGTTCTAAAATACGTCAAGTTGTAGAAGCAAATGTGAGGCTGTGAGCTTGATTCCACTCTTGCAGCGATGTGTGATCAATTGAAAACTGTTACAGTGATATAACACTGGTTTATATCTAGCCAGAACAAGATTGAACATCTGGAATGTTAAGTTAGTGCTGCACTATTGTGTGCAAATACCTTACAAATCATTACTGTGCCCAGGTTAAGCACACTACCAACAGCTATTTCAGGAAAGCTGAGATTTTATTTTTGTGTAGAAAATCAACTTGCTTTGAAAGCTGATGGTTCCAAAACCTTTGGTGTTCATAACTCCATCCCAACAGTATCTGAAACAGTGTTATTGGGGATATGGAATGATCGCAGACAGCAAAACTAATTGGGTAATTGGGTAATTAATATTTAAAAAATAAACTAATATTAAACTAATAACACTAACATCTTTGTGTGATACTATAGGATGAGATTACCAAAGGGGAATTGTTCAGTGATGCATGGTATCTCCACTGATACCCAGATTTGCACTGCAAATACCATGTTTAAAAAACAGGTAGGCCCCCAACTTAAACAGGCAGGACTGTGTGTGAGATGAAATGGCAGAGTTAACATCAGCATGAAAACAGTGTTCAAAGTTAAAAGAGGGGCAAAAACTGCAAGATGTCTTTTAAGAGAACGTTGAGGATATGCATGTGTTGATTTCACTAATGCACTGAGATGTATGATACAGCTGAGAGTGATGCACCTTAAGAAGTATAATAAGGTTCAGTGTGATGTATACTGGCTTTTTGCTCTCAGTTCTGCATCTTTCTGTAGTTCCAGGTCACAGAATCAAGGAGTTGTTCAGGTGGGAGGGATGTCTTGAGGTCATCTAGTACTTTGAGTGTCTCCAAGCATGGAGACTTCACAGCTTGTTCCAGTGTTGGATGACCTTCACAGTAAAGAAGTGTTTTATTGTGTTCAGATTGAGTTTTCTGTTTTGTTGTTGGTGTTTTTTTTTTTTTTTTTTTAGCTTGTTTTGTTTTTTAAATTTGAGCCCCTTGTCTCTTATCCTTTCAGTGGTCACTACTGAGAAGAGTCTGACTCCTCCATCTTCATTCCCATCCATCAGATATTTCCACACTTAGATCACTTTGAGCTTTTTTTTTCTCCGAGCTGAAGAGTCCCAGCATTCCCAGTCTCTCCTCCTATGTAACATGCTCCAGTCCCTTAATCTTTGTATCCTTTGATCTCTGTATCCTTAGGCTGTATTCATTCCAGTAAATTTGTGTCTATCTTGTACTGGTGAGCCCAGAACTGAACACAGTGCTCCAGATGTGGCCTCTCTGGTGCTGAGCAGCAGGGATGATTCATGATCCTTGACCTGATGGAGATGCTCTACCCAGTGTAGCCCATGTAGCTCCTTCTTTGCTGTGAGGACATATTGACTCCTGTTCAACTTGCAAGGTCCTTCTCTGCAAATCTGCTTTCAAACCAGCCTGCAGCTTGTGCTGTTTTATGTGGTTGTCCCTCCCTAGGGGCAGGACTTTGCAATTCCCCCGGTGAACTTGATGAGATTCCTCTCAGCCCTATTGTCTACCTTGTCCTGCTGCCTCTAAATGGCAGCACTGACAAGCAAGCCCCCCTGTGTGCTAAGTTAATCATAGGAATGGCTAGGATAGAGAGTTATTTTCAAAAGGTGCTTTTAAAATAAATTTGACAATCAAAGCTATAGAGTGAAAACCCAGAAGAAACTCTTTGGTATGGTGAAAGAGAGAAGTGCAGGTTTTCATCCCATCATTTGAGCATATTAGAGAAAATTGAAGACATCATAGGTCTTTAAGAAAGTATTACTTACTTGTAACACTTTTGCCCTAAGTAAAAGTAAGTAAGTAAAGACAGTAAGTGAAAGTAAATTGAAAACACACCTGCAAGACAAGAAGCATGTGTAGGGAGATACAAGAAAGATAGACTTCTTTATGTGAGAAGCGATTATAATTGTCAGAAGTAAAATCAAAAAAAACATTTTTTAGATATCATTTATAACAATTTAAATCTATCAAGGTATATCGTAATTTTCTCTGCCTGGGAGATAACCAATACAGAATTGCATACAGTTTTTTAATGCAACAATGTTTTTGATATGCATTGTCTTTAGTGACTATTCAAGTAATTTCAGGTTAGGTGCTGTTTTTATGAAAAATAAAAGTCCATAGGACTTGGTTTAGCGTTTTGCTGCTTATATATCAAATCAAGTTATGTTCTTCTTCAGAACAGATTTTTTAAAATCCTTCTCTCCCACAGAAGAATTTTTCTCAGATAAATGAGCTTCTGCAACAAATAGAAAATGTTTTATGGAGTATGAAAAACAAACAAACAAACATTCCTTTCTATATTATGATCACTTCATTTGTGCATCCAACTATAATAGACAGCCAAGTTGTAGGCTTCGATCTGAAGGGAGTGAAGGAGAAACAGACTTCTTGATTTAGTTATCCATTGTTTTACATGTAGTGTTTGGTAGAGTAAGCCAGACAACTTAGAGAAAATGTATAAAGATTTAGCAAGTTTTAGGCCTAGATATTCTGAGTTTTAGCAGTTTGGTGCCTAAACAGAGTATCTGAGGAGCATGGTGTCAAAAGTGTGCATCACTTGTGGGTGTCTTTAGATTTTGAAAGTTATGCTTCTGGACTGGAGCACTGTTTTCTTGTCCATCATTGACTGAAAGTCATCAAGCCCTTCTACAAATCTACGTCCAAATCTCATATGTTTTTGAAACCTGCCATCTGATTTAAGAGTGAATTTTAGTATCTACTTCATGAGCTGTTCTCTCATTGTCTGGTTTTGCAGTTCTTAATTTCCTGTGGATTGTGTCAATCTGGTTGTCTATATTTAATCCATAACAGGATGTGCATTTCTCTGTATACAGCTTGTTGTGATAGAAAAACTGAGGATGCATTTCATCTTTCATAATACGATTAGATAGAAATTAGCCTTTATTTAAAAGTACTTAATTCAATTAGCCATCAAAAAAGCCATCTGTGTTAGAACAGAGACAAATAAACTTCAGAAAAGGAATTGCTGGAAGCTGAAGAAATGAGCAACTGGATACTAACAGAACACGGTTGACAGCCAGAAGGCTTGTGTGCTGATTGCTCTGTTTTCCTCTCATACCTTACCATTTATTCAGATATAAGGTTGGTTACTTGCCAAACCCTCATTGCAAATGGTTGAAACTCAGCCACAGAGCCAAAATGTCAAAAATATACCAGCCAGTAGCATTTTATGCTCTGCTCTGTCTTACATGATTGAGCCAGGACATGAAAAGAGAATCAAAATCACCCATTAATTTCTGCTCAAACTGTGATTTTCTTAGAAGCTGGGAATTACCTGAAATCTCATTTTTGCAATCTATTTGCTTCTTCCTAACTTAGTAGCAAAGAGAGGACAAATCCTTGTCCTCCCTGACTACTCCTTTGCCGTTCCTGTTCCAAAGGAATTGTTGCCAGCTGGCACAGATTGGAAATGCACAATTGTAAACTAGAATGAAGCAAAAATGAAATGTTAATGAATTTTATTGGTTCTTAGGTGTCTTTTCTTTTTCTTTCTCTTGCAATGAGTCTTTGTGACATTGCTTATCTGACATGCCAGATGCCAGTGAGCTCTATGTAAATGGTAAGAATTTGTGTTCTTTATGGAAGTGAAGCAACTTATGTGCTGCAGGGGAAGTGGAATTAAAGGTATGCTACCACTTCCTTGAAATTCCACTTTGTCTTAATAATGGGAGAAAAGCATTTAAATGCTAATAAAATCCTGAGGCATTGTTCAGAAAACATTCAAACCTAAAAGCAGTAAGGCTTTTATAGTTTAGAGAACCAGATTGTTATAAGGCAAGCAAAAATGGCAAAAAACTTTTAGTTATTTATATCTGCAAATATCCGTATTTTCCATGTCTAGTGCCAGTCACTCTTAAACATTATTAAGCTGTTAACTCCTTAAGTAGTTTCAGGAATATTAGCTCAAGTTTTATTAATTCAATTTATTAATTTTATTAATTCAATACTTTGATGAATTAGGTGTTTCACTTACGCAACTAGAATAGTCTATGCAGCTAGTAGAGTTTTTTGGAAAATGAGACAAAACTAAACAAAAAACATTAAAAATAAGAGCAAACTAAAAAATGATTGTTTCAGAGAATGAAAAGAAATTAATGTGACACAGCCTTTGTAAAATCATCTAATATGTAGACGGAATTTTTGTATACTAAAAAACAGACTAATTCAGAAATCCACTAAAGTAGTATTTTTTTTTCAGCTTTGTAAAAAAGTGTTGTCTTCAGGTTCATCTGGCTCTTCATGCTTTGCCTGTACCTGAATAAGTAAAGCATGCAAAATTAGTATTATAACAATCTCTTGCTATTTCTTTATTTTGATATTGTTATTTTAAACAAAGGTTTTGTAGCATTGTAACACTTTCATCACACTAGACTCTGGGGATCCCTTATAGTATGCAGAAAGATATTTAAAAATATATATTTTATATATTTATATATTTATATTATTTATATATTTATATATTTATATATTTAAAATCATTTTCCTGAATATGTCAAATCAAATTATTCCATAGGATTTGTTAGGGATAATCTCTGAGTTTGTATCAATTTACTGTGGTAGTCCTTTATCAGTAAAAGTGCAGTTGTATACCTTCTCCCCCCAAATACTATCACAAAGGTATGTTTTTGGACATGGGAAAAAATATTAGCAAGAAAATCCATATGAAATAGTTTTGGTCCTGTATTCAAAAGTTGATGTTATTCTTACTATGAATAAATTAATCTATTAACCTATTTAAGTATGAACACATACACATGGTTGGATATATTATCCTTATCAGTAAATTCTGCTGCCATTCAATACATGTACCCCAGGAAGCTGTAGTTCATTGCTACTTTCAACTCCTTTCAGGTTAAATAAAATATGAAAGAGTACCTCTGACTGGGGTACAGGCCAGATTTCTCACTTTTTACGTTGCCTTTGGAATCCGATTCCTACTTTTATTTATGTAATTGGATTATACAGTTCAACCATTTAAACTGCGCAGTACAGTCCTACCTTCTGTTTTTCATTCATTACTTTTAATGTGATGTCTCAAGCCACAGTTGCAAAGCAGAATTTTTAAAAGAAAGTTAAGCTTTGAGAGACCAGTAGACAATTAGCACCAGTAGTGAACAAAATGTATTTTCAGTAAACATCATTCATGCTGATGTCTCCCATTTGATGAACTAACATTCAAAGATGCATAAGCAATTCTTATAGTAGGAACAAAGGTGTGCATTTTACATGTTTTATCAAGACCAGTTCAAAATATTTTTGAAGTACAGATACTGATCAATAACGCTCTCTATAAAGATAAAGCCAGTAATAGATTTAGATTCCTAGCTTAAGTACAGTATGGACATGTTTGTGACAAATGAGGAACTCATATCAGAAGTATTTATACATTTCCAAGATAGCTGATGTTTATGGTATACTGTCAGAGTCTTGCAATGCATTTGCCAGAAGCCATCCTCAGTTATTGCACCTGAAGTACATGACTACAACCCTCATTTGTGTGACTTTACAGAGTATACATCTACCTACAGTAAGGTTGATTGACTTAAAATTTTTGCTGAATTTTGGATGTGTGTCTCTACATAGGGTGGGAATCACAGCCATAGCTTTTTTCACCACTGTTTTGGTGACTTCTGATGCTTTTTATGTTTATACATTTCTTGCAAAAGAAGGAACTGTTTCCAAAATAAATTTTAGAATATTTCACAAGTAACAAACCTTAACTACAATTGCAACATACATAGCAGTTTGTACTGCTATGTATGCTATTTGTACGACCCAGTAAAGTCTTACTCAGATACAAGGATTCACACACTAGCTTTGTAATGAATCCGTGTGAATATACTTCTTGAATTTTGACTGTTTGGTCAGGAATTAGCACTGTTTTGTAATTTTGAACTTTTTGAAATGTTGTTTTCAGATTGTAAATTAACGAGTCAGATATTATTAGTGTATGATCTCTAAACAGTGGGTGCTGGCAGAACCTCACAATCATGCAGTACTTTTGCATTGCAACATTTATGACAATCTGTTCTAGTTTTTATCTGAACAATATTTTTGTTTGTCTCATAGGTTAAGAAATTGAAAGCAAACTGATAGCAATTGCCATTATAAATAGCTTTAGGGTTCCTGATAAAATTAGTGTTCTGGAGCTAGTGTGCAATGAGATCATTCACAAAGAAATAATGTAGCCTTTTTTCTTTTATTTCTAAATTTATTTTCAATTTTATATCAGTAATATAATCCAGGCATTTTAGTCCAAAACAGTACTTCTTGTGTGGTAAAACTCAATAGGTATTTAGTCTCATGCCTACTAGAGGCAAATTATAATTGTCTTGAAATACAATGCCTGTCATAACCTATTAAAGTTTATGTATTATCTATTGTGTAAATACAGTATTGGCTCCTTTAAACACATACTAAAGTCACACTAGAAAGTAACATCACTGTGGTCAACACTAGGACTTAGAAAATTGTATGGTCTGTGGCAGCTTTCTCAGAAAATTATCAGTTAAGCACATTGAAGGATTTCTTCTATTGACTGATTTGGCTTTATAGCTCCTGGTGTTTGCTGATTGCAGAATGTGAATTACACAATCATTCTGGTTGCCACATACATTTCCTCAATAAGGAAATAGGTGAAGAAGCAAAGATTCTTATACAGAGCTTTTTACACAGAGTGAGTCTAGAAATGTTTTTGGAAGGAAGGTTTTGGCCTAATTACATTTTATATTATGCTCTGCATTTTAAAATATTTTGTTTCCAATAACTGGATCAAATTTTAGAGAGAAAAACCTCCCTGATTAATCATTTTAAATGCTACTACAAAATTATTAATATTGCTCCTAATTGATATTTGTGTTACATTAATGGAAACCAGTCTTTTAACCATCTTATGTAACTGCATTTGTTCTTTTAAGTTTGGTTGAACAAATTAATTCTAGTGTATGTTCATAAGGCTATTAGATCGAGCATGAACAAAGATGCAAAACTTAAAATTGACACTTGAAATTTGCATCCTACTAACAGAAACCAATAAATTGTATTGAAAATATTTGGAAAAAAAGAAAAAGACATCAAATGTGCTAGTGTCATTCAGAATAATACTCTTGGTATGTTGTATAAGCATTACCATGAAAGATTTCACTTCTGGCTTTAGACCTAATGATTCTTCATAAAAAAATAAAAACATGTATCTTCATAAAAAAAAACATGTATTTTGAAAAGACAGGTTTTGAATTCTTCGGAAAAAATGAACTAGTCCTTTGTATTGTCCAGTATATTGGTAAGGAGAGCAAAGGCTTGAAAATTATTTCAAAACATTAAGGAGATTGGAAAACAGAAAGATTTTTTTCTAATACACGTTTCCATTGTAGTTTATGTAAAAATACATGGTGCAGCATCAAGATTATAAGAAAAGGAAAATAACTGAGGCGTGCCGACAAGAATATTTTTCTGATGAAGATTAGGGTAAAAAAAATCAGGAAATCCTTCCTGCTAGTGTCAGATTTGGTTAAAGGAAAGGATATGTGGAAACCGGTGGGAATTAATCAAAAAGCAGGAACAGAGAATGAGGATTTTTAAGTCCCATCATTGCACTGGAGTTAGTCCATAGACAGTCCAAGTAAAAGAGAGCTTGTGTTTTGTTAATGGACCTTGAAGCAACTTGTAGTTCTGTTAGATTTGTTTGACTGAAACCCCATTTGAGCCTGTGAAAGGGTACTTAGTAGCAAAAGTTAACGCAGAAGTTCCTAAAGGGTAAACTTCAAGAAAATAATAGAAAGTTAATCTCCATAGTTAATGTGAAGGAGACATTGTGACTGGGGACATGAGGAGTGTTAAGAGATGAGGCTGTGGCACAAACATACTGCTGCAGACATAGCTGTGTGTACTGAATAGACAGCAGATTTATGGAACTAGAGCATACAGGATAAAAGCTGAGGCCGAGAGTAGGCACAAGGGAATAGTTTGTTGAAGACAAAAGAGATGTTGAGTCAAGAGAGGAATTAGTGGAAATGGAGTTTGAGATTGCTTCTTTTGTCCAGAGGAAACTTTTAAAGCATGGCCATAAAAAGCCAAACCACACATTCATCTAATCAATACAGGCTGAGGAGATGAACAATGTGAAATCATTGCCCATGTAAAAAGATACATGCAGTTAAAAATGCAGCTGTGAAATTGGAAGTGAATACTGAAGCTGGGAGGAAAAAAAAAGTGTGTAAAAGAGAAAAAGTAGAAGTTGTGCTTTCTAAATGAAGCACCAGGAGACTTGTTCTTAGCTAACACCTAACTTATTTGAGCAGCTAAATGAGTTTTATATCTGGACAAGGCTTAAACAGAGCTCCATTCCTTTTCTTTTTAACCAAACAAAGTTCTAGCATTGCAATTCTACAGCCTACAAGAGCTGAGCTCACACAGTGTTTGTTGAGGATCATGTTATGGAGGGTATCTGTGATGTCCAGTGTTCTCACCACTTCACAACTCTACCACTTCATAAGGGTTATTTCCTCTGTAGATATGAATATCAAGAGAATCCAACAAATATCCAGGATCTATAATTATTAACTTCTGTCAGAACTACTACCAGGGTGAAAACTAGTGTTCTGCTTACTTTCATTTTTGATGGTTATATTTAGAAAATAATCCAACAAATTTGTTAAGCCCTCTAAACTATTCCTGTGACTGTTTTAAATGTTATTACCAGTTGACATTTTAAAAATGCTTTAGAGATCCTGCAAGTGAATTATACAGATATTTTCTTAGTGTCCAGCATGGTGATTCTTGCATCACTTCCAGATATTGGCAATAGTTGTATCTAGCTGAATATTTATCTGCTAAGGAAAGCTGAAAAATATTAACATCACCACATGCAAGCAGTCTACAAGACACTGATTTTGCCTCTTTTCCCTTTCTGTCTTGAAGAATGGATTTATTTATTTATTTATTTTTATGAGAATGCCTAATACCCATTGCCATGGAGATAACACTGATCACTTTTTCTCAACCCTTTGATTTCAGTTAGCTTTGCATGATCCAAATTATAAAGTGTGGAGTAAGTGATGCGGTGAACTCTTACACATTGTGTTTAGTCATGACCTTAGAGACTTTAATAAATAGTCTGTTAATCAAATATCTATTATGACAGAATATAAGGGAGAACTGAACTTATCTTTGCAGTCAGTCACAGACATACCTGAAGTTGCAAGTATACACAGGATGGTTTCGGGATGTTTTGAAAGGAAGCTTTGGTAACCATTTATTTGAAAGTCTTAAAAGTGGTGGAACATAGACTTCTGTTATGCAACTCAAGATACAACATACCTGAGTGCTAATCTCATAAAAAGAGATGTGTTCATAGCTAACAGAATATTTCATCTGTTTTATTTCTAATAAAACATCTTAATTACGGAGTACGATTAATCCATCTGCCAAAGCAAAACTGGTTGTGTTCCTTTATTTCTTTCAGCAAGAGATACTGAAATGAGGGACTAGTTTTAAAATAGCCTTTTTTTTTTTTTTTTTTTTTTTTCCTAAAGCACAGAAACAAGTTTTTGATATTTCACAAGAGTTTTATCACTTGGATATATTTTCATTTTGAGTGCCTTTGTTTCTATATAGACAGGCTATTGTGTTACATGGATTGTGCTGTTATTAACTGGCAGACAGAAAGAAGCCTGTCTTGGCAAACCCTGATTTTTATATAAGACAACATCTGTGAGATCTGTCTTTGTGGTGTAGCTGAACTCTTGTAGCTTAAAAGAAAATAAGAATCTAAAAGTAAGCACATCTGTCTCCTTAAAACTGGGAGGTATATACATTTCCTAGTGAGCCCTAAGGAATGGCACTAACTGCTTTGTCTGTTTGTTTTGTTTTAGCTACAAGGCAAGTTATGAGCCCTCTTCTGCCTTCCCGTTGCTGGGTTTATACTCAAAAGAAGGTTTCTTCTGGAAATTTGGTATTCACCCCTCCAGCTATGTGACCATTTCATGCAGCACCATTTAATCAGACTCCTCCATGCTGTTCAAGCTGTGGAGGCATGGTCAGGTAGGGGCCCAGACTCAGAACAGCCATTGTGTCTTGGGCTGTCTATGGGCTACAAAAAGCACCTGAGAAAAGTGAGAAAGTGTACGTGATTAGTCCATGTTGGCATTTTGTGCTGTTACAGTCAGACTGCTAGCAAGTTAGCTGGCTTGAGGACACCAGTTTTATCTTTAAGTGTTGCGCTATGCCCATAAACCTTGCCCATCCTTTGTTATCATTCATTATTCCACGACGAGGCACTGGGCCCACATCCTGGGCTCTCCATTCCTCCAGCATGCAGGAGCACTTTTGCCACAGTGTTTTTCCAGTGTGCTTTTATAATTCTTCTCTGACCCATCTGTTGAATTCAACAGTGGTTGTTTGCTGCTGCTTCCTGATCACATTGCCTCTGCTCACACCAGACTTCAAGTACCATCTTTAGGATTAATTTTTCAAAATTTATGTGCTTTCTACATTGCTTAACTGAAAATTTTGACACAGGCAAATGCTCTATTTTGTCTGGCTTTAGGCCATGAATTAAGGAGAACAGACAAAGAACTAGAGAATGGAAGAATGGAGAGTTTGGAACAGGTAACATATTTTAGAAATTATTGTTATTTCCAGATAGGGATTCGGTTCATATCCCTAGAATGTAGTACCTCAGCAGTAGCCCAGAAGAGAAGTCAGAGATGGGACATAAACTGCATCTAATGGTCACCTAAATGTTGTCATAGAAGTAGAATTTGAGTAATGAAATATATAGGAAGGATATTCAATGTTACGTGCTAACATAATTCAAGAATGTTTTCAAATTTCAAGTGTGTAACTTAAAGATAAGTATTTAAGTTTTATTCTGTAGTCAGACTCTCACAAAATGATGAGGTGATGCAACTAAAGAGACATTTGCAAGCAACTTGCTATATTCAATGAAGAACATCAGATTAGGGAAATCTGCTATCAAATCCTTAACAATGAGCTGCTGGACAGCCACTCCTTCTCACCGTGTCTCACTATCCAAAACACTGACATTTAAGTTACTTTAAAGCTTCTTTTGAAGGTTTCAGAGATCAGTTTGAAAGCAATTACATATTAGATCATGCATAGCAAAATGTAGAGTTTGAAGTTGAATTTCAGTCTCCGTAGCTGCAAAGCGACTGGGCTGGTAATACTGTAGTTACTTTGGTTTGTATTTCTGTAACCAAGAAATGGAATGTGGCCTTTACCCCACTGCACTGATGTTATCATCCGAAAAGTTTGGAAGCCACAAGACTGGGATGTGAACAATAGAACAGCACATGTGTACACATAGTTTGTCCCTCAGAATTTCTTGGTTTTTATTTATTTCTTTCCCCAAAGGAGAAGTTTTAATTTTGTTTTTTTAACAGACTATAGAGTTTTTCTTCTGAACCATCTCAAATAAATTATTTGTAATCAAGAGGAATGTTTCCAATCAATTAGTTACTGCATCCGTGTGCATGTATTTCAGATTATTCACAGTCTGTAGGAGTTGTATAATGAAGATTTTAAGGACTGAACAGAACACTTATATTGAAATGGATGCAAACATGCCTCTGCTTTTTTTGGAGGGCCGGATATCTATTATGCATAATTTTCTGCATGAAGTTAGCACCTAGAGGAGGGAAGAAAAGTGTGCCTTACACTGAGATAATGTAAAAAAAATGCTCACATTTCCTCTGCACTGGTTTTCAGCATTCCCGGGTAGATTCAAATGCATTGCTCCTTCTTACTGAAGACCTTCCTGTTTTGTTACAGTCACAGTAATTCAGTCTCCCAGTTTTTCTTTATATCACTATAAACCACAGTCATGAATTGTATATCAAAATTATGTCACAAATTATGCAAAATCTCTCCAACATATATGTATGCAGAATTCTATAATCTGTGGTAGCTAAGGCATTTCATGCATTGTTCCGCGTATTAGCAACTTAGAGGTTTGCAAACTACTGTGTTCGTTTTTCTTCTTGAAACATGTAACAACTAATCTATGTTTTCAATATTATATGGAACAGAAAGGAAAAACCTATAATTTTGAAATATATATTGTTAAGTTTAATATAAGATATGTACTTTTTGCTCTTACTGAAAATTTCTTTGAAGAAGCATTCTATTGCCTTCTCTCTCCCCATTAGGTGGTTTTTGTCAGATCAGAAGTAAGAAGGATAAATTGTGCTCTAACAGTAAAGAGACACATTTGGATATGTGATTCTTACCTACTTATAATTTTATGATTACACTGATGACCTCAGATCTCACTGAGTAGAAATGTGCTACCAGGTCTTTGAAGATTTTTTTTACTTGCAGTGTATGACACAATTTTCCTATCAGATAGAGCCTCTGGCAATGATAGTAATCTCTCCTGATCTTTAGCAATGGCACATCTTTTTATATTTTGAAGATTGAGATAGTTGGGTACTTAATTTGAGGGAACTGCTACACAGTGTTCGTATGAAACTTACAAGTTTAGGAAGGATTTACAGGTTTTAGGAAGGTTTTGACCTTCCTAAAAGGAGGTCAAAGACAAGAAGCAGTTGTCTCTGACCTTCGTTCCTATACAAGTGTGACTTGTCTGAAATCAGAATTCATCTGGATGTCACTGTAATATTGTAAGGTACTTTTTATTACTGTATTGATATCTGTTTCTTTTCTCTTAGTGGCAGTATAAATGTTGAGGAAAAGGTAAAGGATGATGATTGTGAAACTGAATCATCCATGAGAAAATGTCTGATGGATAGTGTGGTAGCCTGGAACATTTTCATAGTTTAACTCAAGTAAAATTATATCTTTTTGTGCATTCAAAAATACATAGGAAAGGAAGATCTTTCCACTGAATTGCATTAAGTAAGTTGGAAGAAAGGGAAAAATATTTTAATGTGGACTACTGAATGAACAAACTAGAAGCATTGCTCAACTTATTGGAAAAACTCTCTGAGGAATTCTGTGTGACCCTCGCTTTCACCTCTGCTGTTTCTTCATTTCCACTTTCTCCTAGCTTGTTCCCTGATCACTTCTCTTGGTCTTCTCTACAGTGTTTTTGCCTTCCTACATACTGCTGGCTTCCTGTAATTTACCTAGGGCTAGTCATCAAGTGGCACTGAGCTTCAAGGTGCTATATTTTTCAGCTTATAAGTAGTAGGAGAAAAATGGCTTAAAGTCTGCTATATGGATTTTGCTCTGCTACTACTCCCCTGTGTGAAATGCATTCATACATGATCCAGAGTTACTCCATTCTTGGTTGGTGCCTGGTGCACTACAACAGTCTGCAAGTGATTTGCATGACTGGGTGTTATGTTTTGCAGGAGGCCAGCACTGCTTTACCCGTTTTCCTTTATGCGTGTGTGTGGTGGGTCTGCTGTGTATTCCTGGCTGCTTGCAAAACTGATCACCACAGTCCATCAAGGTATTTATAGACTCTTGCAGTGCAATAGGCAGCAGAAGATCCACCATGCATACACACAGAGGGAAACACTATTATGTGCTGCTGCTGTGTGGAGGAAGACTTAAATCCCACTCCCACATTAATTTGTCAGTGCCATTGGATTGATCCAGAGTTTACTGAAACCAGAGGAAAGACTTGGCCACGGCTTCAGTCGACTTCAGCCTAATCTCAGTTTTTTAGCAGTTTTCAGTGGTGATTCTCAGAGAAAGCTGGCGTTCTGTGCCTCAGGAGCATTTCATTTTTCCTATGTTGATAGTAAGAAGCGATTATTCCATCCTGCTAAAAACTCTTATGGTGTGTTTTACAAGGTTACCAGAGTGCTATCTCATAGGACCTGTTAGGTAGAACAGCAACATTCATTAACATTAATACATTTCATATTATAGTCTTATTTGGTATCATACCGTATTAAGAGACCACCTCTAAGAAACCTCAAACACGTAATATACTTCCAAGTTTGCAGACTACCACATCTTCTAGATGGCTTATTTCTAGACCAGTCACATGCAGGTGGCAGAATTGGCTGCTAGCTCAAGCAATAGGTGGCTTTCTTGAACAAGTTAGAGGGAAGATGGTTGACAGATGCTTGTGCTGTCACTGCTGGCATACTCACCATTTTCAAGAGCTTAGATCAGACAGTGGTAAGCACTGAATTAAAACTTTTGCATAAGCTGCAATGACTGAATATTCTGAAAGTGCTCTTTATGACAACTTTTTCAGAGATTTTTTTTTGGCCCAGATTTTTATATTGATTATTTAGCATGATCATGCTAACATTTTTTCTTACGGGAAAAAAAAAAAAAAAGCCCTTGGAGACAACAAGAAAAAGGAAATACAATGCCTAGGTCTGCAAATGACAGATGCATTGGCTGTGTCTGCTCCATAGACTGCCCATCTCCTTTACATCAAAAGAATAAAAAACCAGCCAGGCTTTGGACCAAAGGTTAGCAGTCAGCTCTCACTTGCTCCCTAGGCACCTGGGGTGGCCTCTAGGCTGGAATATTGTCATCCCTCTCTTGTGATACACTCTGTCCATGTAGATTGGGTCTCTCTCCACAGGAATTTAATCTTGATCCCCAAACTGTGGGGCATAGGGCAGCAGACTATTAATCACCTCACACAAAGAAGGGAACTGAACCCTGGTAACCTACATGTTGCAGAACATAAAAACTTGAGCTGTTTCAAAACTTCCAATTTAGGAGAATACTGTCCATTCTATTCATACTAGAGAAAGCAACAAATCCTATTTGTTTTGTTTTGTTTGTTTGTGTTGTGGTTTTTGCCTGTTTCTTTGTTTTAAACAAAAGAATGACATTTACCTTCAGTTTTAAATCTGAATCTTTGGTTAAAAAATATATGCAATGGCATGGGGACGTAATCTTTACAGACTCCAGAAAATGTAAAATACTCATCTATTCTCAGTGTATCTATACTGTCATTTTATGCATTGATGGCTTTAAATTTTCTTGTGATAAAATATAAAGATCCTGCACTTTGGCTACAACAACCCAATGCAGTGCTACAGTCTTGGGGCAGAGTGGCTGGAAAGTTGTGCAGAGGAAAAGAATCTAGGGGTGCTGATTGATGCTTGGCTGAACATGAGCCAGCAGTGTGCCCAGGTGGACAAGAAGGCCAACAGCATCCTGGCTTGTATCAAGAATAGTGTGGCCAGCAGGACCAGGGAGGTGATCGTCCCCCTGTACTCTACTCTGGTGAGGCCACACCTCAAGTACTGTGTTCAGCTTTGGGCCCCTCAGTACAAGAAGAACATCAAGGTGAAGGGCCTGGAACACAAGTCCTGTGAGGAGCAGCTGAGGGAACTGGGGTTGTTCAGCCTGGAGAAGAGAAGGCTCAGGGGAGACCTTATTGCTCTCTACAACTGCCTGAAAGGGAAAGTGTGGAGAGCTGGGTGTTGGCCTCTTCTCACAGGTAACTAGTTATAGGACTAGAGGGAATGGCCTCAAGGTGTACCAAGGGAGATTCAGGTTGGAAATTAGGAAACATTTCTTCTCAGAAAGAGCAGTCAGGCATTGGGATGGGTTGCCCAGGGAGGTGGTGGAGTCACTGTCCCTGGGGTGTTCAAGGAAAGGTTGGACCTGGTGCTTTGGGACATGGTTTAGTGGGTAATAGTGGTGGTAGGGTGAAGGTTGGACCAGATGATCTTGGAGGTCTTTTCCAACTTTAACAATTCTATGATTATATGATATGAGTCATGATTGATGAATAGTGCAGGAGAGAGTGAGAGATTCAGTACAGTCTCCCATACTTATGCACAATTTCCCTGCATTTGGGTAGACTGTAGTATGGATATACAGCTGTTTAACTGCAGGAACTAACTCAGATATATCAGAGTTTATACTAATAGGTGCATAATTAACGAGACTCCATTAACACAGCCATGACTTGTTTTTTCCAGTGCTACTCACATCTCTTCTTAATTTTCCATTTACATCCAGAGCATCTAAATCTCTAAATTATTTTTGTTCCTATCCACTGATGAGGAATTGATTGCATTTTCTTAGTTCAGAAAAGAAGCAAGGCTGTGTATACAAAGGTTGAGTTGTGAACCTGCTGCAGTGATACTGAACCCAGCTACCTATCTGAACTCAAATGCTACCTTATTCATGTATTTCTTGAAAGGAAAGCTAAAAATATTCAGAGAAATATCTTTCTTATCTTTTAGAATGATCTGCATAGCTGTCTTCTTATTGAGGTAAATTGTTGCATTGATATTATGTATGAGATATGACTTATCAATAGATCCTTTGGCACATGGATTAAAAATCTGATGTGAAAACATTCTAAGAAGAAAGGAGATTAATTTGTAGTGTTACACAAATGGAAATTGCTTTAATATGTAGATGCATGCCACTACATATCTTGAGTGGAAAAAAATGCTCCTTCATGAATCTATGGTAAGGTTTGAATAAACACCAAACCATTTTATATTGTTGATTTCTAATAGTTAAAGACCATTAATCTTCCCAGATCATATTTTAGATGAATGAATGAAGAAATTTTCAAATGTTGAGGTTTTTGAGGAGAGATTCTCTACTCAGTTTCTCTGCATGTAAAACACAGTCAGCCTGTGGCATGAGGTGAGTTTTGGACACACCTGGTTTAGCCTTAGCATAACTTGCAGCATCCAGTGGAGTTTTAAATTAATAGCAGCTTCTCTTGTCCTGCCAATGCAGTGTTTTGCAATGTGCTTGCCAGAACACAGACTCTTGCAGCCATTTTCTCTTCCACTCATACCCTGTGGCATGCCTGGTGTACACACAGGCTCACCCTGCAAAAGAGAGAAGTGGGCATGCTTCATCAAGCCATCCTCCTGCTGGTTCCCAGCTTTTTCCATGGGATGGCAGGAATCTGAGATACAGCACGAGTGCTATCTTGCAGTGTGGTTCATCTCCATGTCTTTCACTTTGTCATGCTGAAGTGGTTTAGAGGGAAAGGTTTCCATAGAGCAATTGATTTTTTATTTTTTATTTTTTTTTAACCGACTGTGTTTTTGTGGTAGCTATGTGGTGTCTGTGCCGCGTTCTGGGGGGTATATTTGTTTGTAGGTCTATGTATTTTTCATGTGTTTGAGTAGAGAGAGAAAGGCACAACTGTCACTTCACAGTGATGCTCAGGCTACATCTGTAATGGCAAGTAAAACAGGCCAGGGATGGTTCTCGCGTCCTAAGGCTAAAAGACACAGCATGTCTCATGTGCATATGGCTAAGTTCTCTTTTTCCCAAAAGAGGGTGGCCTCATTCAGACTGTCTCCTGGGAGCAGTCCCTGGCCTGTGCTGTCCCCTGAACCATGCCCAGCCATTGTCTGGGAACATGTTAGCTGGCAGGAGCCAAAACTATGCCAGGGAGCCAGCATACAATAGAGCAGCAAGGGTGAGGGCACGCCAGTGCACCAGCACATGCCCTGGCCTCTCGCCTTTCCTGGTAAAAAGGCAGCTGTATGGACGTTCCCTAGGTTTACCGCTGTCTTTAAATCATGTTTTCAGGTTTTCTATCTGATTGGGGCTAGCATCACAGTCCTATTCATGAGTAAAAACAGAATGCAAATAATGGAACATGGCTGTCTTATGCTTTTGGAGTGATGCAGTAAAAGGCAATGGTAATACCTACAGAGGTCTTTTTTGAGAAAGGGGAGTATGTGTTTTTTCAGCTATACTTAGATTGAACTAGTACATATGTAAATTGAAATGCGTGTATCTGAAGTTCCAGCTGGAAAAAAAAATCCTAAACAGATTGAAGCAAGGAAATGAATCGTTAGGGGAATGTCAATAAATATTCAGATACCCTCACAGTTTCTTAAATAAATGCACATTTGTGAAATATCACATTGCATGTTCCAAACACAACTTTAACTCTGTCCCTGTATGCATTTCCAGTCTTATTCTGCAGACCAGAAAACCCCTACAGTCAGTAACTCTACATCAAATAAATTCTGAATATGAGTTATAACTATCATACAATATGGTTATGTTGGAATATTTTTACTATTTAATAACAGACAAAGTGGATATTTTATTTTGGAATCAAAGTGCTGTTATGTGGATTTATGGTTTATAAGGTTGGCAGTGTTTCTGAGTACTTTCTTTTCCAAAGTACATAAATATAAAGTGGTAAAAGTTTTGTTTTTAGCTTATAAATGTAGTTAATCATCTGTTCAAACAATAAAAAAATTCTATTTATTAATAGCCAAGAAATGTTAGGGGGTTTTGGTTTTTCTTTTTTACAAGAGACTCATTTAAGTCAACTGGATGAAATGAATAGAGAGTGAATATCACAATGGTTTAGGGGGGATAATAGCACATCAGTTGATCATGTGGAACCTCAGCCATTAAAGTCATTAAAATTGTTTCTGCCTCTGAGTCTGATTTAAAGGTCATGATCTTTTTTTAAAGATTTCGTTGATGAGTGAAAGAACTATTCGTGTTTGATCCATCCAATGCATGCACGGATATGTATTCACTGACTAGTGCACTGAAGTATGTTCTCTTCTTGGAATTCGCTGAGCTGAGCAGTGGGTGGGCAATGATGTGGGAGCGCTCTTGTGGGCTACATGAGGATTTGTATTGCTCGTTCTTTTCTGACATCCTGCTTTTTATCGTGGTTACAATATATCTGAACATGTCAGACAATTAGACATGTGAAGACCTGGTTCTGCTAGATTATTTGACTTCCTGCAACTAATAATGAGGTTTTTGAAAGATTTAGTACTATGCCATTGAATATAAAAGAGGTTTGGAGGCCTGTATGTGCAATGGAGTTAGGTGTGGTAGATTAAATTTGTCCTGGCATCCTTATTGAAGCCTCCCTGTAGGCACTATCAGCTGTAACCAGTACTGTTGCCAGAAATAACATTGCAGTGTCAGAAACGTAGGTGTTTTAAGGGTATAGCCAGGAGACTTGTTCACTTATTTGTTTAACCGTAAATTAATAAAGATCCACAAGATTCATTTTCTTTCCTGGGTTGTTGTTTAATTCTGTCATCTAAACTCTTTATATTCTTCATAAACACTGTTGGCTTCCAAATTGCCTATATAGGAAAAAGTGGAGCATCATTGTGTATATTGAAAATACCTGCTTAAATGTGCAGTAATGGCCTAAAAATGAAATAGTTTCTTCACAGGATTCAGAAGAAGGGAAAGAATACTGAAGATAAAACTTAACCATTGCATCAGTCAACATTTTCCCTATACTTTAAGCAAAGCCTTCTCTTTCAGTTACTAAGATTTCTTTTTCTGTTTGCTTATTGGTGATAGTAAGCACTAGAAATACTTGTCAAAAGATAAATTGTAGTGCACAGGCCATGACAACTAGAAGCTACAGTAGTGGTTCCTAGGATGAGAGCATGTTTTGATTCTCAGAAGGATACAGGATATACAATGATTTAGGAATTCCTGGAAAAGTCCACCGCTGTGTGCTATTTATATTTACTACCTCTTTCCAGTAATGCTGTGACTGTGGGAATAAAGCAAGTTCAAGTCAGCACACGCTTAACCTTTGGATGACTGATTTCTTCTTCACGCCAAGACCTGGGACCAGGAGGCCCCAGTGCCGGACTGTGCTCAGCATGCGGGTGACCCTGGGGTCGGGCTAGGACAGTGCTGCCGGGAAGGGGCGACAGCACAGATCTAAAAGGAGTGACCCTATGACAAATGCTCACACTTTTGAGAGCTGCAGTATATTCTTCATTATAAAATTTAACCATATAATTGCAAAAAAAAAAATTAAAAAAAAAAAAAATATATATTTCCTTTCCTGTTTTATTTGTTATCTTAAATAGGATAAAGTATATTTGCTTAAAGAACATAGCTCTGGCTATTTCTAAAGACAGACTTCCAAGGACAAATCCTGTACAGGAACCAATCCTGTATGACAGTTCATTGTTCCTGCCGTGGTATAGACTGATTTTAAGAAAGACAAGAATTAGTAAGTTTTCTAAATATTGATAATAATAGTAGTTATAATCAAAGTATTAAAAATGGGATAATGGTAAAAGCTGTAAATGCATTTTTATTTCTGCCTGTTCCTTAAAAAAATAAAAAATAAAAAATAAAAAATCAGGTAGGTTTGTAGACCACTTCTTCACGCATGTTTCTGTACACATTACTGTGCCACATTGCCTGGGTTGCTAATACTATTCATATTTTTTTACGTCTTTCCTTCAGAACATGGAAATTAGCACTAAAGCCTTAGTTTTAGGCTTAGGTTTATAAAAAGCTTTTTTCAGTTTACAGGAATCTTATAGTGTCACTTTGAATCCCTCCTGTGAAAGCTAAATTTCTTTCTATTGCTTCCTTTTATGTTCAAAAACTTAAATAATTTATTACTGCAAAGGAATGTGTACTGAATCCAGTAACCAACAGAGGATGTGGAAAGATTTATTGGGAGAAACATTAAGAGCATTCCTGGCCAGGTGCATTTTTTTTCTTTTTTTTTGAAATGGGAAAAAAAAATACACACCTCCAGCCAACTTCAGATATGGCTGGAAGCCTATTTGGAATTCCTAATGTCTGTAGTTGTGAAGTGCTTCTCAAGACAAACTGAACAAAAAGTGATGAGGGGTGCAAAGAGGCTGGCGCTGCTGGAGATCAAGAAATGTGCTGCTAGATCTTGACAGTGATTGCAGTGTTCGCTGTCTGAATGGGTGCATGCACATAGCTTCCATTCTCCTTGTATGTTATACAGTGATTTAGAGCCACGAGAAATGAGGATGTGAAACCCCTACCAAATCTGAGTAGTGGGTGTGGAGTTCCTCTTTGCACCTTCAGTCCATGACAAAAGATGGGTGGACAGGACCTCAGAGTACACTTCTGCACTCCTTGCTGAACTGAATTCCCCTGGATTGCATAGCTTGATGGAGAGCATCGCTCAGTACATAGCAGACACTATTTTAGACCAGTAGTAAATAATTTTACTGGATGTTAAACAGATTTATGAGGAGTGTAATCTTTTGTAAGGGAATTTTACAAACTGAGCCAGCTTACTTATTTGATGGTTTTTAGGATAAAAATCTAGTCAAATGCAAATATCATTTTTCTAGCAATGATAAAAGAATCAGGTATAAACTATTTCTCATTCTACCTATTTACCTCTCTGGCTTTTTTATCATCTTTTACACAAAGCACATAGCTAATAAGAATATGATAACATATGATTCTACAAAATGTGGGGTGTTCCAGAGATATCTTTCCTCTATGCATTTTTCCTTCAGCCCCAGATTCTAAGTCTGCAGCTCCCCTTTGTATTAGCTGATTAGGCATGTCCCTACAGCCTTATTCCTTAAAAACAAACAAACAAACAAAAAACCCCACAGTTATTAACATTATTATTATTATTTTGTTTAAGCCATTTCCTCTTTCTCCATTAATCCAAGTTTCTTAAAGATGTCATCTACAAGTTCTTCCTTAATACAGCATCTTAGAAAATTAGTGGTGAAAAGATATGAAGTCAAACTGTTCCATCTTCCACCCTAGGCAGAAAACTGTACCTGCTCTACATGTATCCATGGTGTTTTACAAGACCCTAATGATGAAGTTTCTTAATTTGTCCAGAAACCTGTTACTTTGTATTACTTTCCTAACTAATTTTTTATATGGCAGTTTAAGTCCCTTAAGCCTATTGCTTCCAATCTTATCCATTACAGATATGGAGAACAGCCCTTGCTTTCTCTTTGTGGTTCACCTTTTGTATTTGAAACTTCTAGATTCTCCCAAGAGTTTCATAGACCTTTCTTTTTATCTGTTGCTTCACATAAATTGTTCCCTCGTATTTCTCTCTCCAGGGATATGTCTACACCTGACTGCACCTATTGGTATTTTCCCAGTGAGCAAATGAAAAGGATGCTGAAGCCAACCTTTTGTAGTTAATGCAATTAAGAGAACTTGGCAATTTGACAAAGGGCTTTTTCAAACGTGAGCTGGAGAGCTCAGTTAGAAGCATGTTATCAAAGTTTCATTTTAGTGTTTCTACCTGTGTTGGTCTCTGTAGTCACCTATCAAAACCAGGGCACTTTTAAAGTTATGTGACACAGTTCAGCCTAAGCTCCTGAAGTCCCAGTGCTTAAACACCTTTGAGTTTGTGAGCTTAAATAGCTTGTAGAATAGTGATGGGATTCAGTACGTACTGAAGATATGGGTCTTTAAGTATGCTACTAAATTCAGTCCTGCATTCATCTTCTATGTTTTAAAGCCCCAAATTTTGACTACCTCTTAGATTTTAAAAATCAGTTAGGAAGGAAGTGATAGAATCAGGCTTCCATTTTGCTTATCTCTGGGTAGATCACATTAATTCCAGCAACTATAATACATTGCCTTTTAAAAAAATATTTTCACTTTTTAGGTCATTGTGGAGATTGGAAAACTGATACTGCTACAAAATTCTGCTTCCTTAGAAAAAGTTTTTTATTTTTTTTCTCCTAATGTGAATAAATGTTTAGATTTTTTTTTTTCAACACTCATATGGTAATTTTGTATACTTGAAAATCGATGTTAAATATTTTTTTTTTCCATTTTTTTTAATGTGTTGCTTTCCCTGTTCCCTTTTTATTATTATTATTATTTATTTTTTTTTGCAGGACCATTTCTCACTTCAGGAGACAGTAAATTCTGCTGCGGCTCTGACCATGGCATTAATAAAGGACAGAAACCCTGAGCTGATTGGCCAGCTGTTGGTAGCATAAGACCATAAATCATTTGTAGCTTTTGGAAGTGTTTTTTTTTCATCATGCCTTCACCAAAGGTCTTGAATCATTTTACCCTTTGATGAAAACTCTGGATTTATGATGTTTGCTATTAAGATCTTTTAACAACATATTTTGATACTTTAAATACAAATCTGATATTACGTATAAAGTGCACAATTCATTCTGAAATACACTTGTTTGTGAAGTACGATCATTTAAAAAAGTGCACAGAGGATACCAAAATGTTCGGTCTTCACGCAGAATTGTCTTTAACCCATGCATGTATGTTGTACTCTAGGACTGCATTAAATTAATTAATCCTAAAACACAGCTCTCATTCTTTATATGAAATTATTTTAATATTGCTGCTATACATATTAATGAGTGTGGAGTTTATTATGTTGTATAGCCTTACTGATGTCAGTAGAAATGCACATTGCAAGCAGTGTTTGTCAGGTCAAGTCCCTGTCCTCCATGGAGTGAAGGGTAACAAAACAAAGGATGTGCATGGGGGCATCAAAGTGCTATAGCCCAGTTTTCCAGATAAGGAATGCTTTGGCTGTAGCACTCCTTAGTGCTAATACTTCTTCCAGTACCCATGTGCAATCATTCAGAAGTAGCTCCAATTGCTTCACTGAGTACTGTATTACACAAACTCTGTATGTGTGTATGCATGTGCATGCATGTGCATATGCATGCTAAAAAGAAAAGGGATAAGACTGAAAAAATGTTATGCAATTCAGTTTGTAGGTAATGGAGAAATAGGAGGAATCTGTTAGCTTGTCTACAAGATTATAATTTTAATCTCTTGCTGTTTACTACACTTATGTATTAAATTGTCGTAAAGAGTATTGAGTGTCATGGGTTCAAATGTAGGCTACATTGATATTCAAGTGTGGAAATTTGGGACAGAAGGGTAAAATGGTGAATGGCTATTGCGTTAACTATCTCCAGGCATCATAACCACTGAAAGCAGTGCGAGAAAAGGACAGTCCCTGAAAGCACTTGTCCCTCTCTATACATCAGGCTCAGGAGGAATTACAGCATTCCTTCAGCTTGTGAAGGCCCTGGGTTAATGTCTTCCATATCTCCAGTGACTGGAACAGGGTCTTAATGAATTAGCCCCACCAGGTGTCCAGTGAGCCTCCCCTTCTGTTTGTCCTGAGTTTCTCAAGTTTTCCTCTGAAACCAAAAGTATCAGCTACTTCACTACTGCTGTGCTTTCCTGAAGACTGCAGCTCATATCTGGACATGGGGGACTTGTAGAGAATTCACAAAATTCTCATAGATCCCAGATGTGGAAAGTAATTTAGCCAGGAAAATTTAGCCTGGTCTTAGCCAGTACAATGAAATAGGCAGGTCAAGTAAAGTGCAGAATGTCAGTCTAGGCATTCAGGATGGATCCTTCTCCATGCTAGATAAACCTTTGAAAACCCATCTTGAATAAGGCTTCTGATTTTGACTCAGAAATTTGTCTCTCCGTAATCTACCAATGGGTGTGGGAAGTTCTTTCCTGCAGCTCAGTTCTTCAAACAGGCAGAGGGAGAAAAGCTCTGACTGTTGTGGTTCAACAACAGAGGGTGACAATGCCTGTGCTGGCTGAAGGAGTTCCCCATCTCCCTTCCACTGCTCCCCCAGGTCCCACTCCCTCTGGTGCACAGAGAAAGGTTTGTGAGGGAGTTAGGGTTGGACTCCATCCTCTGTCCCCTTCTCTTTCCCCCTGCTTCTTAAAAAAAGCCTAACAATGGCCTAATAAGTTCTGCTGAGACACTGTCTGTCTATACGTCCATTTTAAATCCAATTCAGAAGCTGATGTTGATCCCAGACTTCCTTCATGACACACATTGTTAGCTAACTGTTCTGGATCCAAAGCACACATTTTCTTCCACACAGGAATCATCCCAACACAACTAACAAAGGTCTCATGCAACATCTGCTTCCTTCTTTGTTTCTCTCTCCTCTCTAATTTGATTAATAATTTGTCCGTTGCTGGCATTGTACAACATAAGCATTCATATTAGCTGTATATGGCTATACAATGGGCATATTTTATTCATACAAGTATATTTATGTCTGTTCGTATGCAGAGTAGTCAGATAAATGAAGAAACAAAGGATTTATTATTGGTATTCATAATTTAACAGGACAGCTTTCAAAAATAAGTTTCTGAATTCACTTTTACTTTAATAAATTTGATGAAGAAATTCATCTCATGGGCTTCTAAAAGACACAATGAAAGATATTTCCTTGACTCTATTTGCTTGAAGACTAACGTACAATCTGTGATGTATTTTCCTTGCATAATAATAAGCAAGTGAATTTAGAAAATCCTTTATGTTTTCCATCCACTCACAATGTATGCATTGTGATACAGTCTTAGCACTGGATTGTGTGTAACTTGTCATTTGCTTAAACAGAACCTTTTACTTTGTTGTGTTGTTTTACTTAACTCATTATCTTAAAAGGATTTAAATCCAATTTAAAATGTTACTACAATGAACTGCTGTAAAGAGAAATGATACCATGGTTGTTTGTGAGCTTATTTTGAAGAGAGAAAAAACAAAGCACAGCAAAAAAGTAAGTTTAAAGTAATTGAAACTAACCTTAAATAAAAGATAATGAGATTAATATACTGTTATTCATAATATTATGGATTTGTTGTTGTTGTTTTTTTAACAATCTTTTAAATAATCTGCAAACACTGAAAAATCTATTATACAGGAAGCAAATATACCACCAGCAGAACTACTAAAACAGATCATGAAATAGTAGAACTGCTTTAAAAAAAAAAAAAAAACAAAAAAACTGGACTGTGATTAATGCTATTGTGTATCCAAACCAAAGTTAAATGGTCTTTTGGATGATTGTTAATACTTACAATGGGAATAAAGATATAAAATGAAATTAAGAAACTGATTGATTGTTTTTGGTCTGCACATAGCAATACTTCTCACAAATAGCTATATACATGAGAAACTTGGCAGCCTTTTGTACACACATGCTGTTTTGAATTTAACTAGTGAATCAGTCACCACCCATCTCGCTTTGAACATTTGGACAGAGATAACACAGAGTAAATAAAAGCTCAGACTCTGCCAGCCTTGCTTACCTTACTCCACAAGCACTCTAATTAATATACTGTGGGTAAAGTGTTCACTAGGAAAGAGAATACAGGATCTGGCCCTAAGAATGTTTTTTGTAGCTGCAAAGTTAAGTGAGTTAGATTTGTATATTGAAGCCAGCCCACTTCATGCAGTAACTGAAATTAAATTACTTTTTTTCTCTTAGATCAGTTAATAGGAGAAAATGTAGCTACAATCAATTTTTCTTCAGTTTTCCAGGTGACCTAGCTTGAAAAAGATGGTTGGATGGTTCACTAAAAAAGGCTGAAAGAACAGAAGACAGTGGAATTGCAAACAAACAAACAACAACAAAGAGAAATAAAGTGAAATGTGACCCTATTGTAATCAGTGGAATAAGTCGTGTTGACTTCAAAATATCACAATGAAGCTTTCAGCTTATCTCAGCAACAGGCTGCAGAACAACAACAACAACAAAAAAGTATCTGGAGACCTTAAAGCCTTTGGTGCATTCAAATTTGCATTTCTACACAACACCAGTGTCTCATCATCTCCACAGTGCTCTTCTAGGTGCCATCCTAACAGAAGCTTCCGAAGAAATGTCAGGTTCCCAGTGGCTGCTTATGCTTTCCAATGATATGGTAACTTCTGTCTGTAGGTCACTGCAAACTAGGAAGTACACCAGAGAAAGTCGTAGTTGGTTTGCTCTGTTCAACCTGTTTTGGGTACCTAGTATATTTATTGGACACGGGTTTGTGTTCAGGTTTTATTTAAGAGGAATAGTATATTTACTTCCAGATACACAAAAGCATTTATCATCACATTTCTCCTTCCTCTTCATCCAGAACTTTCTGAGGTGCTGGTTCATTTTATCAAGCTCCCACGAGGATGTGCAGACAATGCATGTTTACGTGGCCATTGGCAGGGGGACAAGGTAACCCTGGTACTCCTTTTTTTTTTTTTTTTTTTTTTTTTTTTTTTTTTTTTTTTTGCCATCCCTGCTTTCCCCTTGTTCCTGTTAAGGAGAGGTCTAGGGTTGAGAAGTGGCTCCTGTTAACTGTGTTCCTGTAGGAGCCAAGGTTCTGGGCTGGAGCTACCTCTGACCTGGCCCAGTGCCACTGCTCTGATGATTGGACCATAATAAATGGCTGGTAGTTTTGAAAACAGTGTGTTACCAGATGAACGTAGCCCTTCAGAGTATTAGTAGTACCCTGACTTTTATTATATTTTATAATATTTTATACTTTTACAATATATTGTATTATTATATATAAAATATTATAATATTTATTATTATAAATATAAATAATATTATAATATTTTTATATTTTATTACATTTTATAATATTTCTGATTACTCTCTCTGCTCTGTAACATAGATGTTACATAGATGTAACATAGATGTAACATAGATGCTCTGTAACTCTAGTCTTAGTTCTGTCTGTCCGGGAAAAAAAAAACAAAAAACAAAAAACAAAACACCCTACAGAACGCAAACCTTTAAGTTATTAGATTGGTGTATTGTTTAATAGATGGTAGATTTTTTCTCTTTGTGTAGGTAGTGAAAGAATGCTATTGAGAGCATCTTTTTTGTTTCAAAGATTACTTACTAAAACCACAACTAATTCTCACTGAAAGGGGCAGAGATGCTGAGAACTGTAAAGAGAATAGTATCTTTAAGGGCTTCCATTGGGAAAAGTGTCATGAAATAATAAGATACAAATATCTATCTCATCTATGTTTTATATAAATATATAATTGTAATATAAAACATTTAAGTATAAGGACATTATTTAAAAGCAATCTTGAAGAATTGAATTCTGAGCAACTAAGAAAAAATGTGACCCTGCTTTCTTTATTCCTGCCCAACTCATTCAATCAAACCAATCTTCTGCACCTGGTTTCTAATAATTCATAATTGCACCCAGTTGGATGATTAATGCCCTGCTCTGGATGCCTACAGTAAGATACCTATGCAAAGTATCTAAATTAGTTCAATTTTTTGTGCCCATAGTGCCCACCCTTTTGAACTTCAGGCTGGTAGGTTTTTATGATTCCTGCCTTCCTCAGCCCATTCCTCAGCCCAGTTGTTTATCACAGTTCTGTTTGTCTTGTGTTTCTGGCAAGCACCAAGGGAAAGAAACAGCCACTAACACCACATTTTATCCAGTGCAAGCTGATTTTGATTGACAGGGCTTTAAAGCACTTGTCTAGTGTACATTTTCCTTGGTTATTTCTTCCAGGAATACACAATTAGTTTTGAGATCTGAAAAACAAGGCCTGCACTGAGGAATGAATCCCAACTATGAAAATACTTTTATGACAGAATATACTTGGCTTGTGTACACCAACCTGAAAAGGAAAATGGCATTTCCTAATATATTTATTCCCAGGTTAATGTAAGTATGCTTTTCAATATTTGGATTGAATCAGTTCTTGTTCTTCATCCTGCACATATTCCTGTCTGAAAAAACAACCAAACAAAAAAAACCAAACACATTTTTTTTTTCATTTTTTTTTCAATTCAGTTAAAATCCTACAACACTGTGTTGCAACACAGTTACAAAGATAAATGAGAGAAAAGATACTCAGACAAGCAAGAGGTTATGTGATTTTAAATATGATGGAGAAGCAAGGAGTCAAGAGGGAATATGGCAAAGCTCCTCCAGATGGCAAAATCTGCCAGGGACACCCTCGAATGGCACAATACACGAAGGGCTGTGGGCAGAAAAGCCTTCCAGGCTCAGTAGCGCCCGGGACTGGAGCTCAACTAAGTGCTTCCCTGTTCAGCAATCTTTTCAGACAATTGCTTCTCATGGATAATTATTTGTTGCTACTTCTGCACCTCTTTCTTTTTCATTACACTGCCTCCTCCCTTTTGTTTCCTTGCCTCAGCCTAGCCCTGTCACTTCAAATTTCATGTTTCCTTTCTATTTGGGCCATTCTGCTGTCCTCTCCCGCGTCGTTGTCCCATCCTTTCCCCTACTTCTGTTACTTGTTCTTGCTCTCCCTATTTGTCACTCCCTTTCCATTCCTCCCAGCCCACCATCGTTGAAGGAGACGATCCCCCTCCCTTCCCCTGAAAGCCAGGCCGTGGTCTGGCATCAGAAACCCTTCCTCACTCCTGGATCGAGAACTGAGGCGTTTGGGCTTTGGCACCTCCGTGCTGCTCACAGCTGGGACCGAGAACAGATGTCACTTCCGCTGCCAGCTGCAGGCAGATGAGCGGCAGCTGCCCGGAGGGACAGACCTCCTGCATGGCAGCTGCTGGGCTGACACCCAGCGCTGCTCAGTAACCGGAGTTGGGCTGCTAGCAGTGCTGTCCCACCAAAGGGGAAGCGATCTGCTCCGGGATTGGAGCCCCCGCCACCTCAAGGAGCCCAGCTTGGGTTTGTAAAGTCAGCAGCAAGCTAAGGAGCCAGATGTGCAAATCCGTCCGAATCTCGGCAACAGCAAAAAGCGAAAGAAAAGTCAAATTCAGCTTGCAGCCCTGGCGACTGGAAAAAGTATGTTTTTACTTACTAACCAGTGGCTTTGCCAGGAGTTGCTAAGAGACAAAAAACGAGGCACCCCACGATGCTGTGTTAAGCAGTTCCTTTCCATGGCAGAAACACAGCCTGATTGAAAACCCATTGAAGTCAACGGGACTGCAAGTTCCTCCCAGTGCTCCCAAGAATGTGTGGCATCTACTCCCTCCGGCCATCTCCAACTAACTTCACACATAACCATGCTGGTTGTGCTGGTTTCTTTTTTATTATTATTTTTATTGTGCTGCAGTTTAAAGTGTGTATTTATGCTGTGTTCATCTCCCTCACCATTTGGTGAGGGAACATTATGGTTTCGATTAAACCCAACTGTTTTGGAGTTCAGTTGTGACTCCAGCCTGAGCAGCCACTGGCCTGGCTGCTCACTGTGACAGGCACACTTCGAAAGGGCATCTTGGAGTTTAAATTTTCTCTTTGAGGACTCACTCTGAATCCAGAGACAACACAGTGAGCCTAAAAGGATGATTTTTATGCTTGGTTTAAGCTAGTCTGCAAAGCTAGGAAAAGTCCTGGCCTCTTCTGGACACTGTTTTGTCCCTCTTTCTGTACCTTAGCACTGAGGTTTGTTCTGCTGTGCAGCAAGTCAGTAGAGGACAATGAAAAACTGTGTTTTCTGACTGGAAGCTAACCCTCAGAGAAGTGATTAGCTTTCCCCAGAGTCACCAGGTGGGACAGCTTTAGGGGAAGAAGGGATGCCATGATTCCTGTTGGGAAGGGCTGGACTGTGGGGCATGTAGAGCCTGGCATGCCTGACAGACCAGCATAGCCCAACTTAAATTGCCACTGAGCTGCACCCTTGGGGCACTGGTTTCTTAGCTTTGCAGTCTCGGGCCCTGCTCATATTCAGGGCAAGATGATTATTTGTTATTCTGACACTGTTATGCCCCTTCTGCAGACAGGGGAATGTACGTAGGTGAAGTACGGGAGGTTCAGGCACAGTGTGCAGCTCCTCTGTTCGCCTGTCATGTGCAGGCTTTGTAAGTAGTGAAGTCAGCCCGGGCTGTGTGTTGTGACATGCAAGCCTCTCTGAAAATGATACATCTGAAAACGCTCAGAGGTGAACTGCATTCCAGAATGGTAGGTCAGGGTAAGAAAAGGAAGGAAGGAAACGAAGTGTCTCTCACCCCTTCTGGGAGTGGCTGCTAGCAGCAGATCAAAGAGGCTCAGCTATGATGGATATTTCAAGAAAAGCTGTAAAACGCCTTGACTGTACAGTACAAAAGGCATATTACTTCTCTCTCTCTCTCTTCTTTTTTTTTTTTTTTTCTTTAGCACAACTGACTTCCGTATTTAATCCTGCTTGCCATTGTACACCTTTGTGTAGGCAACTCCATATAAACAGAAGGTACAAGATTTGTCCAAAGCTTTGTAAAAGCGTCTCATGGTAACACTGTAAGAATGAATATTATAGTGGCAGCAATGCACCCTCTGGTGGTGTCTACAAATATTTTGTCGAGAATCTTCCCCAAATTAACTAGAACAGCATCTGGTAGAGTAAGGATTTTTCTCTCCACCTTCACTGATTCCCATCAGGGACAACCTGGGGTACTGAGGTGGGCTGAAAAAATACTGAGCATGGTGGGCTCTGTAGCCATCAGCCCCAATGACTGCCAACGGGGTAACAAAGATGCAGCTGGCTTAAACAAGAGGCTGGAAGCCACACTTGGCATGTGGGTTTATGAAAAAGGGAGATTCATGCTAATCTGTGTGGGTGGAGGATGGTAAAGCATTTCTTATATGCTGGGACTGCTCATGTCAACATGTACCTGCCCTAGGCTGGGTTCTTGGTAGCTCATAGTGTTTTTTGCAGACCTTTCTCATTCCTCTCAAAACACACCTTGAGTAGCATTTGTTTCTGATTTCAGGAAAAGCCTAAAATATTGCCTAGATGGGCAAGTTCTGGACAAATCTGTGTTGAAATTATGTTTCTTCAAGTGTTTTATTGAACAAACAATTATACTGTAATGAGAATCTCAACTCTTAGTTTGTGTTTATTTAGTCATTTTTACTCTTAAACCCAATTTGATGAAAGGTTTATAAGCTTCAGAAGTTTTGAAAAATAGCCACACTGCACTATGCTGGATGTGGCCAGTGACTCCAGTGAGCATCAGTGAATAGCTAAAAGAAACTAAGGATTTTCAGCTTCCCATTAAAAGGGAAACCGGTAACTGTCAAACCATGATACATTAGGAGCCTTGTATGAAAGTTAATAGGAAAAAAAAAAAAGTTATTTTGAGCAGAAAGTAAAATGCAAAGTAAAATTTCAGTAAGAAGTAACATCCATTAGATTCAGTGAGGATGAGAGAATAAATTGTAGTCTGTGATTATCATGAAGAAATATCCTACAAAATGAATCTGACAATTCTTGTTCTTTAGGCTTGTATTTTTCCCCAAGAAAGCAAGAATTGGACCAGATGGATCCATGGAGGATCTTTCAGGACTAAAATGCAGTATGTTATGCAGCATGAATGCAATATTCAGTGTAGAAGAGATCAAACTTACTGAAGAAAATTATAGTGCAAGAAATAATGCCTTGCAAGTAAAACGTCACATTGTTCAGTAGCTCTTTTGTGCCCTCTGCAGTTAAAACACTGTTATGTAGCTGTGCACTCAATTTGCATTTGTCCTTGGTTTGAAATGTAATACCTAGGGTTAATGAAAAACAGCAAAGCAGTAAATACTTCTGAATTTTTTTGGGGGGTTGCCTGTAGGCTAGATTGTGGTTTTTGTTATTCACTCACAATTAGCAAGTAATACTGTAAAGCAGATGACCCTATGTGTTCAGTGTTACCACTTATAACAATAGTTGAAAGCACAGAAATAAACAGAGCTGCACCCCAGTATAAGATCTCTGCTGGTGCATATTAAGTTTCGCTACATGCACACAACCATATATATACAGGTGTTGAGAGGATGATCTATCCTTTAAAGCATCAAAGATGTGTGTTTTTTTTTTTTTTATACCAATGGCATTTTTTGAGATTTTTAAAGAGGGACATCTAGGTACTGATTCTGACATGGACTTCTAGCATGTACTAGAATGGGTTATTTCTTGTCTGTGACCTTATGTTCTCTGCAAATATATATCTAATTGGAACAAAAATACTTCCTTTAAACTCTGTGGGCTATAGTTTTCACTGTTGTGTGTGTTCATTGCTAGGTACAACACTTGGGCTTGAATGCTCCTCTCATGAAAGTATTTTCTGAAGTAACTAATACATCACTACAAATTGAATTCATTATTTTGAGCATATGGTTTTGACAGACATTACTGTGCCAGCCTGATTCACTTCTAGGAATAGTATAGCCTAAACAAACAACACAACATGTGAGGCCAGACAGAGAAGCTAGAAGGAGACTGGAGAAGACCAAAACCCCAGAGGCTGCTTGACACAAGGTTCTGGGACAGCAAAACCAGTGGAAGGTCCCAGAGACCTCCGAGCCCCCCACTGGTCTATTTTCTCTCCATAAAAGAGAAAAATGCACATAGTGCACATGGTCCAAAGTTTAAATTACAGACTGAAGAGTCAGGAGAGATGGACATAAGTTCCACTTAAGGAAAGACAAGTATTGGCAGGTTGGTAAACACCTCTGTACTTAAGTGTCTTTCTCTGTGGAATATGAGTAATGCTATTTCCCAGCAGTATTTGTTGTAGTGATTGTATTTATACTTATGAAGTTCTTTGTAAACGGAAAACTTTACAAGTTACTTTTAAAAACTGTTACTGTTGAGATGGTACTTCATTGCTGAAAACAACTCTGTGTATCATGGAATACTTGATTAACCAGCTGAACTATGGAAATATCTTTTTATCTGCATTAATTCTTTCAGTGACTCTAGAGATAAGTAATTAGTAATGTACATGAAATATAAGCAGGGACCATGAGCTGCAGAATTTATCAACATATAAAAATTATCCAGCCACATTTCTCATTTGACTCATTTGATTTTGTGCAATAGACTTATGAATGCTCATCCCTGTTTATATTCTGTATTAGCAACATGGATTGAGATGAAGTCTTCAGTCTTCAACTTTGTTGAAGTTACTCTTGGACAGATATAGAATTATCACTCATACTAGTGATGGCTAATTCCTATGGCTAGGAATTTTTGTTTGTTTGTTTTGTTTTGTTTTGTTCTGTTTTGGAAAGCATTTGGTAGAGGAAACTGGACTCCCAGCTTGTGTTGTGTTAATTTCCCAATAATTGTGTGGCTTGAACAGGATGTGTGAAAGTGGAGTAGATCAAAGGTTCACATCATAAGGTAGTCTAGGATGTTGGGTTTGATGATGGTAAATATATTACACAACTGGATATGTTGTTCAAGCTAGTTCTTGGTGCTCATAGATACAGGCCACTGAGAAAGAAGCAAAGGAGAAACAAGGGAGTAGAGATAGGCCCCACTTCATTGACAACGTTGAATTTGGAATTCAGCTCAAAATATCTGTTTCATTGCTAACTCTCCCCCACCCATCAGTGCTAGGGCAGCAAACCTGCTCAGTGTTTGCATAACCCTACCAGGCCCAGAGCACATCCCTCCTGCCAGAGGCTGGGGCCCACTGGAGGTCAGGTCTCTCCCCATGTGTGGATATTGCTCAGGGATGGTCTCCCCGTTTTGCCTGTGAGCCATACCCAGGCCGATGCTCCTTTATGATCCCCATGTGAGCTACACAGCAGGTGCCTTCCACCCATGGCCCTGCCTGGCCATGCTGGAGTCTGAACCCAAGTCTGACCACCACCTGCAGGATGACCTCCTGGCCTCTCCCACCAACTGCTCTGCTCCTGGCTGGGGTGGTGGGGATTATGCTGGCTCCAGTTATGGCTCTGCCTTCCCAGGGGTGCCCAATCCACAGATCGCGGTTGGTGGGATTGCCCCAGCCCAGTCTGATGAGCTGCTGTTTCAGACAGTGGCTGAGCTCAGGATCATAGGTGACAGAGGCAACACTTTGTGCTTCCCCAAACAATCTACAGCCATCAGCTCCTCTTCAGCTGCCCTCTGCCAGAGCGGGGGAGGCTGGTATTGGGTGGGTTGAGGAGGAGGAAATGCCTGGGAATCTTCCACCTGAATGAAATTTTGGAAGAAACCACAGTGTGTACAAAGTGGAAATTACCCATGGAACCAAATTGAAGGTTTTTTTTTTCTTTTTCTTTTTTTTTTTTTTTTTTTTAAACTGGCATAAAACACATGGACTCAAATCAATTCACCAAGACCACTGTCTAACATTTCTTCATTGCTGTGCTGACTTCAGAGGAGGGTGGTTTGGGCCCTCATCCCTGTTGTGGGGCTGTTCTCTCCCTGCAAGATGACATCTTCCACCATGCAGCACATGTTTTCCTCCAGCTAATCTAGGAGAGAAGTACTGAAGTCACACAACTCTTCATGAAAGACATTCAGCCGGTAAGGCAACTTCCATGGGGACCGATGTGGCTTTAAATGTCCAAATATTCTTTCTGTAAGGCAATACACTGGTGTAGGAAAGTGCAATTTAATACCAATTTAAGACAAAACATTTGAAACCAGCTGCATAAATGAAAACAAAGCATGGAGATGCTGAACTATGTCTTACTTTGATCAAAAATACTTAAACAGATGTTTCAAAATTTCCTTTCCATATTCATACCAAAGCAAAAAAATGTAAATGTCACTTTTTGGCTTTGATTTAGGTTGAAATTAATCAAATGCCAGAATTCACAGAGGAATAAGAAAAGACCCTGCACCTCCCTCATCTCCTACCACAGAACTGTAGTGAGAGCGCACAGGAGATGTGCACAGGGAGATGGAGGCTCAGGAGCAGGAGGAAGAACAGGACATGCAGAAAACAGGATCCATAGAAGCCCTGAGATCTGTGAAGAGATAGGTTGAACCTCCAAAATACTGGGAAAGAGGAGAGAAAGTAAGTGATGGAGCGATTAAGGTTGTTGTTGTGGTAAATGGAGTTTTATTTGTTCTTTAACAGCCTTCTCTGTGGGATACTCCTCTGAGTAACATGCCTGTGGATGCATTAGATAACTGCAGGGTACAGAAAGTGAATTTCCCTAGAAGAAAGAGAGGATCAGGAGCGGGAGAGGAGGAGAAAGACGCCTGGGCGGACTGCAGGGCTGCTGTGCCGAGGCCGGACCCGCTGCTGCTGCTGGCCCTGCAGGGGGAGTATAACACCAGAAATGGGGCTCCCGAAAGCCCGTCAGGACAGCGCGCTCCTCTGATCTGGCACTTCCATTTGCAAAGCACACATTTTCCTTTGTGAGCTACTTAGCCACTTAACTCTATTAGGGGTGAAATATATGCCGTGCATGATAAAGGTTAGTTAATGTGTTTAGCTAACGAAATGCAGTTTGTGGTGTTCTGAAGTGAATGTGTAGGAGGGGGATAAAATAAAGCCTCCTGGAATGTGCCAAGGTTAAATTTGTGGACTTCCAGCTGAGGAACACGAGCCTAAGATCTCCACCTGCTGAGGTAATCAGTCAGTCCCAGGCTCACAGGTAGCTGCATAAAGTTTAAAGTGTGGAGAAACAAGTGAGTATGTTCTTCAGCCAATCTGGCACTGAACTTTTAACTTTTAAAATAAAATTTATTCTAACAAATTATCATAAAGACTTAGCGTATAGAGCCATGTTAATAGCAAGGGAGAGAGCCAGCAAGGATTTCTGACACATATTTGTTCAAAACTAAAAACTAAAGTACTTTTTTTTTTTTTTTTTTTTTTTTTTTTTTTTTTTTTTAGCAGAAGATGTGGGCTCTTCCCAAGTGGGTGCAGAGTACTGTTGTGGATGGCCGATGTTGTGGTAATGTTGTGGAAGCTGCACCTGGTGCATGATTTTGGGAAAACAATGACCAGCCCCTTCACTGCCAGGGCCAACCAGAGAATGAGGCTGGCCCCAACAGTGGAAGAGCTTCCTGCAATTGCTATCTGGCTCATACCAAATGTGTGGGCATTCATGAACAGAGGTGCATTCAGAATTTCATCTGCACACGCATTCATCTATGGGTGCTGTGTTTAAGCAAGTGAGGTATGCACAGAGCCAGTTGGTGTTATTCTCAGTAGTCAACAACTTCTTAATTTTATTGTGCTGATTGCTGCACTCGCTTGCCTCTTGTTTTAAGCCCTAGTATTAGCAGTGTGGGTAACAAGTTCCACAGCCTAATCCAGAGAAGATTCATAACTTACAACAAAGTGACTGGACTCTTTTGGTAATGCTAAAGGTGTTTAAAGACCAATGACATATAATATATTTGAATATTTTAGATACTGGATCCTTTTTAATACTGCATCCAGTTTAAGTGCTGTCTGTTATCACTGCAACATACACAGAAAATATTCTGGCTTGCTGTGTTCTTGTTCTATCATATTTGATTGAATACAAATGCTGATAAATGAAAAAGACTCATTTCTCCACCCATTTGTGTGAACACATTACACTTTTCAGAGAGGCTTTTTTTTTTTTCTTTTTTTTTTTTTTTCAGATTTCACACATTTTACCCAGACAGTCAGCTCTTTCCAATTATTCTGACCTTTTTGAGATGAATTTTTCCATTAGTTATTGTTAGCATTCGCTTAAACAAGTACATCATAAAACATTTAATTATCGTGGCTCATGCAAAACACTTTGCATGCAAAGGTCCCCAGATACTTTATAAACATTCATTAAAGGTGACAGCAAGCAATGTATTGTAGCTAGGGAGAGCTGTTCCCGTTCTGCAGATATGTCATCTCTTAGTTTCCATTTATCCACAGTCTTGACAGGAAGTTAACACAATTACACCTCTCCTGCAGGACAGAAGCACACACTCAAGAACTGCTACTGCCTCTGCCCCCACTTTTCCTTCCTTACAGCTTGTACCTGTGAGCCCCCTGCCCATGAGCCCTGTCCAAGTAATGTTTGTAGCTCATTGGCTACTTTATAGAGAAGACTATGGCAGTCCAGCTGGTTTAAGGATTTGTCTAGGTATAGTGCTAGGAAAAAAAAAAATCATGACTAAGTTTGGATCCCAGGTACTCCAACTAAAATCCAGCATTAAGGATCAGAAAGTAACTCCAGATTTAACTGATAAAGCAGTGCATGGTATGCCTTTATCTTTGTATTTACTATTCATAGGAAAGAGAAAACAACTGCTGAAACTGCAGCTTCTTCCAGTACTTCAGTTGCTGGCAGTCCAGTGAAGCTCCCCGGAGTTGGGCAGGTTTGACCACCTGGTTTCAAATAAAAAAGCCTCTTTCATGGAGTGTCACTGGTTTCCACACTAGCATGAGGACATATTGAAAATGACTGAGGAATCTCAGCACTTTGGGTGAAGGGATGAAAAGGCTATTGCTTGAATTAATGATTGCATGAACAAGAGAAACAAATGGATGCAAAAAGAAGACATATCTAGATAACCCCAAACTAACAGTAACGTAGGGTGGTCCAACCGTACTGTTCAAGGTATTGTCTTCTGGAAATAGTAAAAGATATCCTCCAAATGACTCGGCTTCCTGCATATTGTACTGGGACTGCATTTATAAGCTCTACCTTCTTCAAATCTTATTAATTCATGTGCAATGCTATATGACATGACTGTGTTAGTTTGATTCTTCTACTAGACCAGTTTCTACTATATGTGATCCCTCTGCAACATATTCCTTTGGGTGGTATAGAAGGAAAAGGAGCAGAAAACTAAAAATATACTTGAACAAACAGCTGGCTCCACAACCTTGAAAAGCCTGGAAAGAATACTCATGGGGAGGTAACTTAGAAGGACATTGATGTGGTGAATAACTGTGGTTTTTCTCCTCAGGAAAAGAGGGTCAATCCACTCCTTGTAAATGTACAAAATCATTTGAAAGAAGTATTGATTCATACACCAGTTTCTCCTCCCCTTTGAAGTAAACCTAACATCCTGAACTTTGGTCAGTTTTTCAAGTATAAAAGGATAGCAAGAGCAGAATTTTTGACCAGTAGTGTAAGATACTTTATAAGATTTCTCCTGAGGGATGGAGACCAAGAAACTATATAACTCACTAGCAGCTAGTAGACATATTGCACTTTTGTCTTCTGAAATAGAATATGATTGAAGTCTCACATACAACCTATGGCAAGTTTCAAGTAGGTTAGTATAAGAAAAGCAAAATATTTTAAGATGAAGGCTTATGGTTTGTTTTTATTGACTTACCATGCTCTAGGGGTTCACATTACTCTAGAGATCTGAACACATTTCAGGGAGGAAAATTAACAGTAGATTTTGGGGTACTTATCAATGAGGGAGAGAACAGAAAACCCACTGGCAGTACTTATACTTCTCAGATGGTAAAAGTCTTTAACACTACTGGTCAGCTACTGCCATTTCCCATTTGTGTCTCAGCCTCATCTGTGTGTCCTGCTGGCCAAATTCCCTTCTGCTACATCTTTACATCTGCAAAGTTCCTCTTCATAAGCAGGACGTCATCAGCTGCAAATCCATCCTCTCTGGATCCATTTTTTCATAAGTTTTAGGTGTGCTTTTCCCATTCTAGTAATCTTTCCTACCCCTGATTATGTTTTTCTGATCTTCTTTGTGTTGAACAGCTCATTGGCCCCAGTTTCCAGATGAGATCAGAAACATCTAGAACCTCTCTTCTATTTTCTAGAGAAATGCTGTTTCCTAGAGAAATGCCTTATTCACCCTTCTTGGCTCTATAAAAATAGGGGCAAAACTTTTCTTCTATTTTTTTTTTTTTTATATAATTCTCTTCTGCCTGGTACAGCTTACTTAAATAAACTTACCCGAGCCTCTGGGCTGTTTTACTGTTGCCACAAATATATTTGGATTGTTAAGTGAAATTACGGATGCATTAATAGGTGTTGTTTTAATTTAAATGTATAGATTGCATATAGATTGCATAGTATGAAATCTATATGTATATATAATGTAAGTTGTGTGGATATAAATATACACATTTATGTGTATTTGTTTGCATTTTAATATCTATATTATACGACTAGGAGAAACACATGTAAACAATATGCAGTTTGGAGAATGAGAACAAAACCTATCAACATTTAAGATGTTAACGTTTAAAACCAGACTTCAGGTGAGTAATAAAAGAGGCACCTTCATCAGACGTGTTCACAAATACAATGATAACCTAAGTCTGATTAAGCCAGATGTCAAACATGAAAGAGCAGGCAGCAAGGTTCAGGAGGCTGAGAACAAACATGAAGAGACAAGGATCTGAAAGGCCATGAAGAGTGAACTGTCTTGAAAATGAGATTGTTAAACCCGAGTTACGCTGAATAAGCTCCAGTTTCTTATTTTAATGCTTTGGGGGTGGACCAGAACAGAATGTTTACTCTCTAGTCTTGGCAGGCTGTTATCTTTCACCTAATGACAACTTGCTGAGGCAATTAAAGACTGTATTGACAACACTGAACAAAGTCAGCAAACATTTTTTTCCCCCAGTAGTAGTATTTTTTCTCCTAACCCATAATGCCGTCATAGCATTTGTGGAGTGAGGAGGTATGTGGTATGACACAATACTGTAGTATTGAATCCTTTTCTTAAGCTTGGTGAAATCTAGAAAGCCACATCCTAGGTAGAGTAGAAGATAGCTCTCATGGCTTATTACATAACTCTTAAGAACTCTGCTTTTGTTCCACAGTGTTTGCTAAAACAGCCCATTTATCATGAAGGACACTATGCTCTCCACTGTCTCTTCCTTTATATTCCTTTATATCTCTGTCCCTTTCTTTATGTGACCCTGTAAAATAGCTAAGATTTGATCTACTCTTAAATGTGTTATAGGAGAAATAAAAAGTATAGAATAGTTCAATTTGTTGAAGCTCTTTTTGCTTCATTAGAGGAATTTTCATGTACCCCTCTCTGTAGGGGACCCAATCCAAAGAAATGCACCTGAACCAGCAGGAAAAATCTTCAGGTCTTCAAAGGGCAGCAGGTCAGTTCCCAAAGTAGGTGTGATGATCAACCTCAGATTCAGTCTTCTGTATAGGCAAGCAGTCACTGTTTTTTGGTTCTTTTGTGTTGAGGTGAAAGAAAGTATTGTCGTGCAGGAAAAAGTGCCTTGCTCAGCTGATAAGAAAAGTCTCAAAGAAGGAATTTACTCTGTTCAAACCAACCCTGTATTTCTCATGTACATTTCCAAACACCGAAACAATACTTTGCCCCACCTTTCAAAACAGACAGTACTGCAGATCCCTGATAGCACAGGTGGTGTAAGCTGGTCTGCCCAGCCTGGCTGCAGTGAGAGCTGTGTCACCGCCACATGATGCCATGGTCACTAGTAGGGTGCTACACTGCAGAGAGATGTGAGCTCATGAGGAACAAAGGAGAAGGCTAAGCAATGGTTGGGGCCCAGAAAAGCAAGAAGAGAAACAGAAAACACTGAAAACCTTGAAATGAATGTAACCAAACTTCAGAATGGGTTCAGTTCAATCATTAACTTCTGAGAGTTATCTAATTCATCACCTGAATGGCTTCACCTACTGACTAACCTGTCACAGTGATGTAGATAATGACTGAAAATATTTTATTGACTGTTGTTCTGTCCTGTTTTAACTATCTATTTACAAGGTCATCTTTTTGTGCACAGTGATTTGTCAAGATAGGATCAGTATTTGAAACCAGAGGAAAGGTTCAGATTGTTGTTTTGCAAGAATGGTCTCCTTAGACGGATCCTCTCTTATTCTGAACCTAAACTACATTGTGGCTAAAGACATTTAATCCAGATCCTTAGCCATCTCCAGCACCAAAATTGAAAAACCTTCACTCAGTTATAGGATTTCAGGTTCTTTATATTAGCATTAATTAATCACAGTAAGTAGTTTATAAACAGCTCTGTTTATTGCTTTCTTTTCTACCCTATGTTTTTTTTTCCACTAATTTGCAACAGAAATTATCTAATGGAATGGTCTGTCAGAAACTGTTCATGGAAGAAAGTTAGTTCAGTGATCCCAAAATGCTGACCACAGAACTTTGCACTTCTCAAACCCCAAGCAGTGGAAAGTCAAGGTAGCCAGGGAATGGGTCTAGAGGTCTCTGGAGGGAGCCACTGGCTTTGCAGGTTTGGGCATCAGGGCTTACTCCTAGCTGGCTGAAAGCCCTTGAGTCCTGTCCCTTTGCACCTGGCACCCCCGGGGCTTGTGCTTGGAGCCTGGAAGCACTGGGCTCAGACAAAGTCCCTGGGACTGGAAGCTGGATGTTTCAGGGATTTCTGCCAGATTGCAGCTTCATGTGGGGAAGCCCAGAAAATACCAGTTAAACAAGAGACTTTCCTTAGAATACCTGGTCTGAGACCTAAATGAGCCAGCACAGCTGTTAGTGAAACTGATATTTTTCTCAGTTTTCATAGTTGCTAAAATAGCAGCTACAGGAGCCAAAGAACAGTCATTTCTTTAAGATACACCCTATGTCTTTGTTTCTAAAGCAATTTTTTTTTTTAATGTCTGGCTCAAGATAAATTTGAAAAATAATAATAATTCATTTGTATTTGAGCTGAATCCAAGTTCTTGAAAAGTCATGCAAAGGCAGAATCCTGTCTTTTGGCCATTTCTTTGTTGGGTGGTAAGCAATAATCAAATTAATGATTTCAAATTTCTTAAAAATTGTCTTGAAGCCAGTACAATTACAAGCAGATGGATAAACAGGAACAATGGGAGCTCACAATATAACCAACAGCAGTAGCTATTTTAAAACACCTCTGGAAAAAAAAAAAAAAGAGAGAGAGAAAATAAAAAATAATAATAAAAACAAAATAAAACAAAACAAAATACTTTTAGGGTGGTTTCACAGGGGTAGAGTGATTGCATTAGCAAGAAGCAGTGAGACCCACCCCATCACTAACACCACTACAATGGCTCAGTCATCCAACAGCTTCCAGGGCAGTCACAGAAACAAAACCCTGTCAAGAAGTAGCTGCAGAAATAAGTCCTGAAAATAACTCCAGAGTTTGTTAACTTGGGCTTGTTTACAAAGAAAATGGTCTCCCCAGGCAGAAAAAACCTTCTACCTCAAAAAGTGGTAGACTCGGCCCTTGCTTAAAATAACGTCTCTCTGGCAGTAGCTGTCCAGGACTATGGATGGGCAGCTGAGACATTCTCAGAATGTTCCCAGGAACCAAGGCCAACAGGCAAAGAGCAGTCAGCTCAGCTCCAGTAAACACTCTTAACCTTCAAAATTAGTGGCTGCTTGCAAATTGCCTATTGGGAACAGTTCTGGAAATCCCCTGTTCTGATTTGTGCCTGGGAGTGGTTTGGGGGTAGTTGACAACAGCCCTGGGGGTGCTAGGGACTTGCCTGACTGTTTAACACCATAGATGATCACAATCCAGTGCCCAGAAATGTTCCCAGGCCCTGTCTAATTCAACAGGATAGATGTATACTGAGAAGAAAATGAAATATTTTGTTTGTTGAGCATGGAACTGTCATGTTTCCTGCTTTGCAGGACATCCATAACAAGGATGGATGTTACCAGCATGATAATGTTTGCTTGTCTGGTTGCAGACCTAACTGCTAAACATGCAGAGGGATCCTTTTAGCAGCACTGGCAGTACTTCAGAAAGCCAACTTATTTGTAGGATAGCTGCAGTATTGTGCTGTTGCAACCTTTATTTTGCCAGCATGAGGAAAGAACCAAATTCATCTGCAGCAGACTCTTTAATGTGACCTATGGACCATATGAGTTGGGTTTCATTGGTGATAATGGCCAAAACTGGGAAGCATCTGTTAATTTCTCCTCTAACTTTGTATATCTGTTATGTACAAAGTGTGATTTGATTTTTGGAAGCTGGATTTCCTTGCACAGATACTATGAGGCTCACCTCAATCTCATTCATACGATTTACTATAAAATCCTTGATTAATGCACCAAGGGCCAAATCTGAAGAGGGACAATCTGTCCAGAGTGCTGCTGGTTTACACAAGCTGAAAACAAAGATATTAGGCGATATGTAAAAAGTCAAAGCCTCAGACAGCTATTTTAAAGATTAGCTGTCAGCTTCAGCAACAAAAAGTACAATCACCTCCACAGCCCTCTAGTGTAATTTTGTCTGGGTGGGTGAAAGGGAATGAGAACACAATTGTTTCACCTCTCCTGATTCTTAATGATCCTGCCTTCCCCCAGCCGACCTACACAGAGACATTTACAGCCATCAAACATATAGATTGCCAGACCTAGGTGTGTTGGACTGCGCCTCCAGGGATCCTAACCAGATGGTATTTTAGGAGAGGACACAGTTCATTTCAGAGCAATACGAATGAGCAGCTTTCTTTTCTTTATTACACCATTGCATTTGGCGGCAATCCACCAGAGGCAGATTCTCTGCTCTCTAAGGAATGATCTGCCCACTCTGTCCATTTAACAGGACGTTCAGCTTGGAAAATCCAGTTGCTGATCACACATGTGGAGCAGATGTGCGAGCATGCGTAGCAAAATAAAAAATAAAAAATCCCAGCAGTGTACTGGGAGAAATGTAGCGTAACTACTGAAAAACAGTGACACGAAAGCTCTGATTCTGAAACAGTGGTTATTGTTGTTGTAAGGAGGATTTTTCTTATTACTCTTATGGAGAAGAAAAAAAAAAGAAAAAAGTGTAATAAATCCTTTATTATTTTTCTATTTGGAGGTCAGGGAGGATTATTCATGTTATACTAATGTGTCTTCTTTGTTCATTTTCACAGACTTCTCCTTACAAAGATATGATTCTAACTATTTTGACCAGACTGTCTTGGGGCCCTACCTCTCAGAAACTTAGTGCTGGAAAACTTCCACTAGAAAGAAAAGAAAAGAAAAGAAAAGAAAAGAAAAGAAAAGAAAAGAAAAGAAAAGAAAAGAAAAGAAAAGAAAAGAAAAGAAAAGAAAAGAAAAGAAAAGAAAAGAAAAGAAAAGAAAAGAGAAATCCAAAAAACCCACACCCCTTTAAAAGAGAGGATATCAGAAGTATACATCTTTTATCCATGCCCCACACGCTTGCATGTAAAGGGAGAGCACCAGCTGTTTTTCTCATGGTGAATAAGGGTTACTTGGGGAAAACTGACTTCCTGTTTTTACATGGACAGCTACATTGTTGCATAGCCAGTTAATTTTGGTTAGGTCAATAGAGCAAGTTTAATTATTGGAACTTTCCTTATTCACTCAAGTTTCATACTGTACAGAAGAAAGAGGGATTACTAGGAAGTCCAAACTGTGTACAGAAGTTGAAAAGCTCATCTTTATTAATTACATGGTCCTTCTTAAACATACTTTTTTTTTTTTTTTTTTTTTTTTTTTTTTTTTTTTTTTTTTTTTTTTTCCGGGAGGGGGGGGGAGGGGAAGAGGAGTTGGGATTTACTGAGTTTTGAACTGGTGACTAAATGTCTAAATGTATTTCACAGTTCAAAATGCAACGAATAAAAATCACATGGAGTTTTTCTTTCTTTGTTTCTTCTTTTTTTTACATGTTTTTTTTTTTTTTTTCTTTTCTTTTCTTTTCTTTTTTTTTCTTTTTTTTTTTTTCCCAAAGAATAAAAAGAATGAAAAATACATATTTAAGGCACTGGAAGCTGCATAGCTACTCCTACAGATGTGGTGGGAAAGTGGTCCATTTTTTCCATGACAGCACAACTCAAAACAACAAAACTCTGAGCAGTTGCAAATACAGAGAACAATCTGGTTTTGTTACGGAGGGCACTATGAAAAACATACCTCTCAGGTTGTGACTTACAACCAGGACAACTGGTGATGGTGATACTAAATAGCAAATAATCACAGGTATTATCTGGTAAGAAACCAAGAACATTTCTTGCACTCTATGATGTTCATTTCTAATTTACTTTAACTAGAACACTTAGATTTTATTTTGTTATTTAATTCAGGGACTGGCTAAGCTCCTTCCTCCGTTTCATATGGTGTTACAAGTTATGGTGAATTTCTAAATCTTGGTCTTGGTTAATGCATCAAAGGACATATGGGCTGATTTCCTTCAGTTTCCCATAATATACATGTAGCCAGCTGTATGTTATTACATAACCTTAGACTTAAAACAACCAGATCATCCTAGATACCATGATCTATTTCTGTGTTTTTGATACATTAATATTACAGTGGGAAAAATTCACCAGCACTGTTATAAGGAAAGTTAGTTGTTTCCTTTTTTTTCTTCTTTTTCTTTTTCTTTTTTAATTCATATCCTTGTTCTTAATAAACATCCCAAAGAAAAATATTCAACAGCAGCAGGCAGTAATAAAGAGGCAGAAAATGGCAAAACCACAGTACTGAGGAAACCTATGTGAAAACACTGGTTGTGTCTTCCTGGTTACAGAAAACAAATAGAACTGTTCAAAGCACTTGCCAATAAGGGCCTGCCAAATAAAATATTGTTTTATGAAGTCAGGAAAAAACTAATTTTAAAGGTTATTGTAGGTTATTTGTGGTCACGTCTTGTGTTCATAAAACATGATGTCATCTTGAACCCTTCACTATTTTTATTTCAGTCCTATAGGTTTTTGTCTGAGACACGATCTCAGCAATTGTAGAAATTTAAGTTATTGGGAAATACTTGCAAGAGTCTGCTCTACAAATTGAATAGGAATAAAATAGAATAGATTCAAGCCAACAGAATGCAAGAACCCATCAATGTAGCTGTGTTTTAGGAGAGTTTATTTACCTAATCTAGTAATTTGGAATAATGAGATCACACCAGCAGCAGTAAATTTGAAACCAGAAGGTTGCAGAATCACATTTTGTACTTATTTTTGTTTAGAGTTTTCAGATGTTACTAACACCACAAAACTGCCCTTTGTAGCATGCAGTTCTCTACCCTGCCTCTACAATGCTGTAGGAATTCTTGTGGCCAGTAAGGAAAACATTTTATTTGCCGCCTTCTGTGTTTTTGGTGGAAAGAGTTTACTCACCTCATTGAGTGTGTCATTCCACCAACTAATCTAATGTATCTAGATGAGCTGCAGCCCAACAGAGAATAAAAATATTAAGGAGAAGGCAATAAGGAGTTAAAGTCTTTTCCTGGCCACCATTAAAACTTTTGCCTCACTTCTTTCTTTCTTTTCTTCTAACATTCACTGGCCTGTCATAACGCCAGATGGAGATGGAGTACATGGGATTTTACTGTTTTTATTTTTTTTTTCAGAATTGGGGCTTTCTATAAATGGTTTCTCCCATCTGAAGCTATCTAATTAACAGCTGACTCAGACCTGAATACTTCCTTGAATGCTGTGGCTACTTTAGGGATTTTTCCTTTTTAGCCACTGATGGCCTCTTCTCTGGTGCTTTCACTCTTAAAACAGTTTGTCAGAGCAAAGAAATGCTTATGACATCTTCCCATGTGCCCCTCTAGGCTTATGTGCCTACTAATTTCTTCATTAGAATAAGAATATAGTTCTATTTCTCCTTCTCATTGTTCCAGTTGGGCTTTGTTTTATGATCATGGGAAATGACATGAACAAAGTCTTAAAATATGAAACTTTAGGGTTGCAGATAAATTATTCCTTTTCTTCCTGTGGCTGCCTTTAAAGTCCATGACAGTGTGTTGTCCAAATGATGGCTGAAGCACCCTGCACGTGGAAGGAGCTGTGTGCTGGGGCTTGGCCCATCAGGAATAGTTCCTTGTGGCTTTCAGGGATACATTGATGTGCATGGTGGGCACTACAATGTTCCTGTGTGATACCACAGCGGGTTTCCACCAGTCTTCAGCAGTGCAGCTTTTGGCTTTATGATTCTCACTAATTTTGTCAATTTTTATTTATTATTTAATTATTTACAGAAGAGTGCCTGTCCTTACATTTGAAGGCAACTCTTTGTCCGTCTTGGTGGCAGTGAGAGAAGATAAGGGGTGACAGCCTGGACCACTCGCCAAAGAGAGCAGAACTCCTACTGCCATAGGAGGGAGAAGTGAAGGCAGTTTTAGACAACTGCTGCAGCGTCCCTAGCCCAGGCTGATGCAAGCATCAAGGATTTTTACAGAATTTACATAGCCCAGAGGCCTTGTGTGCTCTGTTGATGACAGTGTTGCTCAACATGTCTGAAATGCATGTGGTTTGGCTCTGTGGCCCCCCGCCTCCACTGGGGGCCTATTTAATGCCTGGGGTCGCTGGTGACTTTTAGAGGGACAGCCAAAAACCTTCTTTGCAGTTGCTGGAGGAAATCCTCCTTCAGTTGCATCTGGAGCTTTCAGAGGCTCTTTTCACAGCTTAGGCCTTTGCTTTGCATAAAAGAGCTGCAGTCACAGGACAAATCTCACCTAATATATCTTACCTGCAAATAGCATTTTTTCTCCCAGATCAGTTTCTAATACCCCGCTTATGCTTGTTTTTCTGTTTTGCTGCCAGTTGGCATTGCTGATGCTATTTCCTTGCTGTACTATCATACTCATGGAATGAATCTCAAGAGCATAGTTTCTATTAATGGCTTATCGTTTGTACTTTCTGGGTAAGCTTTTCCCTCTAACTATGGCTGAGTCAGACCTCTATTCCCACTATCAATTTCATTCCATCCAGGTGTCTCCTACCTCCCAGCTTGTAAATATTTTTCTTTAGAATAAATGGTGTGGAATTCATGTTTGGGAAATTAAGAAAGGCTTTCAGACTATTTGGGCTGGTACTCAAAGATTCTTCTGTTCCTGTGGTTAATCAATAATATTCAAGTGTGAAAGAGCGAAACACACTTAGGCAGTGGTTAACATTTGTCATGAAACAAACATTATTTTCTGGTGGTGAAATTGCTTCCTTTGCTAGATTCCCCAAAATAACAGTATCCAAAATAGGGCAAAAATGTGGCATGCTGAGACACTGTATTAATGTGTTTTTTACAAGAAACTTGAAGTGTCTGTAGTTACTGTTTGGCTTCATCATCTGAACTTTTTGATCTGTATCTTATAACATTCCAGCCTGTCATATGTAAAGTACAGTTCCTAAAGACCACAATAATATAACCCAGTTCTGGATTCAGCTTCTCTTCAGTATTCTCCTCCTTACGCTGTCCCCAAAAGAAATTCTGAATAGATTTGCATTTTTTTTTCCTGTCTGCCTGCTCATAAGCTAAAAGAGATGTTCTGTCCTGTTTTTAAAACAGGAAAAATAAATCAGTTGTCAGAGATCCCAGGGTTGCACAAAGTTACACTGTGTGCATAAGGTAGGAACAAGATGGGGTAGGGAAATGGTTCAACTGTATACATCATCTCTCTGTTGTGACTGGAAGCATATACTGTATAATACTAGAAGGAAAGGGAGTTATAGGTCTTCCATTTTAATGTACATTCATGTCATAGTTAATCAAAATAAATAACATTGTTTATCATATGAAATTACCAATCACTGTTGCGGTGTGCCTCAAAAGGTCTGCTCTTGATTCCTGTGATGGGCACAAGAATCCAATGCTGCAGAGTTCAAAGAGAAAACCTGTCATAGACCAGGACACTAGGCCAGCCACTTCTGAGCTGAATTATGAGAACCCATCTTTCTATATACTTACCTTTTGGGGCCCGCAGGGACTCCAGAAGGTATAGTATATAGCAAATATTTGTTGACTAGAGAGCTAGTAATACTCACTGCCTTTTTTAGAGAAAGTATAAATTCTTTGTAGAAAGGTCCAAGTTTGATCCTGCTAGGGACTGGCCTCCCCGACCCCAGCCCATGGGAATTTTTCAGGATGAGTACTATTACCAAGTTCACCTACACTTAAGTCTGTTGGTGTATGTCTCATGAACTATAATGAACTTTATTCCTCACCCCACTGTATTCTGTGAGAAAAAGAATAATCCTCCTTACTTTTCACATGGGGATATGCAGCAGCAGGCAACAAAGTAACTTGTCAAAAGTCAAACATGGGTCCCCAGTCCTATTTACTGCCTGGGGCAAGCACTTTCTCTTCCCCTTGTGGTCTACTGCAGAAAGTAATTCTCACCAACTTGCAAGGCTGATCTTGGTGGTCAGTTAAGGATGTAGGTACCAATGTCAAAAGCTGAAATCTTGCTGCCAGAGGCACATGCTGTATGGCTTAAAAAAAGTTGTATGGTGCAGCTGGCTGAACCTCAGCTGCCTGCTGAAAGTGTTAGGAATGAGAACCCTCCCAGAGTTCTTAAATGTCAGGATTGTTCCCATGACTGCCTGTCAAAGTTGACAGCATCTCAGACTGGTGAAACTATGCATTTTTCTTCCACAACTGCATAAGTAATTGTGTGGTAGCATCAGCCCTCTGAATACTCTGAGAGTAATTTGAATCAAAATAAAACAATTGTAATGCTGAAGAATGTAACTGAATATTTTTTGAGAAAGCTGAATATTTCTGGAAGAAAATTGTATCAGGGGAAGCCCCAACACTCCATTCTGAAGAGAAGCATCAAATGGAAAAGATGACAGAAAAGTACTGACAGCAGCTTCCTCTGGATGAGTTGGGCTAATTTTCCACAGGTCCTGACGGGCAGTCTTGAATAGCTTCTTCCCCAGAATACAGGTTGGTGAGTAGGACTCTGGGAGATGGAAACACAACAGAAAGCTTTGCTGGCAGCTCTAGTCAGTGGGACAGAGCCGGTGAGGGACATAAAACTAGGACATACTCACAAATGCATGGGACTTGCTCTGGATCAGAGTATAGCAGTATAGCAGAATACCTCGTAGTTCACAAGCACACCGGCCAACTCACAAACCACAGTCTGTCTGTGCACTGCAGTTATGTAGCACCCTTACTATCATGCTATTCTGTGTGAAATATTCTTAAGAAAAGTGCTCCTTGGAAAGGAAGAAATATCATATGGAGTCAGAATCATGGGACTGACACACTTTCTCCAGGGGGCACCAGCTAGACCTGTGAATTTGACTTCAGGACTTGTTAACCCCCCCTTCTAACTTCTGATCTGGGGTATCTTGATGTACATGATAATGGACCAGGACACAGGACACCCTGGTAAAATCTTTTGCTTTGCCACTCTTTTTCTGAATAATTTGAAGGTAGGTACCTGTCTTGACTTTAATTTCCCACCTGTAATATAAAGGTAGCTTTTTCTTACCTCACCAAAATATCAGGAAGATTAAAAGCCATAGGAAATAGATTATATACATAAAGTGACCCCATCTGATGTTATTTCTAGCATTCTAGCAGAAGCATTATTTCATCAGGAAGGCTGAGGATACTTTACATTTGGTGTGTAAGACTCTGAAGTACAGAAGCTTTCCATCTGTGTTCCTGTTACATTCACAGGAGACAAATGAGGATGCATGTCCACATCACAGGACTGGACACATTGGTGAGAGAATGATCTATCTTCACCATGTGAAGTGCTACACAGCAGCACAAAGCCCTGTACCTTTATCTTCAAGAAAGGGGTTTGTCCAAGTCTGCCATAAGCAACCATTTCACAATGATGTTGTGAGGGCTGATGTGTACAAATTGCTCTGAAGACAGAAATTTTATTGACAAATGTTATTATTACTAATGAGTAATAGATTCAAAATTACACAGCATTTATTATGAAAGCCTTAAGAAATTTTCTTAAGTAACCGAACAGGGACAAAGGCACCAAATGTAATTCAATTAATTTCATTTCAGTAACACAAAGAAAAGTTTAATTCAAGTATATGTGTGTGTCAGATCAATGGCAGCCTTAAAATATCCAGCAATGTAAGGAATTCTGTCTCTGCTGTTTGACTAATGTAACCACTGATTTTTATACAGATGTGCATATTATTGCATCTCTACATGCTTACTAACTATGTTGAAAGTTTTATTGATACACACTTTCCTTCCTTTACTGGGATTTGCATGTGTAGCAAAAAGTAAGAATAATTGGTATAGGGATATTCAACAATTTTGCCTCTTCATCACCATTTTTCTTTTCATATGGCCTACTTTAGAATTGTTCCACTACCTTAGTCTCACAAACACTTGGCATAATGTAAGTTTCAACAGGCTTTAAGATAGTCTCAGTAAAATGCCTCAGGAAGTAAGACATTCAATTTACTTCCATGTATTGCATCTTCGTTTCTCAACACATGATGCTTGGTCTTAAGAAGACTTATTTGAAGATATATGTGTATATATATATGCATATGACATTATTGTTATTGCTTTGAAAGTAAATGGTGTTAATCTCTAGCAAGTAACATCCTGTACAAGTAGTTTTGTAGGATTTCTGAATCTCCTTTGTTTCTCTTTAAGTTGACAGAAAGTCATGACACAAAGTAGGCAAATGAGGTTTGCCATATTTATAATGCAAGAAATACCAGGGGATTTGTAGGATTTAAGAGAATATCTAGTAAGATATTCTTTAGTAAGATTCTAGTAAGAATCACATTTTTAAGTTGTCCAAAGCATATCTGTTTTGTTCCATTTATTATATAGTCGTATATTTAGCCTGTGGACAGATGTTCAATTTGCAGACAGCTGTGTTAGTTTAAGATGTTACTATCCCCAGCTGTTTGTTACCAGCACATTATTGAAGGCTCTTGTCCTCATAGTTTCGTAAGGCTTCAGTTGGAATTATTAGTCTAGCTGGGCCAAAGTTATTTGAGCTAGTTCAAATAATCAGCATTGGTTGTTGCTATTAAGATGTGCTGGAGGACATGAAATATTGAGGTATCTTCTGATGGAGACCCAGGAGTGGCAGCTTCACAGCAGTGATCCCCAAGCCTTTTGTGAGCATCTTTGTCTGGCAGAGCTAAATCACCCCAGAAAGGCATCCATCCTCAGACTCCTACATGCTACTAATTAAAATTAGAATGTGGATAATCATCTCTATCATAGATCCTCAGAAGGGATCGGACCTTCGGTATATAGGAAACAATTCAGGTACCTAAACAAAAGCATCTAATGACATTTCAGCTATATAGGTTGTTGCAGTGTGGACATCTTTGGTATCTTAGGGATAAACAGTCAATAGACACCCATATTTAGTAAGCAAGCTCTTTCCCCTCAGTGTAGCTCTCAACAATAGAAGGTAACTTTTATGTTTGGTGAGCCACTAGAAAGTTTTATACAGCATAGTCTGAACCTTATGAGCTACAAATTCAAGGATTACTTTAATGATGATTAAATCATTTGAAAATCTGTATTCTTTGTGAGAAAGATTCTTAAGAGGGAACATTATAAAAATAGTGTTTTCATAGACAAAATAAAATATTGAGTTATTCAAATTTTCTCCTAGAGGAAGTGAAAACTCCTTCAGTATTCCTTGGTTAGAGTCCCGGAGATCTCTTTCTTATAATGTGATATTTAGGAACAGTTATGAAATGTCAATATTAATGTTTGTATCATTGTCATTTTACAGAAAAAAAAAAAAAAAAAGAAGAAGAAATAAAAAAACCACCACAAAAATGCCTTTTTCTTTTTCTTTTTCTTTTTCTTTTTCTTTTTCTTTTTCTTTTTCTTTTTCTTTTTCTTTTTCTTTTTCTTTTTCTTTTTCTTTTTCTTTTTCTTTTTCTTTTTTTCTTGTTGTCTCCTGCTTAACTGGTTAAGTTATGTTCCTGAAATCAGTGTGAAACAGAAGAGCATAATCACAACAGAAGATTCTTGAGATTGTCATATAAATGCTAATGGCCCCTAAGTTACTGTTTTACACTTTTCTCATGAGAAATAGATCACTTTTTTCAGCAAAATTCTTTGCTTCTGGACAGAGCACTTGTTATCTTTACTCCTAAGTCTCTGGTCTGGATGTGTAATTATGGAATCCTCTTGTTGCATTGGAGTAGTAGGAATACATGTAAAAAATGATGAAAGAAAGGGTGTAGATTTTGTCTGTTTATTGACTGCTACTTTCTTTATACATGCTTTTGCTACTTGAATATAATTCAGAAAGCTGGGGAATAGAGCATTTCAGGTAAATGACTGAGTCTCAAGTAAGTGATTCCACATTCTGGTTGAAAAACCATCTTTATATTAGCCCTTCATTGTGACCTACAAATCATTCTCATAAGACCTTTTATTTCTGTTTTTGACCTATCAATTCAAATGCAATGTATCTATTTTAGCTGCAATTTAAAACAAGTTGTCCCACAGTCTGATGAAGACTACTTACAGTGCCAGAAAAGGGCATGTGTCACAACAGCAGTCTGTACATGTACTTCACTGTAACTTATTTGACAGATGACCTTGATGTGAATCTCCACTGGGGGTTGAGGCTGCTTATGTCCATGTTTGGTTCAGGTTGTCTTGTTGCTATTTACTTCAACTAGGGCAAAGGTACATAAATTTTCTAATTTTTGTCTCAATGCTTCTCAGCATTATCCAAAAGGAACAATTTAGCTCATTAAGGAAGGAATCTGAGGCCAGAACTCTTGCTTACTGTGCATTCATTTTCAATATGTTTTACAAACATTCAACATCCAGGTACCTTAAGCTGTACTAAAGCAGAATAACAATGATAAGGTATATAGGGAATGAGGATGCTACTGTATCTGGCTCATATCTGGCTGCCTCTCTAAAATACCATCAAGAAAGAAGTTGAATTAATATGCATACAATCTTTGCATCCCACATGTTTCTCACTTCAAAGTAGAACCATGAAATAATTACTCTAATAAATGATAGTTATATAGCCCGCCACAGAGAAGTGGGCCAGCTCTTTAAGACATATGTTCCAGCATCCTCTTCTGCTTTAGGCAGCACAGGACATTGAGGAATTGAATAATTAAATTCAGCAGAAACATGGAGGGGTACAAATGTGCTATTATGGGGTCACGGACTATGGCTGTGGACCAAGAAGAAGATAATTGAGTTTTCAACATTAAGCAACTGCAACTATTTCATATAAAGAACTCTATGTATTCTCCTTCCTTATTCCTGTCCCTGTTTCCTCCTTGGTTACAGACTGTCAGCACTTCAGAATAAGTGCAAAATAATTTTTAAGTATTTATATGTATACTGAAAACTATAGGACTTAAAGTTAATTTTAAAATGACTCACCCAATAACTAAGACATTTTTATTTTGAGGGTATGAACAATATAAATAATAGAAAAAGGCAGCTCTTAATTCATTGTTTCATGTCAGGAATATTTTATCTTTTGTATACCTATAACACCTATAAACTGAAGCTTGAGGGCAGCCAAATTAACAATGGTGTTTCATTCAAAAGTAAGTTAAAGTCCTTTGGAGGAAAAAAAAATATTCTTTTCAATATGATAAGCTTTTTTGTTTGTTTTCTTGCTTTTTAAATAATAATAATAAAAAATATGGTACTTAAACACTCAAGAAGCTTGAGTTACGTGTTTGTTTTTTTTTTTTCTTCTTAATTTTTAAGTAAATTCTTATTCCTTGCAATCATTATTTATTTTTATATATATATTTTTTAAGATGCTCTGTGGATGGTGTTACATACCATGATGACAATACTAGAAACACATTCAATGGCTGCTTAAAACTTCATCCAGACAGCAGCTGCAAATGACACATTTCACACTATTGCAAAAGGAATTATGGAATCAGAGGGGGCTTCATAGAGGGCCACCAACTGGACTAAAAGACATCTTAAAAAACTGCCTTCAGAGCAAGAACCTGTAGCACTTTTTAAGGCTTTGTATGTTGTTGCTAAGGTTTTATTAGAGGTAGAAATTCATGCAGTTTTCTTTGTTTCTTAGTGTTTACTCTGTTTCCATTTTGTTGCATACTTGTGGCATGACTCAACAGCTAGAAATAGCCGTATTCTTCTGGGCTTCTAATGCTCTAACATCTTGGCTCTCACAGCAAACAAACTTATTTAGCACCAAGTTGCCCTGCCTACAAAAAACCATTTCTGAATGTTTTGTGAGTTGGAGTTGCATTAATCTGAATGATAAACTCTCCTCAGCATGGTTAGCGTTATACCTCATTCAATAGACAGTTTAATGGATGATCCACAGCAGTACATTACATTTTTTGAGCTCTGGGAATTACTCTGCACAGCCCAAGATTGGGGACTGAATTTGGTGGCTGAAATCCAAAAGCTTTTTCCTTTTTTTAAGTACCAAACATTGCCTCTTGCCAAATGGGATCATTTTCCCATCTGTTGAAGGGTTTTCTGCCCTTGGTAATGATATTCAGTTTCTCTGGCTCTTTTAGGCTCACACTAGTATAAAACAGAAGTAACAGAAGTTAGCACTGATGGCAGTAAGCAATTGAAGTCAAAAGCATCAGAGAATTAGACTTCTAGGTGTGAAGGACCAGGAGAAGGCCTGTTTGCATCTGGAGTGGCTTAATGTAAGTTCCATTGTCTCCGTCTCCTTTCAGGAAGTGATTTTTCATTTAAAGCAATTGGAAGATCTTTGGCTTTGATGCCTTCTTGACTAACATGCCAGCTGCCTTTGAAAACTTGGGAGAGGAATCTGCCATGATGGTAGCCTTTGAAAGCAGTGTTTATTTCATATCCCTAAGGACTTTTGAGTGAAAATCCCTAGTATTCAATGTGGAGTGTGCCAGGAACAGAGAATTTTATGTCCATTAATATTGCCTAGAGGCACTGCTGTGGCTTGATAGGCCTTGACCTTTCCAGAGTGACAATGTGAGTAAAAGGAGAACTGCCTGCAGATGGGCTGGGCTGGTGACAGCTGAGCTCAGCCAGACACAGCTGTTTGCTCTGGAGGTGGATCAGGATGCCACCAGTGACATGATGGCATTTGTTGAGCTGCTGAGCTGAATGTGGAACTTGCCACAGTGCACTCCTGAGAAGACTACTTTGTCTTGAGTCCATGGAGTCTGAATTTTCACAAAGCTAGAATATAAATAAAAAATGGCAAATATGTATAAATACAGATACACCTAAATTTAATAGATATATGTTAGTATGTGAAATGTACTGGTCCCAAAGAAATTACTCCAGCAGTTATTCCCTGATAACTGAAAAGTGTATTAGAAATATTTTGTGTGGATATTTTTGCCACAATACATTTCAGTACAGCTGTCATAACACTGTGATTTTACTTCTAAAAATACATTTAAAAAAATCCCCTTCATCAGGCAGTGAATGACTTAAAACCAGAAACGACAGTGCATGGAGTAATATTTCAAAGGAGCATGGTATAAAAAATGTTTGGTTATTACTAAGTTAATCGGCACTGTTCTGGAAAGTACCAAAAACTGCATATAACTGTTTCAAAATTCATGGGGATATTTTGAACATTTCCACTGGGTCAAAGCAAAAATAACCATACATCCTTTTTAGGTGATTATATTCAGGAGAATGGTCTTGCTAGAGTGACTTAACACATCCATTATTGCAATTATAATTTAGCGGTAATTACTCTGTAGAATTCCAGTGTTCTATTATTTCAAATGAGAGCCCAAGAAGAAAGTCAGCTTACAACATCTCTAGGGCCTATGAACTAGGAACGAGTGCTTGTGATTTTATAATTTCCAGACTCGTTACATGTAGTTTTGGATGGGTTATACCCACATTATGTAGGGTAAAGGGCCATCTCTTTGCTGGTTAAAATGAAGAACTGTCATTGACATACCAGACCCAATACATCTAATTAGCATGTTAAATATGTTTGACCCGCACTGGTTAAGATAGATGACTTCCTTACACAAGTTATAAACAGTTGTAGGCATTATGCCAAAACTTAAAAGCAATTTGTGTTTTATGGAAATCTGTTTAAGCTTCCCTTTCAAATTAAAGGAAAAAACAACAATAACAACAACAAAAAAAACAACAACCAAGCAACCCTCTAATACAACGCATGTCTTCAGAATCAGAATATCAACCTTCTGCAATCAGTGTGTTAACAAATTCATTTTTGCAAACAGCATTCCTTCATAAAGCATGATGACTGTACTTAAAGATAAGGTCTAAACTTCTGTTTACAAAATTGCACAACAGCATAAAAGGCAAATACCCTTTAATTTCCCAATACTAGTTTATTTTCTGGTTTCTAGTTTTCAAATTTGGCCCTATATAGAGCGCAGGGAGACAAATATTAACCATCTAGAAAATGAAAGAAATAATGATTAATGCAAGTGGAGAAGAGCTAAAGCTCTCATGGATCAACATGAGGGCCAAAGCTGCTTGACATTAATGGAAAACTCCTAGTATAATTCAAAGGGCTTTCAGTTCTAACCAATGTATCCTATATTATTTCACAGTGTAATGTTTTATTTTAGTTTAATATAGTGGAGAAAAATAAATAAATTACTGTCAGGCAGTGCATTACCTAAGCCAAGTGATAGTACAGGTCTTTGACACTGTTTTTTGGTTGGTGTGGGGAGAATCATTAAAATAGTTTACCAGGAGAAATCTCTGAATGCTATCAATGGATCACAGCTGAGAGATACTTATCTCCCTGCAGCACTCAGCTGCTGACGTATTATTTTGAGGCTATAGCCATCTGTGCTATGGAGACCATAAACAAGTGTATGAGTTCAGACAGACCTGGACCCCTTTTTAAGGACTGAGAAGATACAAGCATGAGGTAACAAAACCTTTCTTCTTTCTTTATCGTGTTCTCTGCGTGTAATCATCCAGCCAGGAGAAGCCTTAAAATTGTCCATTGAGAGGACAAAAAGCATGTGTTCTGTAGGGGTATAGTACTTTAAGATACCTTTCTGACTCTGACATTAACCAATTTTTGAGCCAAGAAAGAAACAACAACAACAAAAACTCACAAATATCTGTAATTGTTGTCACAATGAGAAATCAGCCTAATACTTAACGTTCATTTCCTTTGTTTTTTCTTGAAGAGCCAGGACCAAGCTAAATAGCTTCACTAGAAATTCTGTGATTCTGTGTGATTCAGTGATTTCCAACCTTGTGACTTCAAGAGGGTCTGGGGAGGAAGACAGGCTTTTCAGCATATTACTCTATTTGTGGTCTTTTGTCCATACTTAATGTGTCAAAGACAATGGCAAAGATAGCAAGCTCTCCACTACAAGGTCCACAATTTTCCTGTAAGCCTACCCTGGTCCTAGTCTCCATCACTTCCCTCCCTTTCTCTTCTCAGAGACCACAAGAAAATAGACAACTGCAGGAGGAAGAGGAAGGACCCTTCCTATTGTGGAAGTGGGGTAGAGGAATACCATACCCTAAATAAAGGAGAGGGGTAGAAAGAGAAAGAAAAGAGCTATGTCTTTCAGTGATAGTCACCCCAAATCTGACTTCTTTCATTATGCCCTCACCTTCACCTTGTAGGAGGATCTGTTTTGTTATCTTTGAAGATTGCATTTGGCCACCCCAAGAGTGATGCTGATATTATTGTTGTGGCAAAATACAGCCTTGTCTACATGGATAGAGAGATGTAAGACAGCTCTGTAATAGAGATTGATTTCCTAAAAAATACTGAGCTACAACACTTAGATGGCCTTTAGGTTATCCAAAAATAACTAATCAACTAATCATTTTTTTATTATTTTATTTTTTATTTTTAATGTTGATGTGCCTTTGTACAATGATAGATTTCTGGAGATGAATGCTACAGAGTATACTAATGAGACATTTCTTGCAACACTTTCAGTTTGGGTTCAAACCAGAAAGCACAGATCCAAGTTCTACTGCCTTGGGGATTTTTTTCAATGTGAGGTTTGGATCCATCCCACTATAAAGAGCCACTATACATGCAAAATTTTGAGATTATTGTAGGTTTGGCCTCTATCCACTGTCAAAGTTCAGGAGGTTTTGTCTGAGTATTTTGATGTGGGCCTATCTCAGTTTTAGTTTTGGAAACAAAAAATACACAAATGAAAGAAAATCCCCTTGCAAATATGCAATTTACCTGTCATGTGCAGAAGCAATTTCAGGACTCAGCCTTCCAGGCAGTTACTCATGCACTGACACCCATTGTTTTCAGTGGGCTCCGTGTGTGAATAATTATGCACCTGGGAACAACCATTTGCAGGATCAGGCTGTTGCAAAATAATTCACTGATGAAAACTTAAAAGGTAACTGTAACACTTGATTGTATTGGTGTAGACTGTTAACAAACAGAATGTCTGGATGCAAGCTATTGTCACCTTCATTTTAAGATACATTTTAAAGCAGTTAGATTTCTCTGTCTTTGATTTCCAGGGCATCTTCTGCACCCCACTTCTAGGAGACACTTTGCAAATGCATGTTAACAAATTCAAATGCTGAAAATGAATTTAACAGTCCTCAGTGCTGGCTATTCTCACCTCATGAATCCAGAAGCATCTATGAATTTGAAGGATTGACTGGGGGGGATGATCTCATCTCCCAGCTTTACATATTCACTAGTTTCACTTTCCCCTGCAACTCATTCCATGCCCTCAGAGTTAGCAAGCCAGACTCCAGAAAGGGACATGCTACTATAGCTTTTCCCTTGTTTTCCCGTTTTCCCTTGTTTTCCTTTTTTTCCCTTCTTTTCAGGTTTTCTGGTTGTGTTCATCATCACACCAGAGGACAACAGTTTTCATCCAAGGATAGTAGTTATTTATCTTGCTTTTAATATTTTATGTACTTTTTATGTGCACAAAAGCAGAATTTTACAATTCCACAGATCAAACAAATCCCAGGCTTTCTAAAATGATACAATAGAAGCTTCAGCTTCACCAGAAGAGCTGTAAATGAGGCTTTAATTGCCACTTTAGGAAAAGGGCTGAAAGTGTCTAGCCAGTGAAAGTGCAGTAAATTTGAGAGGTTAGAGTGATAGAGTGCATGCCTGTCTTACATTGGGTATAACATCTAATGGTAAGAAACATTCCCATGAAACATATTGTATGCAATATGTGACCAAACATGTTTCAACTTACTTTTCATTATCTTTACAATGAGAAATAATACTTCTTCCTTTTGTTATTAAATACTGTGTGGATTAGTGTTGTATATTTTCAGACTCTTTAGTTTTATATATTTTTTTTGTTTCCCAAAAGTGATGGGAGATTTTATTTTCTTGAAATGTCTTGTGTTTTTTCAAACATTTTTTACTTGTGAGAAGCTCAAAAAACTTCTTAGGTGTAAGGAACTGATTCTGGAAGTTCAAAACTGTTGTTGGATAAAAGATCTTGATGACAGTTGCATTAAAACATCCTCAAACATCCCTATAACCCAAATTTCATATTCCTATTTCAAAGCATGATTGTCAGAGATATTTTTAATAGGAGTCCATCAATCCTTATTTCATAGGAACAAAACAACTTCTTTCCTCTGAAGTTTTTCTTGAAAAGAAACACAACATTTTATCAGTAAAAAAAAAAAAAAAAAAAAAAAAAAGTTGGTTATAGAAAAGGAGGGGAAAAAAAATAAAGCAAATTACAGCCTGAAATGGTTAAAGATACAAGCCTAAAAGCAGCTGGCAAGAGGGTCAGATACTGGGGTATGCTATTACAGTTTAAATAATAGGTATTACTATTAGCTCAGGCTGTAACTGTTATTCTTATGGGATGTCAAATATGGGATGTTATGGAAATATTTCATTATATAATAAATGGGCTTCTCTGAACGAAATCTCTCAACTTTTTGTGACTGACTCATCAGTTCTTTCTGAAACATTTTGTCTTTGACATTGCTACAGAGACTGCCAAAAGCTGGACTGACCAGTGCCAGCTGTTACAGTATCTATGATATGAATGTATTCCCAAAGGGTATTTGCTTAATTTTAATTTTCACTATACCCCAGTTATGTATTCATTCAGGTAGTCTGTTTTGTGTGCTTAAGGGCAATGCAGTTCAGTAGTTTTTTTTTTTCTTGACTCAAAAGTCAAGATAAATAATTCAAATAAGAAAACAGCTGGAATGTTTGCTGTGGCTTGTTACCTACATTTAACCATGATCCAACCCTCTGTGTCCCCCCCCCCCCCAACAAAAACAAAAACCCAACAACTAAACAAAAAAAAACCAACCACAGTAACAACAGTTTTATTTACTGTTAAGACAGTAAAGATGAAAAAAAAAATTTAAATGCTGATTTTACAACGAATAGAGTATATATTAATATAGAGTATATATTAATAGTCTGTATTTTGCTACATTATGAAAAGCTTAAGTGATGGTTTTCTCACTCAGTTTGAAATTGTTTGGATAAGAATAGAAGAAATAGAAATCAGAAGGCCTGTATTACCTCTGAGTGTCCTACTGAAATCTGTCAACATATAACTCAAACTATCTCAAAGGCCAATGAGCGGGTGCTAACTTCTAATGACTGTCAGTCAAAGAAGGCAGAGTAAAGGGCATAACATTCTGACTGTGTTGGATCAGTGAAAAAAATAACACTTCATTTCACCGTCAGTCTGTGAGGTTCACTGTTGCAGAACACCAAAACTCTACACAGGTTCAAAGAGAGAGTTGTTAATTCAGGGATGATGAGTCTAGCAAGGGCTATGAAACAGGAGGATATTGATTTTACCTCAATGACCTCCTTAAAGACATTATCCAAGAGGGATGTCTTGCAGGAAGCATCCCAATATGCTTCTCTTGTTCTTATAATCTCTTCCTACACATATTAAGGACAATATACCTAGTTGTACAAACCTTTAGTCAGACACAATAAAACAATCTGCTCTTCCATTATAGTGACATACTATCTCTGGAAATCATCAGGAGAGGAAGGAGTGTTCTTTTTCCCAGCACTACTGATGTGTGCTCATGTATGACAGTCCCTAAGTGCCAGCACATATTTGGGCTAGTGTGAACAGAATCACGGAATTGTAGGGGTTGGAAAGGACCTCAAAAGATCATCAGGTCCAACCCCCCTGACAAAGCAGGTTCCTTAGAGCAGGCTGCCCAGGTAGGCGACCAGACAGGCCTTGAATATCTCCAGAGAAGGAGACTCCACAACCTCCCTGGGCAGCCTGTTCCAGTGCTCCATCACCCTCGCATTTCGCATGTTGGTGTGGAACTTCCTGTGCTCCATCTTGTGGCCATTACCCTTTGTCCTTTCCCCACAAATCACAGAAAAGAGGTTGGACAAATCCCTTTGTCTCCCACACCTCGGGTATTTATACACATTGATGAGATCCCCTCTCAGTCTTCTTTTCTGCAGGCTGAACAGACCCAGGTCTCCCAGCCTTTCTTCATAGGGATAATTCTCCAGGCCCCCATAGCCTTTGTGGCCCTCTGCTAGACTCTTTCTAGGAGATCTCCATCTTTTTTGCACCAGGGAGCCCAGAACTGGATGCAATATTCCAGGTGAGGCTTGACCAGGGCAGAGTAGAGGGGGAGGATCACCTCCCTTGACTTGTCAGCCACGCTCCTTTTAAAGCATGCCAGGATCCCATTGGCCCTCTTGGCCACGAGGCTCATTGGCCACTGCTGGCTCATGGTCAACCTGTCTTTCACCAGGACCCCCAAGTCCTTGTCCTCAGAGCTCCTCTCCAGCAGGTTGTCCCCCAGCCTGTACTGATACGTGTGTTTGTTCCTTCCCAGGTGCAGGACTCTACACTTGCTCTTATTAAACCTCATTTGGTTTCTTCCTGCCCATCTCTCCAGCTGGACCAGGTCTCGCTGAATGGCAGCACTGGAGTGTCAGTCATTCCTCCCAGCTTTGTGTCGTTGGCGTACTTGCTGAGGGCAGATACTATTCCCTCATCAAGGTTGTTGATGAAGATGTTGAACAAGACCGGACCCAGCACTGACCTCTGGGGAACACTGCTAGTCACAGGTCTCCACCCAGAGTCTGTGCTGCCGATCACCACAGTCTGAGCTTGGCCAGTCAGCCAGTTCTCAACCCACCTTACTGTCCACTCAACTATCCCACATTTTTTTAGCTTTGCTAGCAGTATGTCATGGGAGACAGTATCAAAAGCCTTGATAAAGTCAAGGTAGATGACATCCACTGCTCTCCCCCCATCTACCCAGCTGGTGATGCCATCATAGAAGGCAATGAGGTTGGTTGAGCATGACTTCCCCTTGGTGAATCCATGCTGACTACTCCTCATAACATTCTTCTCTTCCAATTGCTTGGAGTTGGCATCCAGAACAAGCTGTTCCAACACCTTTCCAGGGACAGAGGTGAGACTTACTCGCCTGTAGTTTTCCGGATCCTCCTTCTTGAAGACCGGAGTGACACTGGCTATCCTCCAGTCTTCAGGCACCTCTCCTGTTCTCCAAGACCTTTCAAAGATGATAGAGAGCGGTTCGGTGATCACCTCTGCCAACTCCCTTAGCACATATGGATAAAGAAGAGAGAGGTAAATCATCACATGTAGGCATTTTCTGATTGGTAGCTCTAAAATAAGGTCCTTGGTGTATTTGCTGATTGTTCTCCCAGCCTGTGTTTCTAGATAGATACCAAGGCCTTTTTACCTTTTTTAGTCAGTTATTCCTTCCGAGCAGCCAGTCCAAACAGTGTACTGATGAAAAAAGATTTCTTTTACATCCTTTCAGTTTGTGAACCATATGTACCAGTACTATCTTATTACAGTTACTGGACCTACCTCTATTGGTGTTTTATTACTAGCTAGGCTTCTGCAGCAGGGAATATACATGTACATAGACCACATCAAAGAACAAAATGTTACTTACAAGTGGGAGCTACTACTCTAGCAGTGGTGACTACTTCTTTAACATCTGTTATTTTCAAAGCATGCTCTGCATTTTTTACACTACATATCTGTGAGCAGAAGTTGATTTTCCTGGAAATTTCTGCATCTCAGTAAAAGCCAGGAATGGTGGCAAGTTGTAAGCTAAACCATGCAATGGCAAAATGAGAGAAGATATAATAATTATTTCATTTGTCTGGTAGCTGGGCAATAGGGATTGACGTGACTTATTTGTCTGGAAACAAGTAGTGGTTGATAAGCAAAGGTAAGACCTGAGTATATTGTTTAAAATTTCAAATCCTGTTCCAAAACTTTATTACTGTTACACTCTTGGTGTTAAAATGTGTCATGTATGGCCTCCTCTCACTCAAGAAATTCTGTTGCATTTTTTTTTTTTGACTGAGTGCTGCCATTCACTGTTGGAAGTTAGTAACAGGAATTGTGTATTCCTGTTACTAACAAAAAGAAAAAAAAAAAAAGAAAAAAAGAAAAAAAGAAACTTCCCCAAAGACTTATTTCAAGTTCTGTTTCAAATTTAAAGTCAAAGTTTAAAATCTGATTATTGAGTCTTCTTTATAAACATGCTTTTAAGTTTGTTCACATGTGGAAAATGTTTTCAGTTAGAAAAACATAGCTTAAATATTTATTCCTACAAACTGAATATGTGACATGAGGTACAAGAAACCTTTCATATATATAGGAAAGCAAGCCATGTGAATTTTATTGCTCCTGCTGTTCCTTATGTGATTCTTTGCTGCCAATATAGCTAAATAGAATTTGGCCCATCACTATGCAACCAACAAAGATTTATGAACAAATATCTCTTCCTACAGGCTCATAGAAGACCCATTCTTTAACTACCAATATTCAGTAAGGACCATGTTTATTTGCTTTGTGTCCTTGTATTAAAATATCTGTTTCTGTACATGATATGGGCCAAATTCTTACCTCATTCTAGAAACAGTAAACTTGGTTTAATTCCTTGGAAGTATACGGAGTTGCTTCAGATTTATGGTGGTAAAAAGGAACATGAGAATTCTGCCTTCCATGCTCATCCATTTTGCACAAGTTCCTTTAACTTGAAGAGAAAGAACCTTAGATGAACTTTCAGGTAACTTAATACTATTGATACTTGTTAAGAAACCCTGATTATTATTATTATTATTTTGCATTTGAGTGAATAGAGTTAAGCTGAGGAGGACATGGCCATATGCCCTTTTTGTCCATGGGCTTCAGAAAAACTAAGAAGTGGATTATGACAGAATAAGCAAGGGGAGTGCAAGGGCAGGGAGAAGTCAGGGTCAGGTCTGTTTTGATGAGTTCATCTTCAGTCTCTTCACTGTGGGTGGTAACTGTATGAGTTCCCCCAAAAGTATTTACAGTTGAAGTCATCTTTAGACAGGTGGACTTATTTTGATCCTGCCAATTTTATATTTATTTTCCTTGAATTCCAGCATCGTCCACATTTTCCTGTTATGTAGATGGATGCTTACAAGAAACTTCCCTTTCCAGTATTGTTTTTTTTTTTTTTAATATATTTCCTACATTTATGTATTGTTGTTGATTTATAGAGGGTTTGTTCAAAAAAAAAATATAATAAAAAGAAAGAAAACCAAAAATGGATAGGGTAGCACTCATATAAGGAACTGAATCTCAAAGAAGATGAACGGTTGCTGTCTGGATGGGGACTGTAGTCTGCATTGCAAGGTGCTTTTTATCTTCATCTCGATCAGGTGAGACTTCCCAAACTGCAAGGACTGTGGTCTGACATGACCACTCCAACACAAGCATGATCCACTGGTAGTGATTATCTTAAACTACTTACAAAATATCTCCTTACTACTTCATCTGTGTACAGAAGACTACCTACAAGAGCATTTCTGCAGTGGCAGTTTCTACTAACTACTGATTTTCTGTGTGCATTCTGGTCACTTCTGTTGCAGAAATTGCCTGATCAAGAATCCTTAGTGACCAGATTCTCCACCCATCAACCATTAAATGAACTACTAAAGCACACAAGTAGTGCTTATCAATTGGTCTATAGCTACAGCGGATGCTGTTCAGGGGGGATCTTAGGACTCCTTTTGATTCAGTCCTGGAGAAGTTCTGGAAGTACTTTGTCATGAAGGTGTTTAGGAGAGGGTTTAGTTAGCCACCATCTTTCCAGGCTGTCCATGATCTTCCCAAGGGAGAGCCTATTGCTCTCCCTTCTGCTGGGTAAGCCCAAACAATTACTGCTTAAGTTTTCTGGGGAAGCACACAGACACAGCTACACCACTTATATAACTATAGGGCAAACAAATTTCGTCCTTCTGTCACATTTATAATTTAAATTTCAAAGCCCTTGCCACAGTAGAATGAAAGTGCTTATTACAGGATCACTGGCAGCTTCCTAGGACTACTTTATGGTTTCTTTGAAAAGATTTGAGTAGACAAAGGAAATGCTGAGTAGCTCTGCAAGGGGCTGTTTTTTGGATTAGAATTTCAGCTGCTTTTGTATGGAAATTTGGAGATGTCTACTACATATTCTCCTCAATGTCCAGAAGTTAAGCAAAGAAGAGAAGGGCAGTCAAACTTAAGAATGAGTAAAGATAATCAAAATAGTCTGAGTTTAGAAAGTAACAGAAACACCATTTGAGAGAAAATGAAAAGAGTTGTTACAAAACTTGAAGCTCTTCAATTGGTTGCATTCGTAGACAGCTTTGACACAAATATTTCATGTTTAGATTTATAAGAAATGTTTCCTGAAAGGGTGGCATACGTTACTCTAGACTCAGGCATTGAGATAACCAAGCCAAAATAGTAGAAATACAAGGCATTCTGGAAACACACAAGGAGTACATGTGCCCATATTTCCATTTATAAACAAATGCATATAATTCAAATGTATGTGTCCTGGGATCTTTCCCGAGCTCCCTACAGCTTACACAATATATACATATATATAGGTATGAATATATATATATATGGGTACTTATGAATTGACTGTACATATATAGTCACATTGTCTATGGCTGGCATTTGGTATACTTCCCAAAACATCTCCATCTTGGTCTTAAAACTTCTCTCTTTTGGGGGCAGGGATAGAAATAGTTATCAGCATTCCGCCACAGCTATCTGCAAATAATGTTCTTTTCCACCAAACAGTACCTGGGGTAGACCATGCTGGTACAATTTTCTGTCTTTATATATTTACAAAAGAACTACTTTATGTATATGTTGAGGATGGGGCTACTTGAGAGACATCAGCTGAAAAATATTGAATAGCATTTATGATTTCATAAAATTTAAAAAAATTAATCAACCCCCCAAAACATGAAGGATGGAAAGTAACTGTATGTGTTGGATGCATATGTGATATATGGCTTCCAAAGTATAAGAACTTGTCTCTCTGCAGGATAAGGAGCACTTGGAAAATCTGGTGTTGAGGTGGATGTAAGCCAGGCACAAAGTGCCTCTGCTGCTGTGTGGGGGAATGTTTGCATATAGGGGTTTGCACAGGCCCACAGAGAGAGCCCTGCCAGAGGCAAAGCACAAGTCCAAGTTCAGCTGCCCCAAATGCTGAGCTATACAAATTGGGAGCTTTGTTTCAGGGCAGCCCCCATAATGATGGGAGCCTTATCTGCTGTGGTTTATATGTTTTGCTATAACACACAAAAAAAAAGTTTGGTAATTCTGTAGATTATTTCCATTTTTCTTTTTATCCTGGTCTTTTTTTTTTTTTTTTTTTTTTCCTTTCAATTTTTCCATTTATTTTTATTTGTTTATTTATTTATTTATTTATTTATTACTTTATTTTATCTTTGTCCTTTGCATTGTTACTGTAAAGGTTCAAATGAGTGCCACTCTTAATGCTTAAAACTTAAATTTGTGGTCACTTAGTAAAATATTTACTGGGCATCAGAGTCTTTTTAAAATGTCCTCCATCACAACAAGATCATGACAAGATCTTAAAGCACAGAGGTTGGCATGCAATTTATTAAACTCAGTCTTGCAAAATTTAAAATCAATATAAACAATACTAATCTAAAACCTATATTTGATCACTAATTTATTCCATGAAAAGTTACCTTAAATAAAGTTGGGTTAGCTTCATCTCATGTAATTTAAAACATTGACATTGAATATGTTTACCCCCAGCTGGTCACCATTGCCTCCTTTTATAGTTAGCAGAGTGAAATAGGTAATTTTTCTTGAGATCTATTTGGCAGCTTTTAGAGTAAGAAATTGCACCCTAGAATATCTGGTTTAGTGCATGACTTACTGTGAGATGACTCTCATTTCTAAATATTACAGCTGCACAAATCAAATTGAAGGACATCAGTATTTGTAAATCTGATCCTTGAGAGTGATAAAATAAAAATTAAAGAGCTGCTTTGATTTGATTGCCATCATGGAGTTAGATTGCTTAACTCTTAATGACAATAATTTCTGCATTGCCATTTTGAGCTCCAACATCAGCCACAGAAAGATATCATTTATCTTCCTCTTAACTATTTCTAGTGGTAAAGAAACATATATAGGTCCATTGTGTTCACTCGAGGAAAACTTTCAAGCATCAATTTTCTGTCAACGATATCTACTTTTAAATCTTGTTCAAGTAATTTTTTACTTTAAGTTATCTCATATTTGTAAACCTTCATCTACCTAACTTTTAACTTCCTAATAGAAAAATATCTCTCTATATATGTCTCATGAAAAAAAAGGTAGATTACATAGTGTGATCATCAATAGAGGTTTCTAGCCAGTGGTTTAACTGACAGATGTCAGAAACCACTAATATGTGACTGTGATTCTGTGTTTTGTTGAATATTCTTGTTCTTTTCCTGAATGTTTTCTTGAACAGAATTTTGTTATGAATAAAATCCATACCTTTTTGTCAAGTTTTGATTCCACCCCCTAAAAAGACATTGGAATCAACTAAATAACTCACCAAAGAAAAAAAAAATTACTTACACGTTCCAACATACTTATGTGCATAAGACAAACCTTGGTCATGACTGGTGCTGAAAATGATTCTGTGTGGTTTCTGTGGTAGCTTAAAGACATTAAGCTATCTTACTGGCACTTTCAAAGTATTTCACAAGTGGACTTTGATACAACCTTATAACTGGCCACATCAAATTCATAGTGCCTGACCTTCAACCATTTTGATCAAGCTGTAACAATAGAGTAAGAATATGCTGTAGTATGGTGGTATCTCAAGAGTGTCCTGGCAGCCTCATTTGAGAACCACTAGCCTACTGTTGCAGACAGCTCAGGTGAAGAGCATCGCTTCAGCGTAGGATGAAGGCAAGGAGAGAATTTGGCTGACTGTCTCTCAGATGGAAGTTTAATGTCCTTCTGCTCCATCTCTGTGTTAGATGTTAAAGATGCCCTGCTTGTTAGAGCTGGTTGAAAATTTTCCAGTGGAACACTTCTCTATTGGAAAATGCTGATTTTACAGAATTGAAACATTTCACAGGAACATGTTGATTCCATTGAAAGTTTCAATAGAAAGCAGGCAGGCTGTCCAGGAAGCCTGCAGTCCTGGTTGCGTGCCAGCCGGGGCTCCCCTGGCTCCCCTCTCCCCAGGCAGCTGCTCCTCCAGCTTCCTGACACCCCAACCAGGGCTCTGGAGTGGGACAGCTGTGGGGAGGGAAACATGAAACAGGAGGGCACTTGCAGTAATGTTTCTTTGGAAGTTTTCCTTTCTTTTCAAAAATATGAATTCTTCAGGAAAAATTACAAAACATTCCTTTTCACAGGATAGGAGTTATATTTTCTAGGCTGATCAGTGTGGTCATATTGCCAAACTTTGCTCTGTGTTTGATTGTACATCACATATTTACAACTATTATCTTAGGTGGAAAGTATCAAGTATATTCACACTGAAATAGTGACACAGCTCTAAATTTCTGTGTTTATTTTCTATGATAGACATACACACAAAAAAAGGACATATTCACTGTGTAGACTGTCATCATGTTGAAATGAATTCACAGTTTTATTTGTGAGCAAACTCAGAGTTGTTCCAACAGAAACACTGAATAAAAGAGAGATCTGTCAAATTGTGTGTGCGTGTATGACTATGCTAATATATACCATAAGAATTTCTGTGCTCAACTGAAAAAAAAAAAAAAAAAAGTTGTCTGGTTTGGCAAATAACTCTGTTGAGCTTTGTTGTTATGGTCATGACTTGAGCTTAAACTCCGTTTTGTTCCTGGGCATGTGCAGGCATCTGTAGACATCAGTTGTCTCATCATTGCTTATATATGCCTTGAACTATGTCTTCATGTTGGTGCTATTGGTATATCCATTGTCTCATTAAATGGATACAATCAGTAAGACTAGCTACATGTAACTAATTGTTTGTGAAGTATTTGGGATGATTAGAAGTAAAAAGAAAAAGGAGGCCATATAAACCCAGCATTTGGCATTTTACCACCTGTGGAGAAATGCACAAGCTACAAGTGTTTATGTGCACATGCTTACAAGTTTTGTCTTGCACTGAGGTGTCACACTGCTGATCATTTCTGTGCTATTTCCTCAAATTTGGTAGGTGGCATTCTTACAGTACATCCAATCAGTGAATCAATAAATAACAAAGCCTGTATATTAAGAAAAGTTTAACAAATAAGTTCTCATAATGAAAGTCAGTGTTGTGTTTTTGTTTTTTTCTTTATTTTTTTCTTTCCCTCCAGAGTTTCACTGGCAGCTTTGCTTTTGATCTGGGAGCTGTTAGAAGCCATTGCACCACAGATGAAAGGAGTTAGAAAATTCCATATCATAATGCAGTTAGATCAGTAATTCATGGAGCAGGTAATTCACAATGACTTGCCAGTCCTTTGATTGCACACGGTTTATGACTATTAGCAGTTTCCCCTTTCAAATTTGTATGCTTCCATACTTCCTTTCCGACCTCTTTTTCATCATTTATAGTCCAATTTGGTAGTGAAAAAACATAACTGGTGCTCAAGTGCATGGCTGTCATTCAAACCCCAATGCGTTACTGAGAAGTTTGACATTTGTGACTACAAAAAAAAAATAATAATAAAAAAATAAAATCAACCCTCCAAAAAACACCCTAAAAAAAAAAACACCAAAAACATTAAGCAGGTGTACAGAACACTAACCAGGTCCCTTGAACAATGCTTTATGGGATTCACAAGTTGCCTCTAGGCTATAAACCTGATTCAGTCTGTGTTTTCAAGGTAGATTTAATCTGGATATTTACACTCCCGAATGTATCTTGCATTACAATGTAATTGTCATATAAATGACACAAACATATTTCAAAGGGAAGGTCATAGGAAGAGAAGTGTTACTGTAATTGCTTATCAACAAGATGTGTTCTTTGAGGTTTAACAATTATCTGTGCTCACTTTCTAAAATTAAGGTTCTGCATCCTGAGCTTCAGTAAATTGGTTTGCTCAGAGAGGTCCTGGCTCTAAAATTTTCTTAGCAGAAGTACAAGTGAGTAAGTTTCAAATTAAAAGAAACTGAAAGAAATTCTGTTTAATCACTTTTAATGTAGTCATCTGCTATACAGGTGTGCACATATCACATTTTATTTCAGTTATACTTACCAGGTTTCTGTGAACTGATGTTGCAGCTTTACAAAGGTAGAGAGATTTCTACAAGTTGGATGAATAACATCAGGTAAATCTTTTAAAAGAAGTTACTGCTTTGTCTCTAAAGGACTTATATAATGTTCAAGTTATGGAAAAAGGGGCCCTGAAAAGAGCATTGTGAACATTTAACTGTCCAAGTAGGATTAGGAACAGAGAACAGTACTAAATTTTCTAAGGTGCTCAATTAAAATAATCTTTTTCTATATATGAACATAAAAACTATGTGCAAAGCTCTTCCAAGGTATCTGTCCCAGCCTCCAGTAGTCAGTGGGATAGGGACTTCCTTCACCAGAGTTGTATCCGGATCATTGTGCTTAATCACCATTGAAAGACATATCCTTCATGAATTAGTCTAATCTCCTTTTGAACCCTGTTATACTTTTGGCTTATGCAGCATCCTGTGGTAATGTGTTCCATAATTTAATTTGCATTGTAGTGAAAAGTGCTTCCTTTTGTTTGCCTGAAAACTGCTGCTTAAAGATGTTAGTGACGGTGCTTGCTTACTCTACCCATTGGATCTTGTTATCTTGTTTGTTCTTTTCAGAGTCATTTCTTAATTTTTTATTTTTATTTTTATTTTTCTTATGATGGCAAAATCTATAGCCAATAGGAGGGAGAAAATGACTTTTTGAATTTGTTTCAGTACTGATGCATTTAGCATGTGAATAGCAGAATATAAAGGTATATAATATAATACAGAATATAGTGAATAACAAAGCTGTCATGCCACAGGAAAACTCCAATAAATGTTTTTAACACATACACACTTGCAAATACACGTGTACATATATGATCAGACTCCATTTCTAAAGTGATGTGTGCTTATGACGTAGCACTTTTGTAGAGAAATATAGTGAAGATTTTGTGGGCACAATGTGACAAGTGCATGGAAAGTGCGGAAAAGACCACAGAAAATAAGTGTTCAGAAAGTGAGCACTGGCATCCACTTACGAGCAAAATCAGAAAGAAGAAAGTAGAGGTATGACTCCTTGCCTACTTTTCTCGTCTTCTCCATGGAATAGGGTCACCAGGTGGTATTCATGCCCCTCATGAAATGGCAGGTTTATGGCAGGTCCTACACCATCAGCAGAAAATGTTAGATGAGCTATGCATTTTGTATCATCTGAAATCATATGAATTTTTCAATTTTTTCATGTGTTCCAGGAAACAAAATGTTTTTTTAACTTTATGGGGAAAAATTGTGTTTGCTGAATATAGCAAAAATATATATATTTTTATATGGCAAAAAAAATATATTTTTTAGTTTCAAATGAAGTCCTCCCTGCCACTTCAGAGTATTTAACATTTTATTCCTATGTCTGTTCACTTGGAAAATGTGAGAAAGAAACAGAAATTTAAAACAACAAAAAACCCTTAGATTTGAAATTCAAAGGAATAGAACGTATAAAATATTTTCTCTCCCTCTCTCTTTTTTTTTTTTTTTTTTTTTTTTTTTTTCTATCATTTGTTTCAAATGAAGCACCAGGCCTTAATGAAATTACATTTTGATAATTTTTAGATAAAACTATCACACAGAATAGATGTCTTTTTTTTTTTTTTTTTTTTTTTTTTTCTAGTATGCCATTTTAAAAATGTAAATGATTTAATCAGAAGAATTTTTACTAAGGATTTCTTCCTTTTTTTATCTAACTACAACATTTTTTTTCTTGTTTTTATGCTCTCTGCTTTATTTTATTCTTTCATTTTTCCCTCATGTCACTCATTTTTGCTTACAGGCCTACCAAAAATTCAGCTTTGACACTTTATCTGTCCATGTTAAAACCTTGTTGAACAAGCTGGATGGAGCTCATCAAATACAGATGAAAACAAACCCCACTTTTTTCCTAAATTGAGAGGGAAAATTTATTTATTTATTTATTTATTTGTTCTTTTTTTGTTTTGTTACCTAATTTCCTGTTTAGGAGAGTGTAAGCTCACTGAATGCCAATTGGTTAGAAGACCATAGAATTAGAAGATTTATCTGATTATAAATTAGAAGATTTATCTGATCTTCAAAGCAAGTGATACTCATTTTCTTAATGTTCATGTTTCTCCTAGCATAGCTTACTACCCTTCAAGGAAATTCCATGGAGTAAGAAGTAATTCTGGGGAGACCATCGTGCTATAGACCGCACTGTACTCCACAAAACAGCTTTTTTTTTTTTTTTTTTTTTTTTCTTTTTTTTTTTTTTCCCTAAGGGTGGTGGAACAGTTGAGTAAGGAGCTCTACAAAAAACTTGTTAGCCCTGTACCTCTTATGCTTTGATGAACAGAACTGTCCAAAACTTACTTTTTCAGACAGTAAAGTATCTGATAAAACCCAATTGCCTTGTTATTATGAGAATGCCTTCGAGTTGTTGCCATAGTAGAATCATCTTCAGGACATAAACCAGTGGCATTCTATTAAAACTATTTACTATTCATATAAATTTAGTGGATATTTTCAGGATTGTCTTCTAACAGAAAGGAAAATTGGGGTTGTAAATTAATTATTGTAATTTAAAACTAAACTGTTATAGCCTAACAGTCTGAAAATGGATTCAACAAAAGTAAAGCTTCTGCAATATTCTTCTTTTTTAAGTTTAGTATATCCTCCAAATTTGTCTTGTCTTGCAGATTTGTGTTGATGAACATCTTTGATTCTGAATCTGTAGTTCTAGATCTGAAACAGCAGAATCTTCTCAAAATTAAACAAAAGTCTACATCCAGGAGACTAAATTAAGACTTTAACTTAAACAATCTCAGTATTTCAGCAAAAAAAATGATTTGAGGTTTTAAAGAAGACTAACAAGACTAATTCTGTTATAACATGAGAATTGAAATTAAAAGGTAAGCAGTATCTTTTTTCCAATGTGTAGAAATATATTTACTTGTTTTAACAGAGCAACTCTGTACTCTTGGGGAGAAAAAAAAAAAGCTTTTGTTCATATGTGTAACCTAGAAAGTCTAATTAAAATATTTCCTAAGCCTCAAATTTAATGCTTTTGTTTTGTTTTGTTTTTAAGAAAACAAACACAGAAGAACTAGTCTCCTGTTCAGCGTATTTGGCTGCTCCTTGAAGGTGTTTGGATTTTAAAATGTTTGAGCAGAACACCAGTAATTTGGTTTACAGATCATAGTGTTCAGTTTCCTGAATGTTATTGTAATGTCATTGTTCCACATTGCAACAATCTATGTCTACTATTAGCTTTTTTTTTTTTTTTTCTTTTTGTCTTTTTAGACTGTGTGTCTCTTTGCAAAAATGTGTCTTGGCCAGTTACCTCAGCTATTTACCTAAGTAGCTACAGGACATCTGTTTCAAGATAGGTTGCAGGCACATTACATTTCACCTTCCTGAAGGGGAAGAGGAAAGGAAACTTAATTTTGAAGTTAAGTATTGGCAAAGCTTTCTGATCTTCATAAAGATGCCAGACAGTGACATCATATCTACTGTGTGCCCCTTTGCTTTATGGCTGGAACTTCATTGCATGGTGGAAATGTTGCAGGAGAACGATTGATCTTGACTTTCACCGGTGCTGTACTAAGCAAAAGTAACAAATGGTGTCATTGTTGAAGGCTGTGAAAAAATATTTGTAGTCATGGCTGTAGCTGGAGCCAAAGTCAGAAGCACTGAACCAGAACCTACATAGAACCCAAACTTCTCCAAGGTCACACATTATTTTATTTATTTGTTTTAACTTGACTAAGTACGTTTTTGATCATTTAACCATGGTCTCTGTTCATAACAGTTCCAGGGGTTTGTGAGAAAACAACTCTTCGGAGTTTTTAAATACGATTTCAATTAAATATAATTATTTAGAACAAATGTTTTCACCTACCACATCATGTATCTGCAATCTGTGCTTCTGCTTTCAAGTCTGTTATAGTGAACATAGGTTAAATGACTGCACAAAATAATTAGCAGTGGCCTTGTGTAAAAACAAACACACTCAGGAAAAAAAAGACTGAAAACCCCCAATCCCTAGTGTGTGTAACCAAAGCTGCATATTGCTGACCAAATCCTAACATACTGGCATTTCAGCCAAAGCTCTCACAAGCTTCCCTAGAATTGAATGCAGTCCACTTGCTGCAGGGATGTATTCTCGTCTAAATGGTGTGTGTTGGAAACAATTATTAGTAAATTTAATTATATCATGGCAAGTACTGTAGAAACTAGATGCATTCTTCTTCTTCTTTGTTTCTTTTTTTCCAGTTCCACTTCTCAGCTACTCAGTCTGTTTAAAACTGTTGCTGTGTTCTGCTCAACACCTGACGTGATTCTCTGAAATGGCTCCATGTCAAAGTTAAGTGAAGTGATCCCTGCACAGAAGGCCTAATTCACAAAATTACTGAATCCTCAGGTTTCTGACTGAAGTCAAGGCAAGCCACTGCTTAAAATCCATTCCTAGACATTTCTATCTTGTGGTGGTGATAGTTTAGGCAGAAAAGGGCTACATGTGACATATATGTTATCACATTTTTATTCTTCATTCTAAATCACAGTGAAACTCCTAATGAAAAAAAGAACAAGGAATAGTTCAACTTGTAAAATAAAGCTTTCACTAGGCACTGTAAGTTTTCCCAGCTTTACAAGAGAAGCTGCCATGAGACATCTTTTTAATAACTTTAGGAAATATTATGTTACAAATGTTACAAACATATATAAAGGCACACTAAATGGTACGTCAAAGCTAAGGGTCTGACTTTTTTAACTCAAAAGTAGACGCTTAAACCAACCTGCATCCATAAAAGAAATGTTGATAGACCCTTAACTCTTGTGAAGCCAATGATTGCTGGCACAAAAAAAAGAAATAACATGTTTTGAAATATGTTACAATAAAGCTACATACCATCTAGTTTACAGGTTTATAAGATTTAGATTAAACCAGGATCTTTTCCGGTGTTTATTAACTGCATTAAAAACAAACAAAAAACAAACAAACAAACAAACAAACAAAACACACACACACAAAAAAAACACACACACACACAAAAAAACACTAAACGAACCTGGAATACTACAAACCAATGAATAAAGTTTAAAAGCTCCAGTGAATCTAACCTATAACAGGTCCTTGTTTGGAGAACATGCTCAAGAAACACATGTGCCTTTAAGAGGTCTTGAAAGAATTTACACCCATGGACCATTACCATTTCCAAACACCCTGCAGCTTTACCAGCCCAACATGTGCTGACTGTATATCACCATGACCCTTTCACTAAAGCTCTTTTGACTGGAGTGCTTTTAATACCCACTTTCTCAGCTGAGCTCAGGAGTGATTTGTTTTACATGCCACATTAATCCTTTCCACATTTTCTGGATGAGGCAACCACAATTCCACTTGTGAGGTGTTTCTAAAACATAGTTATAGGAATAAAGCAGCAGGGTCCCAGACTTGACAACTTCCCTTCGGGCAGCTGACAAAGTGGGCTATCGTGGCTGGTGTTGGAGCTAGCAGCCGTGCCTGGCAGTGAGGGTGGGCTGCTCTCCATGGTTAGTAAGAGGCCCAATTATTGTTGGCAATTCAGCCACAATTAAAACCCTGTAGGGATCTTCGTAGATTTAATGTTCAATGAATGCTGATGCAGATTAATAAAATCCAGCTCTTCTTTTATAAGCTTAAGATGAAATGCAGTAGAGAGAAACAGGACTGAGAGCATAAATTGCAGCTCTGTAAATCCTGAGAAGTTTATGCCTCACACCTATGTGATTGGAGGGAAAGAGCTTTTTATAAATGGGCAATTAGTGTTCAGCGTACTGGCTTTTATTATGTGGTAATTTTACAGTTTTCACTTTAAAGACGCCCCCCAAAAAATCAAAGGCCAAATGAATTTCTGTTGTATGCATTTATGAGCTTTCTGCATTTATAATGTTAGCTCAATGTTACCAACGTAGGGTTTTGAAAATTTAGTGTTGTCAACAAGGCTAACAGAGTGGACCAACCAATTATAAAACTGTTTTTACATGTCAGCGCTGTGCACATTTTATTAACAAGTTAGTATTATACTCCATTTTTTATGTGCTAAATCGAACTGTACAAGTAACTGGAGGACTAAAATTATGTTTCTATCCAATTTAATTTATTGCTCTTCCCCCATAAATTTTACTTGCAAGTTCAATGGTCTGAGCTGAACTATAAATTAGAGTGAGGTGAGTCTCATATACAACTTGATTTACTCTGGTAGTTTCTGAATGAAGTATCTGAATCCACGCACCTATCTACAATTGTCTTTAAAGCAAGGTGCCACAGCAGAATGGGGAAAAAGAAAAAAAAAAAAAAAAAAAAAAAAAAGCATTGGCTAATTAAGATAATTAAGATTTTTCTCTTAAAAAGTTTTATGGTCATAAAACAGGCTGCTCAACAGGCTGCTCAACAAAACTACATCAAACAACAAAAGTAACTTTATGCATGCTAACATGCAACCATTCATACTGTGTGGTAGGTGTCACCAGGTGGTGCCATTTCGGTCTTCCAGAGTTGTATTTTTATTTTTATTTTTATTTTTATTTTTATTTTTATTTTTATTTTTATTTTTATTTTTGTTTTTGTGTTTATGTTTATGTTTATTTTTATGTTTATTTTTATTTTTTTATTTTTATTTTTATTTAAACATGCAGATAAATACTAATTCATGGGAAGACATACTAATTTTTTAAATTCGGGTTATATATGTACACATTTGCGTGGAGACGGAGCTGCGTTATTAGAAGCCAAGTCTGCTATTAGTCTAGATCTCATATTAAAATCTGCTCATCAGGTAGAATTGTTTCTTGTAATTCTGGTGTTAGTGATGAGCTGAGATTCCCGAACAAGGGAATTGCTAGCATGATGTTTGATTATCTCTGTTCCAAGATTTATTTGTTTGTGTAAGTAAAACAAGTTATACTTAGCATATAACCAGAGGCTGCATATCTGATTTCTCCTGATCTGCCAAGACATCTGCAACTGGTCTGCAGGGGGACAATGATGTCTATACAAATTCCCTTTCTTTAAATTGCAGTAAGACATATTTATTGATCTGACTTTTCAGATATGCTAATTACCTGCAGCTGGGAGCCATGGGCACCCAGCTTTTTTACACATCTCAACTGTGTGGCCTGATTGTTGTGCTGGGCATCACATAACAATTCTCTGCTAGTCTGTATTACTATTTTTTTCAACATTCTTTCCCTCTCTGTCTGTATGCCGATGGGGAGTTCAAGATCATAAAACATCAGTATGTCTTCTTCACACTTTCTTCTTGAGAGAGAGAAGATTGTGGTCCTGTAAAGAAAGAGGAAAAGCACTTAGAAGAAATGTCAAAAGTCATATATTTTGACATATATTGGCATATATTCTAGACATAATTCAGTATTACAGGTACAGGAGCTCTGTCCCTGATCTTACTCTTCCCACTTTGACTGACTGGCCAATCCAAATCTTTCTTGGAGCATGTGGGCAAGAAATAGGTATGGCTGAGCCACTCTTACCAGAAGCTGCTAGTATGCTGAGCTACAGAGTAGCTGCTGATTCCTCACTGATGCAGAGGGCAGTGTGAGGAATCCAAGAAATAGCTTTTTTACTGTCATTAAGGAGGTATTAGATCTAGCAAAGAAGAAAGACAAGAACACCACTTACAGCAGTTCCTACCAGCACATGGACCATATTCCAGTATGATATGTGCCCTGGGCATTCATTCTGTCAGAGGAAAGCTGACATGAGCCAAAAGCCCATGAACTCTCTGAATCATTCTAGGTTGTCAGAACATCTGCATTTGAGGAAGAGTACAAATGTAACAGCAGATGCTGTCCCAGACAGAAAAGGACCACTTTTCATGGAATAACCAGGCAGCCAAATTTTGTCAGCCATGTCGTGTAATCATTTCCTGAAGAGTACCCTATATGGTACTCTCTAAAGACTTAATTCTTCTCAAATAGAAAACCAGAGGTTTCAGCAATGATTCCTTTGGGAACAGGATAGACCATCTGGCCCTGGTTCACCATGCTCCTTACAGATGTAGATGCTCTGCATTGTTCAGGGTCTTTGCACTAGGACTGGGACTGGGATCTCAGGCAGGATCTAGGGAAGCTGGCAGGACAGTGACACTGTGCAAAGATACTTACATGAAACAGTGGAGCTCTGGCCATATGGCACTATGACCATACTAAATGAACTTAGAGTGTCACATTGACACAGCAATAGTCTATCTGTTTCTAGAGCTGGCTAGTTCAACACATGCTTGTTTTTTTGTACTGGTTACTTCTTCAAGAGTACAGGCATTTCACCTAGCGCTATGGGGTTGATGTGCACTGGCTTGTTCACTATACCTGTTCTCATATCCATGTCTACTTTGGCTCTGTAATAATTAAATTCCCTGAGTTTCCAATGATTTTTCTTCATTTTTTTTCCCCAAGAGTTTTCCCCAGAAAGGGGACTCCATAGACACAGAAGGAAAAACAAACAAAACAAAACAAAACAAAAACCACAAAAGATAAGTCCAACCTGTTAAAACAATTTATAGCCAACTATATTGAGATAACATCTTTTACTTTATATCATAGAAAATGGGTCACAGAAAACACTGGGCTGTAAATACTACCCAGACAAATGGCTTTTCAAGGTGGTGGTCTAGATTGCATGATACAAATGAGAGCTGTGATTCCTTTAGCAAGACAACTTCCTGCAGCTATGAGTGTGCGCAGAATTTTTTTTTTTTTGTGTGTATGTGTTTTTTTTTATATATATATATGTCTACCCAAAATGGGAACATTTTAGCAAACAACTTGTTTTGTAGACCAAACAGAAACATACTTTCATCTGCTCTTCTTTGGAGATTATTACTTACGGGCTGAGATTTTTATTGTTTTCAGTAGCCACTTAACAAGAGCTTTCTAATTGTGTGTACTTCAGATACAGATTTTGGTTGTGAGAAGACAACAGGAAAAAAAAAGAAAAAGAAAAACAATCCTTGAGCCTGTTATAAACCTCAGATAGCTTTTGATCACTTTTAATATCCCATACTTGCAAAAATCTTTTATACGCCAGTGCAAAAATCAACTCAGTTGTATTTTGTTCTAGTATATAGTCTGAGCCACAAAAACTTGCCTACTTCTCTTTTGCCTTTGGGCAGTTTTTCAATCTTAACTAAACCAAGTCCATAACGTAGGCCTGCTGGCCAACATTCCAGGTAAATGAATAGCTTTTAAGGAAAAATGATGCTGTTTTTCAAAAGCTTGACATTTTTAAAATACAAGTCCAGAATTGAAACCTTCAATAATTTTTCCATGCCTATATGTTGCAAGCAGCAAAATGTTACACAAATGAATACATCTGGGATTATTTTCAAGCTGTTATTTCCCACTAGGGAAAATATTTAGAAATAAGGCTCAATTTTTGTGCTGAAACTACAAAGAGGCCAGCCATCTTGATGCTTTTCCAGATTTTTTTAATGGTTTTCCTGATATTGTATAGTGACTTTACTGCCCTGTTTTGTATGCCCTTATATTCACCAATAGTAAGCATTTATGTTGGGTGTATTCCAGTTTTTAAATCTGTTTTGTGGCATTTATGGCCTAAAGCTAATAAGGACATTCAGTATTTTCTTGTAAAATATTGAAAATACCTTTTACCGTGAAACTAAAAGGGAAATGTTTTTAAAACTAAACTAAAAAAAAAAAAAAAAAAAAAAAAAAAAAAAAGTGGCCTAGCCTAAGGCAGGAACCACCCTTACTTTAAACTCAGGCAGACTCTTCCATAGTGGTATGGTGCTGTTTCCTAGGGATCTGGGGATCAGTCAGAAACTCATAGAGCTAAAACGAACCTCCTAGTTGACCTCAGCTCACTGGGTAACAGAGTAAAGTCCAGAAGAGGTTTGGCAGTGCCCAGGTGCAAAGTAGTACTACCAGATCCAGCTAGGTAGAAAACTTTTAATGAAATAGATCACTGTAGAAATGCCAGTTGGTTGAAAATTAAACTTCCCACAGAAAAGGATTGGGGTGCATTATTTTTTACATGAAAACTCTGGAAGAAATTGTCATTGACCAAAACTCTATTTCTGTTCTCTTTAAAATAGAGCATGCTGGTTCTCTGGCTTGGAATTACTTCAAATTTTGAAATTTTGGAAAACAAACCAACAGAAGCATAAAAAAATGTAAATAGTCTCTCACATGAAATCTTTCAAGATGAGATAAGTACAATGCTGCTTCACAAAAGACTTTTAGTTACAGAAATATTTCAGGATTTCAAGATTTTTTTTTTTTAATTTTTTTTTGCTTCCCTCATAATTGTGCAGATTCAGAAATCTACTTGCAGCTCACTGTATGCGTTCAAATCATGTAGGCATCATTTCAAGTCCATGTGTTTAGGGCATGATTGTTACACCTATTTTATAAACTGGGAACCAAAGTATTTAGTTGCCTTGCTAAAGGTTAACCACATCAGTGGCAGAATTGTTGTGCCTGAGCCCCATTTTAAAGCGAAAATTCTGGCCAGTGCTGTCCCAGTCTAGTGCAGGGCCTGTCCTGTTTGTTACTGTACAAACTCAAGAGGTGATGCATGTGGCTTCTTAGCTTACATTTTCTCTATGTAAGAAGGGGTTAATTTAAATAAATGCCTTATTTACATTAATGGCTGTAAAAATTGCCATCAAGACCCTAGGTGCCCCAGCATGCCACTTGGTGAAATCACAGTAACATTGAAATCATTATTCTGACAGGAATCCAGCCAGCCAGACGCCTACAGAAGCGCTTTTCCTCTCCTCCACTTGGGGAAGCATGGCCCACAGCCCTCTCCAGAAAGCTCTCCAGTTCCATTCATTTATTTATTTGCTGCATTGCCAGGTCACTAAATTCTGGTTTCTGTGGCCTGGGGTAGGGGGAGTGAGCTGCTGGGCCAGCACAGCGGCTGGGAGGCCTTGCCAGCCGCCCCCTCCAGCTGAGCCAGCTGGGGGGGGAGGCAGCTGCAGCTGGGGCTGAGGTGGCTCCCCTGGGAAGGGGGGCCATCACCATGCATCCCACACCACCAGTGCTTCCTGGCAAGCCACCCCAACCCGCTGTTTGCAAGGGATTGCAGGCATTTTATAGCAAAATGGGACAGCTCTTGGCTGGTCTGCTCTGTGCAGGTCTGCTCCTGTGCTTCATGTGGGATGCAGCACTATTTAAAGGGTCATAGTGCTGCAAAATAGGAAAAGGAAGGAGAAAAATATGTCTACAATGAACGTCTCTCTGAGAGTCACATAACCTATACGGCATTGCTAGCCAGTAGCTAATTATTACCCAGCTCTCCTCCCACTCCTACTTATTAGGAAAGTTTAGATATTAGTTCCCATTTGCTGTTCAGAATAGCACAGATGGAAGGAAATGAATATGCCATTTGCTTTTGTGACCTCGGGGGAGTGGAGCAAAAAATGGATGTGAAAACATTGCCAGAACCCTGAAAGTTATATTCTCTTATTCATTAGTTTTCCTGCTTCTCTATTCCATATGCCCTCCTTTCCTTCAGCTCCGTGGAAAAGTACCGATGAGCCAAATGAGTAATACAGTTAGAGGTTATGTATGACCTGAGTGGCCTATGTGGCTTTACTGAACTGATAGCCAGAGTGACTGCCATGCTACCACAACCACTGAGAAGAGCATAGGCTATGGACACAAAAGGCCAAAACTTTATTACTCTCTGAAACTTCTTTTGGCATAGTATTTCTGGATTAATGCATGTGAATGGTTCAATATACCAAGAAGTCACAATGCATAAACAGAAGGGACCAGATTCTTCATAAGGATGCACACATGGTTCTCATTTTAAGGCATGAACCAATCCACTTAAATTAATGTAAATCCTTCTCTTGACTTCAATGGCAATCCAGCCTTTCTGGCTAGCTCCAGTAAAGGACTTAGGCACCTAAAGCAGGATGTAGGTGGAACAGTCTCCAAAAGTGCTCTCCAGAAACCCATGCTTGGCTGCTGCCTAATCCTGGAGGCGCCTAGTCTTGCAAGGCACCTCCCTTTTCAATTTTTAAGTTCTGTAGGTGACAATAGTTGTCCAAATCGTGTCCAGATCAGCCTGGTCTGAGCAGCTCATCAGTTATATCTTTCCTCAGACTGGTCTAAAGCCAGGAAATAAGCAGAAGACGCCTGGGACTTTTGAGGACCACATCTGGTAGATGTTTTTAGCGCATGCTAGCACACACTGATGGATCAAATGCTCCTCATATCACTATCTTTTAATAGTAAAATGCCTAGAGGAGGCATTGCTTCCAAAACAAATCTGAGAAGAACAAAAGAAAGGCTACTTTTTTTTTTTTTCTTTTTTTTCTTTTTTTTTTTTTTTAATTATTAATGAAGTCAAAAGTGAGATTCAATCTAAATTGCAAATACATTTAATTTTTCAAGGTATCTTCACATGCCTCTTTTTCTTTCTTATGCCCACATTCACTCCATCAGTTTGAATGGAATCTGTGTCAAATGACTAAATCTGGATTATTTTTTTTTCTCCATAAAAGTTCAGAAAGAAAACCTTCAGTCTATATTAAGATTGAAACTTATTCACAAAAAGGAACACTATTTGCAAAACTAGGCTGAACTTTTGTAGAGGTAGAACACAGTGCATTCAAGGCACAGACAAATGCTGCACATTCTATGGACACTGCAAGGTGGAAGTGTTAACTTGGTTTCAGACATTTGGCAAAATAGACATATAGCAACAGAAATAGAAGATTTTCAACACATCCTGCTTTGAAAATAAAATGACTTGGCTTCTTAGTGGTATTTTTTCATTAAAATAGGGGCTTTGCCGAGGCATTTATGTGTCAGGAGGAGCCTATTAGTCTATGATGATATTCTTTTTCCATTGACATTATCTTTTAATTATATCATTCTGAGCCACGTCGCTAGTGGAGGATCGATTTTTACAGCCCAGTTTACATATCGCTTCAGCATCTAATCCTGAGGAGGTGTTACACACTTTGAGGTTTCTGCTTCCCTTTTTTAAAATAATTTGGAACTCATGACTGCTTAAAAAGGCATCAACAAAGGTGCCTGTCTTTCCTTTGAAGTCATTTTTTGCGGAAATCACAGTCACTGACCAAAAGGTTTCAAAAGATTAAATTGTGCTTATTTTACGACATTTTAAAACAGCAGGGTTAAATGCTGGGCCAGCTGCCAGGCAGTCAGCAGCACCCATACTTTCATGTTCAGCAGCCAGACACATCTACAGCAGTTATTTCTGAGTAGTTATTCCCGAAATATGTCACTCAGAACAGCAGAGGGGTTTTAAGATTTGTGTGCTTTGATGACGGGCTAATGAAAGTGTATTTTATATATATACCAGGAGTGTAATGAATTTCAGATAAAAAAAAAAAAAAGAGAGAGAGAGAGACTGTAGTGCACAAATTAGATATTTGTAATTCTTTTTGCCAACACTGGCTTCTCCCTATTGTCAGGATCAACTTTGAAAGCAACAGAACCATGAATTACTCCTGTCCTGTACTCATGTCCCATAGTGCTTTATTCACATGTGGCAAAACACTTCTCTTTGCTGCTCTCTCCTTTGTACGGGGTCTGCAATAGACTGAGATCTGGGAGTTTAAACTCCCAGAACTGTTCAGAAAGAGAGACATGAATCTTGACATTGTCTTTGGTGAGGAACCAGAGCAGAGGGAGGACACATACATTCCATGCTCTCTGTCCTGGTCAGCACCACTGAGGGCTTCGTTGGTCTTTTGAAGCTTAGCTCTGTTGCAGTCAGGAAGTGATCTGCTCAATTTTATATATATACATATATAAAAAGCTCTTGTGCCAATTCTTCTCCCTCTGCTGGCACAGGGAGTGATGGAGAGATCCACAGAAGCAGAACAGAGCACTTTTGGTTTTTAACGGGCACATCTCAGGGACTGAAATAAGCTGGGATTAGTTAGGATGTACTTGAACTGCATAAGTTTATCTAAGTTCTGCTATGGCTCAGGCTGACACAGGAGCAGCTGCTGAGTTTTGTGACTGTAACCCACTCCCCATCTCCTGCTCTGAGTGGATCTTGGCACAAGCAGAATATGGGCCTTTTATTCTTGTCCTGCTGGCTGGATGAAACCCCACTGTCTACAGATCAAAGGGGTTTGATGGACTGCCAAAAATAGTAACCTATACGTAAAACATGTGCTCCATTTATAGCGATCATTTGGAAAGTTTCCTGCTACTGCAGAAATGCAGATTACATTGATTTACTGTCCAGTACCACAACATTCGGAGAGGTTTTTCAATGACTTATATTGTATGCATTTGCAGAAAGACTAGGGAGATTCCTTCCTTCCTTCCTTCCTTCCTTCCTTCCTTCCTTCCTTCCTTCCTTCCTTCCTTCCTTCCTTCCTTCCTTCCTTCCTTCCTTCCTTCCTTCCTTCCTTCCTTCCTTCCTTCCTTCCTTTCCTCTTTGGTGTATAATACGTAATCATATGAAGTACATCTTTCTGAGATTTTGCGTAGCTTTAGTGAAGTGGGTTATATCTACACTTTGAAAATAGTCACCTGCACTGATGTCGTAGCCTTTGAAAAATTAAATTCTTCTTCTTTTGATGTAAAGGACATCTCTCCAGCATTTGTGGAATCATTTTATTTTACCTCCCAGTCGGAACATGTCCAATCTGTTGTTTTCTGAAACCTCTCTGTTTTTTGTTTGTTTGTTTGTTTGTTTGTTTGTAGGAATAGACCGTTGAATGCATAACATAGCCACTAAACAGGAAGGTAGACAAGAATACAGACTCCTTGTGTTTTGAACCTAACTGTGGTGTGGATGACATACTGTTTCCAGCCCTCATCTATTTCTGTTTTACAAAAAAGCTACTTTCAGAGTTCTTCCTAGAAAGGTCTTAATATCACACAAAAAGCACAAAGGCTTTTACAGACAGCCTTCAGGTTGTTGTTATTAACAAGGAAGACATGCTACATTGAGCAGTATGGTCTGATGCAGACACTTAGAAGTAAATCAGGGAATATGAAAGTGCTAAGACCAAATGACCAACTTTCACAGATCTAGTCTCTGTGTTAACAAAATAGGACCTGATATCAAGTTAAAAAAGAAAGCGGGAAAACAAGGTGAGCATCTGTAGCACTCATAATTCATAGGAAGTCTTGTTATCCCATGCACTAATGTGTATATTGTGAAATCAGTAAACTGACTGAAAAACTCACCAGTGTAAGAGGGATATAAACGCTCAGAAAAGAACAATGACAGTAACTAGTGGCCTTCAACCTTTCATCCAATTTGTAAACAGTTATCGTCTTTGGTGGATGATAAAGAAGACAAACTTGGCCTTCATTACATGACTCATATTAAGGAAGGATGTCATTGTTTCTTCTCCAGTAACTTATGTACCTATGAATACTCTAAAATGCCTCTTCTCCCTTCCTGGTTTTATTTTTCTAAATCCTTTTCCTCTGGACCCTAGCTGCTAACTAATAGGCACCATAAGAGTTAATTATTCTATCTCTGGATACTATTAAATTCACCCCATTTCACTCCTCTGCTTCCCGTCTGTTAAAGTCCTAAGGATCAAAGCTCAATATAACTATTTTAGGCCAAGAGTTCAAAATGCTACCATTCATATTATAACTTAACAGGAAAGCACGAGTTGCTTTTACTCCTAATAAATCATAACTTTTTGAATTATTTTATTATTATTATTATTTTACTGAAGAATTAATTCAGTTTTTCCTATTTTATAGCCCTAGGATCCTAATCTCAAAGATTATATCAATCTGTTTTTTATGCTTTCATTGTGTCATTTATTTGAAGCAGAAGAAATATAACTCTAATCTAAAATTATTGGATAAGAAAAGGTAGACACATTTTAGAAAGAAACATGGGTTTATAATGGAAGAAAAAATAAGGTCTTTCCTCAGCTATTTTTTCCTTACTTGTGAATTACAAAGACATTTTTCCTTTAGATCTCCGCTGAATTCCTAGCAAGTGTTCCTAATAGCTACTCCATTTGCAACCTGAAGATTTTGCATGGAAGGGGTTGTTTTAATTAGTTTTAAATGTGATATCCTCAGCAATGGCTTTCATAAGTTTCATAAGTTTCTGCATTCTCATCCAAAACGTGTTGGCTGAGTGTTGGATTTTATCCTGAAATCATTTCGATTTAAATGGCAACCAATCTGTCCTCCACATTGAGATTCACTAACACTTTCCATATTGTATTTACTGCAGGACCGTCCATTAAAAAGAAAAAAAAAAATCTGTTTCTGTGTTCTCTACATGGCAGCGTTTGCCCCGTATGCATTTGGCGCTTGTAATACATTGCAGTTGCAATGCATCCCGAAGGTGATAATCGCATCTCCCTCTAGTGGCTCTCCACAGCCGGGACAACAGCTGTCTACTGACAGACAATATAATGACTCATTTAACTCTCTACTCGTTTTGGTTAAGTTTCTTCAGAGATTCCTAGCTCAGTTCTGCCAAGAGCTAGCACACATCTGCTTTTGTGAGTGATGGTTTGCTTGTTCGCTAAGCACCAATGAAGAAATGTTGAGGGTTTGAATGATGCTACATTGCTTCAGCCTATTAAAGATGATGGGGAAGAAAAGAGGAGTTCTATAAGGGTGAGCATGCCAGCAATCTTGGTGACGATTTCATTGGAGTAGCCCCTATAGATGGTGAGGGTAAAAGAACTAGAAGGTTTAGTCTAAGCAACAGTCTCAAAGTACTTATTTTAATCTTTACAGTCTATAAATCATATTAAAAACCTGGGCTCTGTGATTGTGTGTCTGTAATACTCCGTTTGTATTGGTGTTGTGAATATTTCCTCAGAAACAGGGCATTGGAGTATAAGTGTAAGCTGAGAGACTGCAAATTCCTAACTAATAATTCTATTTTTCCATGTCAAATACTTACCTAAGTTATTCTGTTTATAAAATGACTTAGGATAGTTTTCCTCTCAGCTCATACAAAATGCCCTCAGATGGAAGTTAAACACTTTACAGAAATAAACATGCACTCTTGAGGTAGTGCTGTTTAAACCATGTAGCGTGACTGGCATTGGCTCCAGCTCAAAGACTGAAACATCCCCCTCCACAGCCTGACACACCAAGCTCTCTCCCCTCCCAGTTCCACCCACAGCACCAGCCCTTGCATTTCCTCCTTTAAGTTGATGCCATGGACTTTTTTATTAGCCTAATAGTCCCACTCAGCTGTACAACAAGAAGAATGCGTGTTGTTCCTTCTCTGTAGTGTTGTCTTCATCGGTAAGATTTAGCTGAAGCTTTATGTTCAGAGGGGTGAGGAGAGGATAGGAAAGGGGAGTAACCCAGGCCAGCTGTGTGTACTCTGACTGTTCATTTAAGTACAAGCAAGCAAAAGAATTCTGGCTGCAAAAAGTAAAATATTACAGGCTATATCATAAGGTTTGGATGTGAACATAGGTACACAATGCTTCTTTCACAAATTCCTGCTGTAAACTTTGTCCTTTACTGGGTGATTCAATCCTCTGTAATGAAAAAGTTGCCCTACTCTGAACTTTCTTGATTTTTTTTTTTTCTTTCTGAAGAATAGTAATAACAAAGACCAAAACACAAGACAGAAGAAAATATACTCCAGCCTGTGTTAAAAGAATTCTCTTGGAAAATGAAAAGCCATAGTACCACTGGGATCAGCTATTCAAAGGATCTGAAACCTTGCCATGGCTTCCACAGCTGCTACAGAAATTCATTTGATACAGCTCTGCATTCCCTGTATGGTTAATTCACACTTATCTGGTAGGTGACCTATTCAGCTTGTAGACAGACGGGACAGTAAGTATGAAGACACCTAAATTCAGAAGCAGTACAGCTTGTACTGTCTGTACTTCCTAGTTCTGTTTCCATATTAAAGCACCAGTTATTTTACCCCTTGGTTTGATCTGATCTTGTGAATTGCTGTAATGTAAGTGTTGCACTATGTTTTTGGCTGTCCAAGGTTCCCCACTCACTCACTTACGTAGCCCTGGATTACAGAAACCTGTAGACACCATGCATCTGTGGAAATGCAAGGTGATTTCCCTTAATCTTGCTGACATTATGCTTCTATATTTGCTACTTTTCTCAGATATTATTTATTTGCTCTGTGCAAATCTCCTTCTATAAGCATGTCTGATGACTTTTGTATGTATGCATGAATTAATGCAGGTATGCATACAAATTTCTCCCTAAATTCTTAACTAGCTTGGGACATTTCATATTCTGATGAGATCCTATGTCTGATATGCACACAAATTCCTAGAAATGTTCTAATCCTTATTTTAATGTTGAATATCATCATATGCCTTGACATACATCTACTTTCTGAATGAAATAGTTGTATCTTACATACGCACATCCAGGAGACTAAATCAAGTCTATGTGCTTCTAGTGATATAACCAGAGGGACACTACCTGAAACCTAACAAACTGGAAAGTATTCAATCAATATATCAATTTATCACTAAAGCAAGTTCATATTCCATCTGAGAGAATATAAAATCAAGATACCAATAAACCACAGACTTTTATTAACAGAGTGTTTTAAATTTCAACAGCTTGCAAAGTCTTTGTGCAAAAAAAGGGATTGTTTCACTTTTGGAAACTAAATGTTATTAGCGTATGATGGATATTAATTATTCAGTCCAGTAAACACAAAATTGACAGATGTACACAAGTATGGCATCTTCTAAAAATACAGGTGATGCACAAATAGCCCAGAACATTTATTCTTCAAGTATACTGTATTTTATATGTCATATGATAGCAGTTAGGGATGCTTGAAGAATGACTTTGTAATTGTGTTCTCACAGGATGTCCTTTTGTTTTTCCAAGAAATATTCCCCAGTGTTTCTCTTTTCCATCAGATGTCTCCAGCACGGTCACAGGAAGACATTATTTCCCCCTAACTATACAGGAATATGTATCAACACAGGATTCATGCCATGATGTTAAATTAACAATTGTTCAGTAATTTATTTCTCTCGCTTCTCTCTTTCCAGTGGAAATACTTGATCCAAACCTGACCGAAATAACTGCAGACGCTTTTGTTGACTTTATGGGCCTTTCTGACTCTGTCTGTGATACAGGAGAATCAGCCATGCAGGACAGGGGTGTAATTCCATCAAGGACTTATGGTGACCTCATAAACCATGAGAGCTGGCATTGACTTTAATGGGCACCACGTGGTTAAATTCCCATGCATCAATTTGAAAATGTAGGGCTTCATTTGATATTGCAGAAGGATACCAGACCTGCCGTGTCAAATTGTTTCTCTTTCTTCTAAAGGAGCTACTAGCTTTATGTTTCAGTCAGTCCTCTTTGGTAGCAAATGAAATATACCATTCTGGAAAATTACTATTTTCTCTGGCAAAACGAACTTGAAAAGTACATTTCATAGAAAAGCACATATTTGGGTTATATTCTTTTAAATAAACTTTCTAAAAAGATGGCAATAACTTCAAGGAAAGGTGTGGTTTGTATAGCACTGGCTTGCCTGCAAAGTTTTAAGTATGAGACATTTCAAAAAATTAATTTGTACATCAATTAAAAAATATAGGAATGGAATTATTTTAGATCAGTTGAAAAACTAGACTATATTAAACCTATTAAAGTAGGTAAAGTGTCTCAAATTGGTAATGTTGAATGACCACAGTTAAAAGTTACTCTAACAAAAGTGATTGTATTCAATACACCAGTTTTAGTGATGTGTGTTTTAGGAATGTAGTCCCAAACCTGGGAAAACAAACAAACAAACAAAAACCAACAAGAAAACCTTGAAGAAAATAAGGAGGCCCTATGGACAACAGGAATTTCCAGGGGTACAGTATGACTGATTTGAATTTTCACTTCTGTGAAATTTGTTCAATCACCTTTATAAGGCACTTGTAGATTTTCTATTGCCTTTTCTCAAACTATATTTTGTTTTTTAAAAATAGCGTACAGCCATTGTACATACCTATAAAATGCTACCTATGATCATCCCTAAAAGAAGATCTGACAGTATGGTTATGATTCAGGCAAATGTGGTAATAAAGACATAACCTAAATTTGTCATCTTAGCTTTTTTATGCTATGTGGTATCAGTATACAGTAAGGAGATGCTCTAAAAATTGCCTATAGTGATGAGTGCATACCAAGAAATGGTTTGTCCTAAATTCTGAGAGTATAGATCAGTGAACTGCCTAATCTCTATTTTCTCCTCCACATTATAAGTAATTTTATGGCTTGCTTGGTTCATAAATATAAAAATATTTGTGGGATAGCAAGATAATGTTCCTGCATTAAATACACACTAGGATATGTTATTTTTTATTTAGCTTCAGGTCACAAATCACCTTGAAATTGAAGGGGGAAAGAGGATACCTTCCAGACAGATTATTCAAAAACTGCTTACTGTGGGCTTTCTACTGCCTTAATGTGAAGTCCCTGGTATTTGTCATTCTCTGGGATACCTTTTGAACTTTATGTGTCACCATTCCCTATGGTGTATTGCACTGAAAAGTACATATTTTTCACCAGGTGCATGGATCAACTCTAGGGTAGAGCACTTTCTGTATCCCATGCCACATAACCAGGCAGAATAATTGTGTATCCTAAATTTAGTTTAAACGACTTAAAGAATTGCAAATGCGTGAATTACAAACTATATGGGATAAGGTTGGTTCTCCCATTTTACTGTCATAACACAGTTAAATAGACTTCATACAACAAGCTCTTTCTTAACAGCACTCAGAATTACTCCAGTTGTAATCTCATAACTGAAATAGTTAATAAATTACAGGCATATGGAAAGCTGTAATAGCCTTGGGGTGCAAGTTGTATTGTAGTAGGTTAGATAGTTTGTACAGGAGGAGGATCCCTAAGGCTTGTTGAATAAATAGATGGATCTTTGTGCTCCATGGAAAATGATGTATGTTTTTGGTTTGTTTGTACTACTTTCTCCACATGAAACGTGTGTTTGGTCCAACAATTCTGTGGTTTCCTCACTTTGTGATAATAATTAACACCCTCACTGAAGTCTAACCAGTGATGACATTTGTTTAGGGGTCTGATTCTGATTTTTGTTGTTATTTTGCCTTATGTTACTTTCAATACGCAATTGAAACCATTTTAGAAAATCTGAAGTCTTAAGGATTTTTTAATTTTTATTTATTTATTTATTTATTTTAGTATTACTGACCATTTAGAAACTGTTTCAGGCAACACATCCTTTGTCCTTCGAAGTGCACTCTTATGGGGTGACAGCAGCAAGCTGAAACTAAATCCAGCTATGCATAGCTCTAAATGCAAAAGGCTGGGAAAGATTTCTCTCTCTTTTTTTTTTTTTTTTTTTTTTTTTTTCCCCTGAAGAAACAGATATAATTAATACAACAGTAAATCCACCATAAAGTAACTATTTTTAGGAGGTAAATGGGTTAGGAGAGAAAAAAAAAAAGAGTGTCTTAAACCTTACTTTAAGGATTCCTGAAGCTTTGGGGAAAATTTATTTTAGGAAAGATGACAATGGTTTTCTACTCCCCTCAATAATCTTGTAAAAAAGATTAATAGCTTTGGAGTAGATGTACATATTTTGAACTTCCTTTCTGGACAGAGCACAAAGAATAACTGACTTGTTTGTGGTTGTAGAAGAATCATAGGTGGCTTTGTATAAGAAAGGCAGGTAGCTGCCAGGGACATACAAGTCTCCTTCCCTTTTCTTTTTCTTTTTTTTCAATAACTTTTTTCAATATGTTGTCATTTATCCACCCCCCCCCCCCCCCCCCCCCCCATTTTTCCTAAATAAATGAAATGTCAAATCAGCAGAGAATTAAAATGTATTTATAAAAAAACAACCAAAAGGGCATCTGATGTTTTACAGACATTCCAACACCTTCAGGAAATTTGAACTCACACCAAAGGGTCTGATATTCATTTGAATCTCCATCTGTGCTGAAGCACATGTGTGCGCACAACACACATTGAACCACTACAGTGGAAAAAAAATCCCTGCTCTTAAATTATAGCAGCTCTCTGCAATTCTTCTGTAACCACAAAGACTTTGGTAGTTTTGAGACATTGCAGTGGCTTCGGGTGATCTGATCACAGAGCTCGGTTTGTTAAAGAAATCCCTTTGCTGAAAGGTAAGGAAAAGCTGTAGGAGAAACACAGGGAGCTGCAAGCTCACAGCATGAGGGCAGTTTAGAGTAAAGGGGAAGGGTTCAAGAAGCTGATGTGACAGCAGACACCCTACAGCCAGAGTTAATGCTGGAAACATTGTAGTTTTAGTTCCTTCACAAGAAATCCCAATGCTTGCAGGAAGGGATATAGTCATTAGTCCTCAATGGGAATATGACCTTTCCCTTTAAGTATCTGTGTGATGCTTTTGATCCTTTCGACTCTCTCTAAGGGATAGATTAAATATGTGGCACAATGTCTATTCCTGAGTGAGGATTAAGCCTGGCTTTTGGAAGCTGAACTATATTGCCTAACCCATCATCATTTATCATGTTCTCTGGGGACCTATTCTCCATTTTTCTCCTCCTCCCCCAGGCTTTTAGAAAATCCCTTTCTCTGGGGTTTAATATTGATCTCAGCTGCATTGGCCTTGGCTTCAGTGTAGTTACTTCTGATTTTACACTTAAACAAGTCTTATGTCTCAGATATCTTGTTAAACAAAGTGCTATTCTGAGGCTCAGCTCTCATGCAACCTGCCCTCCCCTTGGTGCATTTTTGTTCATGCATTTTAATGTTAAATATCCTTAAAGTGATTTATAGGTTTATATCACCCTGGAATTCCTTGAGGATAAACCTTGCCCTGTAATATTTGTATTCTGATTTAACAAAGCAATGAAGCATGTGATTACCTTTAGGACCCACGTAAATCGCATTAACTTCAGTTAAACCCAAGGACATTAGTGCTTCACTAAACAGGGATGCTTATGGCTAACATGCACATAAATGTTTTTGCTGAGTCAAGTCTTAGTGTTCTTTCCATTTTTGTTCCAATTTCTCTTCTACTTTGTTTGATGATACAAGTATTTTTGTCTTGTACACTGCTTCCAAGTTAGAAGCTACGGTGGGACTGAAGGTCTCATTCGGGGGAGGATAAAATTAATCCATTCTGCAGCTGTGAACCAGAGAAGTCCCAGCAAGCTTCCCAGTAAAATGAAAAAGTGATGGTATGCCACACTGGCTCATAAAAATGTAATTTAAGCACTGCCCTCTCAATAAAAATATCACATTTAGGACACAGTAATCCCCTTCTGAACCTTATCTTACTTTTCAACAGCTCTTTGGACTCTTACAATTGATGCACTTTGAATTTCCTGTTGGTCAGGTAACATGACTTTCTGTACCTCCCTCCCACAGCCACAGCTTTGCACTTCACTCTGAGCAGGCAATATCCAGACACAGGCAGAAAACTGAATCCATGGTCTAAAATTTTGTAAGTTCAGGAGCTTTTAGATTCCTAGTTGGCAGACTTCAGAGCTACTATTGCTCAGAGGTGTGGCGTATACACATATTGCACCAAAATGAATGAAACTTCAAAAATGCTTTTTCAATTGTTTTCTCGACTCCTGCCAGAATTTTTGCCTTCTTTTCATACTTTTTTTTTTTTTTTTTCCTATTCTTTTTAATGAGCTCCTGATTTATGACAAGAAATCACCAGACACTTAGGTTCCCTGGGCTTATTAAAATAGACAAAATCTTTCATGTTAGATAATCATTGTAAGAACATATATTTTTTCCATACTAGTTCGAATCGTTGTAGGCAAGTCCACCAGTCCTCCTCCCAGCTATGGTCTGGGGGCTATATTTCAGCACAGGGCAAAAATAATCCCTTCCAGTGCCTGTCTCAATTAAGTCTTTTTATTATTTATTTATTTTTTCACTGGGGGCAGAAGGGTGATTCCTTTCTTGTCCCAATAACATTCTGTATTTTATTGATATCAAAAGATTTTTTTTTTCTCTGCCTTAGCATGTGCAGTGTAGTTAATCTTCAAAATAGACATCATCTTTCTAGCTTCCATGTCTGAAGTGCACTGGTGATTTATATGCTAGCAGTCTGTTTTCATGATGTCTTTCCTGGCCGTCTTGTATCTCTCCCCTGTGGAGCACTGGGCCTTAAAATCATTGCAGTAGGGACAGGCAATCTGTCTTCTTTAGATATGTATTGGATTTTCCCTGTGCCTGAGCCTATGGAACGTGCCAATGTCTTTTGTGGTTCTGGCAGGCAAACCTCAGGAAAGTGTGGAGCTTTGGATTGGATAACAGAGGAGCTGGTTGGGAATTTTAAAGCAAAGTGTTCTTTTTTATTATTCTTTTCATCAGATAATGATGGGAATATATGAACAAGTTTCAAAAGGAGTGTTGCAACTCCAGGATGGTGTTTCTGCTCAAAATCACAGAGCCATATGTTAGCTTAGGGTTCACTGGAAGCAACCTCATTGCAAAGTGAAAATTGCAGCTCTGCTTCATCCAGATGAGGAACTTCAGAGTATAAGAATGACCACACCAAACCAAAGTTCTCTCCAGGCCAGTAACCTCTGTCTGAGAGTATTCAGTAGAGGATGCTTGAGGGATTTTTTTTGTTTAAGGGCAAACTTTAACCAAAATTTTCTGTCCCAATACAAACTGCGATCAGTTATGTGCCACATAAGTAATTAATAGTCCTTGATAATTGTTCCAGGAATATTTCTAATCACTTTTCACATAACATAAAATCTTATCACCTGCAACACCTTTTAAAAAAGATTCACACAACTTGCATGTGCTTTGCATGAAGTGTCTTGCACAAAGAATCACTTCCTTTACTGTACTTTGGTCTTGCCAAGCACTACTTTTATTTGATAATTCTTGCACTGGAAAAATCCATGAACTGTTATTCCTATCTACTTTCTTCTTGTCATTCAGTGTTTTTATAAACCTTTATTACAGTTTCTGTGGTCTGTTATCCAAGCAGAACGGTCCTGGTCTGCCCAACCTTTTTCACAGAGAAAATATCCCACACCTTTCTCTTTCACTGAAATTTATCTTCTGAAAAAAAATCCATGTCAGTCTTTTGTATATTAGATGTACAGGCTATTTCTTTATTTATTTTTTATTTATGTATTTTTTTATGCTTCATTTCCTTCATTCTCTTTTTCATTGTCTGTGCACAACAGATTTATTTCAACTTAGTAAAATGTAGTTTAAGTCAGGTACCAAAGTACCACATACACTTTGGTACAGTTCTGCTTATTTGAGAAGGATGTGCACAGTAGAAATAACCAATACTTTTTATCTTATCTACAATACTAATCCAAATATTCTTTCAGCTGTCGGTCCATGTTTGCCTGAACCATTCTCCACATTGCTTCTCATGGCAAGACTTTTGGATGTTTTCTTTAAAGACTTCTGGCTTCATATCTCTTCTGGTGTTGCTAAGGTGTACCACTTCTCACTGAGTCAGCCCTGTGTTCAATTCAAGGTGTCTCTAGGCCCATTTGACATTGCCTAGGATTAGACTTTCCTATGTCCTTGGGCCTCATTTTCTGCTATTTCCATGTATCTTCCTATATTTCCCATTTTCTACTTAACTTGCTGAATCCAGAGTCTTTACTCAGATCAGTGATAGACTGTTGGTAAGTCTTGAAAACCTCCTATTTTTTAGGATTTAACAAAAAATTCAGATATTACTGAAGTAGAGATTACAGGGAATTAGTGACTGCAACAGCACACATGCAAAGAGTATCTAAGCAAACCTGTATATTCTGTGTTCACTTAATTCCTTGCAAGTTTTTGAGAGGAACTTTTATAGACTTCCACATCTTATAACAGATGGAAGTAGAGACAACTCAATTTGTATGAACGTGATTTCTGGCAGATCCATTTTTGAGTCTCACAATTCACAATACAGAAGAAATAACCGAATTTCTCATCTTAACACTGGTCTTAGCTTATCTTTATTCTTTGTTGAGTGCAGGTTGCTATAATATGGTTGTATTCGATTTACTATTCTCACTTTGTCATAATTCAAAGTAGAATTTGCTTCTTAAAAACCTTAAATCCTTCCTCTCTGTGTCTAATAATTACTAATTTGTCATCTTTGCTAGAATAGGATTTAGAGTAGTATAGAATTACACTAGAAGAGAGTGATAGAACACAAGAGGAATCCGAACATCAGGTGACAGCTTACTAGCACTTATTGTGCATCACAATGAACTCTGTATTCATTCATGCATTGAATGGATGTGTTGAGGATCTGAATGACTAGTCCTTGGAGATTCAAACACAATACAATTAGTAGTTAGATGCCAGAGAGAAGAATTACTTCTCCAGTGTTTCTGTACTCTTAAAGACAGCATCTGTTAGAATTCTAGGGACTCATCTTTTAGGTCCTGTACCAGCTGGCTTATGAACATCATGAGATTTAGGCATACCTGTGTGATGTATCTGTTGCACATCTGTGTGACAGAGTGCAGCTAACAGAGGCAGTCAGCAGATGCAGCAGTCCATCAGTCTGGGCAGATGTGTATACAGAAGGAGGCTGGAAAATGTTGAGGACAATGTACATGTACTGAGTAATGGTGGTGACCTGCCACAGGGCAACAACTCAAGCAACCTCCTCTGGCATCAACCTAAACTGAACTCCAGAGGGAAGATGAAATTCAGAAGGTTCATGGTTGCAGGGATGTCTCCATGACGCTGGGATAGATGTTGTCCTTGGCTGCAGTAGGTATGTAAAGATGGAGGATCTGTGTTGACAAGTTAAATTGGTTCAGGAGGAGGTCTACAACCTACATAGCATCAGAGAGACAAAAAGTAGTTTGACCTCATGGGAAGGATATGGACTACCTTATACCTGCTGGATGAACAGCATAGTAGGGCAAAATCCATCAAGGAGGTTGTGTTGAGTCACCATCAAAGTGTGTTGAGTATAACTTCTAGACATAGGTGACAGAGGAGCCAATGAGGGGAGATGAGCCTGATGCTTAAAAACAGTAAAGCTACTCCTGACTATCTTTGAATGATCAAGATGATCAGAACAGGATCCCAAGGACAGTATCACTCCTAGCTTCAAGAAAATCTTGAGAACTACAGGCTGGTCAACCTCACCTCAAACACTTGTAAGGAGATGCAGCAAATAATTCTGAAATCATTTCCAAACATATGAAGGACAAGAAGACTATTTTTACAAGGAGTAGTCATAATGAATTTATGAAGGAGAAAGTAATGAATGACCAACTTGATAGCCTTCTACAATGAAATGACCAGTGCAGTGGGTGAAGGGAGAGCAGAGATCTTTATCTCATTTTCATCAAGGCTTTCAACTTTTTCTCCCACCATGTTTTTATAGCAAAACAGATGAAGTATGGACTAGAAAAGTACAGCAAGGTGAACAGAAAACTAACGGAACTGTTGCCCTTAAAATGTTGTGATCAGCAGCATAAACTCCAGCTGGAGTCAGTGGAGGTGCACCTCAGGCCTTAGTGCTAGTGTCAATACACTTAATCTTTATTAATGACCTGGACGATGGGGCAGAATGCGTTCTCAGCAAGTCTGTGGATGATACAAAATTGGAAGGAGAGTTTGATACACCAGATGGCTGCGCTGTCATTCAGAGCTACCTTGACAGACTGGGGAAATGGGCCAACAGGAATGTCATGAAGTTCAATGAGGGAAAAGGCAAAGTCCTGCATCTGGGGAGGAATAAGCCTGTACACCAGTACATGCTGAAGCCTGCTCATCTGGCAAGCAGCTTCGCAGAAAAGGACACATGGTCCTGGTGGACAAGAAGTTCAGTGGAAGCCAACAATACACCCTTGTGGCAAAGAAGGCCAATAGCATCCTAGGTTGCATTAGGCAGAGCACTGCCAGCAGGTCAAGAGGTGATCCTTCCCTTTTATTCAGCACTGGTGAGACACATTTAGAATGCTGGGTCCAGTTCTGAGCTCCCCAATGCAAAAGAGACATAGACATACTGGAGTGAGTCCAATGAAAAGCCATGATGATGATTAAGTGATTGGAGCATCTGTCATTTGAGGAGAGGCTGAGAGAGCTCACACTCAGCCTTGAGAAAAGACTCAGGGGGATCCTATAAATATGTAATATATATACACGATGGGAGTGGAGTAAAGAAGATGGAGCCAGATTCTTCCTCAGTGGTGCTCACCAAAAGAACAAAAGGCAATTAACAAATTAAAATAGAAGAGATTCTTTTTAAAAGTAAGAGAAAAATGTTTCACTGTGGTCACTGTGGTCAAATACTAGTTTGGATTGTCCAGAAAGGTGGTGGACTCTCTATACCTGCAGATATTTCAAAACACAGCTAAACATGATTCTGAGCAACCTGCTGTAGTTAACCTTTCTTTGAGCAGAGGAATCAGACTAAATGATTTTCAGAGGCTCCTTCCAACCTCAGTGATTCTTTTCTAACTTGACGTACTGGAAGATCATGAAGACATATCAAAAGAGGATAAATTAATCAGTCGGAAGTGAAATATGAGCTTCTGGTACCCAGCTTAGTTCATTAAGAGCTAGTTGAGATACATGTGATCTGTGTATTGCTGTCTAGGCATATTCATATGTGAAAAACATCTAATTTTTGTATCCAGATGAGGCATAAGAAAAATTTGGGCAGGACATTTCTAACATGAACAGATGTGGGATTCAAGAAACACATTTGAATATTGAACAATGAAGCACCTAAGGATTTAGGCACCACTTGAGTTTGGTGTAAATTAGGCCTTTTTGGATGAGTTTTTCTTATTAAGGCTCCTGAATTTTCTATGGATATGCACTTTAAGTGTCCACAGTGTTTGTTGTTTTCCGTCTGCAGATTTAACCATGCCAAACCAAGAGAGGAGAGAAAATGTCCACAGCCATCTCAAAATATGAAAAGAAAAAGAGATTTTTGACCATCTTTCTACACATTCCTACCTTTGAGGACACATCACAGATGTTGCACTGTGCCAGCAGCACTGCAGTCTTAATTTGAATATGTATGTAAAATAGATGACCCTCACCTTTCCACAGCTGTGCAACCATTATAACCTTATTACTTCAAATAATGTTTTACAGCTGGGGCACAGGGCTGAAATAATGCATGTGGTTACTTCTTTATGTATGGTATCCTTCAGTTCCAGTATGTGTCTGCTGTTCCTCAGTAGGGCAAATATTGACATACAGTGTTTTGCTCCCCTTTAGCTCTTGCACTTCCCTTTCAACCAGATGTAACAAACTCTTTCCTAAGCTATTCTGTCTCTACTGCTGTATATGTTGACACCAACGGACTTGTGAGCAAGTAGGCCTGTCAGCAGTGGATATTTTTCTCCTCCATTGTCACTGGAATAATGACATCTCTTACTTTATATGGTTTTGTGTCCTACAGCTCAATAATCCAGTGCAGACCTCAGTGTCTGACTGGAAAACACCAATCTGTAATTTGCCTAATAGGCCTAAACAAAGGAAATCCTTGACTTTAAGACAAGAATGTGTTCTGTGTTCTTAGTATTCTGCAGACTAGAATGCAAAATTGCTATCCTCCTTCATTTTTCTTTAAAGTCAATTCATTCCTCATACCTGCATGATCAGATCCCTTTGAACCACAACAAGAAACATGATATATAATTATTTTATGACAGTGAGATTTATTTGCTATTTTAAATGTTTCCATTTGTTTTGTTTGTTTGTTTGCTGGTTGGTTTTAAGAGAAGCATATAAATCTTCTAGAACAAATGTGCTCAGGATGGCTTTCAGTTGCCATGTTCTTAGCTAAAGCCAAGAGCCTTGGAAGGCAGGTATGTTTACATCTGTGTTTTATTTCTGGCCCATCTTTAATAAAGATGCAACAACAATAAAGAAAAGCACAACATAACATGATAATATATGGCACATAATAAAGAACTGCCATAAGTACACAAGGGGCTCAATTTTGCTTTCACCCTATCTCTGTGAAACTCCATTGTTCAAGACTAAACTTTTTCAATTGTCAGATTTCCTTGTGGTTCAAAAGGAGACATTTTCCAGAATAATGAGGTCACTGGTTCTCTTTTGCCATTCCACAATATTCTGTTTATTCCTAGAATCCCTGTTCTTTCAGCAATAGCCGATGCTCTCTATAGCTGTTACTCCCACAGGAACTGAGACTTTAAACATTCATTAAAAAGTGAATTGTTATTGTTGACAAAATACAGATGGCCAAGCCTGAACTAGTGACGCTTAGGAGTACACTTCCAGCTTAGTACATGGTGATTTGGCCATATAAATGATCTGGTCGCTTATACCAAACCAGTGTGTTCTTTGTTACCAGGCTGGCCCTGGTCCATGCTCATATTCCTTTGCCTAAATATGCCACAAGCTGCTAAAGTAATCTCTTTAAAAAATGAACTGAACTTATGAGAGTGAACAGAGCTTGTGAGAGTGCGAAAAGATGTGCTCTTTCATAGCAAAACTATTAGCGGACAGCATTCACACAACATTCAACTCACAAAATAATTATCCCTAGCCAAAGCTGTGATTCAGGCTGTTGCAAACGTAATGCAAGATTGCTCCCTGAGGCTCTGTCTGAACTGTGGGGTGTGTGCCATGGCTGTGTCCCCAGTCATCCGGGAGGGAACCTGGCTGGGCCGGAAAGTGGGGTGTGGGGGTGGAGGGAGGAAGGGAGTTAATGGGGAACCAAGGTGCAGCTGGGGCATGGGCACAAAAACACACACATGCACATGGCTGGGAAGCATGCCTGGATTCCACAGGTTAGACTTAGCCATAGGTTTACATCAGCCACAAATGTAAATATCCTATTAAGCTGCAGCCGACAGACCGGTCTCTGTAGACCACAGTTAGATGTTACAGCAGGGTGTAGCATGCAGAATTGCACTGCATAATGGTATGTGTTGCACTTCAGGTTCACATGTGAAAAAACCTGCGGGAAGACTCCAGCATTCAAAATTTTCAACATTGGGAATACTGTATGATAAACAGAAACTATTTTCATGTTGACAAAACTATTTGTAAAAGATAAAACTTTTCTTATTTTCTTTGTATCTGTTTAAACACTTCTAGAGAACACTTTTGGCAGATGGGTAGAAATTGCAGCAGCTACACTGAGCTTTAATTTATTTGGGGCTTAAATTATTTATTTATTTATTTTCTGCTTCTATATTTTCAATTTTTCTGCGGCTATATTTAAACTCTTCTGTATTTTGGTCCTGCTTTCTCCATGATACTCTGTTTTTTGTCATTCTTTATTTCATTCCCTTCTTTTCTAGGTGTGGAAAACTGCAGTCTGTTTCTTTCCAAATGGTTGAGGCACTTCCCATGTTATTCTTTGAGCATGCATGTGTCTATTTGTGTGTGTAAAAGAGAGAGAGTAGAGGAGATACTGTGAAGCTGCCAGCAAAAATCAAAATTGGAGGAGACAGGAGAGCAGAGGGAGTAAGAGACTGTCTTATTGAACTTGGAGAGGAATGAGGCCCACCTGGGGCTGAACCAGCCATTGGGAAGATTAAGGAAATAAAATAATTATGGAAAGTTAGTGCTGGAATTGTGAATGGGCCTGAGAGACCTGGCTGGGGCTCAGGAACTGGGAGTGGTGGCTGCCTGAGCTGAATCAAATAGTCACTCAAAAATGGAACAACTAAAGATAGAGCAAACACGTTGAGAAATTGTACTTTCATACTTTGACTTGACTTTTTTTAGCCTTATGAATTAAAGAATATGACACTTTCATTTTCTAAAGAATGGAATTTGAAGATTATAAACCCAGGTCTATTTGGTGAACATTTAAGCAGAACAATGATGAAATAACCAGAAACAAGAAAACTGTAATGAGTAGATCCTCAAATCTCTGACCTTTCAAATCAGTGCAAAGCTCTCAGCATCGATGTGCTGAAACACAAATGGGGTTGGCACAGTTAAAACAGACATAGCTGTGAGTTTAAGATTCATATTTCTACCTGTTTTTTATAAGAAAACTTAATCTCTTTCTAACCAGGTAGGTAGTGTCTGCTTCTGAAATGCCTAATCCTGAAAATAATGTTAAAATGTAAAGAACAGGACAAATTGTAGTAGCTTGAAAATCCATTTTTATTTATTTATTTATTTGTTTGTTTGTTTATTTCATAATCGTCCAAATGACTCTAGTACATGCCACAATAAGATCACAATGAGATTTTAATGATCTATTTTAACTGTATTTTTTTGTGTGTGTGTGTGTGTTGTTATGTCTTTGAACTTTAAAAAGTTCCCAGAAAAAACATATTGTAATAAATAAAAGTATCTTCCACCATACACCTTTCTTTTCAAACAACAACAAGAACAACAAACAAAACCAAAACACTTTTAAATGTATTTAATTTAGTTTCCCAATATATTTTTCATAATATCAGATAAAGTTATTTGGTAGTATATGGATTCTTTTACCTTCATTGAGATGTGGCTAGAAGTTTAGAGCCAGATCCTCAAATGGCATAAATTATTGCAATCATTAAGGTAATTTAAGTTCTAGCTATAGGTGTAGTAGAAATATCCCTGCTTTAAAGGTGCAAAATGTTAGTGGACAAGATGAAAATGAGATGATCAATGAAGTTTTCATTACTGACAATGTAGTCTGTGGTATCATTTTGGTTATATACACATGCTACACGTACTGTGTTTTTCATATTTTTTTTCAATATTACTTATTATCTACTATTAAGAGAATGACTGGGCTTATGTTATGTTTCTGCATAAATATCTTTTTTTTTCTTTTTTTTTTTTTTTAGTCTTATGGCATATAGAAAGTTTGTACATACAACAATATGTAAAATCTGGTCTTGGATAATATACTACATTATAAATAGGTAGGGTGAGACTTTTTTTATGAAAGGGTAACAGGTTTAATTCTGTGATAAGTGGAATGAAAAATACCATTCCTGTATTCTAAATCTTGAAAATCATCATCAACATTTTATTACTGAGGGCTTTGAGGAGGGATGGAGTAAAGACAACTAGTGTCTGAATAAGATTTTAATTTTTCAAAGAAAAGGGAAAAGAAAACTTAAAAATCAAAACATTTCTTAATTGCTATATGCTACTCTTTTGTTTGTTTGCCTTGTTTTTTGTTTTCCTGATCACAACTTGCATCACTAATATAGTAAATAGAACTGACAGGAGAACACGTCATTATGAGATGGCACAACTCATGCTACCAATTTTTATAGGTCATATGGCTCTTACCAGACCACTGAAAAAAGTATATACTATTTTGAACTGCTTGGAGGGGCCCACCAGATATTAACTGAAGAATTATTGGTTGTGGGTAGAAATAGGCTGAAGGCATTTCCTGCTGTGAACGACACTTGGAAGTTCTCTTTTTGCAGTACTGTAGAAAACAACGGCAGAATTTATGGAGCATTCATAGACAGCAGATTTCCCCAGATGCTTCAGAAATGCTGTCAAATTAAAACTGCTCTTCAGTAGGGCTTCATATTTTGTTTTTGTTGGCTGCTTAACAATAACTCAAGTGTGAATGTAAAATGAATCTTATTTACTTGCTGGTGGAAGTGTGGATATTGTGGAACACTGGAGGGATTTTTTTTTTTTAATAGTTATTTCTGTTCTGGTGGAGGTGGTACAGACTTTCCAAATCATAACTGCTGGAAACACACTTAATCAGGAACTATCGACACTAGCATATTGAGATCACAAGCGAGCCTCCATCTCTCTCTGACATGACTCATGACGAGAAGCTTTGAAGCCTATATGTTTTCTTTCTCTCATGTATTCAGTTTTATAAATCTTGCAAACACTTCTATAACTAGGAGATGCAATATAAAAATCTCAGGTTGTATATTCAGGAAGAACTTTCTCTCTTGACTTGTACATGTGCTGATGACTACACAGAACAGAATATGGATCTAGCTCCTATTTTTACTTACTGAGGTACCTTTGATGTACATTGGCCCATAGCCTCTGCAGGGAGTTTGATGCTACTTGTGGCATTTACACAGAGGTAGAAAAATACTGAGGCTTTCTCAACCTCCATGCAAGTCCAGGCAATAGCAGGTGAGGATGACCTAGGTGCCCACTTTCTTTTCTTCTCTGTCGGCTGAGACAGGTATTGGATTATAGCAGGAAGTGAGCAAGGATTTCACTGAACAACCATAGTGACCAGCTGCTGTAAATGAGCTAACACAAAGGTGTCTGGGAGGAGCAGACTAATTGCTCTTGAAGGAGGTAGAAAAATGTTTTGAGTCCTGCTCTCTTTTCTTGGCCACCTTTCAGTCAGAGCTTATACGAAGTGCCTCATTTGCAGGCATTTTATAGTGGTGACACAGGCTCTGTCCTCTCAGATGTTATTCATATTTTCCTTTAAGATTGCTTGAAAGCTTTTGAATATTTGGATCTGAATGTATGTAAGACTGAAAATTGGACTGCATTCTTGTGAAAGGGTGCTGGGAAATTCTGTGTAAGTTTTATTAATTAAGCTAACCCTGAATCTAAAATAATTGTTGTAGACTTCTAAATTATTTTTCATTATGATAAGATATGGGATCAAATAGCCTCACAAGAGAATGGGTACTGTATGGCTGGCTGGTGGCAGAAAAAAAAAGAAGGAGCTGGAAAAATCTGAAAGATTGATTTAATGATGTAGCAATAGCTTGAAGAACAAGCAAGTCAGTCCCCAAGATCCTTTTCCTTCTGTCTGAAGACTGAGAAAAGGAGGGATTTTCCTCTTTCTGTATGTCCAAACATTTTAGTGTACATGAGATAACAAATTCTACCTTATAGCTTTTGTTTAACTGTAGATTAAAGTGTAACTTCATCTGGTTTATGTTAATGAGAATGGTGTATTGGGTTTGGCAGAATCCACATCTATCCCCATCAGAGTACAAAGCTCCACTAAAGACTGACTTGCTTTTTCACTAAGCCTAAGAAATATATGAATATTTTATTAATCTTAAAGCATTCAGTGTATGAAAGGAATAAGACGCTTAACATATAAATCAAGTTGGGTGTACTACTGATTTTTGGTATACTAGTTGATTTGCACAGGGAAATCAAGCCCACTTTCGCTGGTCTGTATCAATTTGCATCACGCTAAGCAGAGGAAGAAAGTCATTGGTAACATTAGTATGACTTCTAAGAAGTTGTTAGAATTTACTTGACTTTAGGGATTAACATGGATTTAGATTTGGTTGCTCCTAAAATTGGAAATAACAGAACCTTTCTTTTTCAAAGTACAAAGAAGAAAAAAAAAAAACTTCCTAAGCTCTACCATAACACTGAAAAAGATATTCGTGATTAAGAAATGCAAATCAACACCTTGTGTAGAAGCTGTGTTGATTTTAACCAAATGGGAAAATGTTTTTTTTTATTACACAGAAGTATTACATTTGCAGAAGAGAGGGGGAGAGGGAATGATTGACTGACAATAGGCAAATTTAGTTTCTGTCTCTGGTTGTAAGTAGGACATAATAATTCTTTAAGTTATGGAGCAGCTGGAGTGTATTTCACTGGAAGCTATTCTAACCAGTGGCTAGAATGGTCTGCATGGGCCCCTTATCTGTCCCAAATCTCAACATGTGATCAAGCCCACTCAATAAAGTGTTCAGATGTATTGGAGTTTGCTTGACCACAAGCCTCACTAGGAAAGCAAAAGGTTTCCTTTGTTTTTTTGGAGTCTTTTTATCAGGACCTTACAGAACCTCAAGCAGAATCTACTATAGTATTTGAAAATGTGGAAGGGAATGAAGCCTGATGTGCTGCATATTTTTAAAGAGTTAATGAACTGACATATGTTTATACTTACTATTGATAATCTTACTTTGGAAAACCTGTCTAGCTTCTTAAATGTAAAAAATTGGCATCCTATATGACATAAATTGAATTTGAAAATGGCATTTGGATAAATATGTATATGTATATATCCTACTGGTTGTATATGATCACTTTATTATGTCTGATAAGAATGAAAAGCCCAAAGATTTGACAGTCCCAGAGCCTGGCATGTAAAAGAAGAAATTCCTGAATGTAAATTAGACAGATTAAACTATCCTTTAAAAGGCCCTTGAAGGAGAAAAGGATGTATTTAAAATCCAATAAAATTCAGACCTCCTTCAAATGGCTTAAAATGAGGTCCAGAATGCTTACTAAGTAGGAAATCTACTGTTTTAGATTTAATAAAAAATTTTATAGTCTAATTTAAAAAAATCCTGTCACTGTATTCACCTTGCAGAAAAAATATGAAACCATATGGAGAAGCATATTTCCACAAATGTATTCCAATTCAAGACAAAGTAACTGTAAGTTCTATTTAGTAATCAGACAATGACAAATTTCTTGAATTTCTCTATAAGCACTAAAAGAAAATAATTTCAAATAGTGTAGGATACCTCCTAAACGATGCACTGAAAGTAATGTGCTTTTGGTAGAAATTCTGAATGGATGTCTTAATAATTTTATATAAGGTAGAGGTGTCATAAGTAGAGATGAAGTATTTTTATGTTATTAAGTTGCATATATTATTGGCTCTGTGGGTTAAAAAAAAAAAAAAAAAAAAAAAAAAAGGCACAAAAGAGTCTTTGTTATACTCTCTGTAGAGCTATTTATACATTGTGACTTACTGTGTCCAAGGAATGCTTCCTGCTTCCGTTAAAACATAGTCCCTCCAAATAAAATAAAAACCATAAACCTTGACATTACTCAAGTCCTGTCTATTGAAACAACAACAAAAAAATCACACATGATTTTGCATTGCCTATATAGAATACACTCTCCTGAGTTTACTTAAACACAGTTCCAGATGAAGCATACTGTGAAAGTGATGCCTTCCATACCTAAAGCAACAGAAAGACTTTTTTTGTTGTTATTACTTTAAAAACAATGATGGGCCAAGCCATCAGGTGCATCTACAGGGTATAGCTGAAGCTGGGAAGGAATGCAGCAGTTTCAGTCACTGTATAGACCATAAGCTCTCTAGGCAGCTACTGCTCTTTTTTTTTTCCTGGGCTTGAACTTTTCTTGGGGTGAGACTTGACGCATGCTTTGGTTTTACTGAAGTACTAATGCAATAGTACAGTATTAATTATCTGTCTCTGCACATCTATTGTCCTTCTCCCCATCCCTATGATCAATCAAAGCAGCTTAGGTAGGTGGTGCAATTTGAAACAATACTTGTTCTCTAAAATTGTGCAACCAATACTCAGTGCCTAATACTTGTTCTGTCAGACCACTTTCTGTTTTCTCCTCAGCGCCTTCAATATCTTTCAGTCTCCGACATGTGACGGTTTCTCCATGCCTGACAAAGTACTTGAAAAGTACTTGAAAAAGTACTTTGTGAAAGGAGAAAATTGTGTCCCAGACAGGCAGACCTAGCCGAGGCTAAGTTATAGCTGGGGGTTTTCATTTACTGGGCTTAAGGCATAGTGAGCATTGCCCTTTTCTCTTTCTCTTTAAATGCCATGTGCCCAATGCTGTGCCCCTCCCAGGTTGGCATGGAGGGCCATGGAGGAAGAAGCATTCACTTGCAGGGGCATGCAAAGGAGGAACCAATGCCCAAGTCCCACTGACTGCTCAGACTTGACAGACCTATCTGTTTTTATTTAGCCTTGGAAACATCTTTGACCTGTGTGTCCAGGAGCAATAAAGCTGGCTACACTGGCTAATCCTTTTCTTCATGAAAAGGTGACCTCCCACCAGATGCCCTCATCTGGACAGGATCAGGCTATGCATTAGTCTGTCTGCACTCCCAGGTACTAACTGTAAATCCCTCCATGGTTAATTTATCACAATCATCTCTTTTCCAACTGCTATAAGGCAGCAGCTCTTTCTTTCATATTTGGATATTTGGATGTGCTCACTAGTGAATTTCATTTCAATTTAGTGATATTTTTAAAGATTATATGCCAGGTTCCCCAAATAGTTCTAGGGAGAATAATTTTTCTTATCCTAATCATGTTGGGCAATAACCCTAATCCAGAAAGATATGAGAAAAATCTCCTCCTTACTTACAAAAACAAGTGCTCAGAATTAGCACAAATAAGAATTCCTAAAAAAGTCAAATTTAGGAATGTTTCTCTGAAAAATTCCAGTATAGTGTAAAAATCTTTTGTATGATTCCAACTAGCTTTTATTGTAGTTTTCTTATTAGATAGAAGGAAATTCCACTGTCCTACAGTTCCCAGTCTTGCTGCCCATCTTGGGAAGTTTTAACTTTGATAAGATGAGTGTATGTTTTCTCTCTGTATATCACAAAACGAAGAAAGAAATTGCTGCCTCATCTGTATTTCTGTACATTTTCCCCCAATATACTCAGTTTGGCATTTGATTTTTCTGTCATTTCATAGTATGCCACATGGTACTGGTTCACTTCTTCTATGTGAGGAATAATCTTAGTAGGCAACAGTTATTGATGTGAATGGCAACAAAGTGAAAAAATGAACTATTTAACTGCATCCAACCTTTGTGTACCTGCAGGAACGTATAGGTCTCTGTCCAAAAACACCTTCAAGTCTCTCATTTAAAAAGTATTAATAACATTTTTGGAATAATTTTCATGGACTTAGTATTGTTGTGTTTTGAAGTTAAATCAGAATTTAGCACAATCTCTGAAGAGCCTTGATTCTTTTACACAAAATTTTACACCACGGAAAACAGATTCCATTTAACGTAAGCCTGCCATTGACATTGAAATGCCCCACTGATATTTAAAGAAGCTACTTCAGTAAAGAGAAGGGAAAAATGATTCTGGTTATACTTATATTCTCTACTTTTTAATGACAACTTCTAATACTGTTCCCATGCTTAAATAACAAAGCAAACTTAAGCTTTAATTTTCATCACAATATTTTATTCACAGATTTTTTTTACCCATTTTAGTAACAGAATAATACACATACACAGACTTATTTCACGTCAGCAGTAGGGTTTACACAATCAAAAGTTCTGGTGAGTCTTGACAAATTAAGCTAGATACTGTTCAAGTTTCCTGAGCAGGATGTAAGGAATAATTCAAAGAGTTCTCTATTCAGATCTACTATTTTTGCAGTCAAACTTTACAATTATTATGTAGCAAGTTATTTTTTTAAATTATATGGAAATAGCTTTTATTCATGCTCTTATGCATAAATACTGAAGCTCCTGGTTATTTTTTCCTTGTCAAGTTGAGCTCCCAATAACGTGAATGGAAGTTCAACTTTAGTAACAACAGAGTAATAAAAACTGGATCCGGATCTCAGGATTTGGCACATGGACACTAGATCTATTAAGTCATCTTGTCCATACTCCTGCCAATGCAGAATTGTTCCCTTCAGCATAATCTCCAGTGCCTTATTCAGTCCAATTTTAAATGACTTGGGTGAAGCGGTTTCCATTACTTCATTTGGTTGAAGTATTACTTATTCCACGGACTAATATAATGCTTTTCAAGCTGCTTCATTTTCATGGATCACTTCCCAATCCCAACATTTCCCCCAGACATACGAGTATGAGTAAGGGTAAGGAAAATGTGTGTAGAGTATAAAGGCCAAAAGGAAAAAGTGGTACAAAGTCCTTCCCCTCACTCCATTTTTTTATGTCTTTCTCCTTGCTTCATATTTCTAATGTCTGCCTCTGCACTCTTGCCAGTGAGACTTGGACCAAACACCCTGAGAAACTGATCCACCGTGAATTTTTCCCCATTTTTCTGCATGTGAATCATTCCAAAACAGTCTGTGAGGTTCCATCCCCCACCACACCTTACTCCTTCTATTCTCTATTATATCTTATAATGTTTATTTTCCTCTGTATTTTATTTATTATTAAGCCATTGACTTTTTCAACTTAATGCTGACTCTTTATTACTCATCACATGCCACTTACCTCTAAATAAATTATTCTGATTAGAGGGAAATTTTTATAGAGGCTCCATGGAGTGTATTTTTTGCAGGTGAACATGTGTGTGTGTGATAAAAATCACATTTTACAAATTATCAGGTATTTAAAAAACAAAAACAAAAACAATGGGAATAGTGGACAAGACTGATGCAAAAATCACTGAGAAAATGAGCAACTTTATGTGGCTTCTGTTTTCTAGTGTATTGCATGTACACAGATAGCCAAGGTTTTAAATCATTGTGCATGCAAAACAAGGTAGAAATATTTGGTGTTGTAACTGAAATTCCATGCTAAGATCTTTGTTTCAGTTTTCAGCTATACACAGAAGATGTTGCAAGAACAAAGAGTGAATTTGGCTCTTATTGAGATGTAGAAATTCAACAGCAGGAAATAATCTTCCTTGAAAGAAACTCCTATTTCCGTCCTCTTTTTTATACATATCCTTTAGTAGCTGATCACTTAAAACAGGTGCTGTATTTCATGATTGGACATTAAACATTTATGATGGATGGTGTCTGTGTTTAGAGACAACTTTATGTACCAGTGCTTGTAAGGCACTTCCTCTCAGGAATCAAATGGAAATAAGATCATATAACACTCTGGCAGATTATAGATTCAAATATTACAGCTGCTTGAATTATTCGTTGGAATTCAATTAGTTCATTTTCATATATGTAATTATTCAGAAATGAAACTTGATCCCTATGAAAATGTTCTTTATATAGAAACGGCCAAGAAAAGCAGTCAAAAAAAGATGCCACATGGGCACAAACATGCCTGAATCCCATATGCTACTCATACTGCCCAGCTTTCTCAGCTGTGACAGCTACAGTGGAAACATCTGGAAGAAGATGCAATTTGTTTAAGAGGTGGAGCATGCCAAGGCAAGGCTGGCAAGCTGGGAAGAAAGTGAGGGTAGGGTGCTGAGACAATGATGAGAAGTGGTGCTTGCACTGCAAAAAACCTTACTGCCTGCTGCCTTGTATGACTAATTCAGATTCTCAGACAGAAATCAGTGCTATGAACTACTAACAATTACCATCCCCATGAGTCTGCTCCAAGCAGAACAATTAGTGTCATGGGGATATATTCACTTTTACTGGTTTACAAGTAATTTTCTTTACTGAGATGTCCATATTTGTCTCCAGAAAAGTTAGCATCTGTGACTTCAGCTATGTAGATGAGTGTCCCCACTCAGTCCAGACCACACTGTAATAAGTTCAGTCAGACACAAATTTAATGACACGGTGACCTTTTAGAGAAATCCATTTATAAACACTGGTTGGATGTCCTACATAACTGACCCATGGCGTGGTTGCATCCACATGGCTGTGCAGCCCTTTTCCCTGCTCATATGCCTCTGCACATATCTTTGTGTTTTGATGATTGCACACTGGTAAAAAGTTACCTGTTCTGAGGAGTTTGTAATGCAGAGGAAAATCAAACATTTCCAAGGTAAAGACACACATGAATTTTGAAAGACATCCTGCACCATATAGACTTTCTTTAACTGCTGCAAAATGTCTGTGGAAGAAGGCAAGTCATTTATACTGCATCTACTGCACTCCCATGCTCCTGTGCAAATAGAATAGTTTGCCTTTCCTCTTTCAGCTCTGGTCAGATATGCTCTGTTGCGGGAATTCTTAAGATCACTAGTGTGGACTCCAAAAGGAGCCAGTCAGTTCCCTCCAAAAGTTACCTTTCTGTAAGTTGAGCCTGTACTAATGTATGTATTCCTCTGCAGGGCTTTTGGTTTACTTCAGTGCTGTTTTCATGTGATCTTGCCATCACTTTGGTTTGCTGGCAGAGTGGGCTTGTTTGTACCTGAAGAGTATCCTGCAGAGACAGAACTGTAGTGAAATGCTTTGTTGATAGCTGGACACATTTTGGCTGCTAGTCTCAACCTCTGCTGGTTGTCATAACACTTTGAGTAGCTGAGTCCTGCCAGCTGGTAGTGATAGTTTCAGCAGTCACAATAAACCTGCAGTAATTCCTTTGGGCACAACAGGTGTAGCTTCAACTGCCAGCAGCTGGACATATTTGACTTTCCTCCTCCAGAAGAATGCATAGGTGAGCACCTATCTTTCTTGTCCTTACTCTGGGTAGATAAAGTTTATATGACTATAAAATACCTAGAATGGAGAACAAAAATCAGCTTAGATTCAGATGCTCTGTCTATATATGGAATATAAAAAACTTTTATAATGAACCATAAAAAGAACTAGAAATATTGAGCAAGTTCTCTAGTAGTGAACCTAGTGCCAAATATTTAAAGTTTCTTTAACACATTTTTTTTCTTTTAATTTAAGTTAGACACTTAAGAAGGTCCTTAAAATTTTAGTCCCAATACTCATAGGAGACAGACAACATCCATAAACCTTTTTTTTTTTTTTTTTCCCAACACATAATGTAAATGATCTGCTATTCTAAGGACAAAAAGCTATGAAACAAAAATGGGATATCACCCAAGAAGAAATTTGAGAAGCAAATAGAACCTGGAAAAGAGAGAACACAGGAAAACAAGACACAATATAGAAGGTATGTCATGTAGGAAACATTACATCCTCCCTCTGAAGACAGATACTGTCAAACCTGCTATTATCAAAACAAAAGCTTCTTTGACCATAATTGGTCATAAAGACATTGGGTCCTTTTCAGGCTAGCCCCGTGTTAAGCCGATGTCTGGGTTATTCTGACTTTTTCATCAAAATAGGTCACACCATTGGGAAGTTTGTTTAAAAAATAAATTATGTACTGTTAGTGCCTCCAAGATCCCATTCCCTGGGAGAGTAAGCACATGGGAGGAAGGGTGGGGGGCTGGACAATAGTTAGATCTGTCCCCATACTGGCGTACTACCATCAGAATATGGATTTGGTTAAACATGCTTTTGGAGCAAAACTCACATAGAGGGCTTTTTAAAGTCCCAAGTCATGTAATGGTTCATAAGACAAACCCTTAGCTATAAAGCACATTCCTATTTACTCTGAAATTACTTGGGGTATTGACATGGCCTGTGTTCATTCTAGACATTAGATATGCACTTACCTGCCCCTCAACCAGGGTGAATAAGGACAAGCTTTCAAGCATTATTACCTAGGCTGTAATTAAATACTATCCTCAGTTGAAGGGACACAATACGTAGGACATTCATTTCCCACGGTCTAGCTTGCTAACAACTGTTGACTGGTATCTTGTAGCGCAGGCAGGGATGCTGGCAGGTTTTCACAGATAACTAAAAGAAGGAAAATACAGTGTGGTTTTCATCTAATTAGGTATAGAGTAGTTACTGCTTTATTTTTCTATTTTTTTCTATATAGTTTGTGTAAGTATAGAAAACATAAGCCAGACCCCATCTTACAAGAATATTCAAGAATATTTTTTAGAGGCCTTTAAGAAATAACCCAACCCAACCCAAAACTAACAACAACCTCCCAAGTGTATTCATACTGGGATCTGGAATACTGTAAAATCACTATGCAGAGCTCTGGCAGGAAGCCCACTGCTGAGCAATGTACTGGAAAGAAGCTGAATATGTTTGCTTTGTGTTTGCTTCACAAAGTTCTAGAGTACTTTGCAGCATTCTTTGTCATGATGCACAAACTGAAGACCCAAAATATACAAAGGAGGGTAGAAAGGTTCAGCAGACAAAAAAAAAAAAAAAAAAAAAAAAAACCAAGAAAAAAACATTTATGAACTCTGTGGAAGTCTCGTTGGAGCTCAAGAGTCTTAGAATTCTTCTTTTCACTAAGGGAAAATTAGACTTTGGATCAAAAATATGGAAGTCATCCTTACCGCATTGTGTTCTCTTGAATATGCAGACCTGAACTTCAGGAAAGCTTTTTAAACATCCTGCTCCAGATGATAGAAAATCTGAGTGACTCTTAAAAGTTACGGAGATGATATAACGCATTTATTTGTTTTACTACCCTGAAAGGAGCAATGTACTTTAGTGAAGCATTTGCTTTCACCTAAGTCCAGCTATGTCATTTATGGCTACTGTGCATTTGGCTTGCTATTGAGGTTGCTGTGCTATGGGCAAGAGGTTTAGAGAACAAACAGGAACCTTTGTTTCCCTTCATTTATGGAAAAGAAAACAAGGCAGAAGGAGGAATGCTGAGCAGCTGCCTGAAAGCTGCTTTGTTTCAGCTTCATTGCTACATGATGCCTGAATTATTTTTTGATAAAGTATTTTATATATTGGAAGAAAGCACAGAACTGCAGTAATAAGCATTTCTATTTAGAATTTATGCTGTCTATTGACTAGAGACAAGATAAATTCTAGTAAGCTGATGCTGTGCTCTTTGAAAAAGGGCACTGAAATCTGATGTAGTACCTAATAGTGGAATTAACAGCAAATATGATAAGGCAAATGCACTGTTGTCAAACTCTGCTTAACAGCTATTTCATCATGCAGAGAGCAAAGAAATCATGACAGTACAACACAGTGGCAGCATGAGTATCTGTCTCATTTAACGTCATGCTATTGTTGTCAGTTGGGAGAGCAGTTACTCAGTTTGGTGCTCTCCACTGAATATCCAGGATCATTTGAAGTCAGTGGAAATATGAGTGCTTTTAGTGTCTGTTTTTTACATTGTAGTGTTCTGCAACCTTAAAAACAGATGTCTGAAATAGTTTATTGTGCTTTTCCTCAAATACTATACAGCACCGGTATGTGCAGAGCACAAAGGATTACCTCAGCAGCATTGTGTAAGTCTTTGTCTTTAGTTTATAGTCTCTGTGATGTATTGTACGTAAATCTTTTTATGAGACTGGGAAGGGATGGTAGCCTAAGTAAAATTAAACACTATACTATACAAAAGTTTTAGAGTTCTCTTGCTCTGTAAAAGGACACACTGAAGACCCAAAAATAGAAAGACTTTGGAAATAGTTTTCATCAAGTAATTTTGACCCATGGAAGCATTTTACACTAGACCACATAAGATGTTGGTTTTGGTGCTGGCAGTAACAGAACTAATTTTCCCAAGGGATAGAATAAACATTCTCTTCAATCTCTCACATTTTGAAATTTAAATGGGGAAAGCTTAGATATTTTTATCTTCTTTTCTCATAGTTCCTACATCACTTTCTTCTGTGAAAGACAGTGGAAGTTAGAGTACCAAGGTGGCTACAGTTCAAAGAGCACTAGATGTTTCCAAGAGAAATCAGTGACTCATTATAATGTTTTGTTCAGGCATCTGTACCATCATTCAGTATCATACATTTTTGTCTTCATGCCTGAAGAATCGTGCCAACAATTATGATTAAGGAAGCATGCTATTTCTCTATAGAAAAATGCTGATCCAATCTGTCTAATTTACAACTTGATTTAATGGTCAGATCCCTGCTGAAGATTATCAAAGTATTGTAATGACATGGAACCAATCATTATATAAGCCAGACTGTTACTGCTTACATTTAAAACCACTGAACACCAGGACATGATGGAAATTGGGTGCTAAGGATAAGATTTGCAAAGATGTAGAGAGCACATCTGAAAATCACAGCAAAGGAGCTACACAAGGGTTATTTGAAAGACATTGGAGATCATCAAGTAGAAATCCATGGACTCATTCCCTTGGTTTCTTTTGTCCTAAAAGAATACCTTTACTGGAATCTGGGGAGTCATACAGTTGTATGGTCTCCTGCTGTCATCTGATGAATCTCATGCTGATACATCTTTAAATGAAAGGATAGAAAGACACAGAATTTCTTTAGCTGATCTGTTTGCTAAAAGATAGAATACTTAAATTGGAGGTCTAACAGATTAGGAAAACATTTTTCACGAGGTGTCCTGTGCTTTGGGAACAATATAAATATCGAACCATATATAAAATAATACATTTTCTTTCCACTAAGGATTTTCAAGGAGATGGCCTTGGCTCTGTGCCTTATGAGGAGATGTCTTGCGCCAAATTATGTATTTTAGAGAGCAATTATAGGTTGAAGTGGCACAGTGAGGTCTAGGTACAAATAGATCTTGTGTGGCTCAGCTGTGTGAAGATGGCAGTATTCTGAGAGAGGCACAGTAACAAAATCAAGAGTGTATGAAACTTCCCTGTTGAAGCTGTAGGTGTCTAAGTTCTTCTTAAATTTATGTAATATATCATAGGCTAAATTCAGTAAAAGATTAGGGGATTTCTTGCATGGAACTGAGCTACATGAATCCTGGAGACTGTCTCTTCCCTACTGACATCTAACTCTAAAACTGCCTAAATTCAGATGGCCTCTCACTGTACACTTTACATTTTCTGTGTGGCTAGAGTTTTGGTTGCCTGTATAACTATACCTACCTAACTCTGAGCAGGTAGGTACTCATCTTCCTCCAAAGTCTGATTAGAAATATCAAAGAATACTTTCCTGTCTTATCTTTTCGGAAAGGCTCAGCATGGTACTGCATATGGAAACTTGTTTAGAGCACTCTCCCACAGGGAAGTACTCCTGTACTATACTCACCTCACCTGAAGGGTTTTATTGCTGCTCACCATATTATAGGCTCATCTGTATGGCAGTATTTGCTCTTGTCTTGTCTTTGTCTTACTCTATTCAGTGCAGTGAAAGAAGCTATAAGCATTATTGCCTCACTAGCAAAAAGCTGCCATTTGTCACAGTTTCCCTGAATATATCTACTTTTTCTATCTGAAAACTTTGCCTGGGGCAATCCAGAAATCTTAGACATGCATTTTGTGTGTGTATATCAAATCTACCTCACATGCACAAATCAGCTGTCCAGGGCAAATACAATAAGTTCAAAGCTTCATGGAGGCATCTGGCCTACTGTGCATGTGGTATACACATTTTCTGAATGGAAAAGGCAAGGCAGCAGACTCTTGTACATGCAATAAAATGTATGGGTGCATGCAAATACTTCTGTCTAGGTTAGCCACCCTCTGTTCCAGGCTCTTGATCCCACAGGCCCAAAGCTGTCACTGTTACCAAAACTCCTGAGAGAGTGAAAATGTTCATGTCAATGAATTCTTTCATGGCCAGTACTGGGTGAGCTCTACACAAAGGACCCAATCTAAAGAGCCCAATCGAAAGAGCCCAGTGCCTACACTGGATCTGGCCCTAGATGGCTACCTGCATTTTCAGATACTTTTTATTTATAAATATCTCTGAAAAACTAGTCTCGGCTCCTTTACAAGCTATGATGAAATCCGAGTCTACATAGTCTTAAGGCAGAGTGGTTTGACTTGCAGTAATACCAGTAATGAGAGCTGGAGTCCATTGCATAGAATCACTAGATCATACCAGTGTTATTTAAGTGTTTTAACACGGAATTAGGTTTCAAATTTTAGACATCAGAAGTTTAATGTTGTGGTCACAGTTTGTATGCATATTGAAGAACTTGTGGGTAAAACACTGAATAGAAACTCTTTATTTTTATTTTTTTTTCTATTTTTTATTTTTGTCCCTTAGTCTGTATCAGAATTTGTTTCATTAGAGCAGTGCAAAATGTTCACAATGAAACACCAGACCACACAAAACTCAGGTGGTGTGGAGTTTTGTTACAAACTAGTAACGCAAACCATATTTATCAAAAGATTTGCTTAGCATTGTGGAACTCCTGAATGACCTGAACTCAATTTTAAGCATATATGGTGTGTGGCTTTGGATAAGAATCATGCAAAATTCATAGCTTTTCATGTTTTTGATGTGAGGTGTGAATAAACACCAGGTGAAGCACAGCAATTTCAACTGAGTTTCAATTTGATCAGGATCTGATCCTCACCCAGTGTTAATTGGTGTAGCTCCATTGAAGTCAATGTTTTGCTCCATTGTAGAGCTACACCAATTTTTCCTAGCTGAGGAACTGATTGAAATTTTCAGTTTGCTCAAACCTGAAAGTCAAAGACTAACTCACTGGGTGTGAAACTATTTGGATCAAAATGAAAGAAAATGTTTGGACAAATGCTTGTGAAGTAAAAGTAGTGCTATATTTTGCAGCTGTAAGGTTGCAGCCCTGAAATATATATTCCTAATGATATAACCATAAGTTAAATCCACCATTACATTTTTTTTTTTTTCCTTACCAATAAAATGACTTTTGCTAAATCTACCTTGTGATATAAGTTTAAAAGGGAAAAAGGTATTTCTACTCAAGCCTTATAATAATCCCAAATCAGACAGAATTTTTAGAAATGGCTAGGAAAACTTATGACCTTGAGTGCAAAGGAATGCCTAAGAAACCTTTATTTTCTTTTTCAGTACTTATATTTTTAATATATAATTGAAAAGGCAGCAAAAGCAGGCATGCAATTTCTCCATAGGATTTCAAAGATAATCCTAAAAATAACGCTTTCCAAGGCAGCCCTGCAGAAAATTCAGATGTGATATCTTTAACTCTCATTTTGATTCTGCTTCCTTTGTTTATTGTTTCCTTTCAGATGATTCCATCTTTCAGAGGATGACTTTCCACTGACTTGCCTTTTTCCTTGAACATATTAAATAAGAGAAAATAGAGGGTTAGTAATGCAACAAGCTATATGTCTGAAACATTGCTGATGTTTTTCAGAGAAGAAAGATGACATTGTGTACCTGTTATCAGCATGGCTTCACTGGCTGCAACCATACTCACAAGTCAAGGCAATGTTTCTGGGTGCTGGGATTTGATCAACTGTACTATTAAATTGCTACATCAACCCCAGCATGGCTTTAATCTGGGCCACTTAGTAGAACTGGACAATTTCTCAGTATGGTGCAGGAGTTGGCTTGCACCAGTGACCATTTCCAAATGGTACATTACATGCAGTCTTGTACTTGGAGGGTGATAGAATTTAATAGTATGGTCTTAGGCCAGGACAAGCCTGTTCATAGCAGCCAGGATTGACATGCCTAATTTACTAGTATAGATACACCTATTCTATCTCATTCTTGGTCTGTCAGCTATCTTACGTATTTAATTTTTTCTTTTCTTTTTTTTTGATTCTTATGTTTGGTTTAGACATTTTATTTATCTAACAACTTCTGGTCACCACATGACATAAACAATGTCAGTTCACATGTGTTCTCTGTGTTTGTTGCACTTGTTAGTAAGACAAATCTTGAAAACAAAAAAGCAAGCAAATTCTTAGTTTAATAGAAAAGAGACTAGTTCCTCACTTTCATGTGGTCTAATTCAGGATAGTAAGTATAGGTGATTTTACAGTGCACTCTAAAAGAAAAAGAAAAATGAAGGTGGATTTCCAGTAAGAAGAGAATTTTAAGAGATTCCCCCCCTCCCCCCCCCTTTGGCAAGTGAGTGAAAATTGAAAGAACAATGAGGAAATCTACTTGTCTCAGTGGAACAGGTGAAAACTCTCATTTGACACTGGTAAAACACTTTCTCACTTAGATTGCAGGGCATTGTTAATGTTTACATTCCTTTTCCCTTTCTTGAGGTATAAAAGTATTTAAGGTCTTGTATGACGAATCTCTAACAATTTCTGATGTCATTGCTTTTGCTTATTAATGAGAAATAAGAGGGCACATGTAGACAAGTATCAAAGATTTAATAGGAACTATGGAAAAAATACCCAAAACTTCCCACAAATTTTGAAATCTGAACTGTGTCTTGATTTTATAAATGACCTGTGAAGAACTATTTTTTATTTTCTAAAATAGACAACTTTCAGCATTTACCAAAAATGTTCTGTTTTATGGCAAAAAGAATTAGGGGGGCATTTCACTAGAATGACTTTCCATGAGCATATTCCATTTGGTCACTTTTCATTGGAAAAATTATACTCAGTTCTTTCCAAAGACAGCTTTGGTTACAAAATCAGGAAGATCTGAGATAGATACAGTCTGTGCAGTGAGAAATATTCTTTAAACTGAGTGCAAAGAACATATTCAAAGATATGAACTAGATTTTGGTGTGGGATCATTTTCAGGTGTATGAGAACTGCTTCTATTTTGCCCCTATCTGAGAAAGCATTAGTAAAAAGTAATGAGCTCTCTTTTATCCCTGTTTACTAATGCTGTTTCTCTCTGGAGAAACTTATACTACTTGTCATGGTTGTTAAGCCATAAGCAAGTCTGAATGTTGTAAGTATGAGAAAGAAATCTCCTACTGTGGGACTGGGAAACCTCAAGCTCATCTCTTTTTCCCCATGTGGGTGAATGATGGAGAGCAGGATCCTGCAGAGAGGACTGGAATTAAAGAGTGAGCTTTAAGGAGTGAGAAGACTGTGGAGAAGAATCCCGCAAGAATCCTGCATTAGAACAGAATTCATTGGAGAGGAGGGATGATCCAGTGGTCAACGAAAGGTCTAGGCTGAGAGCTGGGAGTTCTACAGCAGCCCAAGGTAGTTCTTGAAAGATTGGCTGCTTGCCTGTCTGTTTGGGGTGAGGTTGAAGCCCCAGACCTGCCAAGTTCTTTGTGCAGCTCTGTGCTGTTTTGTGAGTTGGGACTTGGAGTTCTGACTCAATGCCAAGTGCCTGTATGTGTTGCACCTACTGAAATATTTGGGGTATTGTCAGGCACGGTAAACTTATTCTTGGGGTGTGATCATGCAGAGCTATTCTTGCTAGCATTCCATACAAAAATATCATTTTAAGAGGTGTTGTGAAAAAGATCACTAGCTGAAAAGTTAATTTCCTGCCCAAATGGACAAAGTCTGCAAGGTAAAATAAAGGTATTTAAAGAAATCAGCTATTGAAATCAGTCTATTTCAAAAACAGTTTACTGTTGTCAATAAGGCAGAATCTTGTGAATCTACACACTTCATAATTTGCACATAAGGTTGGCAGTTTTTTCCCCACTTTTTGGCAATGATTTAATAGCAGAGAGCTGTAGCAAGGGCTCATATTACTAGGATTATATTCTATTACACAATATACTGCAGCTTATTTACAGAAGAACCTTATTAATTTGCATTAATATGAACACACTCACTGTAAGTTACTGATTATTATTATTGTTATCATTATTATTTAATGCACAGCAAGGATCGCATTTCAAACCAGCACTCTGAACAAGTAGCAATGTGGTATGACACTTAAAGTGGGAAAGGGACCAGATGTGAGAATTCTTCCTTTTAGAGGAAGAATTTTTTTAGATGAGGACATTTGCCTCCATGGTATTGGATCAGTAGTCAGGAGACCTGTTTTCTGCTCCTGAATCAGGAACTGATTTGCTGTGTGACTAAGTAACACTTAATCTTTCTTTTTCAGTTCAGCAACAGTCTGTGAAATGATGATAAGATTTTGATACCTTTGATATCCTCTGCTTTAAAGCCTTGTGTACAGTTTGTATAAGGTAGCGTTATTTACTCTTAAAAGGCTTTCAGTGATTGCTCATAAGCCACTTTGGTTGAAATCACTGGAAAGTGGAGTAGCTTAAAATGTCTTTATATGAGACTGAGAATTTGTTCCTTGTATCTGAAAGACTATCTAGAAGGAACTTGAGACCAAATCCAGGTTATGTCATATAGAAAGCAGTTGTCTTTGGTTTAAAAAAAAAAAAAAAAAGCTTTTTTTTTTTTTTTTTTTTTATCTGGATAATCATTAAGAATAGGAAAGAACAAAACCTAGCCATACATTATACTTCCTAATGTTAATGAGGAGATGATATTTACTCCATCTAAAAAGGTATTGCTGGCTAATTACACAATTAAAATTTTGTCTTGGCATTATTTGAGCTCGTACAACAAATCTAACCTTGCTTTATATAGGACTATCTGACCTTGCTTTGTATAGGACTTTAAACCGGATTACTATGAAGTAGAGAGAAACTAATTAAAAGATGGCAGGTTTCCAGTTTCCAGTTGATGACCTGCTGCTGCTGCTGCTGCTTGTTGCAGTCCCTAGGGTGAGTGGAGCAATCCGATACTCCACTACGGGATGTACAGAATGTTCTGTGGTGTTCAAGTCAGACGTTCTATGGAAACTTAGCAGGATCCTGCATCCTCAGTACTTTTCATGTGCTCTAGCAGGGGAGAGCTGCCAGAAAGCCAAACCAAACATTTTTATGGGTTTCCTCAGGCCTACCTCCACATCTTGTTGAAAAATTAAAGCACACAATCATGGGTGGGTCTGTTGAAGTAAGCAGGCACTAGTATTCTAGGTTTTCAAGGTTGTTTTCAGTATGTGGATCTAATCAATTGAGGAAGAACACATCTAAAACACTTCTGAAATTTCATATGAAAAACCCCAGCCCAGGGGATGTTTCTAAATGGTGTTCAGCGACTGCAACAAGAAACTAGAAATGCTAGAGATTTTGCTAGAAGTGTTAGTGTAATAGAAACTTAACAGTAAAACTAAAGTTTTACTGATGAAAAAATTTCATGTGAAAAGGTCCAGTAACAACCTTTTGTTCCCTGTTTCCCTCCCACTGTTTGAATCCATAATATACTTAGAACAATGTCAGATTTTTCGTACTCATGGTTAGATAGGAGCATAAATCCTATGACTTGAGTGTTATCTGTGGTTGCTTGGAGTTCAGTGCAGGTTAGCCACCTTTTTGCACAAAGTTTCTGATTAAGTTTTCAGTCCACACTCTGCTCTGCTGTGGCTATATATTTATCATTTGTAGACCAGCTAGCTGCAGCTTGCACACACATCCTCAAACAAGTTTTAAATCTTGGCTGCCACATAGACATGTCTTTAACCCTTGCATGAGCATGTCAAGCATTGCCAACATGCCGAGCAGTAAGCTTCTCTGATGCAATTTAATTGCATTCCTTCTGCGTCCTCATCTTTGATCAGGAAAGATCATGCTGGTTGGGTAGGAAGTTAGTCCATGTTGTATATTTAGTTCATGTTATAGAAATTAGACCTCAACATTTCAAGACCTGTGCATACCTAAGCACAATTAAAGGGATTTTATTTCTATACCCTTTTAAGAGATTAAACAGTAGATGCCAATTGTGCCAAAATGTTTTTCTAGTACAAACTCTGCAGGAGCCAAAAAATACAAGGCATCTTCAGCCAGAGACATTGCCAAGTGCAAGCATTTAAAATAAAGCTGTAATGTGATTGGGTTGCATGGCACCATTTAATCTGAGGACAAATTTGCAGAATTTCCTGGCTAAAAGCCCTTGAGCTACATAGTTCTGCATGACACAAATTTCTGAAATTGATCCATGCTGGGAAATTAAACCCTGTTATTTTGGGAGGTGAATGAGTAGGGAAGATTCCTATTGCCTTTGTACCTAAATACATTTTGTACTTAAATTTTACATGGCTCCCCAACATTTTTGATGAAACTTACCATTTACATACTTACCGTCGCATACTGTACTTTCCAAATTCTTATCCTTTTTGATTTTTGAATTGTGAATGTCCCTAAATGATATGAATCATAACTGCAATTAACTTGCATATATTAGTTCAAGAAGGGTATCAAACCTCAAAACTTATATAGTAGAAAATCAGAGAGGGGAATAAACTAATTTCTATTTTGTTTGTGCATTGATAGGAGGGGAGACAGATCAATCTTGTTCTAAAGTCAGACTCCTTCAAATATGCGCTGAGCTCTACCCATGTGAATAATTTAGAGCCCTCAGTTCACAACTACCTAGAGGCTCCTGGAACTGTTAAAGTCTCATTTTATTCCTTCAAAGTGGAAAAAGGAGCCTGGCCCAAATTAAGCTCAGTGTGCTGTTCCCAAAGCATACCAAGCTTTATGGGACTTCAAGCACAGTATTTCAAATTCTTAATTCTGAAGTATAGGGAAAAGCAATCGCCACTATATTATGCCTCTTTTTCTAAACAATCCAGTATGTTTTCTTTTTGTGTAAATGTGATGCAGCTGTTTCTAGTGCCATATTTACAGTAAATATCCTTTTTGGTAAACTAAGGTCTTATTGAGGCAGTGCATTAATAATGTGTTAAAAGATTTAATCTGCTTTTTGAACAGCTACTAAGCATGCATTTTTTGAATGAATGAATGATCTGAGCATGTAGAACAAAATCCTAGCAATGCAAAGGATCAGAAATGAGCTGATATTTGTATTTTTAACTCACTGTTTATGAAAGAAAGAAAGAATTGTTAGTCTTGAAGGAAGTCTGACTTTTCCTGAATTTAGCAAAATAAGGTCTAAGGGCCATTCTCTGATGAATTCCTTCAGGGGTTCAAATGAAAATATGGAACTTTAAGTCAGAATGTATTGCTTAAATTTAAAGAATTAATTAGACACAGAAAAAATGTTAAGATGGCACAGCCCAAGTATAGAATAAGAATTACTTTATTCCTTTCTTCAACAGTGTTAAGAATTGACTTGCGTTATGTTTTCTCACATTGAAGCAATCTGTTTTAAATATCATTTTACTCTGGTTATTTTTTTCTGCATCTTTTTGGTAAAACAATATTCCTCAGTAAATAGTCTGTTTTCTTCTAAAAGATTTCCTGCGTATATCCCATCATGCAGACATGAGTAAACTATTGGAACAAAATGCTTATCTAGAACTATTTTGTAAGCCTGCTTAACCATAGTTATATTCATTTATATGACATAAATTTACTGTAGAATGCTGTTCATCAGAGGACCTTAAGTAGAAAACTAATGTTAGCTTTTAAGGAACCTTAGAAACCTTTTAAGTATCCCCAAAGCCTATGTATACATAAAAGTTGACAACTTTGTTCAATACTTTTTCAGTTGTACCATTATGATTCTTTAATGTTGATTTCATCTTCATTTCAGACTAGTCAAGCATGATTTTAGACAGCTTGAGTTTTGGCCCTCAAATTTGAATACCTGACAAGAATTCATTTTGCCAGGCTGAAATTACTAACAGGTAATGGACTTTAAGCTGGGTCAGAAGGGGACACGGTATCCTTTGCTGTGAAGGGTTTCATAGTTATCCAGTAGGGAATGGTCAACCTGTTCATTCCTCTGCTCCTGTCTCTAATTTGCAGAAGACCTCAGTCACAAAGAAAAAGTTGCTTTTGTAATGTAGTTTGTTTCCTCAGAGAGCTAATGGGCCTCTAGAAACAAAAATTATGTCCAGATGGGCATTTATCCTTCCAAGTGGATTCATCAGACAGAAACATAGGAATGGAATTGTACTCCTGCATTATCTATTCAAATAGTTTGATATAGATACCATATATTTTCACAGTTGGTTATTTATTTATTTATTTATTTATTTTCTGAAGAGCAGTTGTTTTTTGTGCCTCAACTGTGAAAAAGAACTTCCATCAGAAGGTTACTCTGCTAATGGCGAGACACTATCTTTCAGTTTCCAGTTGCAAGTAGTATATGGCCACTGCTTGCTGGATTATTATTGTGCCAGTATTATCTGTAAATATAAATATAAATATGTATTCTGCTTTAAATGTGTATGTATTATGCTTATAAATATGTATTCTGCTTTCCTGATATTTACTTTCCCACCTTAAATTAATTGTAATTAATTATACTAATTAATAATATATTTTAAAATTAATTAATTATAATTAACAACAGATAAACTCAGTTTCTTCTCATATGATAAATTCTTCTGGCTATCCCAGTTTTCCATCTCTACACCTTTTCTAGTGCTAAATTCATTGCTCTTGAATACAAGCTGTACTGCCAATGAGGTCTCTCAAAGTTACATAGTAAGAATTTACTGTTCTTCCTCTAGTGTTGCCTTAAAATAGCATCGCTTTGGTAGCTTGTATTGCTCCCGCAATCATCTGATATTTCCAGAGCAGACCTTACTGAATCTTTTCAAAATGAGTTCTTAGACTTCAATACAAACTTTGTAACTCTCATCACTGAATGTGATGACATTCAGTGAATCATTTCAGTTCACAAATACCCAGTCCTCTAATGTATGGCTCTTATCTTTGTGTTGGCTGCAGATTTTAATAGCATACTTCTGTGTTCTAGAGCCATGGCATTAATCAAAAAATTAAATAAAATCAATTTAAGTAGCAAACCTTGTGAAACTGTTAGTAATCCCACTTCCATCCTGACTTTCTCTCATTCAATTTTAGACACTACTTTTTCTATTTTTATGTGTTGTGCTTCATGCTAACATATGCTTTATATGTTATATGAAGGCACTATATAACTGTTTATATGTTTATATGAAGGCACTTTACAACTGGCCTGAGAAGAGAATCTAGATCTGCATTATTCTCCCTGACAAGTGTTTAGCCAATAACTGAAAAGTCCATTCAGACTTTTTATTTTAATTTCTTTTCAGTCTAAACAGACTTTGTCTTTTAATTATGCCTTATCTAAGCAGTCTCTTAGTTTTTATATTACCTACAGTAGCAGAGTTGAGGGCAGAATTCATGTTTGGCTGGTTTGGGTTTTGGAATGAGGATTTAATTGTTTTGCCCATAAATTATTTGGGTTTTGTATTTTCAAAAATACTTGTTTATTTAGCATATCAAATGAGGAAACATTCTAAACACATCTAATTATAAATTATGCTGACTCTCAATAATGTAGCAATGCTTTACATTTTGTTTTATATTTTGTTGGATAGCATAACACTCAGCTAAACTGCATGACTGAAATTACCTTGTTCTATACTGTCAGATCAGACAAGCCCAGAATAAATCATGTTTTCTTTACTATGAATGTATTTGTGTGCATGTGTGTTTCATTGTTAAGAATGTGAGGTCACAAATTGCTATTTCTTTTAAGGCAGAAGTCCATCAGGATCTTCATGAATGGTTGTTTCATGAAGTAAGTTCCCCCCCTCTACCACAAAACTTGGAATATTGGTTCTGTCACATCTATAATAAGTTTATTTTCTTTTAATATTTGTATGTGCCAGAGTGTACAAACAGCTAGTTGCCTTTAATGGCAGGTCTCTTATCCTGCACCACACTGAGAAAACATTGAAATGGGGTGCAGGACCTGAATACAAAACATTCTTATTAGATCATTCTTCAGCTCTGGAATCCAGCACAGTGAGTGCTGGATTACTCTCTTTATTTGTACCTCAGGCAGATCAGACTATACAAAAAGCACTTTTTTTGGCCTCATCTAAAACCAGTTATAATGTCAGAGAGAGTTTCACAGTGGAATTCAATCTACAACCAAGTTACACTTCATATGGGTCAATGTTCTCAATCCTTCAATCACATAAACCAGCCAATGGATACTCTCACTGCCACAAATAATATTTCCCACCAGATCAATGAGTCTTTCAGGCTCTTGGTATTTCTGCTCACAGTTCTAAATGCACATTAGCATTTGGATTGAGGCAGCTAGATCTGAGCAGGCTCCAGGGCCCATTAAACTTCATCATCTTGAAATTCACAAATTCACTGGCATCGTTGTTAAAAAAAAAAAAAAAAAAAAAAAAAAAGAAACAAACGAAAAAAACCACAACCCACACACTTAAAAAATGAAGCACACATTCCACATGCACTTAGTATAACTTTCATCACTATGAATATTTCCATATTCCAAAAATGTGAATTTATATTTGATCTGCACTTTATGAAAGAAACTATTATCTAAACTTTCCATTTTGCTTGAGTAAGTTTAATCTGTAACTTCTCAGAAGATTAATTACAAAAAGAGAAACAATAATGACAAATGGAAGGTTCTGTTCATCTAGATTCATTTAAAAATAAACAAAATTATAAGCCTGGCCAGTTACACATTAGTCTGAACAGGCACTAGAGGACACACAAAAATCCCCTTTTCTGGATGGTGTGGGTGTGGGTATGGTTAACCTTGGTATACCTAAGAAATTGTAGCTAAGACCAATAGACAAAGCTGAAGACTTAAATAACTGATTCACTTTTTAGAACAGCTGTGTATCATATACACAGGATTTGTAGCTCTTCAAAGATATTTTACCCTTCACACAACTGATTTGGAGTTTTAAAATGAGATTACAACACTTTTGTCTCCAAAAAAAGCTGTGTCTTTTTTTTATTATAATCAGGTTTAATTTGAACATTACTGACTGAAACTTAAGAGGAGATGATTTTGGGGGGTGTGATTTCCATGGATTTAGTTGCAAAGCACTTAGGTATGATTTATTCATATTATTAGTAATAATTATAATAATGTTTTTACTTGCATCCTTATATTCTACACTCACTTGGAAATCTGGGGTCAGTTCTGGTCACTTTGTTAACTTTTTCCCTTGAAAACTGATTCTTAATTCTGACTCTTTGTTTTGGTTTCTTAACCTGTTTCTAATTCATGGCGGTATTTTACATCTCACCTCAATTTAGTTACTTTTTTTTTTTTTTTCCTTAGTACAACAAGGCAAATGTCACTTTAGAAAAAAGAAATTGTGAAAGACTCTTAAAGGAAGGAACCTTATCAAGAACTTCAATCTTTTTTTTTTTTTTTTTTTTTTTTTTTAATGCTTTTAAAGGAAACGAACTAATATTAAAACATTTACAAGATACATATAGAAAATAATGAATAATGAAAATATTAATATTGTTCTTCTGTTTTGGAAACATAGCTATAATAGCTTTGAAATAGCATGTGAAAGCCTGAAGGTGAAACAGAAAATGAATCTGACTAATTCTGGGAGCCCAGCCAACCACTGATTGCAAAGAGTTTAGATCTAAAGGGGAGTAAGGTGCTGAGTGGACACACTAAACATACTGATTAGAAAAGGAAAGAATTAATAAATACAGAACATTCATAAAAGGAACCTTCAAGGCAACAGATAGTGAAAAAAGGAAAGTTCTTGGCCCAGCAGAATTCCTGGTCATTTACAAGTTCCAAAAAGTGAATAGATATCATACAGAAAATATAAAATAAAATAAAATAAAATAAAATAAAATAAAATAAAATAAAATAAAATAAAATAAAATAAAATAGCAACATGACTTCTAAAGCATTCTAGGTCTTTGTAATATTCACAATATTCTGATTTATAAATGAGGAGGATGAAAGACATATTAAGTATAGTTTGACATCTGACCAAAGATATAGCACTTTTGAATGTCAACTGATATTCTTGGATGCAAAAAAGAAATCTGAATTGGATTTCCTATGGCACAGGAACCTGGAACAACATGAAAGTCAAAGTTTTGGAACAGTAGTCAATCTTGAGATAGAAAGTGACATCAGTCTACATGAAGTAGCACAAAGAAAGCAAAAGGAAAAGTAGGAGGGAGCCATTTTGCATTCATACTCCCAACAGGTACAGTTACTTTGACAAGATGAAGGAGAATGAGACAAAACAGAGGCTAAATGAAGCCGTCAGCCCATTTATTGACAATGAGCCAAATCCTGAAGGTGACTCATTATGAAGACGTAAACAATTCTGGTCAGTGACTCAGTGGTGAGGAAGCTTGGCTAAGACATCTGTAGTCCATATAAAGAAAACAGGATGATGAGATTTCTCTGGGGTATGGTAAGATAAACTATGGGACAATAATATTGCACGTGCCTATGATAGCCTGTAGAAAGCTGGGAAATTCTTACCCTTTATAGCTCATGGAGGAATGTACATATCACCAACAAAGGAAGCTTTGATTGGCATTTGCCTGGGAATCTGAGAGGAGAGTTGGAAATGGATATAGTGTGAATCTTCTGAGAGTCTGTGGAGGAAGGAAGAGGGTGGGTGATGGATATCATGATGGGAGTGAATACTGCAATGCAGAGAATATTGCACAGTTAGGGCAGTTAATTTGGTAAGGATTAGAAACTACCATCTGTGTAGAAAGTCCATTTTCCTTTCAATTTAAAAACTGGCAGCATGTGTCCAGGAGGATCTCAGCAAAGCAAAAGATAGAAAAAACAGATTTTTCTAGCAGTTATGTTTTATGGGTTATGGGAATGATTTTAAATAAAAGGTGGAGATTATGCATACTTATAATGTAGAAACATGGTGGACAAGAACACTGTCACTAACAAAACTTAGGGTCAAAAATGGAAACTTCATAGAATGATTAGAGTAGCTAGAAAGTGATCATACTGTGCATTGTTTTAGTCTGCAAGAAAAGAGAAAGCTGCGGATGAGTATTTTTAGACTGGCTGTAACCTTTATGAAATGCATGGAAGTGAATCTCTTCTGTTTATGATGTAGTAATGAAATACTAGGGATCAGTGACAGCAGGCAAAACTGTCAGTGGGTTCTTGCCATTATTTGTGACCCAGGAAACAAGACTCCCTTTTGATAGATACTATAGAAATATACAACGAATCAAAGATCCTTGAAGCATTCTGTGTGAATGCCCACTGGTGAATACAACTAAGTCAGAGTTTAGCAACTCTGTTAGGATTAACAAATATGTAACATGAAAAATATTCTGCATTAGAGAGAATTACTTTGCAGAACTTATTACTTTTACTAATTACTAACTACTTTTACAGAACTAGGTATCAATTTTTGAATAATTTTACTCTCAGTTGCTATTCCTTGGTTCTGTGGGCTTTTATTTTTGTTCTCTCCCTAGCTGTCTTTTTTCTACGTAAACATTTCTTCACCTTCATCTACTCTCATTTTTTAGAAGGTACCTTATGCTGTTCTTATTCTACTGTAACTCTATCTGATGCTATGTTGTAGACATTGCTTCTGCAGGAGTGGGGTTCAGGTGCTGTGGCTACTGTTGAGGGAAATGTGTGCGTGGCTCATTCCCACACCTGTTTCCTCCCTGTGTTTCACTTCCAGGGAGGTTCTCAGGGAGTCTGTGTCATGTAGGAGCCTGGGTCAAATGATTTTTCTGTAAAACAGACCTCTTTATCTTCTTTTTTATACACACGAGAAATATAGAGTATATTGTTAAGAAGTCATTATTGGAATAAAATAGAATTAGACTTCTAGACTTCTCTGCTGGGAAGAGAGCTAGTCCTCAGATATCCCCTTGTCATGACCAGTTTTTTGTTCATTTGTTTGTTTGTTATTTTCATTGAAATTGGAATATTGTACAGTTTCTAGTGTATTGTTAGGTAAAAGTTAAAGCTGCATATGATGCAGAGAATTCCTCTCAAGAGATCAGGAAATGTTACCTTCTTGGCTGCTGCAATGAAACCTGAAACTTGTGTTTTGGAGTTGTATTTTGCAGACTTCAATCTTGTTTGATACTTGGAAAATATATCAATTTCTCAACTAAATGCTGGGCTTTTGCAGCATTTTCTCTTAACGGTCTCCTGTTAAAACTAATAAGGAGAGAATAAGTTCCTGCTCATCATGAATAAATGTACCACAGTTTGGTTCTTAATGAACATGTAGCTACGCACTCGCAATGCTTCCCAGTTGCTGACAAAGACCTGACTGAGCTGGCTAAGCCAGGCAAAGAAGCAAAGAACTTAAATTCTCAAGAGCCTGAATCATGGAACATAACTTTAAAGGAAAACATTGATTGGGGATTTTGAAGCAGGCAGAGAGGTTTTAACCACTGTTGCTTCAAAATATGCTGTTGTATATTCTCTTTTTGCTCTTATAAAGTTTGACATTCTAAATAAGTTAAAATAAAGCCTTAATACAAATCTAGTTTTAGAATTCCCATCAATGCTGCAGAGTAATGATAACATTCAATCTACCTTCACTCAGATTTCATAACTGTCTTGTTTGTTGTTGTTGTTGGCAGTTAAACATTTGGGACAAAACTAACATGATTAATTAAGTACAGCCTTAAGTTTTCATCCTGAGAACATCTGAAGCTGTCTATTCAGTAAGAAGCAGCCTAAAATGGAAGTTGCTCTAAGCTGCACAGAGCAAAGTAGCAAAACATCTGACAGGGTTGTGATAGCTTCAGAGGGTTTTCTTCTCAAGTTCATCCAGCTGGAAATCTGCATTGTACCTCCTGCAAAACACAACAAAGTAATGAATGCCCCTTTTTCTATTTTGAGCCAAATAAGAATCCATTGATTTGAAGAGATAATATTCCTGTAAAGTGCAAATTTTAGAATTCCAGGTCAAAGAATTTGATAACTGAGGAGAGATCTGTTAAGAGATTCAGGAGTTGTACTAAAGGAGAAAAAGGTGGCTCATTAAAAATAAGAAACTGCTTTGATTCTATGAGATATAACCTTGGTGGTTTGAACTGGTTCTAAATGATGTTCCTGTCTTCTTATTTGTGGGAACCAAACAGTTACTTATCTGCTGAGCAAGCTCACATTTTTGAAAATCCAGGGTAAGAGGCTCCAAAGTATCTCAGTGACTTTGCTGAGCCATTAGACAGGCTCCCCAGGTTTGAGGCATTTTTAAAAAATGAGAATAAATGTCTATGTTACCTAATCACTCCTGAAAACCTTACATCAAACACACATCTGCCTATCTATAAAGCAAGTGATGTTCTGTTCTCATATACAATAGCATGATGATAAACACACCAGATATGGTGTTCATATGAGTCATCAAGACAGTTCCTCAGGGGACCCAGACCATGAATATCCTTGAATAAGCCAAATTAGGTAGCAGTGAGGGACGACCCTGCAACCCAGTCTGTTGCTATGTTTCAAACAATCCAGTCTGTTTCTATGCTTCAAGAGCATACTTCTTGTTAATAGCCTGGGCCAGCTACATATTTCACAGTTAGCATCACAGAGGAAGTGTGGTTACTAAGCGGATGTTACTCTCTCTGTCCCTCTTGGGTAGTTAAAAAAGAAAATTAAATTTCATGTTGTTAACCCCCAAATTTTAATGTCTGCCCTTAGCAGAGATTTAGACACAGTAGACTCAAAAATAAGAAATCGTGAACAGATTGTTATAAATGAGCCATCCTAAGATTTCAGCTATGATACCTTTATCCACAGCATATTCTAAGGTAACGTCTCCTATGCAAACTGTAGTTAATATGCAACTTGCTTTTAGGACAAAATTGTAATATCATCAATGCTCTTGTCACTAAGTATGTTCTCAATTGGTCTAACTGGACAACTCTGCTCAGTTTTCAGAACTGTATCAGAGATTTATCAGTTTAGAGACTTTGGGATGCTTTAAATCCTTTTTGACAAGGAAACTTAGTTTTCTGAGATCATATCTCTCCCAGATCATGCAAGCTTTATCTTTTTTTGTTTTGTTTGTTTTTTCTTTCTTTCTTTTCTTTTTTTCTTTCTTTTTTTTTTTTTTTTTTTTTTTTTTTTCCTGATGATCCGCTTTGTATTGTATTTATCTATTTACATCATTTGTAAGGCCATATTTTAAAGAATAAAATTAAATAGCAATCTTCATTTCCCTCTTTCCTGGCCCTGAATGCCTGATTTCTCAACCTCAGTTCTGTTCCAACCTATTTTTGTATCTCTTTGCATACTTTGATGATATATTACTTTTGAGATAATATGAAAATGGACAGTTTAATTGTATCCACTGTTGTGGATCATAGGTGTTTTCCTTTCCTTTCCTTTCCTTTCCTTTCCTTTCCTTTCCTTTCCTTTCCTTTCCTTTCCTTTCCTTTCCTTTCCTTTCCTTTCCTTTCCTTTCCTTTCCTTTCCTTTCCTTTCCTTTCCTTTCCTTTCCTTTCCTTTCCTTTCCTTTCCTTTCCTTTCCTTTCCTTTCCTTTCCTTTCCTTTCCTTTCCTTTCCTTTCCTTTCCTTTCCTTTCCTTTCCTTTCCTTTCCTTTCCTTTCCTCTCTGTTTTGCTTTTAGAGGGGTTTTGAGTGTGTTTTTGAGCAGCAATTACTTGAGTTGCTGTGCTTCTGCCACATATTGGACTTTACATCTCTAGGCAGACACCTGTTGTTTTCACAATAGCCACTTTTATGTTCTTTGAAGTTGTGACAGGTGTTGCAATACATAGGGCTTTTTTATATCATGTTGACTTACTTCTTATTAAAGCCAGAAAATAGCTTTTTTCAATTACTTGTTTTGCTTTAAAAGACCTCCTCTTCCCATGGTACAAAGGAAATGGATATATTTTGGGGTTCATATGTTAAAATTAAGGACAAACCAGGTCTAATACAAACACAGAAGCAATGACCCTTACCTTTCCCGTGGTTTATTTTTTAACTGAGTTGTTATCCCACTGGAACATGAAAAGGGTGTCACTGCCTCTTGGCTGAGAACACTAGTGGGCAACAGCTTTTGGGTTAGTAAATATTTTCAGTTCCTTTTGCACTGTACAGTTCCTTCAAATATCACAGCTTTTACAAAGACCCCTTGGTTAGTTTGCTGAGCTCAAGCTCAGCAATCTTGTTCCAAACACAAGTTGACAGATGTTGGTCTGCCTGTTGACTTTCCAGTATTATGAATTAATTAGATTTCTGTGATAAGCATTTGGAATAATTTCAGAATAATTTGTAGTGTAATTGCTTGTTTTGCAACTGCAGTTTATGTGGAGCAAAGTTCTAATTTAGCAAAGTAATTCAGCATACGCTTTAATCTAAGCTTTTGTTTTACTTTACACACTCAGAAAATGCTTGAAAATATATTTAGGTACTTTACTGAGCTGGTGGCCTTTGGTCAGTATTTCAGCTGGTGAATTGTCAGTATTAAAAGTAAAAACAGTGTAGTTTGCTTTGGTACTACAAAAACTGTCAGTAAAGCAGTTGGTGTTCATTGCTCCATTTACCTCTTCCACTTCATTCTGTGGCATATATTATAAATGAGGAAGGATATCAGGATTTAAAAGAAAAACTGGCCTCTTGACCTTATTTCTTTTACCGTGAAGACTGGATGCGACTGTGTATCTTTAAAAATAAACTCACTGGATTTTTTTTTTTCAAAACTGTAATGTGCTCACTGATACTCAATTTTGAACAATTTCATATTGTTCACTTTTAAGGCTATTTGTACTGCTATATAAGTTTTCTTTTTTAAATTTGTATGACAAATTTAGAAAGACATCATTACTTTCTGCAATTTGATTTCTAAGCAGCATTCTGCGTACAAAAGACCCGTTTCATGAACTAGTTGGTAGACTCTTAGCTAATATGTTTGAAGTGTGACTGTGCTCAAGCCAATACATCCTACCTCTCATCTAAATGTGGTTGTGTAGCCTCTGTGATGGAGTTGGATTGCAGCAGACTGGGACCAGAGACACAGAGGAACTGAGGGAACTGCCTGCACCTGTCTTCACAGGCATATCTACAGTCTCACTGGATATAATTCACCTCACAGGGTTGGAAAAGAGCCCATACATTTTTCAAATCCCACTGGAGCCTTACATCAAGGACTTAGTGATAGAGAGGTCTCTTGATAACTATATATTCAGTGTTGAATTTTACTCTTTTTGTGAATGCATATATATGTGGGTACATGTTGTTCCGAGGTGCTATTCATAGGTAAACCATTCCTCTGAGAGTTAAAGCTATTACAATATTAACCAACTGAGAAAAAAAAAATAGATGCTATTCAAACAGATGTATCTTTCTTCAGTAATGCCTGCTACGTTTCAATGTATTCAAGCACAAAGTGTTTTCTGCACTAAGTAATATAGAACAATCATAGAAGAAGTTGATATAAACATATATAAAGAAATAATCCACCTAGTATATTATTCCAATCCACACTGTGGACATTAAATGTCTAGAAATTCTGTAAGAGTATCTGGTGTTTTTTTTTATATTTATATTTATAATTTTTATATTTATTTATTTATTTTTCTCTGTAAAATGGTAAAACAGCTATGTTGCTGAAGCACTTTGATTTCAGCATTGGGGTACTGCATTATATTTACAGCCTCATATGATATGACAAAAACAATATTTTATGATGTAAAGATAGTAAAAGGTTCTCTTCTTAACACTCTACAAACATTGTCATCTTGGTGGTATTTGAGGCAGATTATTTTATTTATTTAATTAATTAAAATTTGATTTATGTGGTTTTGGGCCCCCAAGTTTCTTTAGAAAAACTTGTATTTTAGGGTCATGAAGGAAATGTTATTTGTAGAGATAATTTTGAACTTAATCCTGTGAGGTGCTGAGCAATTGTAAAATCTGTTAAAATACTAGGCTAGCATTCATTATGTCAGCTTTCCTGATGCACTAAACTTTTAACAGGTATTATTTTTAACTGTAGCTTCTTGTGACTCTCTGAATTTCTCCTGTGTTGCAACCTGTCATTTCATAGCCTGGCCAGCTTGTAGAGCACACAGAGTTATTTCACCCATGCTTGGAGTCACTCTTATGTACCTAGGAAGTAAACCTTCTCAGAAAAACACCCAGGTGTACCTTTAGCCTTGTTAGCATTGAAAGCCAATCTATTCAATTGCAGGGGTGTGTTACTAACCTGGGGCAGGTATTACTTGTACTGGGAACTGAAAGCACAACCATTTTAGGTGTGTAATGGCTTTTGCTGTCATAAGAAATGGTTCTGCCATTAGGAGCATCTGTTATTAACTACTTTTAACTACTATTTATCTACTTCTCATTACTGGCAGGAGAAACAGTTTTACTTACCTATAGTCTTCATATGAGTAGAACTGCAAAAACAATCATTTGCAACTGGAAACAGAGTCTTCCTTTTGGAGAGTTAAATGGGGAAAAAAAAAGTAATAAAAAATCTTCAGCAGTATTATGTACTGTTTTCTTTAAAAGAAAATATTAAATGAAAGCAGAAATCTTGTCCATACCCCAAAACAGTAGCTAGAAATTATCAGCTGCTGCTATACACATCCCGTAATGTTTGTGAAACAAAGTAAGGCCTTCTGGTTTACAGAGTATGATAAGTATAAGTTACCTTTCCATTAAAAAATATATATTTCTATCTCTCTCTCTCTTTAATTGGTGCCAAGATTATGCTTATTAACAGGAGAAATGGAGAGGGTATGAAGGTATAGAGAAGTATTTTCATACTGTTTTCATTTTCTAATACAATGCCCTTAGAAAAAAAAGGCAGAGGATGACATCATAAATTTGGAATTCCAAGGTCACAAACAGGAATTCAGACAACAAATGGGAGGGTTTAGGAATGCACATTGTAAAAATAAATCTATCAAATTTAAAAAGAAAAAAACAGTGGTATGGAATTGTGGTATTTCCAAATTGATGTTTGTATTGTAAATACATCCCTTTCCTTAAAATATTTCTTGATATATTTTCTATTTGATTATATTCAATCTTGTGAATACAAATATTAAGAGGTTTTATATGTCTCTCTCTCTCTCTCTTTTTTATTTTATTTTATTTTATTTTATTTTATTTTATTTTATTTTATTTTATTTTATTTTATTTTATTTTATTTTATTTATTTATTTATTTTTCCCCCTACCACTGCAGTTTTAATCTTGTTATTTATCACTCCACAGGAATATTTAATTCAGTTTTGAAGATTTGAAGTTTCCTATGATACTTTAGAATTTTCTGCATCTCTGTAGGTAGCAGCCAGGGACATATATGTTGCAGTGATAAAACTTAATTGAAAACTACATAACAGGAAGTTTTTAGGATGGAATTTTGAAACCCTTTTCTGGAAGGGATATTAGTACCTTTATATATTTATTATTATTTTTCCCTTTGTACCTGGGGTTTTGGCATTAGGATGACCTAAACAAGAACTGGAACTGCAGCTTCCTTAATGAGATTTTTCAACCTTATTTTTTGTATTAGATTGCCCAGACTAAAATAATAAAAATCTACTGTACAGTATAAACTATGTCCTGTTGTTAAAAATTTGACTTTTGCTTTGTAGGCTACCGTACCTATTTGTTCCTGTTTCCTTAATATTGTTTTCTCCAGATGTTGGAAGTTAAAACACCCTTGTTATTTTTTCCAGTGTCACTCTTGTTACTTTCCATAGGCAACATTCACCAAAGCCAGGCAGTGGAGGAAATAACAGATGTGTTAGCCTCAAATTATGGGCATAAAAATAACCTTAATAAAATAGGTATTAAGTGACAGCACTTTACAAAAATCCAGGTCTAATTTACTCTAGCCTAGAAAGCAATAATTTAAGGGGACCTCAGACATGCATCCATGGACTCCAGATAGTTTGCAGCAGAGCGACAGTAGCTTGGATGATGACAATCCCAGCTTGCTGTCGGCAGCACATTCCAGGAGAGGCTGTCAGGGTGTGTTTGCGCTAGCCACTTTTCTGCCTGCAAAGCTATTGTTCACTCATAATTAATATACCAATATAGACCCACTAATTCTGCCAGAGAAGCCCTCCCTCCTCCTTAATAGTAATAATAGTAGTAATAATAATACCACTAATAAAAAAATCAGCCACATTTTGCCTTTGAATGCAGACAAAATTGTCACCCTGGGTTTACTCTCCTTTTACCAGGCCTTTGGTTCCTGCTGTTCACAGAAAGCTGCAGATGGCTGCCTCAGCAGGAAGCCCTTCCCCCTTCCTTAATGGAACTCGTGGGAATGCAGGGATCCTGGAACCAAAGCCCTCCTTCCCTTCCAAACCTCCTCTCCAAACCCCTACTGAGTAAAAGGAAAAAAATCCCCACATCCCTGGAAACATTTTTGCCAGCCTGTTTTTCAGTAAAAACTTAAATTAACCACTTCACTCCTGATTATAATAAAGATTTGTTATTGAAGCAGCTTCTCTTTAATGTACTGAATCATTTCCACCCGCTTATTGAAGTCGTCCATTTGGGTTGAATTATAGCGTCCCACTTCCATTATGTAATAATTTCAAATAAATGAAAACAGGTTTGAATGCTCCAACAATTAGCAAAGTTTTAGCACGTTCCCCTTCCCCCCATTAGTTCCCAGCTCTCCATTACACCCTTCTGAAAAAATGAGATTAAAAAAGTCAGATTTTTGGCTAGGTCACATCCTAAGTTTTTGTGTCTTGTTAAAATCTTCCCCCAGATTTGCTCTAACACATCATATGGGTTAAGTTACGGCTTCCCTTTATATTTATTTTCAAGTGCAAAATAAAAACAGCTTAAGCATTGTGATTTGATATTAGGAATGAAAGAGTTAAATGCCTGAACAAAGCGCTCCATTTATAATTTTTGTTAGGAGTTCCACACTGAGCATTAGAGTGAGGTGTGTCTTATAAAGAGGGTGTTTATATTGGATTTGATATAGTTAAGAGATTCAGCTTACATATATAATAGTCTCCTCTAAGAAGAAGCATAAAATAGTATGAGTTCAGTGGGATTTGCCGATGTATAAAATATAGTATAAAAATTTAATCTTATAGACTAGTATCAAGCACAGAGGCATTCATCTCTTGCAAAATATCCACTGCATAAAAGGAAAGAAGAAAATTGGGCCAAATGTGTAGCTGTTATTTTCAGCAATAACCCTAAGACCTCCAGCATGCCCTGCATTTGCTATTCTGACTAAAGGTTACTCGTCTGAATCAAGGCAGTGGGATAGAGTCCATAGTTCAAATGAATTGGAATATGTTCCTCATCAGGAAAAAAATGCCCACTGCATTTGTGGTGCTTTCACTAATTCAAAGACCATTTGGATCAGGCCTGAAGTAAATTTTGAAATATTACAATGCAGAAAGATTAATAATAAACATTTCAGATACATACTTCTGCTATATGGAAGGTGGCTAGTGCCTATCACAAAGCCTTAAGTAATAACCTTGGGTTCAGAATTTGGATGTCTTCAGTAACTATGCTGTATAAATAAACAATAGCTGGATTACAGGAAGAATCTTTGGTTTAAAACTGTGAGCAGCCCAATTTAAAAGTGCCCAACAAGTCTGTTATTAAAGAAGGCTGTCCTTATAATTGAGAAAATTCCAGATAATTGAGAAAATGTCCAGATAATTGAGAAAATTCCAGGCAAGTGGGAAAGGGTGGAGAATGAACTGTCTGATATAGACAGATTTGTCTTCAGTTGCACCTTCAGTGTGGAACTGAGGTTTTAGTTTCCCCGTTGCCCCTAGAAAAAGTAAAGCCCCTTGAACAGGGACATTATAAATACTGCAGAAATAAGGAAAAAGAAAGCACACTAAAAAGAAGTCTTAAGTAGTAAGGACCATATGATGTACCCTGAAGGCCAGTGGGGATTAAAGCAATGGTTTCATTAGTTTTGGAGTAAGAACAGTTCAGGGAGGACTGTAGAGTGGAAAAAATAAATATACATCTGCACTTAAACTCTAGTCTAAAAAGAGGAACATATGGTAACCTCTGGGTGCCAGCTTTTCTTAATGAAGGTTGCAAAGCCTGTTACATTTGATATAAAGTCTGAATGAAGACATATAAATATTACACAGCTTCTTAGAACTGATGGTATCACACTCCAGGGTTGTTACTTTGAGTTCATTTACTGCCAATAGGGCCATGATTCAAAATACCATCAAAGGTTGAAAGTTTCTAAAACTGCATCTGTGTATGTAATTGTTAAGGAATCTTTAGAAGTACATATTAGGAATGAAAGGGCTTAATGGGAGGAATAGGCAGCTTTTGAAAGCAGTTGACACAGCTTCTGTCAGCTTGAAAAAAAAGATACAGTCCTGCAAAGCAAATGAGTGCTGTTTAGTGGCAGATATGAGGGCATTACTAGTAGGAAAACAGGAATGAATAGAATATCACTAAAAACAGAAGCACTAAAAGGGCAAACAGTAAGTGTTTTTTTTTTTTGTTTTGTTTTTTTTTTTTTTTTTTTTTTTCCAAGGCAATAATCTACTCAATTATAAGAAATAAGTGGCAAGTGATGTCGTCATACAGTATTCTTGTCAAATGGTCAGCATTTGGGGTTCATGGTTTTAGAGACAGATTTATTGCCCAAGGTGAGGGGAAAGTTCTACAAAATACAGTCCATAAAAAAATATTTTTGTGCCTGATCTCACTCATTATGACTTTACTATACAGCAGAATGAGAAGTGATCATACTAGAGATACTTGAAACATGAAATGTGACCAAATGTTGCTTAAATATAATAGATAAAACATGAATTACATTTCAGGAAAGAAAAGTAGTTACCCTGGAAATACTTTAAATGTTTGCATGTGTAATGGTTCTCCAAGACCCAGCACACTAATGATGGGCCATTGCGCTGAGCTGAAAAGGAAATCCATTCCCATACACTACCCCTATCCAAGTCCATTAAGAAATAATGGTTGTAAGATGAAAGTCTTGTTAGGGTTTCAGTGAAAATGTTTGGCACACCAGGATGAAAAGTCAACAATCTGCTTTTAACGAGAGACACTGGAAAAACTTTGGTTAACATACCACTGAAAATATTAATTCTCCTTAATGGCAGGATGCAACACAGCTTTTTATAGTTTTTGATCCATGTCATAAATTTGGCCATGACAAAGGGATACTCCAGCTTTAGCTCACTGGCAGGAACATTAGCTGTTTCCCAACACTGAAAGGTTAGTCCCTTGGATTCTCTGTAATGCACCAAAGGGCCAAACTCTTTGCGTGGAAATAAAATGACATAGGCCAAAAAGTGAGAGAAAAAAAGAAGCATAGTTAGTGTGCAAATGTGTAGACAATTTAATTTAACAATTCAATGCAAAAAAACAAAACAACAACAACAACAACAAGGTTTTTTTTTTCATCTCTCTCATTGCTATGGGGTCAATACAACAGCATTAGAAACATTTATTTTAAGATGAAATGTGGAAAGATTATGATGTTCCAAATATAGATGTTCAATTTTTATCTCTTTCAGGTGGGAATGTCTAGTTGTGTGTGCTTTTTCTATGTGTAATTGTATATTATCATATAGTACAGAAGAGAAAGTGATTCTTTTATCTGTTCAATGCAATGAACTTTAGAATCCCTTCTGAATCAGAATCTCTTCTCTGAAACAATGCTCCATTTGTTCAGTGTATGAACACAGTTACCTCTTTAGTAAAGCTGATATAAAAACTTGATAATTTATTACTTCAATAGCAAAGGCACCTACTAGCTAATACCACCTTTGTGCCTGGTACAATACGATCTATTTCCTTTACAATAAATAGACATGAACAATAGAAATTATACACCAGAAAAAGAATTCTTGTTCAGGACAGCTTGCAAATAGAGCCTTGTTCCATATATGGTAAATCTTAAATATGAAATCTTACAAGTTTGGCAAACTGTGACTGATTTATGCAGAAAATAAATTTCTCCTCTAATGGCTTTGGCTATAGTAAAAATAAGTAACCTTTATGTATAATATTGACTTTGAAATCTCAAAACACTTTATAGAAATATCCTATCCTGAGCCCTATTTTATAAAGAAACAGGCAATCTAAGTTATCTAACAGCTAAATGGTTAGAATTAAACTGGAGATTCCATGGATCCCTGTACAGTGCTGTAATAACTTCACCATAGGCTTGTGAGCTTAAATGTGCTGCTTGATAGTTTTTGTTGTTGTTGTTGTTGTTTTTTTACTCATTTCCATATTCTTCCATATCCTTTTACTCAATTCCACATCTTTTAGTCATTCCTCATCATCAAACAAAATGATCACCTTCATTGATAAAAGTCAATCTGCTGAAAGGCAACACATATATGTAAAAAACTAAAACTTGACAGAAACTTTTTAGTAGTCAGTAGATTCTGTCTACCACGAGTCTCCAGCAGGAACATTATGTGAAATTCAGTGTAAGAGTAGTGAGGCACTGGAACAGGTTGCCCAGTTGTGGATGCTTCATCCCTGAAGGTGTTCAAGGCCAGAACGGATGGGGCCCTGATCTAGTTTGTGGCATCCCTGCCTATGGCAGAGGGGGTTGGAATTAGATGATCTTTAAGGTCCCTTCCAAACTGAGCCATTCTATGATTCTATGTTTCGCGTAACTGTCATTGGAAACTATAGGAACAATCCATGGAAAAGATTATACAATCCTAGTATTTTCAAATCTGTGAATAACTGTCATGGAACCAAAGGACATGTCATTGATTTACCCCCCTTTTTTTTTTTTTTTTTTGCTAATTCTGACCTGGGGCTTGGAGCACCATCTAAGTGAGACATTTGTGAAGAGACTGTCATCTCCATGCATTAAAACTGCAGGGAATAAAACAAGCTATTGTTTTGTACTTGGTCCTGCAGTCTAATCTTGATTCTACCCATTACTTTTTTAAAAAAGCTAATTAATCATACTATGCTGGGAGGCTTCTTTGTGATTCTATCCTTAGGGTCAAAATACTCCCTTAATTCTTAAAGGAACATTGGCTGTTAAAGATAAAACTCTGTAATGTACTTAAGTGAGATTAATTACATTTTAGGTCACAGAACTTGTCTGTTACTGTAGTCTTTCCTCTCCCTATTTGAACTAAGACACAAAATTGTTTGGCATTATCTGCTCATGTTCATTTTTCCACAATTATTTTACTTACTTTCTTCTCCAGAACTAGTACAGCGTTGAAAAGATGAGGGTGGAGAAAAAAAATCAAGATTTTTCTATTAAATAAAAGAAAAAAAAAAGGGACTTTGGTACTGTTTTAATGACTTGGTTTTATTAGATACTGTATTTTTTTTACCTTTCAAATCCTACTTTTTGATTCAAATATGATTTTTTAAAGCAATAAATTTGGTTTGGATGGCATTCTTTAAACTTTTATCTGTGCTTTTAAAAAAGGGGTATGGATGGGAGAGAAAGAGGGAGGAAAAATTTGAAAGACTGAGATGGAAGTGGGATCATTAAGCTACTCTGTAGCTAAAGCATGTATTCATGAAAATGTTACCTTGTGCTTTGATCAAAGTGAGGAACGTAGACTTGGTAGTCTAGTGGACTCCTTCCCGACTTCCAGTTGATATTTTCTGAGAGGTCTATACTGCTGATACTAATAAGAGGAAAGGAAGTGTTCCAAGGATTGGGAACATCATGCAATAATTAATAAAAGAGTTTGAAAAATGAATTGCAACCTAAAGAAATACCTTTTGGCATGTGCTGTTATTTATATGTATCTTTCCAGGTATCAGCACTTCCAATCTTCAGTCTTCCTGTGATTCCCTTTGATTGCTGTCAAAAAGTTATAAATTATGAGACCCTCTCACACTTAAATTGTGACAATTTTTTCCTTTGGCTTTTTAAACTATTAAAGAAACAAAGGAAATTAGATGACAAAAAAAAAGAATCAAAATAACTTCAGTATTTCCACTGTGAAAAACGTCTCTTTTTGCCAAGTAATTCATTTCATTTTGAAGAGTATTCTGCAAATAGGCTGTGGATGCCGTCTACCTTGACTTCAGCAAGGTTTTTGACACCGTCTCCCACAGCATTCTCCTCAAGAAACGGGCTGCTCTTGACTTGGACTGGCGCACGCTTCATTGGGTTAGAAACTGGCTGGATAGCCGGGCCCAAAGAGTTGTGGTAAATGGAGTCAAGTCCAGTTGGAGGCCAGTCACTAGTGGCGTCCCCCAGGGCTCGGTGCTGGGGCCCGTCCTCTTTAATATCTTCATCGATGATCTGGATGAGGGCATTGAGTGCACCCTCAGTAAGTTTGCAGATGACACCAAAATATGCGCATGTGTCGATCTGCTCGAGGGTAGGAAGGCTCTGCAGGAGGATCTGGATAGGCTGCACCGATGGGCTGAGGTCAACTGCATGAAGTTCAACAAGGCCAAGTGCCGGGTCCTGCACCTGGGGTGCAATAACCCCAAGCAGAGCTACAGACTGGGAGAGGAATGGATGGAGAGCTGCCAGGCAGAGAAGGACCTGGGAGTGATGGTGGATAGTCGGCTGAATATGAGCCATCAGTGTGCTCAGGTGGCCAAGAAGGCCAACGGCATCCTGGCCTGTATCAGAAACAGTGTGGCCAGCAGGGCTAGGGAGGTGATCGTCCCCCTGTACTCAGCTCTGGTGAGGCCGCACCTCGAGTACTGTGTTCAGTTTTGGGCCCCTCGCTACAAGAAGGACATTGAGGTGCTTGAGCGGGTGCAGAGAAGGGCGACGAAGCTGGTGAGGGGCCTGGAGAACAAGTCCTACGAGGAGCGGCTGAGGGAGCTGGGCTTGTTCAGCCTCGAGAAGAGGAGGCTCAGAGGCGACCTTATTGCTCTTTACAGATACCTTAAAGGAGGCTGTAGTGAGGTGGGGGTTGGCCTGTTCTCCCACGTGCCTGGTGACAGGACGAGGGGGAATGGGCTAAAGTTGCGCCAGGGGAGTTTTAGGTTAGATGTTAGGAAGAACTTCTTTACCGAAAGGGTTGTGAGGCATTGGAACAGGCTGCCCAGGGAAGTGGTGGAGTCACCATCCCTGGAAGTCTTTAAAAGACATTTAGATGTAGAGCTTAGGGATATGGTTTAGTGGGGACTGTTAGTGTTAGGTCAGAGGTTGGACTCGATAATCTTGAGGTCTCTTCCAACCTAGAAATTCTGTGATTCTGTGAAATACTTTCTATACTATTCTGCAAAGTCTCTGTGCAGAGAGATTCTGCACAGGGATTGGAAACCCGTATGATGCCTAACAGTAGCCTGGGAAAAAAAAAAAAAAAAAAAAAAGGTTCTAATGGACAGAAAAAGACTTAAAGCTGGTTTATTTTATTTGTTAATCCTTACTTTCTCATAAGTCTCTAGAACAAAGATAGCTAAGGAAGCACAAGTATTTTCAGCACCTGTTTTTGTCTCAGAGTTCTGTCAGGCTCATTGTCTGTATCCTTGGGATAGAAAGAAAGGGATACAACTGAGTTTTCAGGTACTCTTTGAAGAATGAAAGCAGGTCCTGGAAAATTACAGCTGTCTAAAGGGATTTGGAAATTGGTCTTGCTGGATGGAGCCTGGATGGAACTTACCTTGGCAGCTTCAGCTCCCCAAGTCTGAAGCTAATGCAGAGGTTTCACAAAGTGGCATCTTTTTATTTTATTTTATTTTTATTTTCATTTACTTTTAGCTTAAGCAGCTAAATGGTCTCCCACTGGGGACTGAGATCATCTTGCATACTTTGGACCTGTCTGGGCATTGTAAACAAGGACAGAGTTGGCCGAAGAACTGGCAGGCCATCACTGGTTTCACAACCAAAGAATTTAGACCCTACCGTTTCAATCTCTTTTCAATAACTGTTGAAATATTGCCTCCTATTCATGGACATAGACTATCTGATTTGATTAACCTTTGCCGTGTCCAGTTTCTCCAGCTGATAAGAAGAAAAATGGGGTCTGCCCCCTGGCAAGGATGTTGCATCACCCATCCAATGGAGGAAAGCAACATCTTTTCCCAGCCAGAATCTGTTCTTTTGGCTACTACAGGAGGGGCTTAGTACTCTGTTTCTTTTCTTGGATCTCCATAAGCATCTGGCAGGGATGCCTACCCTTTCAATCCTTTCACTAATTTTTTTATTTACATTGGGCACCAAGCTGGGTTCACCCACCCACAAGCTGATGGTCCATCCTGGCGTTGGCTCATCTATGTCTTCAAGGAGATGCCTGATTCCCAGAGATAGGACTGCCCTGCTCCCCCTGGTCTGATTTCACCCAGCCCTAGTCCTGCACCAAGCCTTCAGATGTGCTCTGTCTGTGTCCTAACCTCCAGTCCCAGCCCTGATCATCCCTGGGGAGCCCCTGTGGGAGCTCCCAGCCTCTAGAGCCCACAGGTGTGATCTGAAAGAGAAAGTTAGTGAGGTGAACTGGCCAGGGTCCAGAAAGATCTTTTTCTTTTTCTTCTGTCATAACAACCCATCCCCTGCTGTGGTCTTTTTCTGATATGTAAGAGTAAGACGACAATAAAAAAAAAAAAAAAAAAAAATTCTGCTGTATAAAGCAGAGAGGAAATAATTCTTCCTGACTATTTTGTGAGAAACTGAAAATTTGAAGCATTAAATGTGTAACATAACATGGAGGTGCAATATCTATGGGTGTATCTAAGGTCCTCACCTTGTAGGATGTAGGATATATAGACCCATCTGTTCTGACATCTGAAAGAACTGCAGTTCCGATTGGCTCAGTGTCCCCTCACTACTCCTTCATCTATGTTCAAACATATTTATCTGTGGAACGAAGAGGCCAAGAGAAATTTTCCTTAAGGCTCAATGAAAGTGAAATTTTATTACAGAGATTCAGTTTCACTTTAAAAAGTTTAAGTCACAGTCCCTGGCTTTGCGTATGTTTAATCACTTTCCCTATCAAACATGTTCAGGGATTGAATTTCACTAAATTAGTGTCCAGAAAATATCTTGCAAATTCCTTGTCAACAGGGTTGAAGAGCTTGTTATCAGAATTTCTCTGTGTGTGTGCCTGTAGTTTGTGCGCGAGCTTCTGTCTGCTAAGCTGCTCTCCTAAAGCCCTAATTGAAAAATCTTGTTTTCCAGGCCCCATAAAATTTCTGTGACCCTCCTTTGAACTGCAATATTTGATATCCTCCCCAAAACATAGACACAAGTAAGGTTGAGTATTTGTCTTATGAATACTGTGCATAACAGAAGCTGAAGGTAACTTTCTTGTCATTGCTTAATATTCCCAGTTTTATACATCCAAAGAACTTTTTGTTTGTTTGTTTGTCATTGTGTTAACATTAATCTCTTCAGAATCGTATACCAGAAAATATGTTATGTGGTAACAAAAATTCCCAACAATATCAATAAGGTACAAACTTCACCCTTAGTATATAAACATCAGGCAAGTCTGCAGTTTTCCAGGTTTATAGTCCCATGTTCCACCTGGAGAATGTTAGAGCTTCTGTTGCTACAGCCAGTCTCATTATCTATACTTTGAAATCTATTCAAAATAGATTGAAGTGAGAAGTTCCAGAAAAGCTATTCCAGACCTTCCAAAGGTGCAGTCCGCTCATAGGAGTACATTGTGTTTCAATCACTGCCCCAGGGCTGGGAGGAAAGTGAGTCCTTCACATGCAGGCTTCAGTAAAATGATAACACATTGGGTGATGTAAAACAGAAAGTTAACTTGATATGTTTAGGATTTTCTTGACTTTTTTTTTTTTTTTTTTTTTTTCTTTAATTAGTTGCTTGCTTGCTTTTGCCCCTCTCCAAGGGAAAAGGAAGGATGGAACCCAGTAGATGCAAAAAAAGCATAAGACTAAAAGCTAGAAAAATAATCAATATCAAGATCTGATAGTGCAACTTTGGATGAGATGCCAGGTCAAGCACTCTCATGCTTAAGCACAAATGGAGAAAGTAGAAATGGGCATTGATTCCATCTTTGCCAAAAATCTGTTATGAGGAAATAGGCAATATACTCCTTACATTCTTTGTATGTAAAAGGCAGCTGATACATTGTCTGATAAATACCTGGAGAACCACCAACAGGACATTTAAATGAAGCATTTTACACAATTTGGCTATTGTATTCCAAACAGCCAAATTGTATTCCTTTATTTTCAGGACACCTTTCCAATTAATTGCAGAAAATAATATATTTGTAATCTGGGCCCCTAGCAAGCCTTAAAAGCCCTCCAGCAATTTTATAACCTTTTAGAGCAAGACTCCTTTATGGTATCACAGCACTTATTTTGCCATTATTTTGCTATATTACATTGTTGTTGTTTGTTTTTTGTTTATTCTCACCTAATGCATTATATAGTCCATATTGTGAGACTGAAAAACACATTTTTGAATGGTGTGCTGTAGGGCATAGGTGTGGAATTATTCTTCATATTCATGTAGAACTGGGCTGCTCTGCAGCTTCAGGACTCCAAATGTTATGGATGAATAACAGCTCTTAGGAAAACTGTGTATTCACTACATTGCTTCATGTTCAGTAATAAGATGATGCAAAGATACATGTATGTACTGATACACACTATGCATTTCAAAAAAGTGGTCTGAAGCTGTCCTTGCAGTTCTAGAATTTTCTCAAAACTGCTGCATGAATCAGGTCCCTTTACTGAGTATCTTATATTGCAAGACAAACTATGCTGTATACAACATACATACATTTTGCACAATTTGCTGAAGTTGAAGAGTTCCCAGATCTTCCAATATGGGGCAGCAGTTGCCAAACCCTGACAGAAGAGAGTTACTTATTTCCATCTGTGAAAATATAGTTGTCTTTTTCTATGTAGGCAGAGAGAAGTTACTAAAACAAGCCAACAAGCCACTGGGAATGTGAAGGAGACAGATTTAGTTTTATTTATTTATTTATTTATTTAATTTGCTGGCAGAGCAGAAGTAATGTGGTCTAGGAATGTCTCTATTTCTTACATTCATTATTATGGTGCAACCTACATGTTGATCTTTCATGTGATATAGTTTCTGGTCAGAACTGTGATTCATACTTTAATTACTGGAGGTGTTTTTAACTCCTTTGTGCTGTTTTTTTTTTTTTTCTAGCTAATTCAATGTTCAATACCACTTTTGAATTTCTTCCCAATAGAAATTGATGTTTTGCTCACTAGATGCCACTACTATGTTTTAAAAGACTTGTGGAATGTATAATTTTTCTTCGTTCACTCGTTGTAGAACTGTTACACCTTTGGATCATATTTTGTCCCACACTTGGAGGTACAACAGATATATGTGAGGCTTCTGTGTCTGAAAATATTTTCATTCTTCAGTATAGAAGTTCAGCAGCATTTGCTCATACTTACTGACAAAGAAAACCTAATAAAATAAACAAAAATGATGATGATTTTGGCTTTTTTTCATATTTTTGACTAGATTGTCTCACTAAGCAAATAGACTGTTAGCTCCAAATTTCTCCTGCTTCCTCTCATCCTTTGAGTTTTTTTTTTTCACATATGCCCTTGTCTTTTTTGATTTGTTCCTTCTCTGATTTGTTTTCTGTGATCAGTTCTATCCCCCAGCACTGAGTTCTACTTTATTCTGAGATACCTTGCCTCCTTTGATTTCAGGAAAGGGACTCTCTTATGCTTAATATTCATACATTGTCTGTCAGAATAAAACATAAATAACCATAATGATAATAATGACTGAATATCTGCTTTTGAACAAATCATTTTAAATTTTGTTGTTGTTGTTTTGTTTCGTTTTGTTTAAATCTGCAAAACACGTTGCCACTTTTTCCACATACTCATCTTCTGCACCTATCAAGCTGCAGCTATTATGTAATCACTGTCCATTTGGTCAGCCAACAGTAGAAATGTTTTTATTGAGACCTACACTGAACTCAGCATAATAGCAAACAGGTGGTCAAATCAGAAGAAAAACAAGTTTTTTTGTTTTTTTTTTAAATCATTGAGTGAAACAAAGGCATTCATTTTTATAAAGCTAGTCAGGTGCTTAAATGTTGATTGAAGGATGATTAAGAATCAGCTTATATGGGCACGTAATTTAGGAAGAGAACTGTTGAAGTGGTCCGTGTCTGATGGGAAAAGGTTCAGTTGCTGATGAGAGTTGAAGGGAAAACTCAACAGATAATTCAGTAAATATTGTTTGGTCATTTTCTGCTTTCAATATACTAGTGGAAAAATGTGAGATTCTTCTTCTTCTTCTTCTTCTTCTTCTTCTTCTTCTTCTTCTTCTTCTTCTTCTTCTTCTTCTTCTTCTTCTTCTTCTTCTTCTTCTTCTTCTTCTTCTTCTTCTTCTTCTTCTTCTTCTTCTTCTTCTTCTTCTTCTTCTTCTTCCTCTTCTTCCTCTTCTTCCTCTTCTTCCTCTTCTTCTTCTTCTTCTTCTTCTTATTTTAATTTATACTAATTTATTATTATTATTTTAATATATACAAATGCATTTAGCTGATAAAATAAAATCCAAGCTGTGGTGAGCTGTCTGAATTTGGACACTCATATTGCATAATAATATTGCTTATTGTTGGCTGGCAGAATAGCATGGTTTTGCTGCTGTCTTCTGACTGGATGAGTGTCATTGCTAAATCAGAATATGAGCATGAATGATCTCACTTTCATTGGAGGATTTTAAAATACCTTTTTCATCTGGTTGAGCAAGTTTTAAACTTTCTTTTCCCTGAGTGTTCAATGTGAATGAAATAATCATTAGAAAGAAAATGTGCAAAATAAGCATCATTATCATAATTATTATTTCAATATCACAGATAAGCACATTGAAGAGGCACATTTATGCTCATAGCATATCCAAAATCAAACATCAAGATAAAAAAGCAAAACTGAAAACGCCAGCTTACTAATAATTTCTAATGACCATAAATAATCCAAATATATCACTATAAATGTAGAAATAATCATCAGAGATGATCATTTTGGCATACATATAAAATTATTACCATAATGATTTATTAAAATCTACTAAAATGAAAAATGCTGCATCATCCTAAGGAGACAAACTGGAAGAACCTATTTTTTTTTAGGAATGACACAATATAAAGAAGCTGCCATAAAACCAATCCTTCACAAAGTTTCAGTGATGTTTGTTTACACAAGAAACATCATGAAAAGTGCTTAAACCTAGTGTCTTGGCTGCAGCAAATGAACCTACCCTATAGTAAGGCTGCAAAATTGAGTTATTACTAACAGTTATAAATACAGTAACTATTCAAATGTTAACATTATACATGTTTAACAAAGTCAGAGGAACCAGGAAGCTCAGTTAAAGTTGCAGATCTGTTCTGAAATCTCAGCATGGTTCCTTTTATTTTTCTCAACAGCATGGGTTCAGGATGGAGTTGTTAGGCTTACATTAGAATTTCCTGGCTCTTTTTGGTTTGTGTTAAACCTCAGTATATTTAAACATACTTTCACAAGGAATTCCACTGGTCAATTCTTCTCCCTTTTCCCTATTTCCCCAAGGTTATTTTATGTATATGCAGTGATTTTGCAGATGACATACAACGATTTAAAACAAACTCTTTCCAGGTTATCAGTTGAAAACTGAAATAACCCAATTTAACTAGCACTTTTTATATTGATGTTCTGTTTCTTAATCCTTAAATCATACCACTTTTGGGGAAAAATACATATATATTTATTTGTTTATTTGTTTTTTAATGTTCCTAGGGAAATCCAGGTCCAGGCTCACTATTGCAGATAAGAAATGGTAGCTAGCTTCCTCTCTTTTTTGCTATCTGGGTATTATTGTATCTCAGGATACCTCACTTTCTGCAGAAGCATAGAGCTGCTGTTTCTCTTTCCTTTTAGATCTACTATGATGAATGGAGCTAGCTGAAAAAATGTAAACAAACCTTACTATCACAGAAATTCCTTTTTAAAACTCAACTAATATGTCTTAAATATAAGAGGGTGAATATGAGAAGTCAATATTAAAACGTTAAGGTAGTAATGTTGAACTCAAACCAAAAATTTCACCCTCGTATTTGCCAGATAAGTCAATATATTTATTTTTTTCTTTATTTGATTTGATTCTTTATTATTATTATTATTATTTTGTTTTCCTTAATCAGCGGGATGAGCTGTAATGATGTGTACTGGAAGCTAGAATTCCACACTCTCTTTGTGCAAGTCCAGACCATCCTCTCATTATGTGCTTTGCTTAGGGCTGAGTTGCCTTGGAGAATTCTTGGAGTAGTTTATGAAATGGAATGCCAAAGTACAGGAGGTTGACTCTGAAGTGAGAAGTCTCAAACTTTCTATTTCCTGAATAATGTTTCTGTTTTCATTCTGATTCAAAATTAATGTCAAAATACTAGAATTGAGTTTTCCCACATATCCTCACTGAAATGAGAGTACACTGTCCTTATACATGTATCTTCCAGGCCCTACTTTAAATTACATACATGAAATTATTTGCATGAAGTAGCCAACAGGTATTGTTCTCTCCATCCTGGTGAAACCCTCCTTAGGAATCCCTGTTGCTGTGAGAATAGTTGCCTTTCAAACATTTTATTTCAGGAGACTATATTTCTGTCATTGCATTCTGGTTCCAGCATTTGTGCAGTTTGTTCCAATGTTTTCAGACACCTCTCCTAACTCTAAGAAAGATAGACTTACTAAAAGTGAGAATGTATTTGTAGCTTTCAGGAAGATGATGACTATTTTTGAGACTACTCATGAAGTTTTAACATTTAAAAAAAATTCCATTCCAAGGCTCTGGGAAGTCATGTTACATCTTTTACAGTGCATTGTAGACTGGAGAAACAAGAAGACTCATGCAGACAGATGATGTAGAATGTCACATAGAGCTGTATTTTGAATACCTATGGAAACATTCAATGAAAAACAAAACAAACAAACAAAAAACAAACAAACGAACAAAACAAACAAACAAAAAAACTCACAGGACTGCTGAACAGGTATACATTGCCTAAACTTCCTCATCCATGTCATATTGTCATTTATGTTCTCTTGATGTTCAGAATTACTGTGGGAAAATGAATTATTTTCAGTGGTGAATTTAGTGACAATCTCTCTGCTTCAGTCAATGGTACAGGCTTGTAGCCATTTCCTATAAGTGGTTTTGAAAAAAGTAATCTTAATTTTCTTTTCATAAACAACAGGAAAAATGAAAATTGACCTATATTTAACTGGTTCTTCACTTTTAGTTTGAATATTAATCATATTTTATTTTAAAATATTTTAAAATATTAATCATATTTTACTATTATATTAACCATGAAAAGTAAATCTATGAATTATTTAATGTGCCAACATAGTATAACTGTTCTCAAGAGAAACTTAATAGTATATAATTTTAAAATTAGAAATTAGTTCACTGTTTCAAGTTTCAGCACCAATTGCTATTTGAGAGGTGTAGTCAAATTTGATGTTTACAGTTACGTGATAAAAGATCATATTTAAAAAAGCATTCCTTTGTGGAGTTCTGTCTTCTGCCTTCTGTCATTCTGGTGAGTGTGTCCAACATGGGGATATGTGCTTTACAAATAGAAATTGCCCATCAGATGGATAAGATTATGCCCAATTCCTGTTAAATGGAGCTAAAAATGCAGATCATTTGGATGTTTTCAGAAATTTCAGCTGAAGTGGGTATGTGGTCTAACTTTATTGCTGTGGGAAAACCACAGGCAACATTCTCAGTTTAAACTGATCAAATAACTTCAGCTTTGCTGATTCATGTTAACTGATGATCTGACCCAAGGTTTAAGGGTTATTAAACATATCTGACATACAAAAATAAAATAAAAAAAATAAAAAAAAAAACACACAAAAACAAAACACAAGAAACGTTGATTGACTGTTTCTTATAAAGCTCAAAAAGAGAAAGGGCATTTAAGACTTGTTTACTTATTCAATATTTTAAATGATATTTGAATGCAATAGAGCTATTTTAGTCTACAGCAGCAAAACATCTGACACTATCATTCTAAATGCTGTTAAGATCATTTGGCTGCTTCTGTTTGCTATAAGCTATTACAACAGCAATTGGACAGTTGGAAAATTTAAATGGCAACAAGCTTACTATAGATAAAAATAAATATTTTTCAGGGCACATAATTAACCACTGGGGGCTATCCATCCCCCCAGCATTTTGAAGTGTGGAGGTTAGGGTTACAAAATCACATTGTCCACCCTAAAAATATAAAGCAGTTCTGAATTCTTCTGTTTCATTTCCTGAGCTGACCGCAAGTTACTGCATGCTAGGTAGATGGTTTCTTTTAGGCATAGTGTTGCTTTGTTTTCATTATGGATGAGGATGAAGGTGGCTGGAGGAAGAAGATTCTCTTTTTCTTTGAAGCATTTGACACTTTTCCCTGTTGGAGGAAATGATCCTGGCTCAAAGGACTCATCAATCTGACCAGAATTAACAATTTCCAAACTATTAAGTCAATGAAGGCATTTGCTAAGTATCATTCCTCAGCATTTTAGGCAGTTTAAAAAGAACTCTGTTCTGGGTTCTTTCCAAATTTTATATTGTGCCTGGAATTTCAGCCTCCAGCCTTTCACTCCAGTTCACTGGAGTTTACCCAGTGATCATTTGATGTTGATGTTTTGCTTTGACACGGTGCTAACATGATGTGCTGAGGATGGAGAAAATATCAAAGAGCACAAAAAACTCTTTTGCTGTTTAAAAATATTTGAAACCAAATCTAAACTTTGCTGATAGCTGAATCCTTTCTTTTTGTGATTTTTGGATCAGATAGGCTTTTTATCCAAACTATTTATCCTAATCAGCAGTTGGAGGAGAGGAATGTTAAATAAACTATTTTATTCTGATTCTTTCTCTGGATGTTTACCAGGCTGTTGACAAAGGCCAGAGAATGTTTAATGACTTGGTGGGGAGACTTGAAACAGAAGTGGGGATCACACTAGATGCTCCTTATTTGCTTTCTTTCACAGTGCAACAAAAGGGAAATGATGACAGACCACCTCTTGATACCCAGTTTGATTAAGAAAATTTATCATGTTCCTTGTCATGAGTTCTAGTCTCCCACATTGAATAATATAAACATTCTCAAACAAAGCCAGAAATAGGCAGATAAGACTCAGATGTCTCTACCAGAGATTCTTATGCAGTCTAAAAACGTGAACATGACCTCAAAATAACTGTAACGTAGAACTGGAGATGATTTAAAACTACTTGAAACCCTTCTCTCTGTGCCATCAACTCAGGGCTCCCTGTTTGGTGAAAGGAAAAGTGGTGTCCTCCATTTCTGAGCTCTGTACATTCCTTGAGCTGACAGTAATCAGACACATAATTGGGAACTCATTATTTCCTGGAACTTTGCATTTATTTTTATTCTGTCATTTCTCATATAGAAAATTATCCCCCAAATTAGAACAGCATTTTGGCAGTCTCATTAGAGAATATTACAAAGGAGATAAAAGTGACATACAGAAAAAATATATTTCAAGAGTGTGTCATCAGATTTATCTCACTAAAACAAGAGAAATTTCTTGCCATACAGAACTACATATAAACAAAAAATGTACACATTTGTTATTTAAAGAATTTGTTCTATTTGTTGTTTTGCACACTCCTGAACTGTGCTGTAGCATGGCAGAAAAAAACAACAACATTTCTTTAGAAACTTACTCCTGGAAATAATGAATTTTAGTAATGTATTCTGAATACGTTATGGTGAGCAAGAGAAACCTTTACGAAACAAAACCTGGAACTTATACTTTCACACTGAATATTGAATGCCATGTTTGTAAGAATGTTTCAAGGAAGGAAATCTGAGATGATGGATAGTGTTGTTGTTTTTGTTTCTTGTGTCATCCAAACTTAGATTGCTGTAGGAACATTGTAGAATGAAGATACTTTTTATCTTAAATAATGGCAATCTCTGAACATGTGACGCTTGCATTAAGTGGAATCCATCCAGTTGAACCTAAAGCTTTTTAGAACTTCAGTACTGCAATAGTGTTCTTTGAATTTTGGACAACCAGGAAGCAGAGAAAGGATTAAATTCAGTAAACAATGTGCAGAGGCAAATAGTTTTCCCAGGCCTAGAATCAGGGATGAAGTGCCCTAGCCCTTCATCTCTGGAGACCTGATTCTCATTCCAGGGTAGGTAATAAATAACATTTGTTTGGTCAAGTGGTTATCTTCTGTTTGCCAACTTTTAAGATTCTTATTGTATATTGTAGACTAGCTTTTCACAGGTTGATTATCTTCTGTTTAGAGTAAACTCCCAAGCAGAATTTTCAGCACTCTCTGGTAGCTAAATAGTCTTTATAGGTGGGTGGTAGAAAAATAACCTTTATTTTTATGCAATACATATGGTAGACATGTGGCTGAAAACAGAAAATGACAGGGGATTTGAAACACCATCAGAGAAAATCAAAGGGATAAAGTCAAATGAAGCAGATGGGTTTATAACGTTAGTAAGAGTTGATATGAGTCTTAAGATAGAAATTATATAAAATCTTTACTTACTAGATCTCTTCCAGTCTAGATGTAGTGTTTTTTTGTTTTGTTTTGTTTTTACAATAAATATCTAGTCCCTGAAAATTCTAGATGCATTGAAGAGATAAAAAAAAAAAGGAAGCAATGCTTGTGTGCATAAATTAACTCTGAATAATGTATCATAGCTTAAATCTAGGTGATATGATTTTCCCAGTAAAATGACAGAAAAATATATCTTCATGCAAAAGTATGTAAGAATATTTGCAAGGGTATTTCCCTAAATAATATTGGATAGCTTTGTTTGGAAACTTAAATCTGTAACTATTCAGAACTTTGACCTAGAGGTGAGAGGTCAAACAATAAATATGGTTAAATGGGGAGTATTTCTGGTCTGTAGATATTTCACCTTGAGATACTCTTCTTGTATGGGTACCTTTGTATGTATATACTTTCAGTCCTAGTTCTTTTATTGCCTTCCTTAATTCAGTATCTGAGCACTCTCAGTAAGATGCTGAGCTATATCATTGGAGTATTTGTTTTTCAAATACTATTCACATAGGGAAAAGTATGTTCAGATTATTTTAGTAGATTTTTTTCTGACTTGTTATTCTCTTTTGGTACATAAAATTATACAAAGGCAGCTCAAAGAAGTGTGCTTTGATCTTGTAATAAAAGGTGATAAGATTTCTAAAGCTTGTTACTTGGCAAGTGGATCCATTCCAGTTTTGAAAGGTCTGTGAGAACATGTTATTGTTTGATAAGAAAAACACCTTATCTTTACTGTAGAAAGATTCACTGTTCCAGAGGAAGGCAGTTATTAAGTATATTCTTCTTCCCAGACTTGAAGCAGTTTTGTAGATGCTCTGAGACAATGGGAATGAGAAGATCTGATATTGCTGACCAGTAATTTCATCAAGGTGACTTCACTTTCTGTGCCTGACACTTATCATAAGCTGATGCTCCAAGACAACATTTTCATTGTGTATTTAAATTGAAGACCTATTGGTAAAAGATTGGGATATAATAGGATGTGGGATGCAATTGACCTGGATAAGTGCCATGAAAATACTAGTGAGGACAGCAAAAAGATTACTCACAACACTTTTCAATTTTAGCCCTCCCAGTTTACATCGTAATCTCCCAGTAAGACCTGGCTGAAGTCACCAATACCTGTACCAGGGAATTTCTTTAGCAATTCTTAGATAATTGTTAAAGGAGTGTAAAATTCAGCTCTCAGATTGAGCAGTACTGTCTCTGAAGCATTGTTACAATGTTTGAAAATGAATGAATTTTTGCCTTTCTTCTGGGCCTGTCTTAGTTGTCCATATTCCTCTTTTTCAATCTAGGTTATCTGGGCTCTTACCATGTTACCAAGCATCAGTAAATATTGGAAAATCTCATTCCTGAAGAAGTAGGTTGTTTTATGGTAATAGATCTTTCATGAGACAGCAGTGGCTTCAGCTTTTATCTCTTTGCTTTGAGTAGGACAGAATATAAATGTTTGGAGTCTGGTTTCTTATTTCTGTGTTTACATCTGTTGACAGCTCTTTGCAGTTTTAAATATATGGGAGAGAGTACGTTATCATGATGAAATCAGTGGAAAGAGTATTCATCTTGTTTATTCAACACCATTGGAAAGAAGACCTATTTGGCATTGCAAAAACTGGGCTCCAAAGAATGAGTTAAGGTGGAATTTGTATTTTTGCAAGAAGTGGAAATATAATGATACAACAGAAGTGGAGGTAAATTTATGGCTGTCTCAGCAAATTCTCATCAAATCAAAGATAGTTTTGAGGTCCTTATATACTAATACTAGAATATTAGCTCTTGTTCCAAGAAGAATTTAGGAAGGTTTCCTTTAAATAAATATTACATATGGTTTGAAAAAAAAATAATCATTGAAAAGTGTTGATCTTCTTGCAATCTCACAGTAATTAGGCTGGAACCTGTGGAAATCTGCAGTTATGAAAATGAGCTAGGTCTAAGCTGATCAGTATGGTTAGATATAAGACATTGATTTGTATATGTTATACGAAAAATTTGGAAACATGGCAAGTGGATTGGGGGTGTGCATTGGAAGTACAATGCAAGGGGAATAGAAAACCAACATGAAATTACATTGTAGAAGATTTTTCCTATTAAAAAATCATCACTCCAGTGTACTGTATAGTGGTAAACAAGTATGCAAGATTTTTCACTAGGTAGCAATGCTGAATAAGAGAGAAATTACTTGTGCTGGGAAAAATGTTTAAGGTTATTTCATTTAGTTATTTCACTGGAGGTATGAACTTCTGATAGCATTGATAGCATTATGATGACAGTTTGAATAAGTGTATGCTCCCAGATCCTGTTGACATGCACTGTAAAGACATAAGGCAAACATTTAAATCAGAGATGGAAGATGTATGGGAACAATTTTCAATTGTATGACTCCTTGCAGATTTGATAGTAATGTTGCTTATTTTCCATCTGTGCATACTGCTAGAAGATCTGATACGCAACTGTGGCATCAGTGTGGCCTGGCACAACCAATTACTTTTGGAACTTAAGAAATGCATGTTCATGCTGTCATGTCATCTTAATTTTAGGGGAGGTATTAATGAATCTAAGAAGCATAAATACAAAAGCAAAATGGTTTTGATCAGTAACAAAAAGTCTACCTCTGTCACTGAAAATGTGTGGTAGCAATAATCAGAAAACTTTGGGAACTGGGAAGCTCACTGTGGTTCTCAGTAATTGTCGCACTCCTGCCAAAGTTAACAGGATTTGAATATACTTAACTTTGCACCTTGGGAAGTTTTTTGTGCTGCTGTTTGCTCATAGGATGCTTTATAAATATATTTGTAATTGGGGACATTGGGTTCAAAGGGCATTACAGTGATATTGGCAATCACTATAAATCTCATCAGATGTTCGCTGCTTATAAACACAATACACTCTCTCTATCTCTCTCTTTGATCTTATAACTAGCATAAAAAGGGGGGGGGGGAGGATGAGGGGAAATGACACTTAGAAACTTTTGTTTAAGCCTTTTAATTTAGCTTTTTAATGCCCTCAGATTGCATACTGCTGTATCTATTTAGCAGATCAAGCAATTGTGGGATAGGGAGGTTAAATGACTTTTCTGAGTTGCAATAAAGACTCAGTGACAGAATTGGAAATAGAAGCCAAATGTCTTATTACTCATATCACTATTCCAAGTCATCAGATTCAAGATTTGAAATCAGACAAAACTCAGGAGGTTGGCTGCTGAGGAAACTGGTAAATTGAGTTGAGAGATTCTTATGCTTGCAAGTAAATTTGTTTGTAATTCAGGTGCCAAGATAAAAAATGAGATAAAAATTATAATGCAGTTCACACTTTACCATGATTATTTTCAGTGGAAAGTGCAGAAACCAAATCAAGCCTTTCAGGGAAGAATGCAAGTTTCAATGAAATTTTTCTCATGAGAGGCTTTGTAGGTTAAACATGGAATTTCTATAAGAGAAACCCAAGCCAGAAACCCTGGATATGATGGTGGCCAAATGGCTGGGGTGCTGAGGGTAACCCTGGTGTGGGCAGATGCTCAGCCTGTGATGCATCAGATTCAGGATTGTGATTTGAGCCTAGTTGCTTTGCATAGTCCTGGGACACTGTTATTCTGGTGCCACTCTCTTCCTGTTTGCTTGGAAAATTCTTTAAAGACTGTCTTTTCATCTGAACAATGCACAGGGAAAATAATAATAATAATAAATTATTATTATTTTCTATGAATAAATCCTTTCTCACCCAACTTCTAATATGGATCATGTAATAGTCTGTTAGTAAAATGTTTGAAGTTCAAAGCCAGCTGCAATCAAAATCATCATTATATAGCCTATACAAAATATCTGATCCATCAAGACCAGGTGTTTACAACATAAAAATCATTACAGTAAATACAACATGTTTCTATTAGTTTTTGACAGTTTTTCTAAAGCAGCCAAAGCTTAAATGAACTTTAAACCAGAATATCCTGCTTGATTGCAGACATTATTTTTTCTGTTCAAGCCAGAAGTACTTTGCAGCAGAAGGCAGGGGCTAAGCAAAGTTGTGATATGTAGAAGGGAAAAGGAGTGGAGTTCTGCAAACCATATGACTGTATGTGACCCAGAGTTTGTGGTGTGCTAAATGATGCTAACTGGAGGGGAAAAGGAAAAAGGCAATATAGCCCTCCTGAATTTACACTGCAGTCAATCTCTATGAAGAAGCTTGCTTTGTGAGTTTGACAAGGACTTCTAGCCTTCAATACTCTTTATTTTGTTTATTTAAATGAATGAAATGATGAAAAACGAATTTGATTGGATACTGCATCCATTAAACTGACTCCGTAGTTAACATATTGGGATGCTTGGACTGGAGCCAACTCTGTATTTTACTTTCTGAGTTTTGGAGCATTATGTCATGATGAAACCAGAGAAAGTGTGTAATAGATCCATACCCCTGTTATCTGTGATCTTACTAGTTCCACAGCTTGCAAATCCTCCAAATTAGGTTCACATATCAGCACTTCAGTAGTCTTCAGCAACGTCAGCTTGACACAACATAACAAGCTTTCTGATACTGAAATGAACAGTTGCCTTCTTAGCAGCAGTGGTATAAACTGGATTTCACTTTCTTTAATGGCTGAGTAACTTTTGTTCAAGTATTATAGGAATTTATTTCAAACCCTCTTCCACTTCTTTTTCCTTCTTGTGCGTGAATTAAAGTTTCTCGGTGAATGCTCTCTTTCTCTGCAGAAAGCTTGAGCCAGATGAAGTCTGATATCAAGTGCAGAAGTCCTACTGATCTGTGTATAAATGAACATTGTAAATGTAGCTCTTCAAAGGTTAGAAAACAATCATTTGTTTTTACAGATAACATCAGCTTGGGCTAGTTGTGCTTGAGAACTACAATTAGTATGTTTAATGTCGTAATTGTAGACACACTTTTAGTAGGCACACTGAGCACAGGATGAACAATCCGCTTCCTGCAGCCCTTTGCCTCATTTACTGGACACCATCTAATCTGTGCAGTGAGTGAGGCAAGGGACTGACAGACAATGGGCTCATTCACTGCAGAACACTGATTCATTTCTGCATCACCTTCACTCCATGCACTGAATGAAACAGGGGGATCTGTGGAAAAAATACTAAACATTTGTGTAATTAAAGATTGTATCTTAATGCACAAGCATGATAGAACTGTAATAGAGTTGAAAAGACTAGCTTGATTTGCAGATTTAACTGTTGCATACTTGATTTTGAAATTGTCAGCATTGCTTTTTTATTGTATTTTTTGATGTTAGATATGTGTACATGTACTAAAACATCTGTTATTTGCATTTATATAGAATTGACAGTAATTTTAACTTGTGAGGTGATTAAATTTGGACAGGATTTTCCTCATCAGTAAATGTGGATTTATCAAAACTCCTTTTTTTTTTTTTTTTTTTTTTTTTTTTTGGTGTGTGAAGATTCCATAGGAGATGGAAATATTTAAGGTCAATTAGTGTTTAATTTCTGTCTCAGCCTAAGCTTAGAAAAGACATATAGAAATTGTTTGGATCTTTCATATTCTCTTCTTCCCAATAGAAAAGATGCTGTGCATCTGGACTATGTTTTCCATGCAGCCTGGCAGTCAGTCCCCTGGGATCCCTGTTAGCAGAGAGAATAGATCCTTTTATTTCAGTTTGGATTTGACAGATCAGATAAAATACATTGATTCAGGGATATTGAAATAATTCAGCTGAAAAAGATGAAAAAGAATAAAGAGAAATTTTAAACTTCTGCCACAGTTAATTATAAAAGTAAGTATCAGAATTTCCCCTGGGATGGAAAGTTCATATTTGATCAGCTCTGCCACTTCCAGATTAGGCAAAGCAGATGGCTATATTGCAAATTCTGATTAAGACAAACCATCTTATTTTTATCATTTAAAAAAAAATATTATTTATTATTTATATTCTATTTCAGGCTCTGTGTGTGGTCTGGACTGGGCCTCAGTACAGCAGAGACTTCAAGATTTGTGCCAAGCTGTGCAATGTTATGGTAGTCTGATGATATGAGTTGCTGCTATTTTCTATTTTAATAACAACTGTTCACTTTTAACATTATAAAGCTGGCAGTTGGTGTTTTAAGTAGAACAACCCATGAAGTGTGAATGATAGGTGGAGTTGGCGCAAAGGATGATCCAGAATTAATTACTAATATTAATAGCAGGACTGGCATTTATTTTGCCTCCAGAAAATCTCTTCTCTGTGCTAGCCAACAGACTCAGAATTTGCACATGTATGTCTCTATCACCACCACAAGCCTTAATACTTTGTATAGTCTGTTTCCCTTTAAATACTGCTTCAGGCTTGATTTCACATGTCTTTCCTTAGCTCATACTATTTTTGTAGCAGAGCCAACAGCCTGACAGCATTTTTGAAAAAGAATGAATGGGGTTAAAGTACCCAAGTACTGATATGCTGTTTTTATGGCTGTTCCCCATAGTTTTGACTGCTGAGCAGTCAACTATTGGCAATTAATAGAGAACGAATGATTGAAATTTAGATTGTAATTTTCTTGTGAACTGTAACACAATTTTCTTAGTCTAACAGTGAAATGCTTCTTTTAAGAAAGTCCCTCCCTGTAATGGAAGTCCTCTCCAGTCCAGGTTAGTCCAGTTTTTGCTATAGCATTCATGCTTGCCCTTGATTTTGTAATTTGCAGAGGTTGCACTTGTTTCAAACATATATATATAGCCCACACTGTTGTGTGCCTACTGACACAGCAGCTGCAGCTCCCTAAGTTAACATATGTGAGAAGAGACTTGGGAACCTTGGCCAGGACAGGCCAGTGGACTCTCATTATCCAGCCATCTGGAGCCCAGACCATTGCAGAAATGACATGTGCAGTAAAGACTGCCACACAAATAAGTGTTATGAATTCAGCTCATTTTATTTTGAGTTATAGAGCTTTGAAATCACTCTGTTCCTTCATCTACAGTAAACAAACACATGTGTATGTGTGCACATACATTACTCCCTTTGTATGCTGTACCAACCTGATGACCCACTTGCATCCTGATGAGCTTCTATGAACTTTCTCCATTCAGCTTCCATGTGCTTCACCTTTGTGAGGTTATTATTTACACTCTAATCTCATACCAGCTCTTCTGTCTCGCTGACTGGCTTCAGTGACATTTACAATGTTCCACGAAGATGATTTTTCTCTTTATCTCTTTGTTAAATGAGTGTCATAACTGTGTGTGGGGGGAAGAAACCTGCCAGCTCAAGTATGGGAAGTAATTATACATCATACACCCTGTAGCTTTTATATTTATATTTTATATTAACAATTGCTGTGAAATGAGAAGCCAAGCCTTTGAACAAAGAATTAAATAACAAGCTGGGACAAGTATGGAGAGGCAAATGTTCATGTGGAACAAATATTTCTATAAACTGATTCAAGAGCAGAGGAGAATTTTTAAGGGACTCATTTGCGGGACATAAATGCTGACCTTATGTTGTCTCTATGTATAGGAATCTTCCTCATATTTACAGTACAAAATAAAGACAAAAGTCTGGGAAATTAAGGTATATAGAAAGTTGACTCCTGAAACCTTGTCCTACGTTAGTCTCTGAACCGCTAGGATGAGGGATCATCTGGGAATAGTCATGCAGTGGACTGAAGCACCCACCCTGGAAGACCTGCCCTTCCAAACTCCTTATATATACTCAGTGGAGGAGGCAGACTCGTCTAGTGATCACTTCTGATTTACCTGAGGATTGCCTGCTCTACTCAATGTGGAAATATCAGGGAGGAAGACAGTCAGTAGGCTAAAGGTATGTAGTGTGAAACGCCTGTATGCTCCCACACTGTCTTCTGTCAGTTCTAATTTTTTCTTTCACAACTTTAAATTATATGAGAAGACAAAAAACACAAAAGTGCTTTGTGCATTTTTGTTTGTTTCTTTTGTTTTATTTTCTGTTTGTTTGCCTGTGTTTCTTTCTTTCTTTTTCTTTTTTCTTTTTTCTTTTTATTTTTTATTATTTATTTATTTATGTATTTATTTATTTATTTATTTTCAGCTTGGAAAGCACAGGCATATATGGCATTGCAAGTATTTTGGATGAGTCCTTCTAGTATAATACCTGTCTGAAATTGAAGGAATGGATGACATGAACCTATACATTACTCTAGGCAGAATTTGTTACATGTACTATTATGTGTCTGGATCACCATATGAAAGCAATCCATTGCTCCAAGAATGTTGAGTTTATTTAATTATATTAACTATTTACAAGTTCATACATCATGGGATTCTGCATCTTAAAACAGTAACTGGATTCATTACTGGATTTCTGTGTCTTCTTGCTTTTTCTCTAAAATAAACACCTTCTGGCTTCTTGCAAAAACATTTTTTTTTCCATTGCAGGCTTTTTGCTCACTTCTAACTCTTGTTCTTTCTTAAACTGGCTCTCATACTTCCTTTTTACTTCAGCATAGTGCTGTAGTTAACCACATTTCCTCAGTAGCTCTTTGGCCCCCCTTTCCAGTTAGGTTGAATATAAATAGGTACAGATTTCCATTCCAATCTCTTCTCTCCACAGTCATTGCTTCTGGTGTCACATTATATTGAGGTCAGATGCTCTTTGAACTGGTATTGTCTCCTCACTTGTTAGGTACCTGGCATGTTTTCTCACGCTAGAAAAATAATAAGGTCAGTTTGCAGAAATTCCTTTCAAACATTACTGGGTATCCTGTCTAGTAGGAGAGTTGAACCTCATTCTCTATGTTTAGATAGCCATCCAAATCCTTTTCAGCTCGGCCCTCTTGTGCATTGTTCTGGGAATTTTCTTCCTGTGGACAGCTCAGCAGATTCACATGGACCATCTCCAGGTCAGTCCCTAGGTCTTGCTGCTTTACAGCTCCTAGTTAACAAAGATTAAGAAAAAAAAAAAAAAAAAAAAAAAAAAAAGGGTCATTGTTGCCTCTGTTCCCTCTTGCTCAATTTGGAGGATGTTCTGGCAGGCAGAAAGCTTCAGTGAATCCCGGTGATCTGGCACTGGGTCTGGGCTCTGCTTACTTCCTCACTAAGGCTTATAGGCCAGGAAAATGTTGTAATGTAGTTTCTTCTCTCCAGTTAGTCCTTGGAGATTCCTCCTCTTCAGATTCAACTGCAGATATTCATATATTATTTTCTCTGCTGTTTTTTAGCTCAGCAGATTTCTTGTAACTTCCTGCCTGATGGGTCCATCTCCTCCTCTTCACTTCTTACATGAGCACGAGGTCATGGTGAGGTTGTTTACTCATAAGTCTGCTTTCAGAAACCCTTGTCCTTTCAGCTTGTAACCTTTTAAACCCTTGCAGGACTTTAAACATTTTCAGCTCAGTTGATTCTTTTCTTCTGAGTTTTCAGTTTATGTGATTAATCTTTATTTTTCAATGTGTGTACTTGAGTGCTACAGGATTCTTATGCAAACATGAAAGACAAGGAATAAATGTATTGTACATGTGGCAACTGGATATGAATCGGAAAAGAATAACTTCTGTTTTAGTCTAACAAAGAAAGGAAAGTAAAAAGGAGATGTGGTCAGGATAGGATTGCTTCACAGAACAGGTATAAACCTGTTCTTCAGGAGTCTAGTTTCACAGCTGGGATTGATCAATAGATCCCAAAGGACAGTGCTGTAAGATTGTCACACTAAAATTCGACTCTTGATCTCTCTTCTCACATCTGTACATTTGTCGTCACAGTTGATTGTAGAAAAAACCAAACAAATAAAATACCCCCCCCCCCATATTCACAAATTAGATCTTGAGCTTAAAAAAATTTGTTTCTCTCTCTTCTGTGCTCAAGAAAGTCTGGATTCTTAGTACGAAATAAAAAAGAAAATTGTTTTGTGGCAGTAAGTTAGAAAATTAATCCTGAAAATTAATTAATCAGTAGGAAAATATTTTTATTTTAATTGGAAAAGAATATTATCTAAAAGCTTTACCAAAGGTTGAAGAGCAGAAAGATAGTATATGCAGTGACTGTCAAAATTATGGCTATTTACCTTTGGGTATTTAAGAAGTAAACGCATGTGGATGGCTGACCTCTTTGGTACTAGGAGAGAGGAACCAGAATGCTGCAACCTAGTCTATCAAGTTATGTTCCCAGATCAAAGGTAGCTAACAGCTGCTGGAAGGAAATAGGATAAGGAAAAATGCAGACCTTTGGAATGATATAAATCAAAGCAATAAATTTAAAAAAATATTGTTAGAAATCCTGAAACAGCTGATATTGGAAAACCTGGTAAGTTTTCAGTTTGCGTGAATTTAAAACCTAATTACCCTAGAAGGTAATACAGATAGGCATCTGGGGGCTTGCATTCAGTGTGAAACGTAGGTGTGTTCAAAAACATCTGAAAGTTAGGAATCAATTAATAAGGCATCCTGTCCAGGATAGAATAAAGTTGATTTTATTATTCACACAGGAGGCTCACTGAGAGGGAGTTAGAATGATTTAAGTGAGAGATGTACGTGTATGTTCTTCCTTACATTGAGACGGTATCTGAGAGTCAGCCTAATGCAAATGTGTTTAGAAGAGTAAAATTGGAAGGAAATTGGCTTTGTAAAATTATTCTCAGCTACTTGTTCAAAATTAGGTGGAGAAGTTAATTTTGAACAATAAAAGAGTAACTCACTATCTCCACCCTTTCAGTCTGCTACAGGCTTGGAGAATAGGCTGATAATTATGTTGTTTACAAAGCTGAAGTCTGTTTGAATGGAAATATGTATCAAATAGTTTCCTACACACAGAAAATGTCTCTTATTTTTAAAAACATTGAAATTTTTCAGCAAATAGTTTGAGCTTTATAGTTCCACCATCTTACTGACAAACCCATAACTAGAAAAAAAAATAAATCCCACTAAGCATCAACAAGGCACCATTTCAGCAATATCTTGTTAGCATTGCTATGTCGCATAAAGCAGATCCTCACTGGAATTGTTTTTCCTTTCTTTTCAGATATATACTGAAGAGTGATACAGAGGAACCTCTTTTTCTCACCTGCACTCTTTTCATGAACAACATAGTAAGATCCACGCTGTAACCCTTCCCAGCCAGAAAGCCGACTGTGTAAACTGCTCAGAAATGTAACAGTCTGTTTGGAGTGTGTGTGCATAGCACTCTTCCTTCACTTTACTTGATCTAGTCACACTACTTAATCCCTTTGCATGCTTTGGCTTGTGCAAAACAAAACAAACAAACAAAAAAAGCAGAAATTGTCTTGTACACTATCAGCACCTGACAGTATAGATAAGATTGAGTTCTGGAAATCTAAGTCAAAGCACCAGTTTATGGCACTGGGGCTCCAACCCATAGCCAACACTGAACAACACCCTCCCATCTGGTGCAATGTAAGGAAGAAAAAAGATTTTGAGTGATAGGGGTCATAATTCTTAGGAGATATAATTCTTTAATGATATGGTGTTGCAGATAATTTTAGTAATGAGTTTTGCCAAGAGGAAGCTCCCTGTTCATCATCTGTTGGAGATGATAAACTCTCTTCTGAACCTAAAGAGGTAGTGACTATGGAGTATTTCTCTACCTTTCCTTTGATGATAGTGGTTGGTGAATGTGATTTCTGAAACTTTAGAAGTCTTTTGGGGACTTATGTGGAGGAGAGGTAAAAATGAATGTTTTGTCACTGGAGGACTTTCTAAAGCTCTAGGGCTTGATCTAGGGCTACTAATAAGAAACTAATAAGAATTTTGTGTGAAGCTAACAGTATTCATTTTTATTATCATATATAGTCAGTTCATATGTTATTTTTTGTTTCTTTTTATGACTTCATTGAACCACTCTTAGTTCCTGTGTCCTTTTAGTTTTGAACGTTCTGAATCCTAGTTTTCATCATGTATTGCAAGTATGAAATGAATATCAATTAATTGTGTTGCACCCACACTCTATGAACTGTCATCTGTTTCATGAGTTTTCCAAATTATATAGTTTAACACAGAACTACCGTGAAACTACTTTTCTATTTAAAGGTGAAATTAACAGAGGCCTGTCTACCATAATCACTGAATTTGCTTTTATAGATCCTGTAGATGTGAACTAGAAAATTCTACTTTACAGCAAAACTGTGGTTATTGTTATAAAAGAGATAACTATATACTGCAAGCATACTGACCACGCACACAATGGTTAAAGCAGAAGAGGTTCATCTCCTCCAGAGCCTTAAACATAACTCTGCATAGGATTCCTCTCCTAGGAGTTCTGACATGATATAAATTCCCTAATGCTTTATTTAACTATTGTCAAATTGTGGCCTAGAATAAATGCACAAATTAAAAAATAGGAAAGGACTCTCAATTCCCATGTTTTCAGCTCTTACTTTAATCAACAAGTTTCAGGATATCAGGTCTTTCAGATTTGCTATATGGCATTCATTCTTTCCCACCGGACTCTGAATAAATACTAATTAAAATTAAGCTAAAATGTTCAGCTTTTTAAGTTTTTGTTTGTTTGTTTGTTTGTTTGTTTTTTGTTTTGTTTTGTTTTTCCCAAGATACTTCTGGAAAATAAATGTGAATACAGACTTATTTCCTGCCTAACTTACTTTCCCATGCCTGTGTGTTTTCTTCTTTTTTGTCCATTTTTGTATGAAGGAAAGAAATAGTTTTGTAGAAAGCTGAACCCACAAAATCCACTGGGTATTGTTATATGCTAGAGATTGCTAAGCATAGTATTCTAACAATGGGCCAAATACTATACTAATTTGTCTGGAATAACTTTTGGAATTTGGGAACGGTGCTCATTGAAGGAGGACATCAGAATGCCCAGCATGCTTCCTTGAGCTGGTTTGTCTATCTTGATACACAAGGTTTCTCTATACCACTGGTCTTTCAACAAGCAAGATAATGTGGTAAGATCTGATGTCTTGGCACTACGCTTAGCCCCTTGTGCTAGTAACCAAATAGCTGGCCAAAATACAAAATTGTTATCCTGAATAAAAAAAATGATTTTTTTTTCTTTTTTTTTTTTTTTTTTTCTGATTATGCTCTATTTTGGATCACACTTAAATCTTTAACATGATTGCTAACATATTTCAAACACACACTTCAGACTTTCTGGTCCTTGTGTGATGTGTATTAACAGGAATTAAACATTACTTGTAGTGAACCAAGTGCCAGAGAGTCATAGATGGAAATATAATGAGAGGAGAAATGTGGGGCTAGTATGAGTATTTACATGACAGTGTCTACTATATTTAGTGTCTACACAACTTGTCAGTTCAGGGACTTCATTAAATGGAAATGGACTGAAGGGACTAGTTTCAACTGAATGTCAGAGACAAAACAACTGATATGATACCATATTGTACTCTAGGGGGTAGGTCTAATTTTAAGAATGGGCTCAAACTTCTGGCTGACACTGTAACCACACCTTTGTTAAAATATAGATTCTTCTCTGCATGGCTGTGGACACAGAGGGTAATATGGACTATGGAAAGCACTTAACAAGTTTCTCACAGAATACTTTTTTGTATCAGCATAATTTTTCCTTGAAACCCACGCCAGAGTTCTCACTTTGCAATTTCTTGGAAAGTACTACATGGAGTCAGTTAGGGGTTATAGCATTTATAACCCTGAATGTATTTATTAGTAACAATTTCCAGTTGCTGACAAAGGCAAAGCACCACACAGTTGCTCCATAAACAAATATTTATGTATAATACATGGAAAGCGTAAACAGCTTTTACAGTGTTTCGTAAATAATTTCTCAATGTGATCAAGAAGTTAACCTACAAGTGTTTCTTCCTGAACAGACTAGTACAATCTGTTGTTATTAACAGGCACACTCATAGAATTACTTTTTCTTGTAACATTGGCTTATAATGTAAAGAATCAGTATTGCATTTGGATTTCAGTGCTTTAACAAATGTATATGAGGACGTTCTTTCCTGAGTAATCTCCATTTCAGAAATGATTTCAGTCTGTGTGGCCTGGAATACAGAAGTGAAACTTGGATTTTTTTTAAAGCTGGCAAAGAAATTTGCAGTGCTTCTCAGGCCTTTCCAAAATGCTTCTCTTGTCAGCAAACAAAGGTTTGGCAGACCCTTAGAACAAGATGTAGACAGCCCTTTTTCATGGCTTGCTTGCATCAACTTGTGTGGGGGCAAATTAAAAGTCATGTGTTGCCAAACCTGAGTGCTCAAAGACTGTGAATGGGCTCCAGAATTTTGGGGAACTGCCTTAAAATTCGTAAACTTTTAAAAAATATATTGAAAAGTATTTTCATGTTCTCTGTGATGGTTGAGCATTTTGAGTCAAAATTTAAAACTTATCTCTGCAGCCAATACAAACCTATTTTAAAGAGGAAAGTTGCTTTTAAATTCATGTGTCTCTGCAAGATTCCAGAAGGTGGGCTCTTATGAACACCCTCAAACAGCATTGGACTTGAAGTAGAGTTATAATAACTTCTGACATCAAAAGTGTGTAATCTGCAGCAACAGTGTTACTGATTTGGGGATGAGAGCTGACAGCAGCATCATTCTTTCTCTATAATTCATTTTATCCTCTAGCCAAGACCTCTGATCTTCCAGTAACACCTGTGTTTACGACCACAATTGGGCAGAAAGCAGCAATCCCATTTCACAGAGTATTTTGAGATTTCTGAATTTATTTTTATTCACACAAAACTAAATTTAAACATCCCCTTGGAACTAGATGTGCTGGTCTTCAATTTTACTTAAGTCTATACTCAGAGGAAGCACTCTGAAAAATGGTGCTGGTATCATGGTGTTATTCAAAAACTTAGAAGAGCTTTGGGCAGAGTAGTCAAAAAGCTTCACTGCACTCGAGTTTCCAAAAAAACAGTGTTTAGTCAAAATGAAAGCTTTCAGAAATGGGTAAGATTTGCTTGGTTATTTTTTGGTAGAACAGAAGAAAGAAAAATATATGTGGTCCGGGTTGGGAAGGAGAGATGGTTCCAACTCAGGTTGGTTTTCTTTATTTGTTTGTTTGTTTTTCCATATGGAAGAGGAACTATTTATGTCAAAACAGGAATTTGAACCTCTGATGCCCAAGGCTTTGTAACAATCACCAAGTGAGAAATAGTTGGATTCTCCCAGCATAAATCTGCAACATTCACACCATTTTTACAAGTATTGTTTTCATTCCAATATGGAAAAGGCTTTCATGTTTAATTACAAATAAAATAAAATAAAAAAAATATAAAATAATGAAGTCGGTCTGAAATCATTAGGAGTCTGGAAGGTCTGGAAGACTTAGGAAGCCTCATCTCCTAGGTAATGCTGACTGCCCTGAACCCTAGCACCCTAGCAGAGAGGGAACAAGGATCTTCCAGCTTTGTTTTTTGGCTCCCTGATTTGGCTGGGGATGCATCTGCCGGGTTGTATGTAAAAACAGTTGAACAGGAGACCAGGGCCTGCTCCAGAATCTGCATGGTATCTGGCACAATATTAACAGATGGAGAATTATAACTACATTGATATAGAGCTCTCTGTCTGTATGCATACATGCATACATATATATATATATGTGTATATATATATATATATATATATATATCAGTTAACTGTTCAATTTTGACAAATCCCAACTGAAGAAAAAAAAATTTATTCTGAAGAATTTTTATTTACATGCATCCCACACATCCAGCCACTTTGCAGCTAACCAGTCTTCTGCCTAACTTAGTTTGAAATAGAGTGTAAGAAATGCTAAATAGCCTGCTTGCATTGGTAACTTATGCCAGAAAGACTGTAAAATATGTATGTTTTACCAGTCTACACTCTTCTAGATGAACTATTCACTTCTGCTCTCTGCAAGCATGCAGTCACATGGTTCAAAAAAAACAAGTTTTTTCCCTCCTTTTTTAGTAATAACAAAATGTTGACATTTGACACAGAAGTTGTACTAGTTACAAGGAAGTTGAATGTGTGTGTTTTTGAAAAGCACCAGTTTTGCTTTTCCCTCTCTTTGGGAACCTCCCTGAAAATTTGACTTAGTTCCAATTTCTTCAACAATTGGCCAAAACATAATTCCCAAATTTCCCCTTCCCTTTCTCCCCACTGAGCCATATTCTACTTCCCCTGACATGTCTGCTATCTTTTCTGGGAATCTGTGTACAGACTATAATAATCTCAGTATTTTTGAGTTGAAGATCAGTAGTAGCCTTTCATCTACCAGTCTGTGATCCTCAGCTCTTTTTTTTTTTTCTTTCTGCTTAACACCAATGTTAGCCAACCTTCCTCTTTCTCAGTCTGCAGCTGAGTTTTTATTTACATGCATCCCACACATCCAGATCCCTGTGTATTGTTTCTCTCTGCTCAGTCTTCAGCCTGCATCCCTTTTCCTTCAGGCCCCACTGCCAAGATTCAGGTTCATACCGTGCTTATCTTATATCCTAACTGTTTACCCCTCCACACTAAGCCATGAAATCATTATATACAGTCATGAGAAATCCTTCCTATACTTCTTCTGACCACTCAAGAGGAGCAGAAATCAGTATGAAGATGTGAAATTCAAGCTCTTTTTTTTTCCATATTCTGCATTTTTCTCATTCAGCTATCTTTCTCTTTACCATACCCCAAAATCCCTTCTAAGCAATTTTACAGAGGTTGCCCTTTTAGATATTTCATTCACATTTTAAAGTCTTTTAATCACAAAATATCCAAGTATACTGCTGTAAAGTATTTAGTGATTTTTCTGCTTATCTTATATCATTGGTCTGTTTCAACAGTGCTGCTAAATTCTTGCAGAGATAAAATTTTTATTATACTTTGGCATATCCAATAATATCCATAGAGAGCTGTGTTTATATAGAACTCCATTGTTTAATTCTCAGTTACCAAGCTGCATCCCTCTCTGCATCCAACAGAGACTCTCTGTAGCAAACATTTTTACCAATAACCAAAAGTCTTTCTCCATTCTTTCTTTTTTTTTTTTTTTTGAATACCCTGAAAGGAATATGTGAATTAGCTATATCACACACACACTTTTAAAAATTGGAATGACATTGTTCTTTAGCAATTACACCATCCGGTAAAATGACATATGAGACCATGTAATTTCAAATCCCCAAAGCAATAATGGTTTATGCCTGCTCAACTGTTATGCTTTGTGGCCTTAATTCCTAGGCAGAACTTCTGGAATCTGCTTTCTGAGATTAGCATTGCCCTCTCCCCTGATTTAAAAATAATAATTATAATAATAATTGGAAAGGCACATGTACCAGCTTCCAGTTTATAAGAGTTCATTATTTGAAATCCCCTGAGCTCCTCCAATTAGAAAACAACTTTTTGACTTAATATCCTTCAATTGTTAAAAACTTGCGTCACTGAGAGATCACAGTGAAACGTAAAGGTCCCAGCACATTGGCACTTGATTGTGAGGGGATGTGATTGTTCCACATTTAGACTGGAAAGGGTTAGGAACTCCGCTTCCCAATGTGCTTAATGAATGAAAGGAAAATTGGACCCTTGAGCCAGAGGCAATGACCTAACTGAGTGAAAAATGTTTGCAGGTTAACAAGGGCAACTGTTCCTTGCAATAATTCCCACTGGAGGTGAATGACAAAAAAGGCCAATAAACCTCAGAATTTGGATTATTTATTAACCTGTTTTCTTCCTAGAAGAAAAGACCTTACTGTAGATCTTGGGAGACAGAAGTGAAAAAAAATGTTTTGTTTTGTTTTGTTTTGTTTTTTACCAAGCGCAAATTAATGACCAATGTGCATGTGCACTTCTTAAAAAGACTAAGATGTCCAATATTTTGTATTGTGCTGTCTGTGATCAGCCAGATCTTTAAAAAAGCATCTTCACTTGGACTGAAACAAGTACAGGATAAATAAAATTCTAATTAAATTACTCCAATTTAAGCCATATTAAAAAAAAAAATGTAACTGGAAATGACATATAAGTATTGTTGACACCGAATCAGAGAAACATATTTTATATCTTGTCTTTACAAGCATCGTTGTCTAACATGTTGACACAATAAATCTATAGCCTTCCTACAAATACACAGAAAGTAGATGGGACAGTCAAGTGTGCTAGTGCAGACTGTAGCGTTTCTTGTTGGAAGTCATGGAATTCACTTATCCTCCCAAAGAGCAGACTTGGTTTCCAGTCTAAATCATTTGTCATAAAGTAATGGAAAGAATCCTGTTGTCTTCACTGAGATCAGGTCTGAAGACTAACACAGAGGCAATGGAAAAAAAAAAAGTTGGAGGGTAAACACAGAACAATTCAAGAAAGGCCTTAAGGCTAGTGATGACCAGTAGAGCAGCTGTCAACCTACCTTTACAAAAACTCTTAAGTGATTACTTTTCAGGAAACAATGTAGACTAGTCAGGAGAGACTTGAAGGGTATGATCCAAAGTTGAGCTGTTTCACTGGGCTTTGTATTGTATTAGTCCCTAACAGAATATACAAATAATGTATTGCTTCCTGTATTTGAAGTGCCAAAAATGAGACAGTTGCAAGCATTCTGCAAACCATATGTCTGAGTCAGTCTGACACTCAGCAAAAGGAAGGAATATGCATTTGCATACTGCAACTGTCTCTGCAACTTAGATATGATACACATAATACACAGATATATTTTCAGTAGTGGAAACAGGAATTTTCAAGTTAATGCAACCATGTGTTTTTCAAAATGTTCTTTCCTTACCTGACTGTGTACCTGCATATGAAAATGTGAATACCGCATTTATCTTTTGCTTTTCTCTCTGAAAACAGAACATCCTTCCTGTTCAGACATGTTCCTGAAAATGTATAATTAAATCTGTATGATCTGTATGATTGCAAATCTCATTGACTTCAAATGTCTAGACATTTCACGTTTGATTATTAATTCTTAGCAAAAGAAAGTATTTGAGAGAAGCAGAGCTCTGCTTTCTATCCCAATGACTTTTAAATAACACAGGTCATGGTACTTTTGTAAGAAGACAGTTGAGTTCTTATCTGCTTTCTTTTATGAATACAGAGAGAAAATATATTTTAAGTATGATTTTTATTTCTATTAAGTCCAATTTGTTTAAAATACATTGTGTTCCAGCACTAACAGTGCTTAAATTATTCATTTTACATATTATTTGGCCTACTTCATTATCCTTAACTTTATTCTTAAGTTGAATTTTGTGCAGCAGCTATCAGTGAGAAACTAGTAGTGAGCACACTGACTTTTGCTTGATTGGTATTCTGTATGCAGTTTTTTGCTCCCTTAACTAAAATGCTAAGCATCTAAATTCTTATTAGCCTCTTAAGAATTAAAAAAAAAAGGTTGCAGAGTATTTGTTATAGACTGTAGGATTTAAAACTGGACAATTCAAACAGTTGAAAATGGTTTTGTAAATAACTGAGCATTTAATAGGAGAGGTAAGTATGAGCATTTAATAGGAGAGGTAGTAATAGGGAATAATGGGCAGAAATTTAGACCTGGGCAGAAATTCATGTGTGAAAGCTCAAATTTAAGCATGTCTATAAGACTAAGCTATAGACACATAGTGCAGTCCCTGCAAAATGTCAGATATGTTGAGTAGGTATCTGTGGCTGAGTTGAACCCACCATGAGTGATGAGTCCACGGCTCAGGTTGACATCTTCTTGTAGACATCTGTTCTGTTCTGCAGGGTTTCATCTATAGCGAATGAATTGCTGGCAGAAAGACATCATTAGTTTTTCTGTGTTTTTCTTGTCACAGAGGAGAGAAGGCAACAGTCATCAACAATCTTGGATGGCTATTCCCAAGTACTGTACAAGTGTAGTATGGAAATTGTTGTTTATATTTCAGTCATCAGAAATGTCTCTGTATACTTTAGGCAGATAAGACTCGAACTTTCACTACGGAGTTCAACACCTGAGCTAAATTGAGAGTCTTTTCAACAGTGTAATAAGATCTGCTTCAGGAGTCAGAGGCCAGCTTGAAATATAAAGAACACATATTCGAGAGTAGCTACCTAAGAGCACCTGGCAGTGTGGCTCATGGTGATTCATGTTTCTCAGCTCCAGTCTTCACCTTAATTTCTAGCCCTACTGAACTAGTAGGGATTAAACCTTTTTCTCACAGCTTGAGGTATGGTTCAACTATAGGAAAGTCTTCCCACCATGGAATTGTAGATACTTAATTTGTTCTTTTAAGATCTGTAGAGACATCTTTCTAATTTAGATGGCCTGGATATTGCAGTTGAGGAACCCTTATTCTATCTTTGTGCAGAGCTGGTGCTCCTAGGTTGTGTACCTAAAGCTTTTATCTTGTGTATGGCTGGACAAGCCAGACGCACTTCTAATTTCTAAAGTAAATTAAGTGAAAACTTGGGCATTGTTGCTGAACATTAGCTGTTTTTGGATAATGCCCTCAATAATACTCTTTAACTTTTGGCTTTTGGTTGGTCCTGAAGATGTCAGGTAGTTGGGCTAGATGATCTTTGAAGATTTCTTCCAACTGATCTATTCTATTCTATTCTGTTCTGTTATGTTCTAGTTTTCTCTTTTATCTCTTAATTGAATATTATAGGAAACTACCGAAGTCTGCATGCTGAATACATATGTATATATATATATTTTTTTTTTTAAAGAGGGAAAAATCAAAATAATTATGAGAAAATAACAAATAATAAAAAGAGATGAGAGAAGCTGGTGGGTAATATTTAGATTAATGGAAAAATACTTTGGGAAAGCAGCCAAATTACTAACTATAAAAAGGTGGGAAGAAAAACTTTCAGTACCATGAAAAAGTCATGAGTGAGTAGGAGGTCAGAACTACAGTGACTTGTAATTCTGACCAGTTTGTATTAAACCTAGATATGAACTCCTGAACTTGATTTTCCACTACCTTTCTAGTTTTGGATAGTAGTAAGGAACTATTCATCATGAAATATCACTTTCCTTCCGAGTTATATGGGATATTGGTTTAAACTCAGCTTTATTGTTCAGAGACTTGAAAAGCTTGCTGTTCTCCATTATCATTCATAGTTCTTTATATTTATAGACTTCTGTTTGTAATTTAGGTTCCTCTAGGATATATACATATTGTTTAGGGGTTTTAAAAATATAATTTTCTTATGAAAATCCTTTAATAGGATTAGACATTTTTCTCAAATTCTAAACAGGATAAAATTAAGCTGCAGTTAAAAAGTCAAACAATTTAATAAAAATTTTGGACACAAAATATTTGTTTAATTTCAAAGTATAAGCTCTGTTTTAGTCTTTAGCTCAGTTTCTGTAGGTAACTATGCTACTGCTCTTGGATGTTTGGCAGAAGAAAAAAAAAAAGAACACATATTGTAGTTTCAAAACATAGTCCATGTATAGTATTTTTTTTTTTTTCCCAACGAAGAAGATATCTTATTTCTTTACTGGATACTTTTCCTAGGCAAAGAGTTTGTAACCTGCATAGTTCATGAAAGTTCACTAACACAAAATTCCATAAAGGTGTTATAATGTCTTTAAAAGTGTACTTATACACCAGTTGCTTCATACAATATTTTTAAACCTAAAAAATGTTCCTTTATGTATTTGCATTCATTTCATCATTGGCTATGATCTTGTCTCATAAATAAGCAAGGTTGGGTCTTGTCAGTTCTTGGATAGGAGGTCTCCAAGGAAAACCCAGATGGTGCAGGCATTGATAATGATTCAGCGGAAAGACGACCACCTACTGTGCTAGTACTCATTTTTCTTTTGGATTGAGAGCATTGTGTTTGGAAGAATGTTGCTGGCATTTTTTTTTTTTTTTTTCTGAGGTTAAAAATTAAGAACCTTACCAAGAAAAAGTATTTCAAATACTAATACAACCACACCTTACATAAAAGTATAGAATTGTTTCAAATATTGCCACCTGAAATCAGAAAACTATTGAGTTCACTGAAAATGTCTTTTTTTTTTTTTTTCTCCACTATTTTCTCATTCTGTGCTTATTTTTATCTGGTATTTTCCCTAAAGTTTTGTAAAAAATCTCTAAATTAAAAAAGCACATGGTTGCAACAGACAGCTGGGAATTTGTAAATTGGTCCTTATCTAATTATTCCCTTTTACAGCATAGTATGGATAAAATGTTAAAATAAAATCTGTTATGCATTATTTCATTGAAAAATGTCAGCATGTCTTGTGTCTCTATTCTTCTCTGCGGGATAAAATACCTGGTTACACATAGTTCTTTGGTGGATCAGAGATAGGTGCAGTCATCATGCAGTGCTACCTGAAAACTTTGGGCCAGGTGCACTGTGGCAAGTAAAGCATTATTTGTTGTCTGACATCTCAGTAGTGTCTTTACTGCCTCTTGAGGTGGTAAATTACTATTACAATGAAGCATGGCATTTTTTTCCCCCCTTAAAAATTCTTGGTAAAAACAAAATCATTTGCTGATGGCCTGGTTTCAGCTGGGATAATTTTCTTCACTGTAGCTGCCATGGTGACATGTTTAGGATGAAAATAGTGTTGATAACACACTGTTTTAGTTTTTACTGAGCAGTGCGTGCACTGAATCAAGGACTTTTTGGCTTCTCATACTGCCCTGCCAGCTTATAGGCTGGGGATGCACAAGAAGCTAGGAGGGGACACAGCCAGGACAACTGACCTAAACTGACTAAAGGTATGTCCCATACCATATGGCATAATGCTGAACAATAAAACCAGGGGTACTTTTCCATGGGGACTGCTGTTTCCTGGAGACAGGATGGGCATTGTTTGGCTGGTGATGAACAATTACAATGTGCATCAGAATGTGTATGCACTTTTTTCTTTCTTTCATGCATTCATTCATTCATTCATTTACTTACTTTGCTTTCTTATTAAACCATTCTGATCTCAACCCACTAGTTTTATTTATTTTCCTATTCTCTCCCAGTTCCCAGTATCAGTGAATGGCTGTGTAGTGCTTAGCTGCCTGCCAGGCTAAATCACTAGAACAGAACAAAGACATTTTTCACAAATCAAGAATTCATGAAAATCAAGAAGAATTTGACCCCAAAGATTGGATAAAAAGCAGTTAAAGTAGAAATAAAATGCAAACAGTTCTGATACCGTTCTGCCAAAAGAAACTTCTCATTAGACAAGTTCAGGGCAGCAAATACAGAAAATTTTGTACAGCATGTTTGTTGAATGTTGCCTTTCACCCTAGACAGGACTGCAATTTAAGAATAAGAAAGGGGATGTGTATGCAAATATAAATCTAGACTTCCTCACAGCTAAATTCTGAATGATATCATTGTGAAGTTTGTATGCAGATTCAGAAGATTAGAACTACTTTCAATACCTAGAAGCTTTCAGTTTTAGAAACAAATCTCCTTGGCATTAACAACTCATTTTGTGACAGCATGCTCCCCCCTTTGGTCTGGCCATTGTCTTGCTCAAATACTGCCTGCTATGCCTGAAGTCTTGCTCATGAAGATAGAGCCAGTGTCCTGGCTACATGCAAAGCCTTCTTCACACATATAAAGTGACCACAGTATCAGCTCAAACTGGATGCTGGAGAAACTGAGAAAAATATCTTAGAAGCTGAGGACCAATGAAGCATGCACTAAAAACAAACACAAAACAGTATGAGTATTAGTCCATCATCTTACCCCATAAACAGTGAGCGGGCCAAGAGCTCTTTCAGCTCCACTGCATAGCAGTTGGCTGCACAACAGTATCTTCCCTTGAGCAGGGATGCCTCCCAAGGTCAAGCCTGCTGCAGAGATCCCTTACTCCCTGTGACAGTTTTCTTGCCACAACAGATCTTCACTAAGATCCTCAGCTTGCTAAACTTTGTAAGCTTCACTAAGATTATATATTATATTGACTGTGCACATATGATCCTCAAACCTTTAGACTTAAACCATTGACCAAGTCTGGGACTAGGACTCAGCCATACCTAGTCTTCTTACCTCTTTGGTTCAAGGAGTTTAGAAAACAAGGGGGTCCACTCCAAACCTCGTGACTCAATGGGAAGGTCTCCCCAACACATCTGACTTATGCTGTCCTCTATGCAGTAAATAATCAAGTGTACCATGTCATCTTGAACCTTGTTAAGCTGTTGCCTTATTTACAAGTAAGCTTTGTTAAATCACTGTAATATATCAATACATATATTGCTCATATAAGTGAATTATATAATTTCATGCATGGCATCTATAAATAAAGGTGTTTTTTTTGTTGTTGTTTTTGGTTGTTTGGTTGTTTTTTTTTTTGTTTGTTTGTTTGTTTTTCACTGAGTATGGGAAGGACAGGGTGTGCCTTTTAGTCATGGACACCAGTTGCTGCCAATGTTCTGTGTCAGAGACTGTACACTGGAGTAAAATCTCACATACTATTTCAAATATACAATCTATGGTGGGTTCATTGAACTTGATCTTAATTAATAAAATCATAGAATGGTTTAGGTTAGAAGGGACCTTGAAGATTTTCTGTGTCCAATCTGCCTGCCATAGGCAGGGACACCTTCCACAAGTCCAGGTTTCCTAAAGGCCCATCCAACCTGGTGCTGAATGCTTACAGAGATGAGGCAGCCACAATTTCTCTGGGCAACCTGTTCCTGTGTCTCTCCACATTCGTAAATAATTTTTTCCTATTTCTAATCTAATCTACCCTCTTTCAGATTAAAGCCATTACTCCTTTCCATATTACTACATGCCCTTGTAAAAAGTCCTTCATCTTTCTTGTAGCCCCCTTTACAGTGCTGGAAGGCTGAAATGAGGTCTCCCTGGAGCCTGCTCTCCAGGCTGAACAACCTCAACTCTCTCAGCCTGTCTTCATAGGAGAGGTGCTCCAGCCCTCTGATCATTGTTGTGGCACTCCTACGGATTTGCTCCAACAGGTCCATGCCTTCTTATGCTGGAGTCCTCAGAGCTGAATGCAGTACTCCAGGTATGAGTACTCCAGTACCCATGGGAGGGAGACAATTGCCTCCCTGATCTGTCTGGCCATGCTTCCTTTGATACAGCCCAGGGTACAGTTGTCTGTAAGCACACACTGCTGGCTTATGTTGAGTCTCTTATCAACCAACACCCTCAAGTCCTTCTCCTCAGGGCTATTCTCAATCCATTCTCTGACCAGCCTCTATTATGTAGGCATTGCCCTGACCTAGGTGTAAGACTTAACCTTGTTGAACTTCATGAGGTTATCTTCATAAGCACAAAACAGCTCTTAATTCAAATAATATTTTAAGGAAAGTCACAAACAAATTACATGGCCTGAAGGTACAAACAAGAAATCAGGACAAAGTATGGGATAACTGTGAAAAACAGTAATGCAAAAATCTCTACTCATCTTAGGATTTCTCATAGACTGGTGGAGAGGAGAGAGGAGGAAAAGGAGAATAATTACTTTAATGACTTTTGATCATAGTTTCCAAAAGTTAGAGGTAGAAATTCAGAAAATATATTTTCATCTTCCTGCAGGTGTTATGAAAACTTTGCTGTTTGAACTGAGGGATGGTGTCATCTTCAGGTTTCCAAGAATTCATGTTCAAAACTAATGTGGGTTCATAGAAAGCAAAATCAGAAATCTTATTTATATTTCTGATGCTTCACTTTTAGTAGCAATGTTTACACAGATGTTAGGAATATTCTTGTTTGAATATTGTAAATCTGTTGAATAGTGTAAACACCATTTACAGCATTAGACAAATAAATGTACCTCTATATTCATTGTATGCCCTCTGAAAATGTATCAGGGAAAGTACTGGCCTAGGCTTGACACAAGGTTTGCTTTTGGTGGAGATAATAGAGTGTATTTAGGAATAATACTGGGTTTCTGCTCACCATCACTAACAGTGGTCACAGCCACTGTTAAGACTATAAGAAATAAGACTACTGTTTATTTTCCACAACAACTTTATAGGACGCCAGAGATACGTCAGAGTATCTGAGGATACAGAGTAGCCCAGGAAAAGGGCTTAGATGAAGGAATGGAGCATTAAGGGAAGAAGTATTTGTTTTTCAGAGGATGTTTTCTTCCAGGGTCTTGAATTCCTGGTTGTCATAAGTTCTTCAACAGCAAATGAAACCCTAACACAAAAAACTCTTGTGGCTATTAGCTCCTCCATTAAGTACCAATGTCTGGAGTCTACAAAGCATCTCAATGTTCCAACCCTGGTGTTAATTATGTGCATATTAATCTAATAACTACTGTTAGACTTTCATTTTTCTTCTCATTTTCTAGCTTGCATATATACACAAGCAATTTAGGAGAATATTAATGTGGTCTTGAAATTTTTTAAATTTTAGTTATGCCAGAACTGTGTCTGCAGACAATTTATGGTAATACCTAGCAATTTCAAAGATTACCTTTGGCAGTAGGGGAAGAAAAGGTCCTTTGATGATGATGTCTACTTTTTTTTTCCTTCCTTTTCAGAATACAATGCTTTGATATTTCTTGTATTCTTGTTTCTTATTTTGAAATAAATAAAATAAAAAATAAAAATAATAAATAATATTAAATACTATATTAAAAACTACAAACAGTTGAAATCACAAAACCAGATTAGCTTCAGAAAGCTTATTTTTTAACAGATTTGTGGGGTTTGTTCAACATTTCTTAACTGCAGAATTTCCTGTGGAATGCACAGAGATAACCTGAATCTTTTTGACATCTCTATGAAATGTGAACTCATTAAGTGTTGAATCAGAATTTTGTAACAATGGGAATCCTTCTCACTTCTTGCAGAGCCTGGAGGATGTGCTCAGGAACTGCAGAAAGTGGAAAAATGATCTTGCATGTACAGCAGCTCCGTGATGCCCTGATCTAGGTTCTCTTTGTACCTCTGCTTCCTGCAGGTGGTGCCAGGTGACTCTATTAAAACTGGCTTCTCAGAGGCAGTCAGAAATTTTGCATCATTTACTTTCTGTGTGTTTGATGGCAGAGGCTATGGAGGACCAAGTTGCCTACTTGACACCCAAAATTGCACCTAAACGGAATGGGGAACAGTCACTTTAAATGCAATAGCATAGTTGCTGTGATAAAATTAAAAATAATAAAAAATCATGCCAACGTGGCTGAAATTTGTCTGCCAGTTCTAGCTGATGTTTGCAATTGTTACTTCTGAACAGGAATGTGGATTATGATTTCCCTTTAACTTATATGGATATTATTGTAATTTGTGCCTGATTGAAATATTAACAAATTACTGTTATTATGAATTCTGAGAGAATCAACATAGATTTCTTATTCAGAATAAACCTAAGTTGTGTTCCAAAAATGTGACATGAAATCACACCATGAATTACATAGATAAAACCCTAAGAAAATACAGCCTATACTAGACTGTATTGGGTCAAATACTAGGGACCACCTAGTAAAAGAGAATATTTGTCATTTATATAATTAAGGGGACTGAATTAATATTGCTCAGGCAGCAATATTAGATGTATTTTCAATACTGTGAGACTTCAGTGTGTTTTAACTGTAAGGATGTATTCAAGTGCATGATTGCATTTGTATAGTATGTTGAATAGGATGTTTCATTAAAATAGTTTTGGTTCATGCAATGCTTTATTTATATCTCTTAGAAGCTGAATGCAACTGGAATAAATGTTGTGTCTTGTGCACCTTTTCCTCATTTCAATGCTAGTTTTTCTTTTTATGTTCATCATCAAACTATGAGGGTATTTAAGGACTGTTGAAGGAAGTCTCCAATTGAATAATTCTTATTCCACAATCATAATAAACTGGGAGTAATCCATACTTGCAGTCTCCTAAACTGGAATACACTGTGCAAAGTTATTACTTTAAGACATATCTGGCTCAAATACAAGCTTATCTAAAATGCTGGATTTTGATTCCACATTTGTCAAAGCTAATGACATTTGGGAAATTTTTTGAAATGAGACTGTCATTGCAAAGTCAGCAGAGGAGCTGGTTTATTCCAAAAACACATTGATATAAAAGGAAATTGGGATGGACTAAAAGCTCTGATGGGAGGGTGTAAGCAGACATACTGTATATGGTGGCTTTCAGATTCTCTCTTCCTTTATTTTGTTTTCTTTGTAATATGCCCTCAGTATTCTCACCAGAAACATGTCGATAAGATGGCCAGAATTTTCAAAATCAATTAAAGATTCTGAATATGTCAGGTTCTGAGTGTTGAGCAGGAAACCTTGAAGTTGTCTAGCATGCAGAAAGTGCTCAACAACTCTCTTATGAAAACCTGTTTCCTTTGAGCAAAGCCCATAATATTATTGGTCAACTTGGAACATACAGATCAGTCTTTCCTTCCCCAACAAGGAAAATAAATAAATAAATAAATAAATCAGCTGGGTGAAATTGCTATTGCTTCTATAGCTTATCATGAACATCAGTGCTTGATGAGTTTTTGCTGCCTTCAGTTTCTTCTACCAGTGACGCATGAGTGTGATTAAATAAGTTCTGAACTTCTTTGGAATATGGCCATGGTTTAAACTGTTCAGTGTCTACTGAGTCAGATCAGGCGACGTGCTACCTCCAGCTCAGCCCCCTTTCTCGACCCAATGTTCCCTCCTGGACTCTGTGGTTTCCTTTCTGCAGAGAGCACCTCTTCATATTGCATTGCTTAGTTGCTTCTGAATTTGTATGCAATATGATGCGAGGTAGCAGATTCCCTGGCCCTCACTTCTCTTGTGGGTAATGTAATTTTATAACCTTAAAAGGTAAATGATAGATTTCTGGTGCTCCAAAAATAAGTATGTGGAATATTTACAGAGCAAGATCTGGACATGATCTTTGCTTGAGTTTATTATTCTGCCTGTTGCTTCCCCATGCTTCCCATACCTCTAGACAGACTCAATTTAATATCCGTCCCAGATATACTGCCATCTCGAAGCTTCTGGCTATCACTGTTATTTGTCACACTAATGTACTATACATGATTTTTTTTTTTTCTGGATTTTTTTTTGGTGAAGAAATAATAAATTATTGGCATAGGTAGTTCAGAAGACAGACCAGATTTCTTACCCAGTGAGATATTATTGTGTTCCCGAGGCATCTGAAGGGAGTCAAACCTAGTCCACACATATGTTCAATTTCACATGATGTGTTGAGGCCAAAATTTGGGGCCAGCTGCTCCTAAGTCTTTGGCATGTGCTTTTCTTTAACTCCATTGAACATTGCCTGTGTGTATGTGATTTCACTGCTGTGGCCTCAGCTTCAGAGCTATATATATGGTTCTTAACCTCTCGGTAACTTCTTTAAAAAAGAAAAATAAAAATAAAAAATAAAAATAAAAATGTTGTTTAGCGTTAAGTCTAGAAAAGCAGTTTGCTGACTTCTGGCTTATTAAAATGTGGTAGTACCAGAAAATATAATGTGACAACAACTGCCTGACTTTTGCGCTTATATGGGATAGACTTTAAAGCTGTTTAAAAACTTAGACAATATAGGAAATGAAGCCTCCAAATGCATGTATTCTCATTGCATGTAAACTGGTACTTTTTTGTCACACATAAGGACAGACATTAAAAACAACTATATAAAGTATTTATGAGGTTTTGATTTACCACAATTATTTTCTCTGGCTTTTAGAGTCTCTGAGTAGTATCTTAATGCTAGATCATATTTTCTGACAACAGAACACCAGATACACTGTAATGATTTGGCATTCAGCCTTTTGGAATGAAGGCCAAAACTGGCTAAATAAATCATTTCCAATAGCAAGGAGCAATGATTGCATTGTAAACTCTGGATAAATCTGTGATATTACAGAAAGCAACTGTTTTGCAATAAATTGACTTGAAAAAAAAAAATCTGTGGAAAAAAATTTCCCGCACTGGAAAGATGCCAGTGTGGCATTAGGCTACCAAAGTTTTCTATACCGTAACAATTGAACATTTAATAATGTGACAGAAAGTATTTTTTTCTTGATTATTATGCTTAAGGTTGGGTGAGAATCCCAGAAGAGAGCAGTATTTAATAAAAATATTAACTTTATTAATAACATACAAAACACATCACGATTCCTGGTAGGCATCACATGGTTAAGAAAAGGCAGGTGGTCTGTGAAATAGCTTGGGCTCCTGCAATGCAGGGTTTCTATCATGAGAGACAAAGCTAAAAGCTGCTTTGTATTCAGCAGGAGACAGTGGAGTGAAATATTCACTAATGGGCATTTATTGCTTGTGAGACTGCACTTCTGAGAGGCAATGTAAGAGATCAGGGCAGTAGTGCTAAATACCCTGCAAGCATGTCATGTTGGACAGGAGAAACAATGGGGCCCCATGGTGCTCCTCAGGTCAGGGCTGGGAGCAGAGGGACAGGTGCCCTCTGTGACCCTCTTCTGTATCGCTTCTTGAGAAATTTCCCTGGGTTTTGCTTTAAAAAAGGCCAGAACCAGCTGAACAAATGTATAGCTATTTGGTGTAGCATGTCCATGAAGTTCAGGTTAATAGTTCAGTTGCAGTGCAAAGTCTAAACCTATGTTCTCCTGATAGTATAGCTTCTACCTCAAAAGAAATACTACTAACGATTGTTTTTTAATGTAATTGCATGACATTTAAAAAACCTTCTAGGTAAATATTATCAGTCAAAATGGAAGGACAAATCAGGATGTAGAAGGCCATATTGGAGTGGAAAAAACCTTTCAACTGCTTGTAAAGCAAGGACAAGTTTTAACTCCTCGTGATTTATTACACCTCTGTTCATTATAGTTTGGAGTTTAGTAGCCACAATTAAAATCAGAAGGAAATAACTCCTTGCCTTGTGCCCTTTTATTGCCCCTATCCCCTACAGCCAATGCTGTTGAGAGTTGCAGCACCACAGGGCCAGCTTGGCATGCAGTCAGCAGAGGGCAGAGTGCGAAGCCCACTTGGCCTGGGCCCGTGCCCAGGCCCTGGCCTACCAGGCTCACCTTGTGGCAAGGGGCATGTCACCAACCCCAGGAACAGGCGGTGGCAGGGAATCTCTCGGGGAAGGGCCACAGCCTGTAAAGCCATTCAGTAGATTATCCAGAACAAAAATCTTACTGTCTTAATTGCTGAAGGATGACTAATGGTTGCCTTAGACTGTGAAACATCTGAAACGCCACTGGGGAGTGTATCAGGACAGGACTGGTGCTGTGGCACTCCAGAGACTTTGTGGAAAAAATTACAGTTACAGTTTTAACTTGGCTGCTTCCTGAGTTATCCCCTTAGGTTTCAAACCTAGCAACCCATCTGAAATGTAGCGATGTCCCAGCATGATACACTTAGCACATCTGATTGTTTAATTACTATCCTCCCTTCCACACATGTAGGATCACAGTTTCACCTGCTCATGTGGCACCCACATGTGCTGTCCTGAACATCAGTGTGTGAGGAGCTTGGGATCACTGCCAGTCTGTTATCTTCTTCTCCTGCATTCGTTCGTGCTCTTTATGCAAACTGTGGCTTCTGCATGCTGCTCTGCATACCTAAATAGAAATGCAGTAACAAAATAATCATGCAATTTGTGTAATACTTAGCTGAATCTTTGTTAATTGTGTTGAAAGTGAAAAGCATCTTCTAAATAAAAACAAGATAGCAAACTTCCTTGTGCAATAGTTGAATGATTACATGAAAAGTAAATATAGTTTTTGAAATCTGTTTTTAAAGCTTCCCATCAAGTAAAGGCAGATGGACTTTAATTAAATGCTATCATGATGGCTGTTGAATGAATGTATATCAAGTATTGCTCAATAAAAAAATAGTATAGGTATTTTCTCAGAACTACATTAAAAATACATTTTCTTTCTGAAAAATACCCCAGAAATAGTGAGTGCAGGTGAAAGAAGAAAGGGAAAATTCCTAGTGGGAAACACAGACAGACTTCCAGGAATCAGGCACATGCAATATGTATTAATTAAAATAATTTGTTCTTGGTCAAAACCTACATACAATGAGCAATACAGAGAGAGGAATTGGGGTTACACTTTTGGTTCCTGTAAAGGTTCATTTCCATTGTTCAGGGACATTATGAAGTGTTTTTGTAGCAGGTTTCCTCCTCCAGCCTTGTTCTCTGGCAGGCTGGCAGCATGGATAGCAGCATTGCTTGCATTCTGGTATCAAGGTCGGATTTGGCCTTTGTTTTTTATGCTGTGGTTTCATGTTATAATTCAGAGATTCAAGGTAAGGGGGACAGAGAATAGTTTAGCCTCTTTCCTAGTAGATGACAACATAATTTGCTATGAGTACTCAAGACTACACCTGAGCAGAGGTAGAGTGATTTAGTAAAGTGTGAGCTGTCTTGGGAGTTTGCATCCTTCCCTGTCTGTGCTGTTGCTCTCTTGCTGAATGATCTTTTCAGCCTAATGTCTCAGTTCCTTCAACTGTAAAATGGTCACATTAATAAAGCAATAAGCAAAGTGCTTTGCTTTCTCAAGAGAAAATCTGATGTATAATAACTGGACACCATTTATTTTTTTCTGGAATATTTTAGAAGAGAGTTCTGGTTTCTTGTGGTCCCAATGTCTCCTCTGTCATCCTTGAAATACTGTGTTTGTGTGTTTTTTATAATTTCTGCTTGGCTGTTTCAGTCGCTAAAGGATAAATGAATACCCATGGTACTTTCAGGCCAATTTTGAATACTTCTCTCAACGTAGTTAAACATGTATGTGCAGTGACATCCCTGTCATGGCAGAGGAAGCTGTTTATATTAACATTTCAATATATTCATGTTGAATATATTAACATATTCAACATTTCCAAGTGATGGCGTGGCAAGAGCATTGCAAACATCCAACCAATATCTAACTGTGCTGACTAGTTATTTCTCATCTGATTATAAGCAGTGAATTGGTTAACAGTATTGGTACTTAAATGTGCATGTTTATGCTTCAAGGCTGACACTCCGGTAAGATGAATGGGGGAAGTTAACTTTGCTTGATGCTATTGTTTTAGCTGGTAAGGATGAGGTCTCAACAAGATGAAAGTATGTTGGTTTACATTGTCAAGGCTATCTTCACAACCAGAAGCTAGAAACTTCCTTTATTATGAGAAAACAAACACATAAATTCTGGGAAAAAGAATAAACCCCTCCATTAATCTGCATGAAAGCCTTAAATCATTCAGATTCATAGATTTGATACTTATGGTAATATTTTTTTTTCTTCTACATTTGGACTAAGTGTCATTATCAGGCAGCATTATTCCTTGCATCCATTGATAGGCTAAGTTAATAGAATGTTACCTTGTTCTATTGAAATCTGTTCAGAAAAAGAAATGAGGTTCTTGGCTCTCTTTGTCTTGTTGAGTAATATAGGATATCTCATTTGATCTAATTTTACATCAGCTTCCCAATTGAGAAGCAGGAGTGAATGAGTTATGCATGCTAAACATGTTGAGAAATGCAGATGAAAAATTATTATGTAATCCCAAAGCACCAAATTATATGACCTTTATTCATATTGAAATAATGAGAAGTATTTACAGAATAACTTACTGTTAACTTTTGCTTTATAGTTCCATTTTCATAGGATTAAAGGAACCTAAAAATGAATGAAATTGTAGGATAGTGAATGATGCTGTGTGTTTGAAGATATCCACACTCCAACTTAATCATTGAATATATCTCAGTATATCAGTACCTCATCTGTAGTATTACTGCTGGGATTTTCAGAAAAATAGCATGTAATGTCAGCTCTGTACTTAAACTGTAACCAACAAACCCTGGGGAGCTATCAAGTTATCAGTCTTTAGTACTGAAAACATAACACCGGTTTAAGTATAGCTACTCAAAATGGGTCAAGTTACAGCTGGGTTATGTTTTAGTGAACTAAAATTAATAGGGTATTTTCAGCCAAACAGGCAAGTTCGTAGATGTAGATATTTTTAACCAAGTTCCTGATTATATAAGCTCATTTTAACACTGTGAAAATTGGTTAGGTGTACACACATGCAAAAACACCTGTGAACTCTGAAGTTCCCAATTTTTTATTGCATGGAACCTCAAGCCAGGACTGAAATGCCAGCATTTCAGCATTCAAATTCTGGATCAAATGTTAAGGTTTAAGATGATTTGGAGTTTGAACCTTGTGTACTTTAGATGTAGATGTTACATACCCTCATCTAAGGCAAAATTGGTCCTGTCAAAACTGAAATGATTGTGTATCAGATATGTTCTCAATTTCTAAAGGAAAGAGAGAGAGAGAGAGAGAGAGATCTTGACATAAGAGCTAAATCTGAGTAAGTTACTTCTGAAGCTATGGGACCATAAGCATCTTTGGTGGCCTAGGTAAAACAGTTATGCTCTTCTCATGTACACTTTAATGAAATGTGCAAAGATAAATTTGCATGTCAGATCTGCTAATATAAATTGAGAATTTGAAGATTAATGTCAGACAGTATTTCACATTCACATTCAACATTTTTCTGTGATTCTGTGAAGATTATATCTCTATTTTCTCACCTGTTCCACTGGTGAATCTCTAAGAGACAGTGTGGTTTTGGCCCCAGGTGATTAGGTCTTTTTTTTCTCTCTCTCTTTTTTTTTTTTTTTTCTTTTATATATTTTTTTTTTTTCTCTCTCTCTCTCTCTTTTTTTTTTTTTTTTTGAAGCACATAAATTATTTCTGGACCATTAATTGGAAAAAAGAGAAACTAATGCCAGTTTACTGTTGATTTTGGAAAGAATAATGGTCTTCAGCCTATTAATTAAGTTTGTCACATGTCTAGCTATATAAACTTTTAACACAACTCAGTCAAATTTAAGATCCAGACAGTAAGGTCTAAACTTGCTTTTTGTGACACTCTCTGAAAAGTCAAAGAATACACAGATTTATAAGTGAATTACAGTGTTACTAATACAATCCTTAAAAAGTCAGTAGTATATATTAATACAGTTTTTCATAATGTTTTTAACTCTTTGTACATAAGGAAAAGAAATAAATATATATATATATTTCTTGTACTATTGGCTTTATACATGTGCATGAAATATTAATTTTGAAATTAAGGAGGTTAGAACTTCAAAGGTTGAATAGAAACATTTCTATGTTCCCCTTTCCAAATTGTACTTTCCAAAATGCAAGTAATGAAACGACCACTAGAGCCAGTTTTAGGCTGTTTCTGCCTTGTGATGGATACAGATCAGTTTGGTAATTATTATTTTTATTATTTTTAATCAGAGATACTTAAATACTTTCCTCAGTATATTTTCCTGGTAATCTCATAATTTTGGGCATAAATTTCTTTCCACATCAGAAAACAGCTATTTCCATTTAGCTGATGGGAAAATGAGGCACAAAGGCACATGATCTTTTCCATATCGTGGTGGATGAAGATCAGTCAGAGCAAGTTAAATGATTTTTCACTGAGGATTAACTTCTCAGTTGCTATCTATCTATCTTTATACCAGTTCAAGATGATGAATTAAACTGCTAAATGCTTAGAAAACAAAATATTACTAATATAATTTGGTGAGTAAAACCAAACCAAACAAATTAAAAGACAAATGCAGGTTATATGCATAGTTATCCTTATTTTGATGTGTGTTTTGGGAAAAGGAAGAGGGAAAATGTTTTTTTTTTTTCCCATCAGAAAAACCTATGTAGTTTGCCAATATCTGCCTTGGCAACACTTTACTTGCAATGTATATATTGGAACTTTTATGAAAATGGTCTCCCAGGATTGAGAAAAACTGTGAGCAAAATTATGTGGCAGGAAATATTTAAACAGGAAAATATGAAATACAATTCAGATTTGATAAATTCAGTGTCAAAAGACACTCTACTTTGCAGTACTTAAAAGATATCTCCAGCCTAAAAATATGCTATTGATTGAGAAGAAAAATGAAGGCAATGGTAGAAAATCGCAAATGTAAAAGCAAGAGTAATAGCAGTGAGTTTAAAATGGACTCTAGGGAAATATGAACAATGGATACAGGAAGCTGAAAGTATCTTTGAAAAACTCTGTAGAGGATTGAGGAAAATAAGAAACAATACATTAAGTATATAAGGAAAAAGTGATATCCCAGTAATGGTGCAAATCCAGCATTCAGCAAGGATAGTAAAAACATGGATCATGATGTGCAAAAGACATTTGTACTCATACACATCTTTTTTTCTAGAATAAGACAAGAAGATCTATTTCTATCTTGAAGCCAGTGGTAAGTATTTTCCCTCTTATCAGTAGCTAGAAGCAATACTGAACAAATATTATTGTCTTTTGTTTATATTGGAATGATCAGGTAATAGCATTGATGCAACCTAAGGTAGTTTGTTTCATTGTACTTATTATTATTATTTTTTAATAAATTTACAGAATGCTGGAAAAATGGCAAAAGACTTGATTAATGCTGATATTTGCAATTAAAATTGTATTCAAAAAGTTAAAAAGTTAAAAGACTGACTAAAATGTAGGAACTAAAGAAATAAGTATAGGTGTGGAATAGTCAAGCAAGGAAATATTTCTAGTATAGTCCTGTAAGAATTTATTATTTGTCCAATACTATGCAGTATCTTCAGCAAAGTCTGGAAAAGTGAAAATGTTAATAGCAAAACTTATGGGTGATGTAATCATTTGACAAAAAATTAATGGTGACAAAAGGGGAATGAGCTAATCTGGAGTGCTCATTAGGTGTGCTCATGGAGTGCTCATTAAATATCATTAACACAAGATATATTTGCATATGGTTAAACCTGAGGCCAAAAGACAAAGAATTTATGTAATACTGAATCCTTTAGAGCAGGTACTCTAGAAAAGACTTAATAATTTGAAACTGAGCTACCAGAATGATACTATGATTAAAATGTCAGATGCAGTATTTTCATGTCTGAGCAAGGGAATACAGATGGAAAAGGTGATATTCCTTCTGTGTATGTAGAGAGAGCATTCCTGGAATACACTGTCCAGTTCTGACAGTTATACTTTGAGAAGGACATTGACAAACTGGAATGGGCTCAGAAGAAAGCTGCAAGAAAAAAAATGAGGCCTGGGAAATGTGCCTTATATAAGCCACCTAAGAAATTCAATGCATTTACTCAAGGTTGGAAAAAAACTTTATAGGCTTTATCACCATCTGTAAGAACTTTCATGGAAAGATGTTCTTGACCAGTTTCCTTTAGTTTAATAAAATATTTAAAATTAATTGCTAATTATCAATTATTCTTGTTACTTGATCACTAGCTAATTAATAATAAAGATGGAACTACCAGAAATTTAAGTTTGACAATTCTGAGCTTGAAACAGCTTGAAATATCAAGTGATAGTAATTAATTTTTTGAATAAATTCTGATATACCAATGTGCTGGATTTTACATCTGCTGCAATTCTTAAACTGAGCTGTGACATATTTGTCAGAAAGACAGCCAGTCTAGAACAGATATTATGGCTGATGCAGAAATCATCAGGTCCTGTTCCCTAATTTATACAGCAGGATGAAAAGATACCTTTGGGCTATAATATCACCAAGGAAAAAGTAACCAAGGTACACTGGAGTAAAAAAGACAGCAAATATGTACTCCAAATGCCACTATCACGATAAAAATACAGTGGAAAGGAAAATGATGTTAAATGACTGAAGAAAGGAGGACTGTTTTTAATGCATAGCCTACAAAATATCATGTTTCTGCTACTGAGTCTGCCTCTGACTTCCTTATTTTGTCCAATTCAAGTCATTTTTACTCAGTATAGTTGTGTCTAGTTTGCTTTGAAACTTTGACTGGTGAGTCTGAATTAAGTTTAAAGCATGAAAATCAAACACAGTGATGACTGCAAAAAATACTGCATTTGATGTACAGTGGTTGTATGTGCCAAGGAGGTGCAGAGTTTTTCTTTAGCTATTCTAAAAAGAGCTGGAGTGCAGATGGGTCTGACTGAAAAAAGTTTACAAATATATCACATGTGTGTTTATGATCTTCTGTCCTTCTTAAATCAGGCCCTCCTTTGGCACTTCATTCTACTTCATTGTTCAATGGGAGTTTGCGAGTATTAGCAGCTACAATATTTTGTAATGGCAAAAGATGCTAAAAGCATTGAGAGTTTGGGGCTTGTTTGTTTGTTTGTTTTTCCTAAGTCAAAGCATTAAGGTCTGTGATGAAAAAACTGCCATGGCACATGCACTCATTTACAAAACGTAAGTCCTCTACTGCTATATAGCAGTCCTTGGGAAGGCCCACAGATTCAAATGTGAATTATGTTTTGTATAGATATGAGCTAAAATGCAATTCCATTGGCTCACAACCACATATAATGTTATCTAATGCACTTTTTTTTTTTTTTTTTTTTTTTTTACTGTAACAGGCAGATGTCTTTTTAGTCATAAAATATATATATATATAAAAATATGGCACTGTTTTCTTTTGGTGATTTTGCCCTAGTTTATATTCCAAACCCTCTTATTAAAACACCTTCTAGGACTGGTTACCAAAATGACTTCTTAAAAGTCTTACTTTTTATGACTTTTATGACATTTTATGACTTCAGAAAAAAAGGATAGTGTTAAAATCAAATGTTTCTTCAAGTAGGCAGCCACTTCAACATTCTTTTCCAAAAAGCTTTTATCATTTACATCACTTGGTCTTTTCTCTGCTTCCTCATAGCTTCTTCTGCCAATATTTGGCATTTGTTAAGCTTTCTCCTCTATTTAGAATACTTCTTGAGCTTGGAAACTTTCCAGGAAAAAAACAAAAAACAAAAAAAAAAAAACTTAAGTGCCTTCTGCAAGATTTGACAAACTATTTTATTAACAATGAAAATTCAGTTCTAAATGTGATTTTTTTTTTCTTCTGATTTTACATCGTAGCACATTATTTTATGTCCACAGTTTTACAAGCACAGTTTTTGACCATTTCTGAACAGATTTGGCCTCATACAGAAAGTCTTTAAGTATTTAGTCTGTATCAGTTAGAAAACACTCTGAGGGTGGGAACATCTGGAAATAAACTGCATGACCCACTTTAGCATACTTTGCACCATGAAAGCTTGTATATTATTTCAGTGGCCCCTGGAGCTGCTGTTTTGGACAGTTTTGCTCAGTCTGGACCTTGAAATGACTCATCTCTATCCCCTGCTCCCCCAGAATAAATTCATAACATTCAAGACATGTGAGGGAGGATTGTCAGCACATTAATGTGTAGGTCATTTTTGATTAAAGAATACTTTGCCCAGTATGGTCTGTATTCTTCCATTTTAGGCCACTGCCTCACAACATAGCCATGAAGAAATTGCTTCCCTGTCTCACCAGGAGAGTCATGATGGCAAGTACCTTGCTCTTTACTTACTGCTGTGTGCTGTGTTAAAGGCATCTGTATTGAATCATTCATTTGTGTAGCAGCTTGTGCAAAGCTTAGTGAATGAAGCAGTGAGCTAATGAATGAACATTCCTACTTAAAACAGACATATATATCTTTCAAGTTGTATTCCTTCATCGTGATGGCATACCTCAGCCCATTGGCTCAGTCCAAAGTAAATCCATAACATGTCATAGCTGGATAGACCTCTGATGAGATTCTTTTCAACAAGTTAGCATACTGTTAAGTCATTATTTTCAAGGTCTCTAACACAGAAGTCCCTTGTTGAACAACTTTGCTTTATTTGGCCCACTGTGTGAAGGCACGTTTGAGTGAGATTTTTAATTCCCAATTCATGAATATTATTCCAACACAAATGTAAATCTCTGCAAGCATTGGGCTACTACTCTGTATTCTAACAACATATGGAAGATAATACTGTGCCCATTCTTAATTACTTAATTAAAAAAATTGTTGGAACAACTTTATATAGCTATATAGTATCTTTTATTTTTATTTTTATTTTTATTTTTATTTTTATTTTTATTTTTATTTTTATTTTTATTTTTATTTTTATTTTTATTTTTATTATTTTTATTTTTATTTTTTTCCTGATAGACTTGTGTGGTTAGAATAAGTCATAGGCAGGGAATTTTACTGACTTGTCAATGATGGTGAGTCTTAAAGCAATAACTTTAGTAACAAAACACTATATTCATTCCCAGTTGGACAGAGTCTTGAGGAGGACAGAGACTGCTTGAATGGAGCAGTGGTGCAAGCTGCTGGCAAGGCTTGTCCAGGGATCTTCTGGCTCCACACTGGGGAGGAAACCAAGAGGAGAGTGTTGATTGGCTCCCTGAGCCTTCTGGTTGAATCTAACCTATCATATTTTTTAAACACCCGAGTGACTCCTGGTTAGGAGAGGTAATTGCTTCTAACATTTTTTCCTATTGCTTTCTGACCATCTCAGTTCTTTCTTAAGGGGTTGCCCTTAGTAACACCGATGTGAACTGTACATAGGCTTAAAGAAAATTAACAGTGACTCAGAAAATGAGAATTATCTGGAAATAAAATGCATTCCTCTGGAATACAATATCATGGAGACTTGATTATTTCTTCTCGTGGAAGGGGCCAAGGTGTTTTATGATACCATACAGTTGTAGCTGAGATTGGCCTGTAGCCCAATCAACTAGTCATTCCTTTCTGGTGTATTTCTGTATTGGACTCATGCTGAAATGCTCACAAGAGATTTAGGTAACTCTCTACAAATGCTTTTGCAGGTAGTGAGTGTTAATATAATTTAAAAAATCTGTTGTTTTCCCACCCTTCTCCTACTCTTCACCTCTCTTTGTGAGAAAGGTAAATCATTCAGAGGTTGCTTTCAGCAAATACCATTTTGTTGAATTTACAGGAAGGGCTGCAGTTCCTCTGTGCACATGATGCTTTCTAACACATCACAGGCATCTTAAATGAAAAACATAAAAAATGCACACAAAAAAATACAATTCTTTTTCCTCCCAAAATATCCACACAGGAAAATGTTATGAAACTAAGTATGCTAACTACAACTTCACTCATAGTTTGTGTACAAAATTAAGCCAACTTTATTATGAATATTCTTTCTTCTACTATCACAAGATGAAAACAAAACAAAACAAAACAAAAACATATTTACTCTTCAGCTGCCTACAGAGATGTCACTGATGTTCAGGATGATAAATTGCTTCCTTTAGATGTGCCATTCTCCTTTCCAAGGATCCATCCTCATTTTTTTGCCTTTAAAACCTAAAAGTCATAGCAAAGACTTCTCACTTCATTCATCACTTCCACTTCCTCCATTTTGTGAGCATTTATGTAGCATAAAATGCAGTGCTGATGGCACTCTGCTCTTTGCCCATGTCTGAGTTTGGGATCAACTATGCTGATCTATCAATTAGAATTGCTATTAAAAAAAATAAAAATAAAATTCTTTCTCTACTGTTCTTATAATTAGCTATTTGGAAATGAATTTTTCCCTCTCTTCCATATATAAAATTGCCTTGGAGGCGTTGTAACATTTCTGGATTATTAGCAAACAGATGTAAAATGAGAGTGGAAAAATGAGAAGTCTGATGGACTCTGAGGGTATAAACTGAGATGTAAAATGAGGGTGGAAAGGCCTTGCAGAGAGATCTGGACAGACTGGAGAGCTGGGTGATCACCAACCACATGAAGTTTAACAAAGGCAAGTGCTGGGTCCTGCACCTGGGATGGGGCAACCCTGGTGCTACATATAGACTGGGTGATGAGATGCTAGAGAGCAGTCCCGCAGAGAGGGATCTGGGGGTTGTGGTTGACAGCAAGTTGAATATGAGCCAGCAGTGTGCCCTGGCAGCCAGGAGGGCCAGCCGTATCCTGGGATGCATCAAGCACAGCATCGCTAGTTGGTCGAGGGAGGTGATTGTCCCACTCTACTCTGCGCTGGTCTGGCCTCACCTTACAGTACTGTGTGCAGTTCTGGGCACCACAGTACAAGGACATTAAACTGTTGGAGAGTGTCCAGAAGAGGGTGATGAAGATGGTGAAGGGCCTAGAGGGGAAGATGTATGAGGAGTGGCTGAGGGCACTGGGCCTGTTCAGCCTGGAGAAGAGGAGGCTGAGGGGGGACCTCATTGCGGTCTACAACTTCCTCGCAAGGGGGAGTGGAGAGGCAGGTGACCTATTCTCTGTAAACACCAGTGATAGGACCCACGGAAATGGTGTTAAGCTGAGGCAGGGAAAGTTTAGGCTGGACATCAGGAAGAGGTTCTTCACCGAGAGGGTGGTTGCACACTGGAACAGGCTCCCCAGGGATGTAGTCACTGCACCAAGCCTGTCTAAATTTAAAAAACGATTGGACTGTGCACTTAGTCACATGGTCTAAACTTTTGGGTAGATGTGTGCAGTGCCAGGAGTTGGATTTGATGATCCTTATGGGTCCCTTCCAACTCGGGATATTCTATGATTCCATGATTCTATGATTCTAAGTCTAAATCAACAACTTCCTATAATCTGGAATTAAAATGGGTGGGATATTCATAATTATTTACAAACCTGAACAATTAGGCATTGGGGATCATGTTACAGCCAAGATAAAGTGGATAGCTGTGAAGATAGCCCAAGCCCAGCTTGACCAGTTCCCAGATAGAGCAATAAAGATTGTGAATGAGGTGCCTCCAGCAGAGCAGTTCTGTGCACACACTGTGCTCTGCAGCTCACTGCATTGCAACGAGGCTCATGGCATTGGGATGCACCACCAGCCCTGCTCTATTATTTACTCTGTACATTGTAAGGGTACACAGAAGATGAGCCTTTAGAGGCCTTCAGTCTTATAACACTGTCATCTCCACTTCAGTGTCAGCTATACTGGATGTGAGCTAGACTCAGTAAACAATTTTTTGCTGTGGCTAAAAAAACTCTCCATAACAGAAGTATGGCTCTGATTTTTGTTCTCATTTTGTTCTGAGTTGCTCTGAGGATTCAGCATTACAGCTTCTGGATTTGAAGTGGCCACACAAGTAATATATCAGTGTTCACCTGTGATATGCCTAAGCTAATCACTCCTCTGGATCCAAATGTGCCTAACCTGGTCTGCATCCATGATAAAGACAATAATAGCCAGCAGATAACACTGTACTTTTATGACAGTGAATGGACACTTCGGACACATATGAGAAGTCAACTCAGGAACCTTCCACTCATAATCTTATACAGAGAAGAGGAAAATCAAATAATAGAGAATATCAAATAGAAAGTAATAGAATTAACTCTACTACTCTCTCTCTCTCTCTCTCTCTCTAGCTCTCAACCTTGGTGTTACATCCTCAGTTAAGTTTCCTGCACATTTTGTGTTCTGTACCAAGTGCAGCAGAGTCAGCCAGGGAGTGTAAGAAAACTCCTGATGCACTGCCCTAGGAGCAAAGGTACTGGCTCCTGTCAGACATTCTCCAGGCCAGTAACATATCACTGAAAACGGACAATAGCAGACAGATGTTAATGGAAGAGTGAAGGAAAACAAACAAATGAAAAAGCAAGTACATATTTGGTATTTTCCCAAGCACTCAGTCTCCAACAGTTTGTGGCTCAGGAACTTTTTCATCCAAAATGTTATCTCAGGTCTCACTCGTTGATTGTGTGAGTTTAGCTGGTGACTTTTTGAATCCCTGCAAACTTTCCACAACTTCTGTTCCATTTATATTAAAAACTACTTCACTCTAATCAGTTCGGAGCTGCTACTTACTGAATTCATTTAATTCCCACTAGTTCCTAAGTTAGAGGAACTTTGTTTAGGGACCCCCCTAAGTAATTTCAATTTACTTCTCTGCCACTTTTTCTGGTTGTTATAGCTTTCATTCATTTTCCTGCTATAGAATCAGTTTATTGACCTGTGCTTCCACAGGTATCTTAATCTTAGATATCTTATATCATATTTGCTACCTTCTTGTCCTCCAGTACAAAGGCATTTTTAAGAGGATACACTGCACAGGGCTAATACACATTAAACTCCTGCTTATATGATAAAAAGGGAACCAAACATACTTCTTCCTAGGCATGAATGTCAGCCCTGATTCTAAGTAAAAATAAAAGTATGGATCTTCCTTCAGTTTTGTGAATCATATGCCTTGTTTCATCTTTTATTTTTTTTTCTTTTCTTTTTTTTTTTTTTTCACAGATGCATGGCAATAATCTATTCTTCCACCAATGGAATGCTGTGTATATTGTGTCATTTTGGGCAAGAGAAAATAAAAATATGTAAATATGTTTTGGATTGACTAGAATTCATCATATTTTTCAGGTTTCTTTTTTTTTCTTTCTTTTTTTTTCTTTTTTCTTTTTCTTTCTTTTTTTTTTTTTTTTTTCTCCTAATTTAATTTGAAAAAATAAACCCCCTGTTATTTGCAAATTGTAACTATTTTTCAGGAAACAAATTATATCATTTAATTCTACTCTATGTATATACTGAGTTTTTACTTTTTTTTTTTTGTTGTTTAAACTAAATATGATATCTCAGTTCATCTATCTCTAAGATCAAAAATGCATAGTTCTGCACTGCTTAGGAAATCTCTCAAAAAAGCCCAGGTGTCCGAGGAACAGTTTGAAAAGCAGAGAGGCAGAAAAAACACAGGGAAAGGAACAATGTCAAAAAAGTGTGAAGACAAAAGGTCTGGAGGCAAGGTTCATGCTCAGTGTCATAGAGGGAATAGAAACTCCACTGGTGTCAGCTTTCTCTCTGTAATGCCTCTCTGTCTCAATTCATGCTAAATAGATTGGCACATACTGCTGACAGACTATTATTTTACAATCCATGTGCTTTCTTACATACTTAGATAATTGTTCAGTTCAACCCCTTAGCTTGGTTATTGACAGGACATAATGACAATCCACATATTTATAGATTTGTTTTCTGGAAGTATAACAGTGAGAGAGTCTTTTCTGGAGACTTTGGGGACAGCAGTATTGTCACAGTGGAGTGGGGAGAGCTGGCCTCTTCATGGGCTTCTCCTGCTACCAAGAGCTCTTTGGGATTTAGTAAGCATGGGCAAGGGAACAGCTCGATCTTCTATAAAGTAAGTATTTGCAATATGAGTCAGATGAGCTGTGTTTGGAAATGCCTGCTTCTTCCAACTGCAAGTTTGCTTATTGTCATCTATGCCACAAATGGCTTAAATTACATGAGGTGAATCTCAGTTCAGGATGCCTAATCTTTTCACCACTTACCCTGTTTTTAACCTCTGTATTATTTAACTAGTGCAAGAGTATGCAAGAGTATCTACTTTTACTTCTGAGAACAGAAGTACTTCAAAAAAATAAATAAATCCCAAATGGGCTTTATTTACAGTTTGTCTACTTTCTGTAGTAATGCTTTGGCTGATTTTTAGACAGATAAAGTTAGCAAACTTTGTATCTATCCCCCATAACAGCAGTTATCATGAGAAGAGGACAGCAAAAGCTATCCAACTTGTCATTTGCAACATCTGACTTCCCAACACCACTTCATACGTCGATCCCAGAAGCATATAAGGAATATCTGTGTATGAGGACAAGAGTAGATGCAGGGGCTTGATTGAGTTGGGAATCATTTATTTTGTTATATGAAAGAGATGCTACTAATAGCTTGCTTATGCATAAATATGCCATCAGAAAGGGCAGTTTGCCATCTCTAGGGCTTGCTTAGTACAATATCATGCTGTCCTACACTACCTTTTTCTCTAAGTAAACTCCTTGTACTTCTACACAACTACTGCAAAACTAATGGTAGTTGCCCACATAAGTCTAGGGGGCAAGAACAGAGTTCTCACAGGACTGAGAACTGGACTAACTAGGGTGGTAGAACCTGGAATAGATCTGATCTGTATAGATCAGCATAAATTTCCTTGTTTTTTTAAACAGATTTATTTTAAACAAATAAAAATCCTGTTGTACAATACATTGCTGCAGTTTCAGTAGCTTGTTTCATTTTAACTAATCAATGAGGAATATACTGAAATAAATTCAGTTTTAGCAAAACTCAAAATCTATCCAAGAAACCATTTTTTGTTTGTTTTTAAATCAATTAATTAGATATACATTTATACTTGGTGCAGATGAGCCATACCTTCTCAGTTTAGTAAAAAGATGGTAAGTTTCAGCTATTAAGGCTGTGACAATAATCTTGAAAATATGATTTACGAACAAAGTTTTACTAATGTATCTATACCCATCTGGTGAAAAATGCTGAAAACTTTTCCAGCTGAGGTGTTATGGATACCTTCATTCCATGGCTTCTTTTTTGTCCACACTTTTTTTCCAAGATGCAATATAATTCCACATTTTAGCCAAAGACTGCAGTCTTTTGCTATATAGACTGTCAGTTAATTCTTTGTCTTCCTGCCGTTCTGCAGTGTGTGCCAACAGTACCTCTTGCTCTTTTGCTCTCCAGCATTTTTTTTTTTTTTTTTGGAGAGCAGTTTAATTGCATTTGAATTCCCTGGACTGTTCTGTGGAGCCAGGTAGCTGATGATTAGGAAGCCAATCTTCAGACTCCAAGATTTCAGCTGGAAGCTGCTGGAACAGGTTAAACAAATAGGATCTGTTGAAAAATAGAGCAGCAGCAGAGGCAGATAAAGATGAGCTGTAAAAGATTGCCTTCATATCATCTGGAAATCACTGTTGATCTGGGTGGAAACAGAATCTATACAACGTTCAACTGGCTTTTCAGCTGAAAGCTCAAAAGGATTTTATCACCGGTTGGAGTCCTTTCTGTCTTATGCAGAACTTTCTATTAACTGTATAAGCTATATTTTTCCACACTAGCATATGTTCACAGAAATTTTAGAACTGCCATATCTAATCAGACCAATGGTCCATCTAGACTAGCATCCTGGTTCCAGATGACTCAGAGGAAGGTGCAAGAAAATTCATAATATCATATCCCAGGGGAAGTATCTTCCTAATATCTGGCAGTTTTCGGCTAGCTATGAGCATGAGTGTTTATATTCTTTATACATTTTTATCTTATCTAGATGCCATCTATCATGGATGTTCTATTGTTTGAACTATTCTCTACAGGTTTAGGCATAAAGGTCACAATAGGAGAGAGGTCATAAGTCACAGTAGATCAAAAGCCACAGCATGTCAAATGTTGTAATATAATTCATGCTCATGTATACAGCACATATATAAAGTGATAGCTCATGGTAACGCATTGCCTCACATTGCTCTTATGGCTACAGCTCCCCTAAGAGCATTATAATATCCTATTGACTTTCTTGTGGATTCATCGTGCTGTGAATTATTTCTGGCCAGTGGAATGCACGGACCTACCTTTTGGGTATTACTTAAGCAGGCGTCTTGTGATTTTGCCAAAGATCTTTTTTGCAGGAGTCAAGGTGTGTATTGTTTTCCTAGTCCCAGTGACCCTCCAACACCCGCAAAAAAAAAAAAAAAAAAAAAAAAAAAAAAAAAAAAAAAAGGAAAGAAACTGAAGATTTACACTTTGGCTTAAAGAATATTGGGTATATGAAAACAGCTTTCTTTTTCCTCCCATAAAAGAACTGAACCCATGGTCTCAGCAGGCATATGCACATGAAGCCATATTCAGTAAACCTTAAGTGCCACAATTTTTCTATATATCCTCTTAAAGCAAGCACAGACAACTGCCACATATCCTTTTGTCCCCAGCATTCAAATCTGTTTAATTTCCTACACTGAGTTATTCACCTTTTTATTTATTTATTTGTTTATTTATTTATTTATTTTGCTTCCTCATTGTTATGTTCCTCTTAGAACAAAAAAGAGATAAGGAATAAAACAAAAAGCTCTGAAAATGACCCTTTTCCTAAGGATGCTTTACTCCTAACTGTTTGACTTTTCACCCTTTGGGTGCTTAGTGGAAAAGCCATTACTTGCTCGCTGAGGAAAATACATTTAATGAATCACAAAATCATTCAATTATTCTTAAAAACACTTCACATCACACATCCTTTTCCAAGTAAAGTGTGCATTTTTCACATTTAAATGGTGCATAACTGCCTTATACAATGTGTCCCTAGAGTTAGAGACATTTTAACAGAAGGGTTCCAGGAGTATACAGAGCATTTCTTAGCATTAGAGACCTTGCATTAAAAATGCAGTTTCCTCTTCTTTCTTCACTGTCTTTCAAGAATATTTATGCAAAGTTGCCTTACTGCTGTTGTGAAATGACTAGCTTTACAGTGTGCTGCGATCTGTACGCTCTGCTTTGCTTGGAGTGCTGCAGTACCACCCAGTACAAGTGAAGTATAATGCAAAGCTTTTAGTTGATGTGAAGCTGCAAAGTGTTTAAAGAGTGTTTTTCTCTTTTTTCTTCTTCCTTTTTTTTTTTTTTTTTTTTCCCTTCTTTAAAAGAAAATGACAATTAATTTTGGAAGGGAAGTAAGAAACTTCCTCAGAAAAATAGATTATTTTCAAATGTTATTGAGCCTGATGCTGATCTCTCACCACTTTTTCTCTGCTTTTACAAGAGAAGTGTTTTCTGCAGACTGTAGTAGCTGTCATTTATGACATAATTTTTTACTTTCTTATTATTTTCTTTCTCTCTCTCTCTCTTTCTTTTTCTTTCTTTCTTTCTTTCTTTCTTTCTTTCTTTCTTTCTTTCTTTCTTTCTTTCTTTCTTTCTTTCTTTCTTTCTTTTTCTTTCTTTCTTTCTTTCTTTCTTTCTTTCTTTCTTTCTTTCTTTCTTTCTTTCTTTCTTTCTTTCTTTCTTTCTTTCTTTCTCTCTTTCTCTCTTTCTCTCTTTCTCTCTTTCTCTCTTTCTCTCTCTCTCTCTCTTTTTCTCTTTCTCTCTTTCTTTTTCTCTTTCTCTCTTTCTTTCTCTCTTCCTTCCTTCCTTCCTTCCTTCCTTCCTTGTCTTTCTTTTCTTTCTTTTCTTTCTTTTTTTTTTTTTCCTGCTCTGAGGTTTTTCTTAATGGACTTACATTGTAAAATGTTCTTTTCTGTATTTTATGAAAATGTATTTGCTTTACCCAACAGGATCAGGTGGCTGACTTGGTTTGTAAAACCAGCTCAAAGGCTGCACTTCTGCTGGGGCAAATGGGAATCGGTCTGTTTATTTGAATACCAATATATGAACTGTACCAGCTAGGACTTGGCCTTGAATTTGTAAACTTTCCTGCAATTTATAACATTGTAATTGAAACAATTATTATTTTTTCCATAGCAGTAATAATTGGGAAAAAAAAAAAAAAGAAAAAAGAAAAGAAAGAAAAAAAAAGAAAAAAAAATAATAATAAAAAAATAATTATAATAATAATAAAAAAGAAAATAGAAAAGATTGATATTTATACAACAGCTTCAGGCTAATCTAGGTATCTAACTTAGGCATAGTTTTAAAGACTAGGCGTTTTTCCTTCCCTGCATAGATGCCAGAGAGACAGAGGTTCTGGGAACTGAGCCGGGGGGCAGGGGGCAGCTGCAAGTCAAAGCACCTACATCAAATGCCTGAAGTAGACACTGCAGTAGACAGACCCTCCAAACGACTGGACTTATTGGACCACATAAGAGAGAGAGGAAAAAAAATGAGGCTGGCACATGGTGCGTGTCCTACATATGGTATATTGTTTATATGTCTTTTATTTTTTATCCTGTTAGCATTTCTCTTTCCTTTGTTGATCCAGCTCTCTCCTATCTAGAACAGTAATTGAGAAATGGCTGTGGTTGAAGAAAAGATTTTGGACCTATGCTATTCTCAAGAGCATAAAAAACAGGCAAAAGGAGTTTGCTCTCTCCTGTACTCTACCTTACTTAAACAGAGCTGTATGTGTTTGTGCATAATTTTCCATTTCCTTCTATTTCTCTGGAGCCGATAAGGCGTGTCTGTATGTAGGGGAGTTTAAATCCACTTTGCCATTAAATTTACCACACCATTTACTCCTCAAGACAGTGTTTTATATTCACTGAAATATCGATAAATTTTGCAATAATTAGAAATGATGTGTGTCAATATGATAGACACAAGCTTTTCATACTGTATGATTTTTTTCACTCCAGTCAAATCTTGGTCTTATCCAATGTAGCTTCAGGGGAAGCTCCCTTGTGTGGCAAAAACAGGCTCCACCTGGTTCCGATTAACATCGCACTAGTTGGATCTGCCCAGTGGTGGCTTCAGAAAATATGGAGCAGAGAAGCCCGCAATTGAAGCTGTCGATTCATGGCCTATAAAGCTAAGAGGCTATTAAGGTCATCTGTTCAGTCTGCCCCTCTGTGAGAGGGGCACCACAACTTTCCTTAATTTCCTTTTTTTTTTTTTTTTTTTTTTAGAACTATAGCGTAGATTTGAATGGAAGAAAAAAACCTTCACTCTTGATTTAAACCTTCCAGTGTGTTTCTCCAACATCTTCTGTTATACCTTTGTCACTGAACTGTAAAGTCTAGTGTTATCAAATTTCTCACTTAGTTATTTATAAGCCTTTTAAACTTCTCTCTGATAACCTAAATAGATCAAACTATTTGAGTCAGTACAAGGAATATTTTCCAATCCTTTCATCAGTCCTATTGCTTTTCTCTGAACCTTTTCCAATGTTTCAATAATTTTTTCTTGAGTTGTGGATGCACTATTCCAGAACTGGTTGCATCCCTGCCAAGGACAGAGGTAACACAACCCTGTTACCTCTATGTTTCTCCTCCATGTTTCTCTAGTTCAGTGCCCATGGGTTGTATCAGACCCGTGTCTATTTTCTTGTACTCTTCCCAGCTGACTATCTGCTCTGCCGTCTTTTTCAGACTGGCTTCAGGTTGTGGGCAGAGTCTCTACCTTGTAGCAGTGACATGCAGACTTTCCTATTAGAGAGTGTGTTTGTCTTGTCTGAAGTTTGCAGCTTAACTGCTACTGGCTACAGACAGTTTCCTGAGCAATCCAGGTTCCACAGTGACTTGACTCTATATTTACTGATCTTCCAATCACTTTAACTGAAAACTTCCTAAATATTTTCACTTATTATTCATACAAGACTCACAGATAGATAAAAAATTTCATGGGGACACACACTTGTTGGTCACCATTACAATAAGCACCGCTGACTATTATTCCCTACTTACTATGCGAATGAGACTCAGATTTGAGTCAATTTAGTAAGTACAATATTGACTTAAATGTTTTTTTTTTTTTTTTTTTCAATAAAATAGTATGATTAACAAGTAGAAGACTTTCCAATATTCCTCTGCATATTTAATACTACTGAAATTATGTTTATCCTACCAAACATATGCTTTTATTAAATGATATTGAGTTAGCTTTGGCATGGTAATTTTCCATAATTTTCTGTTCTCACTGCTTTGATTAAAATGAGCTGATATTGCTAGAAATCCTTCCTTATTTTGCTTGAGATCAATGTGAAGTTGAAATGCCTATAGACATTTAAGTCATCACATTTATTCTCTTTAAATATTGACAAAAATTTTTGCTTAGTTCTCTAAAACCTCCCTAGTTCTCCAAGAGGCATTAAAAATCCTCACTAACTGTGCAGACAGGTTCTCTGCCAAATGTATTAAAATACCTCCATGCAAATTATTCAGGTCTACTAATTTTAAAAATGTCTAGTTTTATTAGCTGTTATTTAATGTTCTCCTGTACTACTACTGAAATACAAATTCATCATAATTATCTGATATGAATACATCATTTGACATTTTTCCAAAATACAGAAAAAAAAAGTATTTGAGAATGCCTTTAAAAAAAAAAACATATAATAAAAAATTATTACAAAAATCCTAGTAATCCATTTAATAAGGGAGCAAGGCAATTGTTAGGATTTTTTGTTTAAAATATAATTTCAAAATGTATTCATATTGTACTTATCTTGTTTTCTCTTTGTGACCTTTGGCTTTCTTTATCAATACTTTTTAATTCCCAGCTTCTAATTTACATTAATTGCTACATTTTCCCTTGCTTACGGAGCATGGAAAAAATACAGAGGTATTTTTTCTTTAGAAGCTGCCTTCACGTACTTTCTAAGTCATTTAATTATTGCAACAAAAAATTAGGAGGTTACTCCTTGCTTGTTACTTTTTTTTTTTTTTTTTTTTTTTTTTTTTGAGATGGCCATTAAAGTATTCTTTAGGAGACTGAAGGTGTCATTCACATTTTACCTTTGATATTTTCTCTAAATAACTGGTGCACACTCATCATCCATTTTGTAAAAGGTAACTGCCTTATATCACCAAAAACAAACATTGAATTTTAATTCATTTGCCAAAATTTACCAAATTTAATCAGGTTCTAGTAATTAATGTATAATTCTCTGATTCTTCTTTATCGCACTGAAATCTGGTAGCAAATTTCTCTGTGTTGGATGCACTTGGGAAAGTTGTCATTTTTTATTTATTTAATGTAGCTTAAGTTTTATTATGAATGCTCTGAGGTTTCCAGCTCATGTTGAGATTATTCCATAGTCCATAAGCATTTTTTCAATGTTAAGATATTTCATGACATGAAATGCAGACTTTTAAAATTATTATTTAAACATTACAGCAATGAGAATCTTTCAAATGAGACATAAAATATGAGATCTAAAATGTCAGTCTGATATAACTACATTTTGAATTATTACTTCATAACAGAGTGTAGTTTTAAAATTATTGACACTGAGATGTGTGAAAGACTTAGAGTACAAAGGCAGGTTTTTGTTGCCCCCCCCCTTTTTTTTTTCTTCTTTTTTTTTGCATGTTAGAGTGAAATCGTAACCTAGATTCACAGTGTCCTGTCGTAGACTGTTTATTTATAACATCATATGCAGATTGCTCACTTTAATGTTTTGGGCAGAAATACATTACAGACCAAAAATGCAGCTACAATTATAACGAATTATAGAATTCTGGAAATGGGGGCTGAAATTCTAGCCTCTTTGAAGTCAGTAGCACTCAAACTGTTAGACTTCCAGCAGTTTTCTTCACAAAGCTCTGTTCCATATTATAACAATTTAACTTGCCACTAGCTTCATGGTGAAGTTTTCTAACTGGACCATAACTCCTAATTAACTCTCTCTGATATAATTCTATTCGTTATGAGAGTGAAACCTATTCAAAAGTGCTATTAGAATGCTTTCAGGGAATGCATCTCCTAATTCTTGCTACATAATTTACTAGAAACATTTTAAAGAGGAATACGACATTTCTGTTTGTGTAGCCAGCAAACTATTCTTAATGACAGACCTGAACTGAATGTTTATGGTATATGTTTCTAATTTTAAGTATAGTTGCCTAACATTTATCCGGTTTCATTTCTTTTACAGTTTATCTTGCCTATTTAGATAATCAGTTCTCCTGTTCCGTGCACAACACCTGACACAGAAGGGCAAAGATTTCAACAGAGATCTCATTAAATAGTTGCTAATGATTCAACTGGTCACCGTGTAATTATTAAGGTTGTAGGTATTTTATCAGCAAGAACTGTTGATATTGTATTGTGTCAATGTATTACCTGTTTCTAGCACTTCTATGCCAGTACCAGTATTAAGGTGTAATACTGACCTGTATATGACTGTTCTGAAAGGAAACACCAAACATATTTGAGGAATACAATCAGTGTTAAATGGATTAACAATAGATTTGGCTTTAATATAATAAATCCAGAGAGACTCTGAAAGCACAGGAATGAGCTACATTTTTTAAACAGATGTATTTCCTACTATTTAATATATATAAAACACCTGAATTGAATTTGTTATTGGTACTCTGTACCATGAAGATAGTAAGGAAAAAAATCCATACTACCATTCATAAGCATAATGTTAAATAAAAGACTATAGTGTCTTGTAGTTGTTGGACAAGTATTCACAATAAAATCCTTATTAGAGGACATTCACCCAAGCAGGAACACTTGTTTGATTTGTGAGAGGCCAAGGCTGACTAGGCCCAGTGACTAATATGCCCCGTCACCAGTACAAAATAGTCTTCCAGGCAATATGTTTGAGAAACTGGACTTTCTCTGCTCATGCTCTTTCTGATCAGACTTGTCTTTTTCTGGAAGCTTTTGCCAGCAATCAGATTCACTGGAAACATAAAAGAGAAAATGATTGCTGGAGTTATGCTGAACAAGCGGAGCGTTATCTTTCTTCTTGCTCTGTTTGCCCATGTGCACAATGAAAGGAAGCTGGCGGAGGTCCTGATCCAGGAAAAGGATTAGGGCCTTTATCATCAGACAATAAGTTGAGCAAATTGCAGACCACAAACTACTTCTCTTCGGCATACTGCTGAAGGACTCATGGCTGAACTCGGTGCCTTAGAGGTACTAGGAGGAAGTACAGGGAAGTCGTAAAGATGAGTAGTCAGAAAATGAGGGATGCTTATGAAAGGTCTGCTGTTGAGCAGTGGGCAAAGGACAATATAGAAAAAATCTATAGAGGGCAATCTAGAAAAATTTCTAAAGCTTTAATATCTTTTAATCTTTTTAAATATTTTAATTAGCTTCAAATGTGTAATCCATCATCATACTGTTACTCCAAAGTCTTTGTTGTTCACCTAATAATCTTCCAAAGGGGAGTTTTTGACACACATGTGATTGAAGATTGAGATATGTGGATTTTCAAATATAGTGCAGCCAGTAACTAAGAACAGGACTATTTGTTTAATAATGGCTCCATTCATTGTAAATAACTGAAAGAGGATTTTAAAAACAGGGAGTTAGAAATAAAGACTTCCACAGCCAGGGAAATAAAATCTTTCTGCTCTTAGTCATCTTTGTTATCATACAACCCTTCCTTAAAACTGATTCAAGGGGTACAAAAGAGAGGTTTTAGTATTATACCTTGTAAAATTAAAGATTGTAAAGCAGAACACTGACATGGTGACTGAACCCCTTTGAGCTTTCGAGCTGGTCTTTGGAACTTTGGAAGGAGTCCAGATTTTTGCTAACTCTTTGTTTCCAATCCAAAATAATCTGGAAATAATAGCTGTAACAGGAATGATAATAATGTATACCTGTAATAAGGATCCAAACTGGCTGAAATATGTCAGTTTAGTCTCTGGTACTAGTGGTATGAACGTTACCTTAACGTGATCATTTCATATGATTTTTTTTTCTTTTTTTTCAAATGCAAAATGGTTTGAGGGCTGTTTAAAGTATTTTTTTCCCAGTGTAATTCAGCAGACACACACAACAAAAGGACTGAAAAAGACTGAGCAGAAATCTAACCCTCCAAAAATCTTTATGAGTAAACTGTTTCCCTAATAATCCCTCATTATATAAACACCTGAATAAGATACGTAGAGAAAACTGTCTGAAATTCTGACAGACTCAGTACCTTTGAAGATTCTACAAAGCTGGTCTACTAACAATGGTTAACTGATTGTATGAGGCAACAGGGAATTATGAGGACTGCTTTTTTTTTTTTTTTTTTTTTTTTTTTCTTTTAATCCAGAGGTTTTATTCTTTTCCCTACCCTTAGCTTCAGAATCATTTTTTCCATACAAATTGGCATGGTGTGGTCGACTTTCCCTCTGATATTCCATATTCCTGATACTCTCTGTGTGGGGAACTGCCGCTCACGCCAAAGGGATGCTTGGCTTGTTGTGCTCTCTTGATAGATACTTCAGCAATGCTGTTAGATTAAATAGCAAGGGACAGCAGAATTTTAGTCATGATCCATCAGGCGGATCTGAGAGGAGCCGTTTGCCCTGAGAGAGGATAGACTTTCGAGACATATGGTGCTATAATGGGGGGTGGGGGTGGGGATTTTTCAATTCCAATCCACCCATTCCGGATGAGAGAGACTGAGCTAATACCCTCGTGTATGGTGCAGTGCGTGTAGCTACGGAAGTAGCGTTAGGATGGAATTTATGGACTCTCTAAATTGTTTGCCAGGAAATGTTTACTAGCTATGCACAATAAATGACTGTGAAAGCATATTCCTGTGTTTAATATGATATGGTTATTTCCTTATATTTGGGCCATACTATTATGATACCAATAAAGGAAACTTAAAAAAAAAAGAAAACAACAAGCAGTGTATGTTCATATTTATGGGACTTCATTTGGGGAAGTCTGAAGGACTACAAATTGTACAGGGTAATCTTGCTGCATGCACCCCTGGATACACGCCTGTCATATTTAAATATTTAAATGCATGACTTATTTTTAGAGCAAAATATTCTCATCATCAAGCCAAGGTATATTTTAAAAAAGACTTCTTACCACAGCTGCAGGGGTTCACATGTATTATGTACTTCATACATGATGAAATTAATGAACATCTATACAGAAAGACAACCTACCTACTTTCCAAAATGGGCACACAGCTTCACAATTTGAAAATTCATTAGGCAGTATTGGATTGCAGGCTGAAATCTTGGAATTTTGCTATGGGATGTGACCTTTACATCCACACTGCTCCCTGTTATACCAGGGACTACTGTACGGTTTTATAGGGTGTGTTAGATTAGATACATTCCCAAACATTTTTCTCAGCTAGGAAGTGAAATCAGAACTTTGTCTGGTAATCTGTGCAAAGAGATTTTTCTGTTCCTTCGTTTACCTCATTGTGAGGTATTCTGGTTTTGTGTAATGCATCTAAGAACTATCCCCATTATTAAAAAGAAAATAGTCACTAACGTAATTTGTTTTAACCGTACATTAAAGATGTGAGCCTGGAGGTATGTTTGCATTTTTGCATGGCTGAACACCCTCTTACACTGTATGCATGTGTGTGTATATACAACCACTATGCTGTTCAGCAGAGGATTTTCAAAGCTTAATAAACAAATTTTTGTAGCAAAGCAGTTTCTCAGTTTCGACTTGTATTTTCTGAAAATAAGAATAGCTGCAATACTTTCTCCTTTGATTGCTCTGAATATAAAAAAGATTAATTGATAGAAATGAATGAAAGAAAAGTTAGAGGTCTCAACTTCTATTACAGATTATCTAAAAATTTTAGTGCAATAAAAATTTGCAAATGCATTAAGAAAACAATATCTTATCCACCAAAACTCTTTCACACTTTTGTTTCAAAATGCAATTTTCTTTTGTTGTTGTTGTTGTTTGTTTATTTTTACCACGAGAAAGAATATTTATGTTTAGCTGCACTTTTTAAAATTGCTATTGCAGTCTAACAATGAAGCTGATCCTCTAAAGTATCTCCCGTGAGGATGATGGGGAAAAAATAAGACTCAAGGTCAAGCCTGAAGACAATTCATGTTATAAAACACTTAAACGATGAATTGTTTCTTTACGATGTTTTCAGAGACTCTACCAAGATGATCACAATATTGAAAGTGTAGAAAGAATACATTATTCCATGATGGTGCTAGAGGTAAAAAGTAGTAAAGAGAAAGAGACAAGAAAAACCTTGGTGACATCAAAACTTGTTTCTACAAATGGGATCAGTACATTTGGATGCACTATGAATAAATGATTTATACCGTGGGTTATTAGGTTTCATTCAAACTTGATTGTTTCAAATGAAGAGCTTTAGATGAGATTTTTATTTTATTTTATTTTATTTTATTTTATTTTATTTTATTTTATTTTATTTTATTTTATTTTATTTATTTTATTTTATTTTATTTCATTTCATTTCATTTCATTTCATTTCATTTATTTTTTAATATTGTAAATACTTTTCTCAGGGTAATCCTACTGCCTATGACTAATGAGATGAAAAATCCAAAATACTTCCAAGGCAGTTTACCTGGACATTGTCTGCTTTATTAGTTTTAATTGGCATTGTATTGGGTATCATGAATGAAAAGGCACGGCTTTCAATGTAACATATCCAAGAAGCTGACATGTCTCATACTTCTCTCTTCCAGTAGAGACATGCTATGCCTCCAGATGCTGGAGTCTGGATTTAGGGGCATATACTGCTCTTGCACAAATAAGAGTTGCATATGTTATGAGTTAATTCCATTTTGTTGTGTTCTCTTGCACATGGTGTTTTGAAACAGTTAAATGGAAAATATTTTTAGTTTCCCATCTTGTATTGAAATATGCTTGCATTATTAAATAAAATCTAAATCCCTAAGTGATATGGTCTATGGCTGAAATGCACAAATATGTAACATGGACAATATGCCTGCAAGGGAACTGCAGAATTCCAGAGAGTGTCCCCACATGTTGTATTTTGCATGTGTGTCTCAGTCAGCTGCAATGTTTGTTGAATAATATACCTCTTACTTGCTATACAGCTGAGCTTTGCCAAGCCCACAGTGCTAGGCACTAGACACAGTTTTGGAAAATGGGATAAGGAATAAAGGGGTTTCACACTTTTATTATGGGCATCTATTTTAGATGAAATGCATGAGACAGGCACCAATGAAGAGAGAAAGGTGGCTCCTGAGAGTGATTCAATGTGATTCAGTGTCCAATACATATACTTAGGTGATGCAAAAGCATCTCAAAGACAGTCCCTCAGTGGAACAGTTTATTGAACCCACCCTGAGACCTATCTGTATTGCATCAAAGGCCACATAATGTGATGCCTAATAAAGCATAATGAATACAAATATATTGGAAAGGTTAATTGTAAGAAATAATATATTCACAACATATTGATAAAGCTATTTTTTAATTATATATATATATATGTAAGTGTGTCAGTTTCCTTAAGGTATTCTGCTTGGACCTTCTTTAAAGATACTGAAGATGTTATCTAATTTTTAAACATCACTAGTGTCATTGGCTCCACCAAACTTAAAATAATTTCCTGCATGTCTTCATATCTTTGAAACAAATATGATTTTATCTTTCAGTGATCCCTCTGCAAATTAAGCTCATCTTGGCATGTATTTTTAAGGGAAAGGGAAATCTATCTTTTTTGGGGGGGAAGGGGAGTGGGGGTGTCAGATTTATTTTTTATTTTTTATTTTTCCCCTACAATCTGTAATACTAACGTCTAAAAGAATCAGCATAAAATAAAATGGTCATTTCAAACAGTTTTTACTTCATATTTGATTTCTCCTATTCAGTATCTATAATTAGAGTGATCTGGCATTAGACATTGAGCAGTATGTTGCAGCTATGCCTAAAAAAAGTACATGCAATTTTTGGCTGTTTTCTACAACTAATATTAATTAAGATTCCAATCCTGCAAATGCATCTAGTAAAGCAAATCACCATGAATACAAACAGAACTCTGTGAAAACACAGGAGTACTCCTACATGAAGCTAGTGGAACAAATAGAGCCTGAACTTTTTGGGGCAGTGAATATCTTTCTCTTCTCATTACTCGCTAGTTCTATGTTTGTTCTCCAAGTCTAGAGCTCATCACACTATAAATCATAAGGAAACATACCTGCAGAGTAGAAGACATCATCCCAGCAGCTATTAAAATCTAGATATTTTGTAGTTATTTGTTTTTGGTGCATTCATCTATGCATATGTGTCTTTTTCTCATTCCAGAGCAGAGAAAATTAGAAATACACACACCGAGTAATATTTTCCTCATTAACGTGCAAAAGAGGTGATGAAGATTAGTGACTTATCATTCTGTTTACATCCTCTGATGGAAGCAGAATTATGAAATATGCCCCCTGCTGCTGGTCCTGTAAGGGTCTGGTAATGTCAGTCAGGATATGATAAGTATTTCAGGTAATGGTAGGATTTTCTTTTTCTCTGTTTTGGTCTCGGTAAAGTAATCATGCTGTATATCTACCCAGTAAACAGCTATAAGTCTTAGTGTGAAAGATTTGATATGCAAACATTTGAGTGAGCTAGATTTTTTTTTTATTCTGGATGACCAAGTATAATCAGCAAAATATTAACTGTACAATGAGAAGTAAGCATTACAAAGCATATACAAGGTGCTCAAAATATACTTAGCCATTCTTCCATCTGTATCCATATTTTTGATGGGGGCTCTAGTAAAATATCTTCTGAATCGTTATCAAAATCCACAATGCAATTTGTATCAAATAATATAATGAATAAAACACAAAAAATACAAGCCCTTTTCCCTCTACAATTAGTAATTTTAATAGGAGAATTGACTGAGTATTGTGTCTAATTGTCAAGATCTGAAGAAAACAAAACGGAAAACATATTTTTTCAGGCATCATTGACTTGCTTGTACATGCACTTTGAATTCATTTTTAAATACAAATGAGAGATATGTATAATTAAAGTACCTTGTACCCTACAATGATTTATTTATTTATTTATTTATTTATTTAAGTTTGGAGATCTTCAGTGGAGATAATACTAGAAAAAAATGAAACAGTTGGTAAAATGCAATATAACGTGCAGATTGGGAAACAAATGGTATTATACAAGAGAGTTCAGTTTGCAAATAAATTATCTATTTAAAAGATGGAAACACACACCAAGGTTTTGAAGATAACTTGTTCTGGGGCTTTTGAGTATCTAATGTGAAATACAAGTTTCCTGTAGTTTAAACTCTAAAACCATTCCTGAAACATCATAGTTCAGGTGTGAAGCCTCAAGTACATTAACCATTTTAATATTTCATCGGTTTACTTAAACTAAATAGAAAGCATAAGATATTTTACTGGTTCGAGTGGGTTGGCAACTGAAATAGCTTTTAATGATGTAATGCAAACTTATAAATCATTTTCAGTGAGGGCCTAGTTCAGAACAACTTTTATGTAATATACTACATTGCTGGCATAGCTTTAAAATTTGTAATACTTGGAGATCATGAAAATTAGAACAGAATCCATATGTATACAGGAGAAGTAGCTGAAAATATGGATTCAGGCTTAAAGTTTTTATAGATATGTTGTAGTCTTTAAACCAAAAATTGTGTCTGATAAGTGTTAAACCAATGCACATGTAAACGTTAAAAAGAACGAAATGGAAGTACACCACAGAAATGCAATGTTAAAGTTATGTGGTACACTTTGTGGTAGTGTAATTTCTCACAAAAACTTTTTATGGTGAAGCATAGGGAAGATACTGCCATACCATAGGTATATGAAAAGTAAATGTGATTATTGACTATTTTAACTAGGCAGGGATATTGTATTCTTGATGAGTCAGTCAAAAAATTATTCATTTTCTGTGCAAAGACTTTCAGTTAAGGCATCCAAGCATCTTTGAAATGATGCTTAATCCCTTGGCTTTATTATTGCTTATATATGTAGATTTCCATCACAGCACAGGTATCAAAAGAAACAAATCATACTGTTTCCATCGGAGTAGAACAGAGAAATTTTAGGGAGAAAAAATAAAAGATGGAAAATAAACATACATCTGTTGTGAATCTGGATTGACTCAGGTTAAATAATGATGCCTGCCTTCATCAAATTGCCATAGAAAAATACGAACTGATCATAATTGCAGTACAATAAAATCTCGTCTTCTTGCTTTGGTATGCTCTTGAGTACAATAAAATCTTTGGCTAAAATAAACTGAATTCATATTTGTAAGCTTCCTCTTTGACAGTAAGGAGAATATTCTCAAATGGTGCAAACTGGCATCTTTTTGCTGACTTTAACAAAGTTTGCTGACTTTAACCAAAGTTAGTGGTTTACACCACCATAACAGTGGTCCTCAAATATGACTGTTTGATTTTATTGTACTATGCATATTGCAAATATGCGAACTGCACACTAGAAAGAAATGTTCAAGAATCTTACTTACATTCTGATAAATAGTCAGGGAGATGGTGCTTTTAGCCTCCAAAGTGAAATACCGACTACAAAAGTCCTGAAGCGGAGAAATTGTGCGCTGGTTCACTCAGGTCAATTTTATATGATTTCTTTTGCCATAAATCGTAGTTAAAAAAAAAAAAAAAAAAAAAAAAAAAAAAAAAACAACACAAAGCGAATGCAAATATTAGCCCATATATGAAAATATAAATGATGTTCCAAACTGTGTTGGCTCCAGATGTTTTTATGAGTTAAACGGTTTACTGTTTTCATATTTAAAACATTCTATTTTTTCACTTGATGTTATAAGCTTTGGGCAAACTTGCTGGCATTGATTTAAGTTACGCTTTTGTACCATATGTAGGTCAAACACACATTCTAAAAAGATACAATATGAGCAAAAATCTGATCATTTATATTGGGAGGTAATAGCTGCTTACACTTTATTCAGTAATTATTGCACTGAGAAGCTTCTCACAGAAGCTTTCATTGACTGAAAAATCATACATTTTTACAAAGGATGGTATCATGTAACCATAGTTATTCGATAGCTCCATACAGAAATTTTTTGGATTATTCCAGTTAACGTCTGAAGTTGTTTATTTGCCTCAACATTAGTCGCCTATATTGTTTAAAATGAAAGCATAAAGCTCTGTCGAGATTTGTATTTCCAGTTCTTGCATGCTTAAAAGCACTTATTGAAGAAGTAATAAGAACACTTGATGCGGAACTTGTGTACTTATTAGGGGACTCAAGAGCCAAAGGAAATACAGTCCCGCATATTCAGATCTAATTATGAAGCTGATGGCAAAGACTTAGTCGTGCCATTGTAACTTCGTTATTGTGTTCTTTTTTTATTTTTATTTTATTTCTTCACCTTTTGGAGCCTCTCCTACCTCTCCCTAAAAAGTTCTATTTGGCTCCGTATCTTATTTCTCTTGGAAACCTAATCTTTCTCCCTCCCCCTCGCACCCTCTCGCTTTCTTCATTGTGCTTCACTTATTTCACTTTTTTATCCTGTGCGAGAAATCCTGTGCGGCCATCCCCTAGAATTAAAAAAGAAAATAAAAAAAATAAAAAAAAATAAAAAAAAATAAAAAAACAACGAGAGAGAGAGGGAAAAAAAAAAAAAAAGAGAGAGAGAGAAAAAAAAAAGGGGGCACGTTTATTCTGCCTTGGGTTTGGGACTTCCCCGGCCCCTTCGCAGCTGTGGCAGTCAGGGCTTGAGCAACGGCTACCCTTGCAGGAGGAGTCCTTGCATTCCTGCCCCCCCGGCCCCGGCCGGTCCCCGGCCCCCCTGACGGCGCCTGGCCCCCGTGTCCGGGGCGGGCGGGCCGAGAGCAGCAGGTTGGAGAGCCGCGCCGGGGCGCGCCACGCACGCCGGTCCCCGCGGAGGGGAGCGGACAGGAGCGCAGCGGCTGCCCGGGGGGCCGCGCCCGACGCTCCCGCGCCCACCTGGGGCCACCCCCGCCGGCGGCTGCCCTTATGCCGCCACCGGCGCGGAGACGGGCCAGGGCCGGCAGAGCCGCTGCGGGCGGTGCGTCGGTGGCCGTGCGCCGGTCGTCGCGAGGCACTGCCGGCTGGCCGGGGCACCGTCACCCCTGCGCTCGCATCCCGGCGCGTTCGCAAAAGCAAGGGTAGTTCAGCCATTGAGTTTTCTTTGTACTCCTTGCTTTTAATATTAGAGCACATATTGAAACGATAAACACAATGAAAAGCACAAAATATTTCATCAGTGTTGTAACTGTATATTTCCTTTATTCTGAAGAAATATCAAGTTTTGAACAGTACACAGAGGCAGCAACTTCTGCTTTGGACGCCACTCTCTTTTTAAAGACCGCGTTGTTACAGTTAAAACTAAAGACAATTCTTAAAAAGCATTAGATGTCAGAAAATGGGGGAAAATCTTACCGTCGAAAGACTGCTGCAGGTTCCAGCTCAGTCTGAAACTGCAGGGAAAAGTGGAGCAGCTGCTGAACAAAAGTTTTAGATTTTTTTTTTTTAGAAAGTCTGCAAAACTAATTTCCCACAAAATAGGACTCAATTTCCGTTTAAGAAACTAGCTCTTGCAAATCTCATACAATTCCTGATTTTTTCCAATAGCAATTCAAATTCATTTTATCTTTCGCACATGGACCCAAGAATTTGAGCGCAATGGCCTTTTTTTTTTTTTTCCTTTCTTTCTTTTTGTTTCTTTTCTTTTCTTTTCTTTTATTTCCTCCTAAGTATGGTTTTCAGGGAGGAGGAGGAAGGTAGAGTGAGGAGGAAGGGCCAAGTATCACAGCGTTTCGGCAGTGGGCACCTCTTTGGTCAGCGATCAAGAAACACGTTATCCTAATTTAAACCAGTTTACAGCCTTCTTCGTGGCTACTGTTAATTCCAATACAAACATGTTAAGAAAAGAAAGATAAACCAAATCCAGGCTCTCTAGGTTGTCCCTCCTGAGACACTAAAGCCCGCAACAAAGCAAATGAAGACACAGCGACGGGAAGTTAGGCGGGCTGCGTTTTTGGACGGGCAGGGGGCAAGAAAGGAGCCTTGTCTTTCTCCGACCACTTTTGGCGGCACGTTGAGCGCCGGCGACTTTCTTGCGGCCCCAGCCGCAGGGGTCGGCGGCCTGCGGCCCCTATGGCCGGGTGCGGGGGGCGTGCGTGCGGCCGGGGCCGCGCTGCTGGGCCCGGGGGCAGCGCGGGGGCAGCACGGGGGCAGCGCACGGAACCGGCCGCGCTGCGCCCAGGCTCGCCGGGCGCACAGGTGAGGCAGCAGCCAGGTGCCCTGCCTGAACCCCCGGGGAGAAGGGGCCGCGCGAGCCCCGCACTTCTCCCCGAGGGAGGCACCTCAATTCTTTGTCGCTCCCCCCTTCCCGGGTGTGTGTGTGTGTGGGGGGACACACAGTGGCACCCCCGGGCGGTGGCCCGGTGGCCCCTCCATCCCTCCACGCCCCGTGGGGGGCGCGGGCGGCCCCGGGGCGGCCCGTGGGGGCGGCGGGCGGGGGGCGTGCTCCCCGCGGGCAGGGAGGGAGAGGCGGGCTGCGCCCCCGCGGAGCCCCCATAGAGCCGGTCCCCGGCCCCCCCGCCGCTGCCGCGGGCGCCCCGGGCGCGGGTGCGCAGCGCTGCCGCCCGCTGACGGAGCGGCTCGGCGCGGGGACGGCGCTGGCGTTTTGGAGGGAGTTTGCATGTGGTCAGTGCTGTGTTGCTAAGCCAGCCCCCAGCTCACATTACACACTACTGTATTTATAACCTCTCGGAGCCGTTTCCCCCTTCGAGCAGTTCTCTGGGACCACCTTCTATTGGCTTCAACCTCTCCCACTTCTTGACATCTGAGCAGCTCTCAGAAAGGCTCATCTAGGTCCGAGTGTTTATGCAGCGGAGACTGGCCGCTAGGGCTAAAGACCTGGATTATCTGAGCTCAGCTGCCTGCTGCAAAGTCTGTCGTTGCCGTTTTGGAAAAAAAAATCCCAACCCCGATCTGTTTACAGTGAAAGTTGACAAAGGGTGGTGAAGTTGGATCCTTCCTAAACTCTCCTGCCTGGAACCTGAGACTTGCATGCCATGGATCACACACTCTTTGGCTGCCTGCGCAGCCCCCATGCCACTGCGCAGAGCTTGCACCCTTTCTCGCAGTCTTCTCTTGCCCTGCATGGAAGATCTGACCACATGTCCTACCCTGATCTGTCTTCTTCTTCTTCCTCTTGCATAATAGCGGGATACCCCAATGAGGAGGGCATGTTTGCCAGCCAGCATCATAGGGGGCACCACCACCACCACCATCACCACCACCACCACCACCAGCAACAGCAGCACCAGGCTTTGCAGACGAACTGGCACATTCCTCAGATGTCGTCTCCTCCCGCCGCAGCCAGGCACAGCCTCTGCCTTCAGCCCGACTCAGGAGGACCCCCGGAGCTGGGCAGCAGCCCCCCCGTCCTGTGTTCAAACTCTTCCAGCCTGGGCACTAACACCCCCACGGGGGCAGCGTGTGCGCCAGGGGACTATGGCAGGCAGGCTCTGTCCCCGGTGGAAACAGAGAAGAGGGCCGGCAAAAGGAAAAGCGACAGCTCAGGTAACGGCTTACGCTTTCCCCTGCGGGGTGGGCGGCGGGTGTCGGGGGGAGCTGCGCTGCCGGGCCCCGGGTGTCCCGGCTCCGCTCGGCCCGTCTCGGCTCGGCACGGTCCCGGTGGTGCTCTCGCCGACCGGTGCCACCGGGCTGTTGGCTCGCTCCTTCCCTCAACCGCGCTCTCGGGATGTCCATTATGAAAGCGAGCTTTCTTAGGGCTAGGGAGGTGCGGGGGGGGGTGGGGGGGGGAATAAAAAGGAAAAATCCAGCACGTGATAGAGCATGAAACGAAGGTGGCGGTGGTAGGGAGGTTTTCCTACAGTCAAGGAGAGAAGCGGTTGTAATTTTGGTGAGCATTTGAGCATCTGGTTCCGCGCCCCCCTCCTCCTGTCTGATACGCCACCTCTGCTGCAAACTTCGGAGCCTAGTGCTCTCCTTCCCCTCCGCCCCTTCCCCGCCGAGCTGCCGGCAGCTCCGAGGAGATTGCACAACGGTTGGGAACTCTCTGGGAAGCGAGGCTCCCTGACAAGAGTTCGTGCCTCGCTGTCCTGTAGGAGTTGGCTGTGCGCTCAATAAAGTGCTCGGCGTGGAAGGGGCAAACGCTGGGGTCTGTAAAGCAAAGAGGGGAGTTGGAGTTGCAGAAAGCTACTTCACTTCAAGTTTCTGGTGCCGGGGGCGGAGGGAAGGAAGGAACTGTTTGACTTTTAAATAAAACACTGCAATTCTTACTTAAAGATGAGCAGAAGCCGTGTAGACCCTTAATTACGGGGGTGGGGTGGGGGGTGGCAGGGTGGAGGGTATCGGCATCTCTAAGCATGCAAAAACCTTTCTGAGCATGCAAAAACCTTGATATAATCCCTGCTTCTAAAACAGCAAAGCCTGTCAAAGTCCCGCTCTGACAAAAGACACTCGGTGAAGGCGATGCGATTGATGGCACTTCCGTCAGAGCACACATAAGCTGAAGAGTCATCAAAAATACACCGAGACAGGCAGTAGGCACTTGAAAAAGAGAGGACACAACAGTTTGAAAACTCAAGAGCGGGCATAGTGAAACATTTGTTATCAAGGAAGAGAAAGTGAAAGGCTGCTCCAGAGAGTTACCAAGTTCACACAAAACTGTGACCTTTTTCACTTGAAATGTTGTGAGTTTGGTAAAGTGGTAAGCAATAGAAATTATTTTAAAAATTAACTCTGGAGGATGCTATTGCTTTGATCACTGTCCATTACATTTATAAATATTTACAGTAATTCAGGATGAGCTTAACTGGGTTTTATCTTATGTAGCTGGGCTGAAAACTTACAAGATTAAAAGCCGTATTTTGTCGAACACTGGTGGCGAGCTCTATCGTTGCATCTTCATTACATTGTCTGAAATAAAATGAACTCTTGGATTTTGTGAGGCATATAAGGAATACTAAAACTTGCATCCCCAGTGCTACTGAAAAGAACTGGATGCCGGTTAGTGTAAGGATTTATTGTATTTATCAGTGTATTTAAAGCTGAAGGAAAAAGAAGGAAATGGTTCCCTTTCAACATCAGGGAAGTATCTGTACGGGTTTCTGTTTATTTTGTTTTGCAATGCAAACCAAAAAAACAGTAGGGAATGTCACAGACCTTACCCTGAAGTAACTGGAGCCTTCCATTGGATTTAGTGGACAAGAGCTGGAGCCTCTAGTCGTGATTATGCTTACATTGCACTGTACTATGAACCTCACTTTCTAAGACTTTCTGAAGATCAAGGCAGGTAACTATTGCTTCCTCCCTTCCAGTAAGAAAAAGTATATTATGTCTATTCACACAGTTAGGAATTCCTTGAACTGAAAATAGGCATCTTTTGACAACAACAGGGTAGCTGTAGGATCTTTGTTTTTTCTTCAGGAAAAGACTGAATTTTGGACTGAACATTTAACCCCACCCCTTTACTAATCCTGAACTCTCATGCTAGATATTTAATGTCTTCTTAATGCATAGCAGCAAGAACTAATTTTATGTCACTGCGGTTCTGTATTTGTAGTCAATAATTGCCCCTCGTTTGTCATAAAATCAAACCCTTTATTTCTCACTAATCTGCTTTTTAAACAAATTGTCATATTTTAAAGAATTTCATCGACTCCCTCCTCATATTTTGGAGACAGATTCACCCCACTTGGAACTACTTCAATAGACATTTGTATAAAATCCTTAAAGTAAATAACTAAGAAGCAAAGAGAGACTGTGTAAGGTTCAGTGCTAACATTCTGAGACAATTATTAATGCTTCTGCTTATTTACAGATATATTTCCTCTTCTCAAGCATAGTCACATAGAGCCACAGAATGTCCAGTGACTTCCTGAGCACTGAATCTCTTCCATATTTCAGAAATGAATTAACCTTAGGCTACCCCTTTCTTGCAGTACTTTGCTTTCACTCCTGAATGTTGATCAGGAATGTTGATTCATAAAACTGAGTTTATGGGTAGTTTAAAGAAAGAGTGAAACACAAATAATACTCGTATCTTTTATCTCCCAAATTAATAATTGTTGGTTAGCCATATAGATACTGTGGATATTTATGTTAAGAGGTGCCCATTTTTGCTTTTTTGTTAGGATGGCAGAAATGTAATCTTTTTAACAATGAAAAAGATTTTGGATGATGGGCTGTGTGTTTGTTTCCGTGTTTGCTCTTTTTCCCTGAAATTCTCATATTGCAGGGAATAGAGTTAGAGACACTGTTTGTGCTGCACTTTGTTATACTTTTTGTTTGGGATCAAGGAAGCAAGGTGAAATGTGTTTTTGTAGTAATTCTATATAAGCTGTCTGACTTACAGTTTTCTTTTGCTCTAACCCAGGTTTTAATCAGTTTGGGAACTACCCGTTGAAGATATTGAGTAGGCTGCACAGAACAGGGTGAAATTGCCAACTGTTCTTGTTACGAAGGACTGGGAAATGCTGCTTACTTAGCCATCAACTCTGTGCACTACAGCTGTCAGTGTCTCTGTGTTTTGTAGTCACTCTCTCATTATCTTGAGGACATTCCTTTCAACCTGCGTAGGCCCAGCAGTGGGTTAGTAAACATGCAGGCGAGCTGCGGAGGGATGCACTCAGATCTGTAGACGTTTGTATTTTGCAGTGAATAATGTCGTCTGCAACCTTGCCTTCCTAATTCAGCTCTCATTATGGCAAGGATGTAGGAGGAAAGAGGCGATAGCAAATCTGAGGATAGGTTGCAAATAAATACGCTTATTTTAAAATGCACTAATGGTCAGGATTATCTGTGCGCTAATGAGGTGCGGATGAAAACCATGTTGAGTACATAAAAAACATACTTGGAGCGCATTGTTACTTTGTGGTATGCGTTGTTTTTTACAGAATATTTTTGATTTTTTTTAATTTCTCCCCTTCGTATTAGTTGCCCATGACTTTTGAGGACATTCTTTTTTATTTAGTTTATTATTTTATTTTGGCTAGGTTTTGATTCTCAGAAGATACAGAACACATCAGATGCAAAATTAATACTACAATGGTCTCAGTTGGCTTACTTCAGTCCTAGTTTCCTTAAAACTCCACTCAGCAGAAAAGTCCATATAGAAATGTAATCTAAGTTTATGGAGAAATATGAAAAGAAAGTGAATGTGGTAGTCTTAAGGAAGCCTAAAATGCTATGGAAAAAAAAAATAGTACTAAGCTGAAAAGATTAGGGAGTGGGTGAGTACCACGGAAAGAGTTCTTCTAAGAACTACAGCTATCCAAACATGTATATTGTGATAGATAAGTATATGATAAAAATAAAATTGATTCCAGTAAGTATAATGTAATTGAACACACCCCCGTGCACAATTGTATTTATTTATTTAGTCAGTTTGACATAGAAAAATATTTCTATATGGCATAGTTTTCCAATGAAAGGCTAGTAGGTAATAATATCTATTCATATTTTTGACTGCTGTATTTACATAATAATATCATGTAGAAACACTGCTGTTAAATGTACAAAAACATTTCACGATTCCAGTGTTTCAATAGCTGTTCTGCTGTTTTGTTTTTTTTTTCATTGACAAATCACATGAAAAGTAAACAATACTCTTTTCTCCAGTGTTTTAACATCTTTTATAACCTTCCTATTTTCAGCAAGGAAGCAGTAAAAGTTACATCTCCAGAGAATTTATTTTAAACACATCTAAATATCATAAATCATATATAGTTGTTTGAAAGAGTCTCTGAAAAGCCGGTCATTTTGATAAATGATTATAAATATTGTGAAATCATTGGTTTTGAGGACTTTTGATTAGTTTCTGAAACACATTGATAAGAAAAATGAGCTGCACACTTGTAGTCAAAAAGAACTGTGTAACTGATTCATCAATGTGTCTGTACTTTTCAGCATGGTTGTAAACGGAAGCAGGAAAAAAATACATAATAAAGCACAGTTTTTCTGGAAAGAGTTAATTTGTTTGGTATCCAGTATCAAAGCATCCCTTGCCATAATAAAGGAAAACAAACTGAAACAAAACATAAAAACAACAAACTCCAACCTATAGATTTCATAAATGAAGCAAATTCCAATTTGGTGAATAGTAATCAGCTATCCTAGTGATTTTTCTAGGAGAAAACTAATAAGGCTGATTGCTTAGCAAACACTGGGCTACAATAGTGGGGGTACTTGCTGGATCATGTAACTGGTGAAAATTTGCAATATATTCATACTGCTCTCAATAAATATAATCAATAATTTTTCTAGAACTGTAAAAATGTAAATCCCTATTTTAGTGGCATATTCACAGAAACCCTTTCCCATAGCCAAAGAGTAATTCTTTGTGGACAGAAATAAGTATGGCCTCTAATTACGTATTTTTGTCTGTTTATATATATTATTCAGTAGGATTTACACTCCCTCCTCACCTTTAGAAACACCAGGATCTCAATCTAGTGGTTCACTGGAGCACAAATATTTTTTTTGTGAGACGTTCTATTGACTCCAGTGCAACTACTTCAGTGCTGAAGAATTTTTAAGCCATTGGAGCTTAATGCTGCTACTCTGGTTTGAATCTTTGGCACAAAAATATAACTTGATGTTATTGTTTTATTATTTGGTATTAAGCACTGTCAAGCATCCCAGTCTTCAAAGCAAAGTCACTGAGGGCTCTGAATGAGTAAGAAATGCGGTGCTAGAACCAAACACAGAAAGAGATACGCACATGTCTATTAAAGATCCAGTTGGTATGGCAATATTTGGAGAACTGAAAATTTCACTAAATCTTATTCAAGAAATCATGACTGTAGTTACTTTTTAACATTTTTATTCTATTGTTTTATAGTAGGGAAAGTACAATGTTTTATAATTCTTGCAAATATTTACTGATAAAATATTAGGATTGTCTGATAGTTTGATCATTGCCAGTTCAGCATTATATATACATAAAGTGAATTTTAATTTCATTCATTTTAGCACCCTAGGGCAAAATTTAACCTAACATGTTTAGCGTTGCTTCTCTAGTATTTTGCACAGTAATTCTGGATTTTTTTTTTTGTTGTCATTTTTTTGTTCTCAGACTTGTTTCCCTTTTCAGATGTACTAATTACCTAATAAATTGTTTTTAACTGAGATTGTTAATCTGCATATCGTTTGCCATTTGTAAACATTCATTCTTTAGTGATGTGACGACTCAACATGCTGTACCTTTGAAGTTCTTAAGAGTAGGACTAGTTTCTGTGTCTAGAAATTTAAGGGAAGGTGGCAACATTATTTTTGCTGCTGTCCGGTAATAAACTGATATTGCTTACAGGATTATTGCTTTCAGCAAATGTGATGCTATGTGACAGCATGAATGGTCACTGTAGCATGTTTCTTTCAGTAGTGAAATGTATTCTACCCAGGAAGTTTTGCTGGTCTCTGGAAAGGAAGCAAAATATATCTGGTTTCATCCACTAAATGAATGAAGTTTAAATCCATCAGTTAAATGCAGTTTTGCTGGAGTTGGGTTCAATCCTTTTCTTCTTATTATTTTTTTCCTATTCTGTCCTTGCTCTAATACACTTAAGAATGCCATTTGAAAGGGCATGAAAGGAAAGTCATATTTTAAATATATAAATGCTTACAAATGTCGCTAATAAGGTTTTCAACTAAAATAGTGTGGCGTTAAAGAAGTTTGATAAATGGTGCTTGAAACTACTTCATTACATCAGTCCACAGCTAGGCACTGAACCTAGCCTTCGGACCTGTCTCGATCCTGTGCCCTATCCTTTTATATCTATTTCCCCGGTCTATACAATGTCAATGCCAGTGCTTTCCTTCCATTTGTTAAGAACTGCAAGCTTTTGTTAAGACATCATTTTACTTCTGGGGTCTGTATCTGGGGTATCTGTTGGCTAGATGGCTACTTTTCTACTGTATTCTATGAATTCAAAAATAGCCTGATGGGATTATGGTGGATGTACACAGTCCATTCCTGTATGTATCTGAAGTATATGAAACAAACAAACAAACAAAGTTACTGAAATAAGTTATTTATGCTAAGCAAAATTTCCCCCTGGAAGAGACTAATGACAAAACTCCTGCTGATTTTTGTAGGGCCACAGTTTAAGACGTGTGTTCTTACTATAAATGTAATTTAGCTTGGGTGAAGGAAGTAGACCAGTTAGGTGTGCTTGTGCTTATGCTTTTTGTGATCAGCTGTGTGGTATGTGCTTCCAAGGACAGAGGGAAACAGAACAAAGGAATGGAATGTTAATTAAAAAAAAAAAAAAAAAAAGAGAGAGAGAGAGAGACAAAGAGACTGCTGCTATGGGTCTTAGGTTTTTGTTAGTGGGGTGGAAATACATTTGCTGTTCTTATTAATATATTACAAAATATGTGTTATTGGAGAAGTTTACCTAGTCTATATCCATTTCCAATAATACTTTGATAAAAAATAAATAAATAAATAAATCAAGGTGATGTTCAATCTTTGCTATTAGATATATATATGTAACATCACTTGTACAGAGTTATGTTGTTATATCCTAGCATTCATTGAGTGATGTAGAGAAGAAAAAAAATCATTTATGTAAAGAAACAAAATAGTAGACAATGTTGCCTTACATGAGGAGCTGTTTTAAATGTTCTAATATACATCTTAGGCTGTCAAAAATCTACTAATGTTAAAATAAGTGATATTAAAGGTGCAACATTCATTGTTGATTACAGAATATGTCCTTCATTTTGAAATCTTGTACATATAGAAGACCGTAACATACCTCCTATTTGGAACATGGGCTTACTTTTCATACAGAATCCTGAATTTTGCAAATACTTTTTGGGGACAGTTACTTGACTGGAAGTCATGCATATTACCATGCATATTAAATAAAAATGTGATTGTACATCACAAGAAAAATCAGAAATCACATTTGGCAACTGGTTACTCAGTATTTTGTTGTTTAATGGTGAATGAAATTATCCAATACTACATTATCTGAAATCACTGGACACATTTGCTAATCACATAGAAAAAAGCAACAGTCTAAACTTTGCATTGAAAATTTTGTATTTGAACCTATGTTTCCTTTTATCTTTCATTTCAACAAATGAAATATAATAATTGACTAAACAGCAGAAGAAACAAATCTGAAAGGAATGAGGCAAATCTTTCATTTATAACGGAAGAGCACAGTTTTACTAAACCTATAAAATCCAGTGGATTGTGAAACACTAACTGGAAGCCAAGTAATCTTTTCTTTCTTTCTCTCTCTTTCTTTCTTTCTTTCTTTCTTTCTTTCTTTCTTTCTTTCTTTCTTTCTTTCTTTCTTTCTTTCTTTCTTTCTTTCTTTCTTTCTTTCTTTCTTTCTTTCTTTCTTTCTTTCTTTCCTTTCTTTCTTTCTCTCTCTCTCTCTCTCTCTCTCTCTCTCTCTCTCTTTTTTTTTCTTCCTTCCTTCCTTCCTTCCTTCCTTCCTTCCTTCCTTCCTTCCTTCCTTCCTTCCTTCCTTCCTTCCTTCCTTCCTTCCTTCCTTCCTTCCTTCCTTCCTTCCTTCCTTCCTTCCTTCCTTCCTCTCCTCTCCTCTCCTCTCCTCTCCTCTCCTCTCCTCTCCTCTCCTCTCCTCTCCTCTCCTCTCCTCTCCTCTCCTCTCCTCTCCTCTCCTCTCCTCTCCTCTCCTCTCCTCTCCTCTCCTCTCCTCTCCTCTCCTCTCCTCTCCTCTCCTCTCCTCTCCTCTCCTTTTTTTTATAATGCTGTTTCTTGGACTAGAGAAAAATTGGTTTATTGAACATTATTTTATAGCAAATAGGATATGAAAAACTAAAACTGAAACAGATTACAGCAAGCTTTTAAAAGTACTTCTTCCTTCTGCATTCTCTTAGATCTATAATAACTACATATATATATATTTTATTTTTAACAAGTGAGCCCAAACAAATACTGCTGTACATAAATTGTGTTAGATGCATTTCAGAATCCTTTGCCACTATTATGAATTTTAATTCTTTGACCGCAATGACAATACACATTTAATTTTGGATGTTGGGAGGTGAAGAAAAGTCTGTGTGTACTGACATTGAAACTCTTGATAGGAGCCAGGGCTTCATATCAGGTGTACCTGCATTACATTGATACAAACACACTTGAAGTTAGGTGGGTGTTTACATGTTTCATTGAACTGGGGGCATTGGTCACTTAAATTTACCAAGCAGGATAAAAAATAAATAATAATAAAAAAAATGGTTTCCTACTTTGGCCCTTCTAAATATAGATACTAAAAATCTGTTGGACATATGTGGACTGACAGTATAGCTGTGAAGCGAGTGGAGTGAACAGTAGGGTTTTCTACCTGCCAAACAAAAAATGGCATATCCTAGAGGAGTGCAGTGTATGGATAACGTGCACAGGAGCTTCTTTAGAAGGAAGGGGGTTCTGCAGGGTGAGTGAAGCTTGTCTGGCGTGTGGGTCTCAGTTGCTTTTCAAGCCTTTAATTTTCTTCCAGCTGGTGTAGAATACTGGAATGCTATAGGCTCCATCCTTTTGTTTGTGAATAAGTGAAACCTACTTGTTAAAATGTGCTTTTTACTGTAAAAAGAATGATAGGGACAGTGACTAAATATCTCCCAAATTCACAAAAATTTCAACTTGTTTAATGAAGAAAAAAGAACTGAAGTCAGATGCTTTGGTAAACTATATAATGACATATTTTGTGAGTCTGGTATGCTGAGCTGATAAAAACGGTGTGAATGGAAGACTGTGTGGCTGTAGATATGTAGACCACTTAAAGACACGGTATAAAGCCTTGTGCTTACAGTGCCAAACAACACTTTCTGTCAGAAGAAAACAGCAGTCTAATGTGGGTTAAGGCATGTTCACTCATTTCAGACTGATATTTTTCGAACTAGACTTTAAAATATAATAGCAGTCCATGAAGTGATTAGCACATTTGCCTTGCATAGGGCTTAGGGAGCACTGAGAAAGTTGCCAGCCCTTTGCGCTTTGGTGTTACTAACTGTGTGATTCACTTAAGTGAGGTAGTAGTATAAGTTTATTTTTATTTTTTTCCTTTTTATTTTTTTCCCCTGTATTCTTGTTTTGGGAGTACCACAATGACCTCAAGCACCAGCTGTGTACTAAGTTCTCTGCGTTCCTGAGGACATTCGAACAATACATACTGATGGTCTCACCCCCAGGTCTCTCCCCTCCCCCCCCCCCCCATCTCTCTATGTCTCTCTCTCTTTCTTTTTTTTTTTTTTAAAAAAAAAAGATGTATATTTCTGAAGGAGTGTATGCATGTATATCTTTTCAATATCCATTTATGCTTGCGGAAAGAATGCTCACTTTATTGCAAAATAAAAAATGTCACTTTTTTCCAGATTTCCATTAGAAGTAATTTACAGTACATCCAATTAAATGTACTGTAAGATGCGATAATAAGATGTACTTACATCTAGTAAGATACAGTAATTTACAAACCACAGTGATCTGCTAAATAAAACTGTACTCTTAGGTAATGTTAGTTTGTTAGGCAAGGTAAAATAAGCCAGTTATGGATCAGTGGAGCAGTGTCAGATGAAAATAAGAGGTCCATAAGGTGATGCAAATCTGCAGCATTACATTTTATTGTATTATTACCACATTTATTTACATGATTTTCTAATCAGTCCTATTATTGGGCCAATAAAGGGAGTGACTATTCTATCCGTAGTGTTTGCTTTTATGAAATAATGCATTATTATTAAAAGTAGTAAATGGAACTATTTCAATTATAAATTAAAAGAAAAAAAATGTGAAAAAATCACAGGAGAAAAAGGGTGTAAATATTTTAGGTTGGTTTAAATTCTGAAGAAATATTCAGCCAAACTTTCTTGTAGATTTGGCTTAGCTTTGTGTTTTAATTTTTTTCTTTCACTTTTTCTGAATCCTTCTCTTTTTACACTTCCATACATTGCTACAACTTTATGAGGCAAACTGTTTTATTGCTTTAATACAGAAATCTAACAGTATTTGAACCTTGTAAATTTATCTTTATTTCACTGTTTCAAAACTGAAATTTAGATGGGCTGGCATGAGAAATATCATGGATTTAACATTTTTATATTTGCAAACATATCAGGAAAGCTTTACTGGACATGACACCCAAACAAACACTTTTATTTCTATTTTTATTTATTTTTATTTTTATTTTTATTTTTATTTTTATTTTTATTTTTATTTTTATTTTTATTTTTATTTTTATTTTTATTTTTATTTTTATTTATTTTTATTTTTATTTTTATTTTTATTTTTATTTTTATTTTTATTTTTAGTTATTTTTTTTTTTTATAGAAATTGTGTGTTTTAAGTACAGAGGCTAAATGTGTCCAGCCATTTTGAAGTATGTTTTATGAACTATAACTTACAGAAAGATCGAGTCCTTCAAAGATCTTAGGAATGTTGTTTCCTTCCTCCTGCACAAGTCCCTCACTCTTTATCAGACAGAGTCCTTTATAATACATGTATATAAATGTGTAATGATACTCTAACCCTGTCAAAGCTTATGTTACTTAGCTTACTTAACTAAGTTACCTCTGTTGCAATTAACAGTATAATATTCAAAAATTTAAGCACAAGGCATGTCCGTTGCTACTCTGTCATTGATTCCTTCGGCTTGATGATGTGCAGCTAAGACATGTTTGTAGTTACACAACATATGGGTAGATACCATAAAAATATTATTTATGGAGGCTCTGGCTTGCTTTGTGTTTTTCAAGTGTGTTTCCACAACTAATTGGTAGTCTTAATTCACACACATACAAACTAAAAGCTGCATCCATGTTAACCTTGAAACACATGGTTGACTTGATTATGCAGATAAGTGGAAAGCTTGATGCTACCCGTACACTGTAGTCTGGCCACATGTTATTGCTGGTTTATTAAGTAAAAGGACCATGTTAATACATCAGCAATCTTACTTCAAAAGGCAGAGGTGAAATCCACACTGAACTAGAAATGTAAAAAACACTGCTTTTACGTGAGGTGTCCATGTGCATGGAGACTTACTTGTTCAGAAGTTACTGGGGGGAGGGGGGATGGAGACGGGACACATACATAGTCTCTAAATACTTCTGGAATAGCATTTCTGCAAGTTTAAGAAAGGCTGGGATAAAGCAGTTTCAGGGAATGTGTAGTGTATTGCACGACAAGCAGATGAAGGAGGTTTCATGAATTTGCCTTTTTACCTTCATTGTCATTTCATTTAATGTCTCCTATTTTATGGTCTCCATAAACCATAAAAATTAGCTTTATGAAGTTAAAGCTGATTTCTTTGTAAAAGAGGACAGTGTTTCCTTTCCCTCCAGGGCAAGAATGTACATAGGGAAAAATGCTCACAGACCAGACCTGGGGCAGTCACAAGGTACTTCTTTTTTACAGGAACAAGATGACATTGGGCTTGGCTTTCTCAAAATGGGGTGGGGAGCCACGGGCTACTTCTTGTTCAGAACTGAGTGAGACCTAGGGTTTTGGAGATCATTTTGCCACTTAAGCTTGCAAATTATTTTTATAAATCTCTCCAATGTGTTTTCAGATTGTTTTGCAGATGATTCTTACACCATAAAGCAGGAATTGAATCCTCCTCTTCTGCCCTGGTGTTCTGGACTCCTCCTTTACCCCTGCCAAAACCAAAACTGATCAAATGATCCTACATTTTAATCATACCCTTCTGAAATTCTCTTCCTAGAATCATTCTTCTGGTGCCAGCTTGTACTCTCTTAGTACAAGCAATTTCTCTGCAATGCTTTCCCTAACTGCTGCTCACATGATACTTCTGTTCTCTTATCCCATTCAAGATTGTCTTCTTAAATGTTCTCTTTTTTAAGTGTGTTCATCCTCTGTCCATTTACACTCTTTCTGTGGTACAGTTCACATTAATGAAATAAACATTCAGAAACAATTTTGTGCCATTAACTCATTGGCCCCAAATCATAATTGTTTTACTGGAAACATATTCTGGTTAACTGTTGGTCAATCATAGCTTTTCTGTGCATTTATGGTGTATAAGAAAAACTTTAAAAGGCTGAAAGTTAAAAATAAATAAATACATACATACATACATAAAAAGATGCTTCATGTGTTCTCTTCTCTTCTTGAGGTTTTTACTTCATAAGTTTGCACACCATAGAGCAGATTCTGCAAATGGTGGTAGCAGAAATCAAGCATGATCCAGGCACGATGATGGCAATGGTTGATTTTTTATACTAGTGATGCAGTCAGTGTCAGCAGAGCTTTATATAAAAAGGGAATACTAACCCAACTGGGTGAAAAAAAAAATGAGTTTAACCACTTTAAAATGTCATTTTTAATTCTAAGATTGTAGGTAATAACGGATTGTGCCAGAAGGAACATGCTTCAAAAAACGCGAAGTCACTTTTTGAAGTGGTCTGTAAACTCTTTAAATATAGTTGGCGATTTGTCTTTTCACTCTAGTTTCCTGTAAGACTAATTTTGAAAGTAATAAAATATATTTTTAATTTAATTGGTATAATAGACATATATACATTTCTAGTGTGTGTATGCACATGTGTTTGTATCATATCTAAAATAACAGCAGCTAGAGATGTGAAATGGTCCTCTTGATTTGGCTGGACTAACATTTGGTTATAGTGTACTAGTTTATTCCTAAATGTGTTTTTAAAACACTTTGAGGAGGATGAGAGATCTACAGGCAGGGAGAGAAAAGAGAAGGGCCAGGAGTCTTGCTGATACCTTTTAAATGTCCGGGCTTGGCAATCTGCAGTTATTTTCAATATATAGATGTTATATATATATATATATATATATATATATATATATTGCAGTGTAATATCAGTGAATAGAGTGTGGAGTGCATGGAAAAATTACAGTAGATATTAAATCTGAACTCTGGAGGCATAAATTCACATGAGGATCAGATCACAAGATTGGCTGCTTTCCGGCTAGTATCCAGTGGGCTTTTTTCCATATCGCAAAAATCACCATACAGTTTGGCATAACCATTCAGCTCAGCGAAGAGAATTCAGTTCCAGAACTGAAATAGCCAAAAGAACTAAATCCCAGAATTGAGGTGCATTTACAGTTTAGTGCAGAGACAGTTTTACAGCTTTTGTCTCAACTTTTCTTTCCCCTTGTTAGGGATAAATCTCTTTGATTTTTGGTAAGAATTCTATCAACTGTATTAAGGGGGGAGAAATAAAACAGTAACCTTAGTATTTGTGACTTTCATACAATCCTAGAAGGCTGTTGTGTCAGCAACTCACATTTCTGCAGCATACATTAGAATCTGATAGACAGTATGTGTGAATATTTCCAAAACTGGTAAACAGATATTTGTCTGGTCAAAATTAGAAAAAATTTAAACAAGAAAGTTGCAGACTTCTAAAAGTGATGGAGTCCTGCTCCCTTCCCCCACCTCCCATCAGCAAGCTGATGTTTCCAGCAACTTCAAAAACAGAAGACTTCTCTGTAATCCTAAATGTACATAAGGAACAGATTAAAGTCCTGATTTGCGAAAAAATTTGAGCATATGCTCAGGAACCATTGACTTCAATGGAAGTTAAACATGTCCTCACACACGCTTCTTGAACTGGAGACTAATAAGGATATTAAAAAGGATCAAGAGGCTGCCCCCCTTCAGGAAATGCTGCAAAACTGTCATAGCTGAAAGTGTTTTTTTTTTTTTTTTTTTTTCATAATCACACTGACTTTCATCACTACCTTTCTCATCTCACTTCCAGCTTTCACAGAGGGGAGTAAACAACCCTCCTCTCACTCTCTTTCTCTCCCTCTATGCCAGGTTCTCTATGCCAGGCTAAGCTTTCTCTGGTCCAAAAAGGAAAGGAACTTTGGACTCTGCAGTGTCCGTTCAGGATGCCCTTATTTCCAGTATAAAGAAAGTGGCAGATGGTCAGATGGTACAGTGGATAGTTGCTGAACAACCCCCCAGATAATTAATTACTAGAACTTATATGTCTAGCTATGTGGACCTAAGGATGGTTGGAAGGACAGAAACCACAGTATGGGTATAAAAAGTAGAAAAAGAAGGAAATAATATCTTGAAAAAAATTGTACATAATTTACCCAGAGCAATCCTATTTGTAGGGAAAGGGGTACTCCCAGTCCCCCAAACAGAAATACATATTTATATTCCTTTATTGATGAGTGACAGATGGAGTGAAGTAGTGGAGACTAAAAGGGTTGAGTGTGGGTTGATTTCTTTCAATTCAGTATGACAAAGTGGGTAATGTATATGGTTCGTGAGTGTGGTACTAATTTATTAAATGTTCGTTTGGACTTTAAAAAATAGCTTGCCTTCATTAGCAGTCTCAGGAAACAGACTCCATTGTATAATAAATCTCACTTGCAGGAATTTTGGCCTGATAGTCATCTTAAAATGCTCCAAATTTTATTTTCCTTAGCCCTGTCTCCTGCTCTACTACAGTCCTAAATATTACTCCTTGCTCTTCATCCTCCAGAACTAAGAGGCAATTCTCACACATCCTTATTCACAAGATAAGTTAGTTTTGAGGGGTGAGTCTTCATTCCTCAGGTCATTAATTTTCATCTATTTGGTTTCTTTTCTTAATGAACAGTCTTTCTACAAACAGGGGTAAGAAGGAACTTTGGCATAATAGCTGTTTGGCACAGTATCACTTATAGAAAATAACTTATGTAAGAATCAGAAAGCGGTAGAAGCATTAAACCTAAATATAGCTTGGAAAAGAGCAAGTGATGAGGAAACTGTTCATTAGGTACAGGAAAAGCTGAAAACTGACTTTATGCTTCTTTCTTTTCTCCATATTTTATTAAATTAGTTCATGTATATTAGTCAAAAATCTTTCTGTTTACATGCTTCTTGAAGCAGCTTTCTTTCATTCTAGTCAGAAAAAAAAAAAAAAAAAAAAAAAAAAAAGACAAATTTCCATCCATGGCTTGATATTTTCACTTGTTGTTGTTTCCGTGCTTCTATGTGTGTTGTAAAACTGAAATGAGATATCCAGTTGCTCTTTACTTTTGTCCAGTTAAGTCTGTCTGTTCATGAAGGTCTTTGAAAGCACTGGAGGTTTCAGTATTTCGTGTGATGAGCCTGTAAAATTTGGTTAGTTGATTTCTAAATAGAGTCTTTTCCTAAAATGTTTGAATTTGCTCATGTTTGTAGAACACATTTTCTCATGGTGGGAAGGGGACTGGCACATTCCCCTCCCAGGTTTAATATTATCAGGTAACACCATGCATTTCCCATATAATTTGTTTTGGTTGCAGACCCAAGTCACAGCCACTTAGTTGTATTTGCCTGTCTATCTGTTAGAGTTGCCCTCTAACATTTAAATACAAAGATTTATGACTGCCTAGCACATCTTTCCTAGGATGTATCCAGGCACAATGATGTATCCTAAGCTCTTGCAAAGAATTGCAGGTCCAGGATTAGCCACTGCACCACTATAGGATGGACACTGTTGTCCTGAGTTGTAGGAATTGTGTCACCTTAAAATTTTACTTAGTGTGGAATTCTAACATTACCTTATGTTCTACTGCGACATGATAAAGTGATCTCCCCTTTTTTCTAATAATATTTAGCTGGTAATATTCTGACCATTTCTGCTACTGTATTTTGTTTTATGCTGATTTTCAGTCTGTTCTATTTTAAAATCTATGAGCTAAACTATGACCACTTTTTGATAGCCAAATAAGATAGATTCATATTTTTTAAAATGTATTAAACAAAAAATCTTGATCCAAAAGATATTGTTTTGAAAGATATATTTTTACAATGACTTTATAAAAACTTTATGTCTGCTACTAATAAAAAAGAAAATATTGCAAATAGTCCCTAACTGGGCATTTTGCTAAGTTAGTGTTTTATTCATTTTATTACACTAAGGAATTTAAAAGCTAGAAAAGCTGGCATTAAACTGAAAGGGCAATGGAAAGTTGGTAGCCTAAACATTTGTTTTGATTCATATGGAAGGAAAGAATTTGGACCAGATGCTTGAAAGAGCTCAGAACCCAGCAGCCCCCATTGTTCTTCATTTAGGTGCCTAAATGGTAACAGTCGGATGTGCAGCTTTCTTGAAAACTGATCCTTTTGTGTTGTGGCAGCTTTTAGTCTTTAGCCTATCTCTTCCTGGCTGTAGAATTTAACTGTAAACATTTTATTTCAGAATTGTCCCTCATCTGTATCCTTCAAGTATTTGCTTATAGTTAAGAGATCTATTGTTACTGTTGCAGGACTGTGACCCCTTTAGCTTGTCCCTAGTTTTAAAAATATATCTTCACATTGTTTTGAGCTGCGTACCTACTGCTCTGCACCTAACGCTTTGGTAATACATTTTCAAGGAGTTAAGGCAGGGTGTGTATTCTTAAAAATGCAACATGGTCACATATTCTTTTTTTGCTTTAGCATTAAAGCTGTATAAAATATAACTTTTTAAAGAAATAAGGGCAATGCACTTCCTTCTTATAATAAGCTCCCATTCATGGAAAGTTTCTTGAGTGAGGCTAGTATATGGGATGCTTGCAAGTCATTATGCTTACGCTTTAAAATTCATAATGTACAGTTTATCATAATATACTTAATTGCAAGAGTGGGTTAAATCAATATCAAACAAAGCATTTAGCGTATCTTTTTATAGGTAAAAAAAAAGTAAAAATTTGGTCTTAATTTTAAATAAGTTCTGTATGCACATATGCACACAGTAAAATTACCATTTGTACTATGGGTTGTATAAGATAGTGTACTTGATTCAAAAGCTCCTTTGGACTTCATTCTTGTATTGTTATTATTATTATTATTTTAGAAACAGTTGTTAAAATGAGGAGACGATGAGTAGGCTTCAAAGACAAATTTTTAATAAACAATCAATCATGTTACCCTGTACCCCAAATACAGAGAAGAAAGGTTGCTTTGAAATAAGACATTGGAAAGAAATGGGGGAGCTTGAGCTTGACACTGAGCTTGAAACTCTGCCATAGACTTTGTATATGAATTTGTCATAGGCAACATTGTGTAGAACAATCAAAGCAGTCCCCATAGCTGGAAGATAGCACATATGGTTCAGCATGGTGTTCTTGTCAGGCAAACTGTCCCTAGTAAGAAGCAAATATATTATTTTGGGCAAATCACCTTGACTATACTCCTTAAAGGTGTTCCTGTGTAGCTCCACTCATTTCATTCCCTTCAGAGTAATTTCATTAGTCTTTACACACTGCTGTAGTTAGTCCACACTACAGATCTGTGGTCTGTAAAATGGGTGTAACTGCCTTAAGGTTTCTTATGTATAAGCAGAGGAAAACCATTTAGGATGCTAAGCCAAACTGAGAATCTGGCTGGTGGAATCAAAACGCAATCATAATTCCAAATACTAATTGTTGGGTGAAATACCAATCAAGGTATTTTGAGCAGGTAGGGAGCTCCAAAGAAAAGATAAGACTTTTTATTTTATCATCTTAAGTAGGGGCACTTTTATCATTTTGTTGAGTTTTTGAGCCATTTATTGGCAAATGTGCTTTATCCAACCATATGTATAGAGGTGATGTACAGATATATTTCTCTGCCTCAACAAATATTCCAGCTTCTTTCCAAATGGTGTGTTTGTTTGGCTGATGCACGACCTCAGCCAGACATTTTTTCTGAAATTGAATCCAGATCAAATGGAATTGCTTGCTGACTGATTGGATCTCAGTGCTTGCCTTGATTGATGTTCCCCACCCTTACAGAAAATGGGTAGTTGTCAAGTTATCTGGGATTTTCAACATAGGTTCATATACACTATACATAAATCTGTTTTACCCCTGACCGATGCAAATACCACATCCAGTTAACATTTAAAGACTATAGCAACATAATTTTAGCAGCATCTTGCTCTAGGACATTTTATTTATTTATTTTTCATGTTAAGACTGTGCATTTCCCTGAGTAGCTCTTCATGACTTGCAAACCTACCATCTGCTGAAAACCCCGTGCCTTCTCTTGTTGGACTGTGTTTGATTAGACATATTGTACAATTTGTCTTGGCTCCCACTACAGTTTCATATTGGTTTTCATAGTATATTGCTCCAGTATAAAATTCTCCATTGTCTCATTCCATAGCACTAGGAGCTATTACAAATTGCCATATTGTGAATTGTCTCAAGAACTAGGAACTTGTCTTCTACCCTGAGACTGAACTGGAAGAGATTGGGCACCCAAGTTTTTTCTTGCCTGTCACTGACTGACTCATTGCCAAGAGGTATTCAAGTCTGGCTTCTTTTGCTGTATTTTCAAGTCTAAATGTAAGCCATTAATATACCTGGATATTTTTCTGTACAGTGGTTATTACATTTCTGCACAGAGCTCTAGGAAATTGTGTGAAGGGTGCTATATAAATGTACAGATTAGAGTGGAGTGAATTAAATAGGACTGGATTTCTGGAATGCACATCACCCCTTTACTATGAGTTCTCATAGTGTGGTTAGAGCCAGCCTGTACTGCATGAAAATTTTTTTGTGATGTCCATTTAACCAATAAATCTGTCATCACTGACTGGTCTCCATTTCCTCTGAAATAAACAAATCACTATTAGGTTCTTTGAAGCAGCAGACTGCCAGGAAACACAAAAGTCACTTTTGCTTCATCCACGGAGATAAAGTAGTTAGTAAGTGGAAATGAGCTGCAACTGAAGGAGCCTCAGTGTTCTCACACCTGCTAGAAAGTACAGTAGATTTCCACACAGCAGGAATTCAAACAAACTTCAGATCACTGTGTTCAGTGAAAGTGAGGTTGCCTAGCCAAGAAATGAATTGCAGACCCTTGAAAACTACTTAAAGAAAGACAGTTTCACAGGGACATAGGAAATTTGAAAAAAGAAAGAGTCCAGAAAGTCCTTCTAGGTCTGTGACTTCCACGGAATCATCTGGTGTATGCCTTGTACCATGTTTCTGACTTCCACACTTCTCTGACTCCCATTTAAAACCAGATACTCCTTTGGTTGCTGCTACTGGTCTTTCATGCCATGGACTACTCTCTGTATTAACTTCCTTTAACACCAAGAGTTTTCACATGTAACTTTGCATTTGCTTTTTCTTTATTCTTGAGCTGGGATATATTTCACTGCAATCTTCTCTTTTACCTCTTCTTCAATGAAAAATTAGTCTTGATGAGCTAGGAATTTCTTAATTCATTCTGGTTGTTCTCTGATGAACTACTTCAACTGCTGAAAAGGTTTTTGGATATTAAGCTTCTGACAGCTAGCTTAGTGTCATGAAGGGAGAAAAAAAACCCTCCTTGCTAGGTTATGAGTTATTTTTGGGTTAAATTGAGTAGGATAGTTTAGTTCTTCATTAAAGTGAAAGAAAATATTCATGTTAAAAATTATAGTTATTTTCAGCAAAATAACATTAAGCTTTCTTCCTAATAAAATCTGACTTTTGGCTTATACAAATATCTGTGCATATGAAAAATACTAGAAACTGCTAATGACATCTGAACTCATGACAGGAACAATCAATAACAGAAGAAAAACTTTTTTTTTTTTTTTTTTTTTTAGGAAAATCTAATGATTCTTCATTGGAGTTGGAACCCTGTCCCAGCAAAAACTAATAAGAATTTTTAAATGGGACAGTCTTACATCATTTATAAATAGTGTTGAAAAACCTTTCATGGCTCTTTATCCATTCCATTATGTGTGTTCCTAACTCATTTGAAGCTTGTTAGGAGTTTTAATATCAGTAGTTTTTTCTTCGTTGGAAAACAGTGTTATTACAATTTTAGTAAAAATTCTATCTTGAATTTGCATCCTCAGCAAGTAATATTTTTGTCTTTAGTCCTATAAATATTTTTTTTTAACTTGTTCATATCCACATCCTTTGAAGTGACTTATTTTCAGACTTGTGCTGACATTCCACTGTATTTTTATTGGTAGCAAATTCAATACTTTACATTTGTAACTCATGATAAGGTAGAAACTATTCTTGTAATTACTGCAAACATAAACACAGGCTTCGGTTGTATCCTTTCCAAATGGTTATTCTAACCCCTGTGTTCAGATTGTTGTCTGATTTTTTGTGTATGTAATGTTTTATAAGTTAATACGGACTTTAAAAAAAAAAATAGAAAAAAGAAAAAAAAATCCAGCATGTTTTTACCAGTAGTAACTTAAAGGGACATTTCTATACCTGTCTCTTTCCTGCTGTGGACTTGGCATTTGTACACTCCCAGCACAGTGCCATAGTGTCTTTGTCTTCCTTAGTGGGAAGGAAGGAGGGCTGGAGGGAACGACAGATTGATATTGACAGAACGACAATGCTATTTGGAGTCAGAGCAATGTGTTCCACTACATCCAGTCTTGAGCTGGAAGCTTACCAGAATATGATTTCATGTGAGGGTGAAATGGGAATGCCCTTCATTTCTTATTCTCTGCATTTATAACTTACTGTGCTAGTGATGGTGAGGTATAAATGTTCCTAAGGTGAGATGGTATAAAACTAAACCAGAAGGAGTATGGCACTTGCTATGGTACCAGATGCCAGATTTAATTTGGAAAACTTCTGGAATAACTTGGGACTCCAGTTGACAGTATATATTTCCTGGCTTGCACTGAATCCTGCATAAATGGTGTTTCTGTCAATAACAGAATGAGGGGGGGGGGAAAATCTGCCTGAAATATATATGACAGTTCAATTCCTACAAAATACACTACTTGTTTATAAAACTGGGATTAGTTTCCAGATTACATTTGCCAAAATATCCTGAAATGAATCCATACACACTCTCAAAAAGTGCTTAGAGATGATTTTTCAAATATGATTTGGGTAGCTTCAAGTCCTTAAAAGGAACATTTGCTGAAACTACACAACTGTTTAAATCGTGATGTATCACAGATATAATGTCTCCTATCATTAGGAATAAATAATGAAATGGTGGGAAGAATCAGAGACTTCAGAAGGGATTATAAAGGCTGAAAACACAATATTCCAAGTCTAGCTGGTGGGAATATAAGAACTATGATGTAGAAGATAGAAAATCTGGTCATGCCTTATCTTTTTTTCTTTTTTTTTTTCTCCCAGTTGTCATCTATTTTTCTTGTTTCCCAGAGGCCTACCACACATTAACAATAAAGAATGATGGTTGTTCAGTTAGTTACATCCACATGAAAAAACATCTGTACATCTGTATCAGGTCTTATGCAGCCTTCTGCATAGCTGGAAATCCTGTTTTTGCCACTTTCAGGCTCATCTGTAAGAACAAAAAAAAAAAAATAGAGGGAAAAAAAGAAAAGATTAAATAAGCACAGGTACACCTTAAAGGAGGTGTGAAAAAAAAATCCTAAAGTTTCTTGGGTTTTGTCCTTAGATGGTTTATTTATGTAACTGCTAAAGTACCTTGTTACAGGAAGAAGGAAAATTGGAGGACTACTAAACACTTAGCTATGCATTACATGTACTTCAAGGAATATCAGTTATCTGATAACTGTAGAGGACATTTTTATGTTTTACTGAGTATGTATGGGATTCCTTTCCCTGTTGATTCATTTAGATGAAGATTCTGAAGTTGTAAAGAATGCAGTGGAGAATTTATTCGAGATCAAAATTAATAGGATAATTTAGTGTTAAAATTAAATATTCAAGCTGATTTACTTAATCTTGGAACTCAAAACATTGACACTTCTGACTTGGTAGCTAGTTTAGTAAAAGTCAAATGCTTGGGAGCTTTCTGTTTTGTTTGCTTTGTTTTCCAACAAAAAACTGACCCCAAAAGAAATGTCATGCAGACAGTATAAATCCAATCAGCAAGGTACTTCTTTTCTGAGAAGTAATCCAGTCACTTGAATCCAAGATTAGAATGACTGGACAAATTCCAGGTCAGCATCATAAAATTTCAGGGGTTGTTCAGAGCAAAGGCTACAACCACTTTTTCAAGGCTGCTTCACTATTTTCACTTACACTGGTTGATTACTTTTAGTGCTTGTTGAACTAAAATAGTAAGCAATATTTGTTATTATTTTTAAGTTGCCTTACAAGACCCTGAAGACATATTATTCACAAATTTTCTATTCATGTATATGCACAAAAGAATTAATTTCTTTCTGTATGCACTGCACAGCTTTTTTATGTTGTGTTTATCTGAAAAAAAAAAAAATATTTAGTCAATTAAAGTGCTTATTATCTGCCACTGTAAGCCATGAATGCTGGAGCCACACATTTCTTACGAGAATGAATATTTTGCCTTGGTGGGAAAAAAAAAGAAAATAAAGATTCTGGCTCTGCATTTGTCAACCTCTCACACTCTTAAATTTTGTAATTGTTTCAGTGCAACATGGTTGTGTTAGAAAAGTAGTATTTTGGAAAGAAAAAGCTGCCAGGTTGCTAAAGCTATTTCTGTGGAGGGCTGGAAACAGCTACAGAGACCTTGAGGTGGACTCTTTCCTTCAAGGGGAAGCCAGTGCACAGAGCAGAGAAGGAAAGTACTATGTCATGTGAATCTTCATGCTAAGCAGACTCCTTGTGTGTTTATGTATGAGTTCAACTTTCTTCAGTATGCGTGACTTAATATGTGCATATGCATTACATCAGTTAGCAAATTTTGCTCATTGATGCCTGCTTTGTTTCGGGTAGGACAGGGCATAATCTTCATCATCTGGAGTGGGAGTTAAACACAGTGAGAATCAAGCCAAGCAAATACATAGAGGCTAGTCAGTGACAAGGGCATCTGCCTTCACGTCTTAACATCAGGAGTTGGAAGGGTGGGGGGTGGGGGGTGTAGCGGAAGGCATTTAGAAAGAAGGAAGCATTTCAGACAAGTACTTTGGTCCTGTCTACAGTCAGCTATGCTTTGTCCAAGTGATGATTTGTACCGGATATAACATTGCCATCTCCTACATTTTTCTTAATATTGATTTAGAGTAAATGAGGAGCTGAACATCATTTTTGGCATCTCAACATTATTGCCTTACTGGTTCTTAAACTACTTTTTTAGAAATATGGAATGCTTTGAGAAAAGAGTGGTATAGATACTCCAGGACATTATATTCATAATGATTCACAGGTTCTGGATCTGAGAAGAAAGTCTGTGTGTAATGACTGCTTCAAATAGCATAGATAAATCTGATGATCAATAGCTGTAAAAGCCATAGAGAAATGACCCCAGAACAGCATTGTGGGTCACTGAAGATCATTTTCCTTAGAAAAATGTGTACAAAAGACAGGCGCTCTTTTGACCAATTCTTTCTTTTCACACACACTCTTTTCTTAGAGTTGTGAAACAACTTATTGTTTATATCTTGTACGCGTACTTGGTGGGATTGTTATTTGTAAATAGGCTTTCAGAACTGGATTTGAGCTAATGACTTTTCTGCACTCTGTGTTCTTCTACCAGGTTTAAATAATTGTTCTGGTTCCCCTAAATATCTCATGTGTGCAGAGGGAGTTTCAAAATGGCTGCTTTCTAAATATGTTTAGGAAAATGAAAGTCTAAATGCTGATAAATGATTTTACCCCTGGGCAACTTGACGTATGAGTTTGCTAAAAATGAATGTCTATTCTTTATAGTTCTCTTACTGATAAATTGTTATGTTACATTTACAATGATGCTTCTTTAATTTCAGAAATTGCTTCCACTCTGAAACCATTTTTGTGTAATTGTGGCTTGTATGCGTGCTTCCCAAATATATTTCTGGATTTTCAGGTCAGATGTCTATGTATAAGGATGTCGTAATATGCTTAACTTTTTCAGTTATAAATTGAATAGTGCATAGCCACATTGCAATTCATCATGTAAAAGATATGCTCATTTATACCCACAGAGACTCATGTTTTCAGATATTAAAGCATATGAAAATTATTTATTTGGTATCTGAAGTATTTACTATGTAAATACCGTTAATAGGTATCAGTGGACCTGAGTATCTCTTGACAACTCTCATGAGGGGTTTGCTCACCTTCTCATGAAGGTTTACAATGCTTTTCTGAGAACAGTATATATATTTTCATGTTGCAATTGTCCTTTCCTTCTTGCTTTAGACCCTGGCATGTTTCTTATCCTTAGCTGTTTGCTGCAAAGAAGTCTGAGGACACTGCATATTTTGACCTTTTACTATGATTATTTCAATTACTGCAACCTTTGAGATAAATCATAATTTTTTATTTTTATTATTATTTTTTTTTGTAAGCATACTCTAAGGAATTTCAGAATAGCACCACTTAAGAAGACAGTTTTGACTCAGAAAAATAGTATGCATTTTCATTTCCTCTACAGTTGTACATCAGTAAAAAGAGACCTGAACATTGTCCTAACACCATGTCTACATAGCATTGATTATGGAGGATGCACAGGAGTATGACTCCTCTTTATCTTCATTTTTGCCCAGATCTGTTGTTTAAAAAGTGAAATTCCATACTATTTATATGTAAACCAGTAAGCAACGTATGTAAATTTGGCCAGTTCCTATCACACATTATTTAAATAAGGATTGAAGTCTTGTTCAAGGTAAGAACTGCTGTTTACAGTTAGATGAACTGGGAGGTTAAGTTGAAGGATGTAGCAACAATGAGGTTTTCCTGCAGCCTTTCCTTAAAACCTGCTGTGGTTATAGTACCCATGGTGGTGATAGCTGGCATGCAGTGAGCAGCATGTACACTTGTTTTTTAATCTCACAAAGAAGGGGACTGCAACATATTTGATACGTTGTCAGCCCTTGGGAGCATGGACTTTCATTTGTTAGTATCACAGAATCACAGAATCACAGAATTTCTAGGTTGGAAGAGACCTCAAGATCATCAAGTCCAACCTCTGACCTAACGCTAACAGTCCCCACTAAACCATTTCCCTAAGCTCTACATCTAAACGTCTTTTGAAGACTTCCAGGGATGGTGACTCCACCACTTCCCTGGGCAGCCTGTTCCAATGCCTCACAACCCTTTCAGTGAAGAAGTTCTTCCTAACATCTAACCTAAAACTCCCCTGGCTCAACTTAAGCCCATTTCCCCTCGTCCTGTCACCAGGCACGTGGGAGAATAGACCAACCCCCACCTCGCTACAGCCTCCCTTGAGGTACCCATAGAGAGCGATAAGGTCGCCCCTGAGCCTCCTCTTCTCCAGGCTGAACAAGCCCAGCTCCCTCAGCTGCTCCTTGTAGGACTTGTTCTCCAGGCCCCTCACCAGCTTCGTCGCCCTTCTCTGGACCCGCTCAAGCACCTCGATGTCCTTCTTGTAGCGAGGGGCCCAAAACTGGACACAGTACTCGAGGTGCGGCCTCACCAGAGCTGAGTACAGGGGGACGATCACCTCCCTAGCCCTGCTGGTCACACTGTTCCTGATACAAGCCAGGATGCCGTTGGCCTTCTTGGCCACCTGAGCACACTGCTGGCTCATATTCAGCCGACTATCCACCATCACTCCCAGGTCCTTCTCTGCCTGGCAGCTCTCCATCCATTCCTCTCCCAGTCTGTAGCTCTGCTTGGGGTTATTGTGCCCCAGGTGCAGGACCCGGCACTTGGCCTTGTTGAACTTCATGCAGTTGACCACAGCCCATCGGTCCAGCCTATCCAGATCCTCCTGCAGAGCTTTCCTACCCTTAAGCAGATCGACACACGCACCTAACTTGGTGTCATCTGCGAACTTACTGAGGGTGCACTCGATGCCCTCGTCCAGATCATCGATGAAGATATTAAAGAGGACTGGCCCCAGCACCGAGCCCTGGGGGACGCCACTAGCGACTGGCCTCCAACTGGACTTGGCTCCATTCACCACGACTCTTTGGTGAAGAGTCGTGGTGAATGGAGCCAATGTCTCATACACTGAGAAGGGCCCTTTAAGCAGCACTGTTACAGCAATGTTGAAGAATAATGTGCTTGGAAGCTCTCTGTCATATTCTATTTATGTATGCATCTTTATTCAAGGAAAGAGCTTCTGGTCTCTCTGCATTTTATGAACCAAATAAATGTTCTTTTAGCTAGGAAATTAGCCTACCTAGATGAGTGAGTTATTTTTCTGTTGATTAAAGTTTAGCCTTTTCCAAATAATATTATTTAAAATTATTTATGTATTTGTTTATTTCCTTTGAAGGTTTAATAAAATCATGCATTACAGTCCTGATAGTGTCTCTTCTCTCAGAATTAATGATGAATAATTTAAATCAGTAACAAACAATCAGAAATAGGCTCCTATTGGCTCTCAGTGTAAGTTAAAACAAAACAAATAAAAACAGATCAGAATTAGTTTTTATCCGATTAAAAGACATTTTAAACTTATTCAGATACACAAAAGCAAGTGTGGCTCTCTTCAGTGGCTTTTGGAGGCAGGTCCTGTTTAGGAACAGGGCACCATCCACACAACTAATCCCATTTGTCTTGTATGTGAAGACAAACATACAGGTGAATTAATGCTCATTAATATGTTGAAGTTGAATATGCATAATCTCAACTTCTATCAGATCACCGTTGGAGCAGTCCAAGAAGGAATAACCAGTGATTTTTTTATGTCTTCAGCTTTGTCTTATCAACATCTCATTTTGTACACAAAACTGAAGGTTGGTTTGCATAAGAGTTATTGCAAGACAACTTTTATTCTTTGATGTATTTGAAGGTCTTATGTAACAAAAGTGAAGGAAGAGGGAAGGGGCTGATACTGATATTTTTAACAGGGACTAGGCCAACTTGAAAGAGTTGATATTTGTGGAACCAGAAGTGGAAACCATCAGTCAAAAACTGATTTGTGTATACATTTTTATTGGTGTGACTTAAAAGCTAAGGGAACTAAAATGAGAACTTTCTGTTATAATTACATGACTTTGAGATTTTTTCTTCAGCTTTAGGTCTGGATAAGCAGCTGAGTGACAGAACATCAAATAAGCAAATTGTCTAATCCCAAAGTAGAATAATTAGGTGATGTAACCAATGAGGTCTTTTACGATGGTGGTAGACCAAAGTCTCTCTTGGAAAGGTTAAGAAAAAAAAAAAAAAGACTTTAGAGAGAAACCACAACACTGGAAGCAATGTACTGAGATTCTCTGGTGGGTTAGGTAAAGCACATGATACAAAAATAATGTTGTTGTTGTTGTTGTTTTATATTTTGAGGCATGAGAAGACACAGATTTCCTGCTTTCAAAAAGAAAATGAAAATATGTGAGAATAGGAAGGCACCAAATTGTGTTTAGACAAATCTTAGTGTTCAGCTAAATGCACAGATGCATAAACTAAACAGTTTTTATGCCTAAACCACTGTTTATATAGTAATGAGGATTTTCCATCAGTTTCTTCAGTTAAACAGTAGCTGTCTTTTTGCTCTTTAGTGGAAACCTGGCAGTCTTGCATAAAAACATCATATATATCGATCAAAATGTTATGTTTTTTAATCTTTTATATTAGTGCAGTATAGTCATAACCCTAAAAGACCAGCATTTTAACCTCTTTCCCTTTGAATGTTGTCTCAGATTTGTGAAATGAACTGTGTCCTATTTTGCTTAAGAAGAAAGCAGAGATTTTGGATGATAGAGAAAGTCAATATCCAGTTTTTGTTTTTGTTTAGAAAGATAGAGAAAGCTTGTTTATGACCAGAAACACCAGCCAAATTCTGTAACAGCAGTATAAATTAACTATTTACTCAAGCCCATGTTTACATCTGCAAAAGAAGCTGTTGCTCCATGCTTTCAGTGCCCTAGAGGCTTATAAATCCCCTGAAAACATTGCAACATGTAAAACAAACCAGTGCAGTTATTCAATAAGTAACATTTTGATAGGACTGTGCTGTAGCAGAGCATGCTCAGTCTAACATCTAAAATTCAAGCCCTAGTGACATTTATTCTACTTACTGGAGTCACTAGGGACAGGAGTAAGGAAGGGAGATGCAATACATGCTAGTTGCACATTTTAAATAACCAGACAGCAAGCAGACAAATCCTAAAAGTGATGTGTTGCTGAAGAGTGGGTAGGGGAGAAAGTAAGGTTGTTCAACGCTTACCTTTCCATCCTCCTTATGACACCTTTCTCACACAATGGATGGCTGTGCTAAGCAAACAGTCCCTCAGCCATAGGCTTCCCCTTTGCCTCAAGATCCTGAGCAGGAGCATGAGAGGCCTATGTTCCGGTGGTTATCAATGGATAAAAAAGACTGGAAAAGCTTCTTTTTTTGGCACTAAAGATTGTAAAAGCTGTGCAATTTTAAAATAAGATAACCCAAATTTATATATATATGTGTGTGTGTGTGTATATATATATATATATAATATGCAATTATATTAATTGGGCTGAAACTTAGTGACTGGAATACTTTAACATTAGATTGGATGAAGTTTTATGTTGAGTAGAGTATCACCCCAGATCTCAGGCTGAATTGCTATACCTCATTTTGTTGGAAAGCTACAGGCCTTTATTCCACTTCCCATTGAATTTTTGCAATTTCAGAGCTTCTACATACTCTTTGCCCAAGCTGCCAGAGTTCAGGAAGCATTCTTTTGAGGCTCAAAGGGGTAATTTTTCTCTCTCTCCTACCTCACCCTATTAGCAAATAAAATGTTCACTGTTTTACAAAGGCCACACATTGGTTTGGTGGTATGGTATATATGCTAGGCTGTCAAAATCTCAGTATGTGGGGACTGATGTGGCTTATTTTACAGAAGAATTAAATAACCTTTGTATTTGTTTCCAGTTTTGCAACTTTCAGGACCAAGAAAAAAGTTATAGCTACCCAACCTGTATCTTCAATTGCAATAAATGTTTCTTAGCTTTCATATCCCAGTAGAGATAGGTATTTCCAAGGAACTTTGTTTAAAAGTGTAAAACAAACACTCTCCAGAATTGTAAAACATATACAGGATTTACTATGCTTTGACATGCACTGTCAGACTCTTTCACTAGCACATTGCCAGGAAGGCCTTTCTTCTCCAGCTTAGATGTAGTAAGTTGCATGAGATGAATGATGGAAGAGTCAGGACATACTATTTAACATTTGTGTGCCAAATGGCCTCTCTAATTTGGGAAAATAAAAGTTTCTACTTTTGTATTAGCATAGTGACCACAGAAAGACTTTCCATTACTGAAAAGTAGTTGGAAATGAAGCTGGGGACAAAATGACCTTTTGATTTGACTAATGTACTGTAGACTTGTGGTCTAATTATTGGACACCCTTGGGTTTTGGAGGATTCTTTTCTTTTCTTTTCTTTTCTTTTCTTTTCTTTTCTTTTCTTTTCTTTTCTTTTCTTTTCTTTTCTTTTCTTTTCTTTTCTTTTCTTTTCTTTTCTTTTCTTTTCTTTTCTTTTCTTTTCTTTTCTTTTCTTTTCTTTTCTTTTCTTTTCTTTTCTTTTCTTTTCTTTTCTTTTTTTTCCTATATATAGCTGTTCTCAGAGTACTCACTTGAGACCTGATTCTGCAGAAACTTCATGTACACACTGAAAAGTTTGCAAAATCAGACCCTTATTACCATGATTTCTCTTTCCAAATGAAAAATTAAGACTATATAAGGAATATCAACTACTTTGGAAATGACCGTCCATTTCAGATGTTTAAAGAAAACATAGACCTCTTAGTTACTTTAACTATGGCCTATGAGAATCATACCTTTAAAAGGGGACAGTACAAGTACGTCCTAAAATTTGCAATCTCAAAAGTTATACTTGAACCCTTAGTTAAAGCAACCTCCCCTCTTAGCAAATATATTCTTGCACCGTAACCTGAAAATCATAGGAAGTACTCCAGACAATTATATTGCAACTGTTGCTCACATCAAAGTTAAAGGTGTTTTTTGTTGTTTTGTTTGCACCCTGCCAAAGGTTTCCATTGTGAGTCATAAACTTTAACTGTACATCCAGTTTAATTCTTAGTAATTAAGGACATTTATTCATCAAAACAAACAAACAAACAAATAACAAAACAAAAACAAAAAAGCATCTCCCCTAGGCTGTAAAATTAATAGTAAAATAGATTTAGCAGAACCTGCTCTATTATTAATTTTATTTTTTTAAAATTTTATTTCATTTACCCAATATATTCCTTAGATAATTTTTGTTATTGTTGTTTAGTTATGTGATTGTTTTTCCATTTTTTAACAATTATGCTACAGTTCTAAAAAGGAAGTTGTATTAACTTCAAACATGACAAATCTTTTTTATAATTATTTTTAGTGGATTCTGCCTTTTACGATAATCATTTAAGACACAAAGAAAGGAAAACACAGCCTGCAGCTAACTAGGAGATCTTTTAAGTTAAAAAATGCTGATAGTAAGGACTTCTAAAGCAGTCATTAGGAGATTTTCTATCTAACATTAACAGATAGTAATGCTTTTAAGTAAAAAACAAAAACTTTCTTGGCTGTTCTGAAAGCCAAAAGTATAAATAATTTAAACATCTGAAAAAATTTATTTTATAACCCCTCTTATTTTGGTTTCCCCTGAAAGACAGGTAATTTCATTTAATAGCATGTGGGAAAGTACTTTCCACTGTTTATCCATTTATATAGTTAGAGTTATACTTCAGCACAATGTTGTAAAGTAAACCATGAATGAAATAGTAGCATACAGCCATAACAGAAACCTTTGTTAGTATAAGAGTATGTGTGTTTTTCTGTTAAAAAAAAAAAAAAAAGTCTGAATATTTACTAAGGTATGTTATGAGCACAATTGGGGCAGTTGGCTTCATTTTAATGCTTTCTCAAGCATAATAAGATTTACAAAACATGTCATTAAAACGTATGCAGGCATATGTGTTTGCACAGAAATCTTTGGTATTTCTTAAAGAACCATGTGAGGATTACATTTGTGACTTACAGTGGATGTTGTTATGCCACATGAGTTGAGCCATGTCCATCAAGAGCAGCAAGTAAGGCAGAGAAGAACCACATGCTATTCCTTCTGAGGACTGGGACACACGTTAAGGCTGAGACGGATAGTGATTTATGATCCTGTGATTCTGTAAGGTGCTGCAGACTTTGAAGAGGCCAGATATGTTTTTTTCAAAAGGACAGTTTTAAAAAAAGAGATAAAACACTTCAGGCAGACTGATTAAAAAATAAAAAGAAAAGAGAAAGGGCATTCTAACATAGGATTAAATAGAAATATTGGATGTTAGATTTGCTCCAGACACTGTTTCTTTCTGTCACATGCTCAACATATATAAAATTTTCACTGCATCATTAAGGAGTCCCAGAGAAATCTGTTCCATGATGAATGGGAAAAAAAAAAAAAAAAAAAAAAAAAAAGCAAGTGTAGCATACGTGGAAGAACTGCACTCAAAAATACCACTGTGAAATGGCTTCTTGTTTCCTGTAGCATAGGAATAACTCTTATTAGCATAGGAATAAAATAATACTTAGAAAGAGTTAAAGTAGAATTGTTGGTACCCATTTATATTTTCCTTTGTGTAACTGTATCCTGAAGACCTGCTTTGGAAAGATGGGTAAGTAAGGTAATACAGAGCTCTAAAGAAACTCCAACTATGTTAAAGTTTTGTAAGTGTTTCAACTTTTATTGCTAAGTATGGAAAACTAAAAGACTGGATTCTTTGGCTTATGTACAAACTTTTTTTTTTTTTTAAAGCAAACTTAGAAGTCAGCAAGATTTCAACTCTGAGATCTGCATATATATTTTGAGAATAGGATCATAGGATTGTAAGAAAATACCTTTCTTTAATCAACTCAAAACCTATCATGATCATACACAAAGTAAACTGGGATGTACAATGGGATCAAAAGCAGCTCTGACACTCTGGTAATGGAGAATTGCACTGGTATTTTTGAGTTTGCACCAGTCTTGACCCATTGTAATTTGGGGAAGAACTTGGCCTAGACTTAGAAATTGGCCCAGATGGCACACTCATTTCTAGGCCATTTGCTCCATTGTGCCACAACTTGTAACATGGACTGTTACAAGACCTACCAATATTACTATAGATATTACCTTTACTTTTCTTTAATGTCTTGTATGTGAGGAGTGTGGGCAATGGTATTACCTATATATAACACCTATATAGCTAAGGAGGAAAGAACAACAGAGTTTACACTCGGTGAAGTCTGGAAAATACAACTTGATTTCAGCAAACCTTGGATAAGGTTACTATAGTCACTGTATATTAAAAAAAAAAAAAAAAAAAGTCTAATTGCCTATGGATGAAATACAACAATGAATTTTTAATTAGAATGATACTTAGAAATTCACAGTGAATGGCTGACTGCTATGCAGACATTCCTAGTCTGGCAGTGGACTCTAGTGCTGCTTTAAATGCAAGTGACTTTCAAGTTACATTTGAAAATATATAAAACTAATGGGCATTTATATAATGAAGATAATTTTGAATCAAGGTCTCTAATATGCATTGCTCAACATATGTTCTCTTCCAAACTGCACTTTGGATTCTTAATAATAAGACTGTCAGTCTAACTTTGCAGAGAAAACAAACAAACAAACACACACACACAAAACAAAACAAAACAAAACAAAAACTATTTTCATGATATTTAAATTCCAGATGGCACATAAAAGATACATACTACTATAATATTTGTGTATATTTCTTAGCAGCAGGTCACTGCAACATATTTTTCCACTCCGTAGCCTCACCTAGACTGTTGCTACTGACAGTATCTTAAGCTAAATATTTGGTATTTTATGACAATGAAATTCATTCTACATGGAGTAACCTCAGATGTATTGCAACTGCGACAAAGAGGCAGATGTACTTGTACTTGTACTTGTTTTAAGGAATCTGTGCCAAAAGCTTACTGGTCAAAATGATTAAAACATTGAGTGCATTAATTATTTTATTTTATTTTATTTTATTTTATTTTATTTTATTTTATTTTATTATCATATTTTTATTTCATATGGGAATTAAAAATGGCCTTTGTTTAAACCTGAGTTTCAAAATTCTGGTAGCAGCTCCAGTACTTTTGGCAACACAGTGTTTTCCCTGCTTCACAAAGCTAAAATGAAAACAGCAACTCAGTGTTTTAGGGAGATAAGACTTGTTGAGAGGTGATTATATAGGATTATATAAGTTCTCTGTGCTCTATATGCTCTTTTCTCTTCTTAAGCAGACACTTCCCTAAAGTTTGTAGTGCTTTAGATCTTTCATGTACCATTTTCACAGGAAAAACTGGTTTTTCTAAGTATCTTTTATACAATAAAGTAGGGACCAGAGGAGTATTTTAATGTGTCCTTTAGAAAAGGTACAGCTGCTGCCAAGCAGGGCTTTCAACAGACCAGTGCTGATGACTGAGGCACATACAGTGTTTGGGGGATGGGGAGGAGGGGTGACTGCTCTTCATTTTTATTTTTCTTCCTTCAGATAGGAAAGAGCCTCTGTGGGAGAAGTCTAGTAGGTGAGACACAAGGGAAAGAAGATTACATGAGCTCCTATCTCAAATACCATTTTCTCCCTTTATTTTCTTTCTTAGAGGATTCTCTGTGGAAAATTTCTTGTTTTATATCTGTAAGCTACTCTTTCTCAGGAGGACTCACTGCTTGGTGGGTAAATGGTGGTGATAAGTCCCACCTTCATTTAATGAAAGTCTGCAGCATGAAAGCTAATTAAAAAAATGATCCTGAAAATAGGTAAACAATCTTCTTGTGTATCTGATGCTGCATGTAAGAGATGTATCTCCAGAACTCCAAACAGGAGTTTGAAGTCCCACTGGAAAAAGTCCTATTGAAATGCATCCTGTAAGGTTTCTGTAAGGGAAATTCTGTATCGACTTTTTAGACAAATTTTTAGGTTTTGCTTTTTCTTAAAATATCTTTCAAGTCTCTTTTACTAATCTAAGTAAAACTAAGCTGTAATTATACAAATATTTGGTATGGACCGTTTTCCACATGAAGATCTACTAAGGTGTAGCTATATGGGAGAATTCATATTTTGGCTTCCATGTTTTCAAGATGTAGATATATAAATATGCTATATAGTTAGATGGATCATATGACCTGTCATAAGTACATCATTTCCACCATAGGTATCTTCAAGAATCTATAGCATTAGCTACCATAACACTGTGAATCACTGTTTCCAATACTGTAGCATAATTCCTGGAATTGTAGTTTCAGGAAGCAGTAACAACAAAAAAGGTTGGCAGCAACAACTAGTAGGTAATGTTTCAGGATAGTATATAGAGTGTTTTAGAATACTGACAGGTTTTGCTATGGTAGTTCATATTTTTTGGGGGGGGAGTGAATATAAGGCTATTTTAAGTTGTAAATTGTCACAGACTGGGTTAAGAAAGCATTAACTCAATAAGCAAATAAAAGTTTGCTTTCATTAGAATGGAAAGAAATCTTCATGTAATTTTGACATCATACTTGTGCTACTGTGCCATTGGCACATGCAGGGTTGTGAATTATGGAAATGAAGATGGTGTTCATACCAATATTCAGAAGAGATTCTCTAAATATGTTTTGTGAGATTCACCTCCAGAAATTCTCAAGAGACACTCTAATTGACTATGTGCAGCAATTTGGAACTACACTTTGAACCGAGCGAAACGTTCCAAGGATTCTGGAAAGCAATGGGCAGTGTTTTAAACACAGAGTAAGTTTACATAAGTCTGAGCAATTTTGAATAGAAAATTTAGAAAAAAAAGCTGTAATGAAAAAACTACTTAACATTATCTATTAAATGTCAAGAAATGTTTGAAACTGACCATTTCTGGGTAAATCTTGTTCTCACATGTAGTTGTGGGCAAAATAATAGGAACCATATGGGGACCTTTATGCCAACCCCTTGCTTGTATCTCACTGAACTATTTCATTTTGTCATATAGTTGACTATAAAGTATCAGAAACAATCATATCAGGTAATTTAGTTGTATATAAGTACTTCCTACCATTAAAAAGTATTTTTTTCCTCTCTTTAATATCCCTTTGCAAATGTAGCAACACAAAGTTGCTTATTTTGTTCATAAGTGTGTTTCAAGTTAATGATATTTTGCTAGATTATTGCCCAGATACTAAAGTATTTTTCCCTAAGTTCACATTTCAAATATGTTGAAGGAAGAAAAAAAAAAGACTTTGGCATTTTGTCACATACCACTGTTGTCTCTTATTGATGTTTAGAAGCTCTAAACCTTTGTTTACATGTTACTGATTTAAACAAATGTAGAGAAATTAAGTTTGAAAGAAATGCACTCAGAAGTACTAAGATACCCAGAAGCAGAAGCTTTTCACCTTGATTTATTTGAACAAATTCCTTCATTTTGAAGTAAAGAAATAAAAAAAAAAAAAAAAAAAAAGTAATAATTTAAAGTTTGCAGTAGTTGTTTATGCAAACACTTGAGCATTGTTTATAGGAAGGTGTGTGTTTAAGAACATATAATTTATCCATTTTTGCTATAACTTCATAGTGATATAAATATAGAAATAGGTAGTTCATGTTACGGACTTTCTGAGAATAAGTGTTGGAAAATGTGAATGAAAGTTGGGTGACTGGATATTGAATAACAATTCTAGGGGTGAAATTCTGATGGCCTTTTTGTCAGAAATTATTAGTGTTTGCTGTCACCACTCACTCTCAGTACAAATATCAGGATCTGGAAACCATCAGCAACAGCTAATGGAACACTAGCAATCTTATTCTTTGATTTATTTATTTATTTATTATTTTTGTCTGGAATCTTACATTGCAGGTATTAACTGAGAGAATTTCTGTCTGAGAAATGAAGGTATGTCAACTGTTGAACTGATAAAGGAAAAAAATAGCAGGTGCTTCTTGCAAATTCTACACCTGATTCTGACCCTACTCAGCAGCAGTTCTTTGTATCACTGATGTTCTAATCAGTATTTTTCCTTATTCTGTGAGCACTCCTTTTTTTCCCTAGGCATGTATCAAAAGTGAAAATGCGAAAAGGTCTGCTTTTTCTGTTCCACACTCAGATGCTCTGTTTGCTTGGTATGCTTCATCTCCCAGTGATGTAGAATGAAGGAAACAGGAACTCTGATTGGACAGTACAAATGTTGGGATAAACAGCAATCTGTTCCCTTGAGTAAAGGTGAAGCAACTTTTGAGGGTGTGGACTAGCACAATTAGTAATGATATACATACGTATATAGAGATATTTGTAATAATTTCTGAGCTGCTGCTAAGCTTAGTAAAAAATCTAAGCTTCCAAAATCATTATGCCTTTTAACAGTCATTTTAAACTTTGAATGACTTTCTAAATGAATGACATTCTATGCTAGTTATCAACAGGCATTTTTGTCCAATGGGGGATATTAAAGAGTTTTTGAAAACTAATACGAACAGTTATGGGAAAGTGGTATGACCTGAACACCTCAAAGCCATGTTTAACTGCCTACATTACTTGACATCCAAAGAACAAAGGTTTGCAAAAAGAGACTGATAAGGTACTAATACCTGCATGTAAGCTATGTATTGTGAGAGTGTGCCAGAATTCATCTGGGATAAAGCAGAAGACAGATAATATAGATTGCTGTATTTATCATCAAGTGGTTTGTACCATCTGTATATATTTTATATGTGCCTTTTGAGAGGCAAGGAGTGTAACTTAGATCCATACAGGCTTTGTTCTCTGCCTCTACACCTACCATTTGGCATAAAATGTAGCCAGTAGAAGAAAATGAAGGTTTTTGGGACCTTTTTCTTTCCCTAGTTGCAACAGCTGCAAAACAGATGTGAGCTGACATTAGTTCTGCCAAAATTCTCTTCCAAGTTTCCCACCCATTTTCCACCAAAGAGAAACTAGTCAGGTGACGTGAACAGAGACCTGAAGGTCAGAAAGAGATGGGAGCTCCCAGTCCTAGTTCTACAGAGACTATTAAAAATAAGCAAGCAAAATAACTCAATTTACTAGTTTCAGAGTTAGAACAACCAAAATTTAGGGCAGTAACATTTCTAGAAATTGCTGAGTAGCATGTTGTCAATGGGAAATAAAAGGAAATCTGCACATGAACCACAGTAACACTGCAACAGAGAAAATCAGATGAGAGCAAGAGTTCCTAACTGGCATTCACCTAACTGAAAACAGCTAAGTGTCTTTTCAGATACATTTTCAATATCTCAAGTGCATTAAGCAAAATACCATTGTCTTGGTGGCCAGGCCTTTTCTGAAACAGATTGCCAAGGATTCCATTTGTTCTGTTGTGTGAACCTCAGTACTGTGAGGGAGAGTCTTCCTTGATTCAGGTTTCTGCTTACCTCTCCAATATCACTTTCAGCTATTTTTGAGTATAACATGATTTTTTCAGAGTAAAAATGTCCTAAATTCTTATCATTTATAGTGACTCAAAGAGAGTAAAAGTGAACATTGAACAATGAAAAAAGACCAATTCATGACTGAGCTCTTCCATATATTGTATGATGACTCAGTGTGACTACAGCAATGAGCTTTAAGAGCTAAACTTGCAGTTCCATCACCTAAAGACAATGGAACACACTAAGTCACGAAGGCTAAGTCACTAAGTCACTAAGTCACTAAGTGACTTACTAAGTCACTAAGTAGCTGTAGTGGCCCTGGCACTGAATTTGTCTGAGTTCAATGCTACTGAAGACCAAACACATCTAAAGTAATATAAATATTAGTATTTTGCTGTTTGGAGAGGTGAGCAAGTGTAGGCTCTTGTCAAGTTCCCCATAGTTCCCCAAGTTCCCCAAGTTCCCAGGTTGGTTAACCTGCTCTATGATGAAGGAAATGTGAAGCAGGCCATGACAGCCCAGGCAGGTATATGTGACAAAGGGAAGAATCATTTAGGGATTTGTGTGCAGTCACACTGGCTGGGGTCTGCCTCTGCAGGAATATGTCTGCAAACAGCAAGCAGTGTGGCAAATGCATTCAATGTCATGCACCAAAAAACCAAACAAACAAACAAACACCCACACACAAAAATCCTGAAACTTTACCACTGTGTCAGTTTGCTGATGAAATCATACTGCTGACAGAACTGTGGCTGCCAGGCATTAACAATCTGATATTTTCTTAAAGGTAACATGCAGCAATGGCAGGAATGTCTTAATAACCAGTTGTCCAAGCATGCTTATATTCACACAGGATCTGTGTGGGCTAACACTTCTAGCAGTGCTGAATCCTCTGTGCTGGCAAACATGAAGGACAACTGCTACTATAGCAGTTACATTTCTTTCTCCTTAGCCCAGGAACATGGAATTTAGATTCTGATGGCATTTATAAGCTGGGAACTCAGAAACATGAGTCTGACCTTTTGGACGTTAGCCTGAAAGATTACATGGCTCATTATGGCTTTACTGGCTGTACAGTCATCTGCTTTCAGAAAAAGTGATTGCATTAAAAGTCTCAGACACTTACAGAAATTGAGATCCTCCTGAGAGATTTTTGTATGGGTACTCCCAAAGATTTTGACTTTGACTAGTCATTACAGCATTGGCTACCAAGCTTTTAAACACCTAACCCCACTTTCTATTTCATTTCCTGATTTATGTCTTTATTTGTAATACTGAAATTTTGTTATGGTGTCAGTGTCATCTGTAAGTGCATTACTTTTATTTAAGGTCACAACCTCCAGCATGGAAAACTGTCATGGATCTTTCTTGCAGTTATGGATATGGGAAGACTGCTTGGCTCATGGCCTCACATGGGCCCAGGTTTATCAAGGGTGCAAAGAGGTCTTCAGCAATGACTTACATGAAATACATTTTTGTGTTGTATTGTAGGTAATCAGCTTGCACACCCACCTTCTTTCAAACATGTATGAAACACAACTCTGGTGGTATAAGGAACAGTAAATCAGAATACTAAAAAAAAAAAAAAATGGTTTAGGTATCTCTTTTCAGTGATTCATTGGAAAGCTGAAATAGAGGCATAAGAATTTAAGTTCGGGTCATCTATATAGAATTTGGACCTGCACAGGCATATGATGAGGTTGTAGAATGGGAAATTTGGGGGAAGAAAAGGTACGTGTATCTTCCTGCAACTGAAAAATGCAGACAGAAGTTACAGTTCTTTTATACTAGTTGCCAAACTAGTATAAAAGAACTAAAGAACTGTAACTTCTGTCTGCATTTTTTTTTTTCTGTCTGCATAGTTTTTTTATACTAGTTGCCAAACTAGTATAAAAGAACTAGGTTTAAGGTGATTTTGAACTATCAGATTCTCTATCTTGAGTCTGGATAACAGACCTTGTCTCCACACTGCTGGTGTGTGTGCTGTCTAACCGGGTCCTTCCAAGAGAAGTCTGACTGTGGCTGGGGCCAAACATATCCCGTACCCATACAGCCACTTTTGAGGATATCCTCAGTATACAAACCAGAATTACATCACACGTTCAAAGCAGAGTTCTGTGTCATGTCAGCAGAAGAGTCTTGGTGATTTGAGCCTTAAAATGAGCTTTAAAATGTCATAAATTAGTGACTTTAGCACTGAGTTAAACATCAACAATTCTCCTGACCAAAAGGAAAAAAAAAAAAAAAAGTTTCCATCCAAACAACAGAGTAACTGATAAAAAGGTAAAAAGTGAAAACATTTTTTACACTTTTATAAAATGTTGACAGTTGACTGTAATTTTGAAACTAGATTCACTGGCCAGTTGGACAGTCTCAGTCATGTTGATGATTCATCAGAGTCCCAGGGAATGATTTCTTATGGGCCTGTTCTTTTGGATGTTGATGCAGGCTTCTATTCAAGTCAGCAGGTGAAGTGTGAATTTATCTGTGACATTTTTAAGATAGTTTTTGAAGCCAGAATTTGACTAACGATACTCCTACTGATCTCTTGTTAATTTTGGATTTATAGGTATTGTATCATTCCCAAACTTATAAATGTCTGTTTCTCCTACAATTCTCACTCTCCCTCCCTCTATTTTCCTTCCTTCCTTCCTTCCTTCCTTCCTTCCTTCCTTCCTTCCTTCCTTCCTTCCTTCCTTCCTTCCTTCCTTCCTACCTTCCTTCCTTCCTTTCTTTCTTTCCAGTTTGATCTGTTTTATTTAAACAGACTTCATTGATACCCACTGAATGACTGTCACTGAGTTCAGTAGTTTGGCTTAGGACTGAATGCACCTCTTTCTGAGGAACCAGGAGGATGGTTATGAAACTTTGAGAAAAGCTCCTTTGATTGTGGCCAAAAGTATTTTTTGGTCATCAGCTGTAACAGTAAGAAATTTCTTATACTGACACTGGCTATGGCATAACTTCCTTACCTGCACCTTGGCATGGATAAGATGGGCCCCCATTATCACATGGGGTGTACTCACTATTTTCTTTTTGATGCTTGTCAAATTTCCTATGGTTTGTCTGTTTTCTTTCACTGAAGGGTGATAGGACTAAACCTTAAAGTGTATTCTTTAAAATAGAGCTGTGGCTTAAGGTATCAGTGAAATGATAGAAGTTAGCAATTCTTGAAGTATTACTCATTAAAATGATACTCAAAAGATGCATATCCTGTAATGGCTGGGTGCACTGAGAGTTGCCAGAAATGGGAAAGAGTTGAAGCTTTGCAGAACTTCTACAGAGAACCATTACGGAAATGAAACACTGCAAGGTTTTAGAGCTAATGTTTGATGTGCATGAATAGAAGCAACAGTTCATGTCTGTCACAATTACTGCTGCTTTCCTGATTTACAGGGAAGCATCCATAGGTATAAAGGCAAAGGTGTGTTTCTGAGAAGAAAGTTTTAGGAATTTAACTTATGTGGAAGGCAGGCATGTTAACTTTGAGGTTGTTTCTTATTTAGCTATGCATTTCTCAATATTTCAATGTCATCTTTTTTTTTTTCTTTTTTTTTTTTTTTTTTTTCCTTTTCAGATTCCCAGGAAGGAAACTACAAGTCAGAGGTCAACAGTAAACCCAGGAAGGAAAGGACAGCTTTCACCAAGGAACAAATCAGAGAGCTAGAAGCAGAATTTGCTCATCATAACTATTTGACCAGGCTGAGGCGGTATGAGATAGCAGTAAACCTTGACCTCACTGAAAGACAGGTACTGATGCAAAATAATGAACTTCAAATACTTGCTCAATATTTATTATGGTTAGTAGCTTTTCAAAGCAGAGCTCTCATGCTAATTATAAATATATCAATATATCAGATTGAATGTTTATACCAAAAAGATACGTCTATTATCTGCTATGCAAGTGTTTTTTATTTTTACATTTACTAGCTACAGACTCGTTTCATCTTGGAGAAAGAGATGGAAGACAAAGGCACAAGTAATATATCTGTTAAACTGGTGCACATCTTTTCTAGTCTGTCCACACAAATGTGGCTGAAAAAGTTGTAGGACCAAGTACAGCATGTGCAAGCAGTCATTTTGCCTGCATGCAACAAATATGAGCATCTTGTTTTAGTCTATTAAATATATGCAGTTGCCATTTGTCCAGAGTTTCTGAACATCCTGTTTCCAGATGGCAGCAAGAATGGGAACACCAGCAAAACTGGAATACAAGCATTTTTAACCACTTTATCTTACCCTGTGCTGTGAAAGCAGAGGAGATGATGGAATTTCTTATCACTGTTATTGGTTTCCTGCTCACCAAACCCTAGTCCGGGAAACACTTCTGCACATGCTCAAGTTTCATCATGCATGTTGTCACATTGATTTCTAATGGAAATATTCATGTTAAGTATGTACCGGAGTTTTCAGGACATCATCCCAACACACTAAGTGTTAAGTCACATCTCAAATAGTAATTACACCAATATAAGCACTTTAAAATGTGTTTTATTAAAAGCATTTAGAATACTGGACCCAAGTACATAAAATCTGATGAAATGTTATGTACTGTTTTATCACTGAAGTTTAAAGAATTTTGCCCACAGATAGACAGTCCTCCTGTCTTCAAGAATCCATGATAGATTGAGGAATTGCTTAAGATAGTGAGTAAGTTGATGATGTATTCAAGGGAAAATGTTAAGATGACACTGAGTAGAGATGTCAATGTATATATTTGTGTATAATCATCAGATCACCCTATTGTGATAGTAATATTTGGTGAATATCTGGAGAACTATATATGCAGATACTTATGCTGACCATGTTTGATAACACCATGATCTGTAAACTCTAGATATAAGAAGTTTTTAAATCAATTGTCTTGAGTTTCATTAACATCATAAATAGACATCTCAGTTAGAATCCATCTTTTTCTATACATGAACTCTCATTCAGTCACAAAAGTGAATGAAAGAACAGTTTCTCTGAAGATTTCTAGAGAAATCCTTTCCCTTCTAGGTTTTCAAGCAGAAGCCAGCAGTTTCTTTTTTGATGTGAAGATGTTACAAGGTTTCGCCAGGTCATTTTAATCTACTTAGATATATTTATGTTTATAGAGCACATGATTTTTTATCAGCTGATCAAATTTTGCCTTTTTCTTTTTCATTACACCTGAGTAAGTTTAGCCTAGACAATTAGATTAACTTCCACACCTCATTTTGACAGCTAAGGGGAGGAGGAATTAATTTTAATCTCAGTGAAAAGGATAAAGGTTTTGTAGAACTGAGAAACAACAGAATTAAAACTATCTGCTGTGCAATTTTATGGGAATCAGTCAGCTGACTTCAGCATACCTTCATTTTTAGCAAGGGTGAATTTGGCCTGGAATTTAATTATTCTTCCTGATAAATTCTTTATTCTTTTCTTTGGTCAGGTTGAGTAGTATAACTAAATGAAGAGACTATTTTAAAGGAAGCAGATAAATTAAAAGCATTTGAATATTGTCTCTGGAGGAAAAAAGACAACCTATGCAACACAAGTGTGGATAATTCGTTTAAGTTATGTGAGCATTTGCTGTTTTCTGGCTGTCACATAATGCATTATGTTGATAATTGTTATAATTTCTATCGAATTATAATTAGTATATCTAATTATCTAATCTAATTCTTCTCTGCTTTCCCAGATTATCTGAATGACAACTGAACTGCTAGAGATAGCTCCCTTCCTTCCTCCTTTCTTGCCTTCCTTCCTGTCTTCCTGCTTAAAGTCACCCTTACTTATGAAAGGAAAAATATCTATCCAGTTCCATATCTTGCAACAATAAAATTTCTGAGAGGGGAAAAAAAAAATAGAGGCTAGCATAAAAACTATATTGTTAATACAAAACAAAAAGAAAATCGAGAGAAAAATCTGGGCATAGTTTTTGGTTTCTGAATCACTCTGAGCCAAGTCATGTTGTCACTCCCAATGTCATCAAGTTTGAAATGTCTCTTTTTGAAATCAAATACTTTGCTTTAATAGTGTGAATAGGCGTGGAACTGGGCATGGGTTTGCATGGTATATGGCAGTCTTCAAAAGCTTAATGCAGTAAATCAAAAGGCTTGCACCTTTTTGCATACTTGTTTTATAGAAATACTTCAGTGACTTATAAAATAACCAAACCAAAACACCCCTCTAGTATAAAGCAGCTGTGAGACTAATATTTCTTTCTTTTTCAGTGAACTTGAACTCATATGCAGGACCTGTCCTTTCATCATTTGCAGAATTAATGATTATTCTTGAATGGGATAACTGTACCTATTTGTTTACATACTACTGTTATTACTTTCTTTTACTAGCTGTTCCAGTTGAGGAGATTAGATTTGATACCAATCTTTTATATATATATATAAGAAAACAGTCTGTTCTCTAAAAATAATTATGACTAAATTAAAATATGTTGATGGGGTTTCCCAAATCACTCTCTTCAGTGACATAGCTTTTTTAGAGAATTACCATTTCTGAAATAGTTTCCCTAGCCTATTTTTACCTCAAAGGCTGCATCGCAGAAAATGGTAAATGATAGGCAGTAGTTCCTTTCTTCAGAAATTTTGAACTTGTGAGTAGTTATATCTGTCTCATTGCAGGCTGTTATACCTATTTAAGTTGCAAGCTTTCTTGATTTCTCATGAAACAGTGAGTTTGCACAAAGAGAACTGAAACTTGTGGCAGATCATACAATGATATAAAATAGCAGTGATCATCATGCAAACTAACATATCCCCTCAGAAATTAGGTTTGAGACCAAAATGCATATTCTACCATATTCAGGAGTTGGACTTGTGGATGATCCTTATTGGTCCCTTCCAACTCAGGATATTCTATGATTTTATTTTTTTTTTTACACTTTTCATTATTGTTTAGTTCTTATTCTTATTTTAATTCTTATTTAATGACAACCATCATATTATTAAGAGGGCAGAGGAGCAAAAATGAATCAAAGGAAAGTATTGTTGGGTCATCCTAAAGTTACAACTTTCAGTTATTTGCCAAGATGAGAGAGAAATCATGGAGCATATTATCTCAAAAAAAGCTCTATCTTCTTCTCAACTATAGTGCTAATTTCAACCATATGTTGCAGCTTAAAAGAGGCACCAACCAACTAACACTTCATAATTACCTTTCTGGCTTTTAAACAAGCTGTAGAAAAAACATATGTTTGACCATATTAAAAGCTATATAAGGGTATTAAAGTTTTCTACAGTGCCAAAGTATGGAGCCAAAGTAAGGCTCCATTTGACTCTTGAAACAACTTAGAAGATCAATTCAAACATAAATGACTCATGGAAGGCCATCTCACAAAAATAATAATAATAAAAACAAAACAAAACAAAACAAACAAATAAACAAACAAACAAACAAAAAAGCATATGGATCAAGAAAAGGAATTAATCCTGTCACTCCCTAAAAAGGAAACCTGAGTTACAAGACAGGAAAATGAAATGAAATGAAATGAAATGAAATGAAATGAAATGAAATGAAATGAAATGAAGTGCCTCAAATGCCTAGATATAGAGTGCACTTTGAGAGCATTATAAGCACATCTAGTGGAAGGATGGCTCTACTAAGGTACTGTAAGAATTCCAGCAGCACAGGTACTTTTAATTCCTGCTCCATCTTCTATAGAATGCACTCATAATCCCTGCTCAACCAGCAGTTAATAATTTTCAGCTGACCTCAATTATATTTTGAAAAGACAGTTAGACTAAAAACTATGCTAGCTCCCTAGATATTTGTAACCTTGACAAGTGCATTCTTGGCTTTTTGTACATCCAGATAAACTTGGAGAAGGTTCCATCCAAACTTTTTAATATCTCACTGTGGGATGAAGAGAGGAAGCAGCTGCTGTGGGGTATCAGAGGCGTGGCAAAATGGACATTTTTATGGAGTTGATCCTGCCAAATATAGAAAGAGTAGGAGATCTTTCCACCTCACAGGATCTTTTTGCAAGGAGCTAATCAAAAGAGCTACGTTGCAGTTCTGCAGGCTAGCTCAGGTTACCGGAATAAACAGTCCAAATACGTAACGTTTCTGTTTGCCAACATAAATGGAAAATCCCACCTAGTCAGATTAAATTTTGCTGATGGCAATGAGAAGGTTTGTTTCTTCTTAGCTTTAACTTCCAGTATCCACCCCAAAGACACAAATAATACATAAAATTCCTGAAACCTTTGATTTTGCATTGACAAGGAACACATTTTGTCAAAATGAAGAGTGTTTTGCATCTGTTTTTGGTTTCCACATATGTCATACCAACATGGATAGAGTGACAAAGGAAGAATCTTTTTAATGTCCCTTTCTATGAGAACAAGAAGCAAGTATCATTATCATTTATATGCTTTTGGACAGTGTTGATAGATTACCTGGGGCAGTGGAGCCATAAGACACATTGGAACATTAAATAGTTACAATTATAAAAATAAGAGAAATTTTCCATTAGAAAGGCTTTTCCCATACAAAGGTTATCTTGGATCACAAGTGACTTGATTGAAATCCTTTTCAGCATCGCAGAGCTGAGATGAGGTTAATCATAGCATTTTTTAGGCACTGAATTTGGGTGGTAAGATAATAGTTACTGGGGTGAGAAAGGCTCCACCAGAGAGTTCATTGCCCCTCAATTGGCCATTTGTTCTGAACCACCTCTGGAGGAGTACATGTCTCTCCATGGCATGCCTAACTTCCCAATTTAGGAAGTTGGATTTCTAAGGTTAGGTGGTGAAATTATTCCCTGTGTATTTTCAAACAAAATGAAAGTGTAGGTTGATATAACATAGTTGACTATATCTGTCTGATTGATTGTGCTGTCAAATCTTTACTGAAAGGGTTGTTAGGCATTGGAATAGGCTGCACAGAGAAGTGGTGGAGTCACCATCCCTGGAGGTCTTTAAAAGACGTTTAGATGTTGAACTTAGTGATATGGTTTAGGGGAGGACTTGTTAGTGTTAAGTCAGAAGTTGGACTCGGTGATCTTGGAGGTCTCTTCCAACCTAGATGATTCTGTGATTCTGTGATCCTCTCTGAAAGGCAGCTGCTCATTCCAGGCTTCCACTCGTTAAGCACTCTCTATATACACTATAATAATGAGCCTGCATAGCTTGAAATCCTCAAGATCATTTGTTTAAACAAAGAATAACACTTTTTGTTAAGAGTAACACTTAATAAAATAAAACTCAGTAATTGAGCAATATAAAAACCAGCAGTAAAAGATACTGTGCTAACTCAGTTTGTTCTTTCTTAGGAAAGAATGCTACTAGCAAACATAATTATATCTTGTGCATAATTTTGATTTGTATGGTAATTCTTAAAAAAAAAAAAAAAAAGTACATGGCTAAACTTCAAACAACACACTTACTTTTACAGTATTGATCGAATTCAAACAAGCAATTCCATGTGCAAAGTTCCAAGAGCCTCAAGCTGTTACTTGTGAATGGATCCTACACCTGCAGAGAAACCCCATGAGGTTCTGGGTGGGGAGAAACCTCTGTTTCTGCCAAAAAATATATCTATGTGATATAGACAGAAATATCAGCAGCTCATCTGGGTATTTTTACAAAGTAAGACTTCTGTCCCCTAAGCCAACCTTTTCTTAAACACAAGTCTAAGGAAGATGTGGCTTGTTTTTTCACCCATTCAAGATGGAGATAGGTTTGTCATTTATGGTCACTTCAAAAAAAAAAAAAAAAAAAGAAAGAAAAAGAAAAAGAAGTCAGGAGGGTTTTTTTTTTGGTTTTGGTTTGTTGCTTTTATTTGTTTTATTTATTTATTTATTTATTTATTTATTTATTTTTAATGCAGGAAATTGAAAAACTGTAGAATCTCTTTCTAGTTTCACTAGTTCCTTCCCCTCAGGGATGTCCTGCTGAAATTGTTGCAGCTTCTTGAGGTTTAATAGCTTTAAATCTGGTTGTTGATTTTGGTTTAGTTTATCATCAAAAGACTCAGGATTGGGTTGTTTTGGAAAGAAAAAACAAACAAACAAACAAACAAACAACCTCCAGAATTCAAGTAATGAACTGTGTTTAAACAAATACAAGTGAGGCTGCTTCTCTCTTGGGCAGGGAGATGGTTTCCAAAGTCAGAAAGTCGCAAAGAACTGTCATGGGCTAGTAGATTGTTTTGTGCTGAGTCAGCTTCTTAACTTTCCTTTTCATTTGACTTTCTTCATCCTAAAGTGGTAGCAGAGAAAAACAGCATACTCAGCTAAAAGCCAGTCTTGATTACACACTGCCTTTTAACTTTCACACTCAGTTTACTTGTGCAAGATGGGTGCAGAATAATGAAAGTTAGATTTTTTTTTATCTCATGAAATAAAATGCTCTGCATTTTACTCATCTGAGTAATTCATGCGAGTGTCTATGCAAAGAAAAGGCAAACTTTAGCTCAAGATGATGTTCCCCACAAATTAGATTTCTACCATGTGTTTCTTTTGTAGATTTAAATGTATATTCAAAGAATTGGAATAGATATATATATATTCCAAAGAATTGGAATAGTAGACCCCCAAAAGACGTGTTTTAGGAGAATAAGGCACAGGGAGTAGCCCCACAGATTGCCTCTTTGACTCTGGATAAAGCAGAGAGACTAATTTTGTCAAAAATACTCCCTTAGATTATGCAAAACAAGTCAGTAGAACCTTAAAAGAACCTTAAAACCCTGAAATGTAGTGCCTTCCTTTTTGATAAAGAAGGTTAGCTGTTAGCTCTGATCATGAAATGAATTTTGAAGATCAATGGTAGAGAAGCCGACACTACTTTGAATGGAATTGAGGAAAATAAACTGAGTGATGTCAAAGACTTCTGAAAATAGAATGAAATACTTTCATCACTGCTGTCCTCTGAAATATAATGTCTATTCCATCCCTGTCTAAATGTGGGAGGTAAAAAGGAGAATGTATCACCTAAGCAGTACCCAAACCTCAACTGACTTCTATGTAACAAAAAACCAGAACTCCCTCCTACACCTTCCTGGGTGCCAAAAGTTCCAGCTGTCCTTTGTGCACCTGCCAAAACCCCCCTTTTTCTCAGCAGCTGCTGCAAAGCACTTGTGTGCATTCAGTGCAAAGTCCTGTAACATAACACGTAGCAGTGAGAAGGTGACTAAATCAATTTTAATCATAAGGTTCTGGTGCCACTCAGTAATTTAGAAAGGTTAATTTTCTCCGATTTATATATTTTGTACTATTTTATAATAAATAAGAAGACATTTAATACTCAGACATATATTTAAACTGGTTTGAAACTTAAAATATATTTAAGTTTTTTAAGACTTAAAATATATTTAAAATTGTTAAGACTAACTACCTTAACTTACTCTCCCATGTATCAAACTATTTAAAATCTTACGTTATCTTTAGTTATTAAACTGATAACTCTTGCTACTGTTTCTAGAAATATTTTAAATGAATAACTTAAATTTTTAAAATAATTTTAAATGAATAGATTTGGTAATTGCAACTGATCTAGTGGAAGGTATCCCTTCAAACTCAAACTGTTGTGTCATTCTGTGATGCTCTTCTTTTTATTCATAGACTAAATAGGGAAAAGAATCTTGCCTTTTTTTTTTTTTTTCTATTCCTACTTGATTTTATAAGTGTATTGAGTAAATTGTTATGAAAATGCTGTCTCTCTATGTATGAAGAAGGTAATTTTCAGCTGTATAGCACCAGTGATTTCTGTAAAGTTCAGGAATTTTACTTTCTTTAAAACTTGGCAGCATAAATGTACTATCTAAAAATAAAAGGAACATTTTCAAAGCCAAAGGAAGTTCAGAAGTAAACTTTTCATTTATTAAAAATCAGAATTATTTTTTGTTATGTTTACCTGTATTAGAAGAAAGTCAATTGGTAGATTAAAAAAATAACAATAAAAGAAAAAGGACAATGGCTGACATGGGGCAGGACACTTAAAAGATTTAGTGATTTGGTCCTCTTGAAACATCATTTAAGTGTAATAAAACAGATGGAATTTGTAATACTGACTTCAAAGGCTCATGCTTAGAAATATGTAACCCTTATAGCAAAATAACAGTCTTGAGTGGTGCAGTCCTCTTGTTTCTAATTTTTCAGGTTTATGAGGTATCAATGCCTTAAATTTTAATCCTGTTTGGGACTCACACCACTAAAATCTGGAATAGAAAACTTAATTTTAGATAAGATTTTAGAAAAGAGCATTTTGAAAGAGCAATTTATATTTATTGAAAGAAAAAAAGAAAACATATTGCAACTGTGGTAGTTATGTTGTTTGAATTCAGTCATTCTTTCATTTGTCAGACAAGAATGTCTTTATTAAGTAATAACCTTTAATGGTAGAAAATATCTGTTTAGCTTTTCTCTATAAGTGTAGAATGCTAAAATCCCACATCAAGAGGAAATATTCTAAAGAGCACGGTAACTATTCTTAATTTTAATGTGACTAAAGGGCTCCACTAAAGAAGGAGTATTAAATCAGAATTTGAGGTGATATGCTCATTTGGAACCAAATTGATATACTGATGTCCATCCATGTCATGAAGTTATATTGAAGGTACATGGGCAAGACAGCATATAGTGTAGCTCTTAAGCCTACTAAAGACCTGTATATCCTAAGTATATATTGATAATTTTAGTAATGTAGACATCAACAATATCAGCTCTCTTCTTTTGAATCTTGTCCCATGATTCCTTCAGACCTTAAAAAATTCCTTAAAAAAATTGTTCACAGCAAAAACATTTCTTTTGTACATCAGGAGACCCATAATGTGAAATTTTACTTGTATCTTAAATAACAGTCTAATCATCAGATGTGGAGATGCAGATGCTAAACAACTTGTTGACTAAGGGAAAAAAAGCTGTGTTTTCGTGCCAGTAAGCAGATGTGCTCAATAGACTGGCTCATAAGTGCTGATTTAGAAACAGCTGTTAATGCTACCATCATCTTTAATATTATTCATTTCCCTTCACTTCCTTTGTTTTCCATGTATACATCTATACATATGCTTGCTCTATACAGTTAAGCTGTGCTAAGAGGGTAGAGAAGAGGGAGTGCATTTTAATAAATAATAGGCAATCAGATCCTGACACCTTGGGCTCCTGCTGGAGCTAACTAAAACAGAATAAAACAGCTCCTACAGTGTGATGTTTGTCACAGTAGATATATAAGTTGCTTTAAAAGGACTTTTTTTTTTTTTTCTCAAAAGTTGTAAATGGGACAAACTATTTTTTTCACTGAAAAAAGTGTTCAAGAATTTTTGAAGTTCACTTCATTATCCAGTCTTTTCCTTTCTCACTCATATATGAATTTCATTATTTTTCTTTCATTCACATTCTCCCCACAAACACTCCTCTCTTTCTCTCTCTCTCTTCCTTCTCCCTCCCCCAACAACCTTTCTTTCTGAGGATTTTTTGTTCTGATGCATGTTTTGTGCAACACCTGTAAGTTTCAAATGATCTGGGCAATTGAAAAACACAGTTTTCCATTACTTCAAATAAATTATCACTTCATTCACACAATTTGCTTCACTTCCTTTCCATTACAAAAATATAGATGGATCACATATCAGTAACTACTCTACCCACCATAATTGACTCTTCAGCTCCAAAGGAAGTTCAGAATTCCTATATCTGAATTCGATCTTCAGAGGAAATAACAAGTGAAGGACTTGTCTCATATTATTAACACTTGGGCATTAAGGGCCTCATCTAGAGTTCATTGAACTCAATGGGAAAACTCCCACTGACATTAATGTACTTTGGATCTGGTCAAAAGTGGATTTCAGTATTTTAAAATGGAGGACATAAGGAATATATATATATATAAAGAATACCTAAAGTATTCCCTTCAGTTACATAAAAATAAACTCACAACATTATTAATAGGAAACTTAAATATAATTAATTTCTATCCTTTGAAAATAATCTTTGGCATATCAATTAATGATTTTTTGTTTGTTTGTTTGATATTCTTTAAGTAAATCAGTTGCAAATTATTTGAAGTCACTAACAACAAAAAAGAATTAAAGCCTTTTTTTTTTTTTTTTTTTTTTAATTTTTCACCAGTTAGGTAGGTGATAAGAGGTACTCCCCTGCCTGTCTCATTGCCTGGAAGCTGGTGCCACTCAGTTCTCCTGATTTTAATGTTGAAGGAGAGAGACTTCTCTGTGCTGCAATTTTGTAAAGTGGTCCACATTATAAATATATATATATATAACAGGAAAAAAAATAATAATTTATTAAAATTATAAGCTTCAGTTTCTTAAGTAGCCAAAAAAGAAATAGACGCATATGGATGGTGGCATGCCCAGGTCTCTCTTATTTATAGTGGATATTGCAGTTAAAGTTAAAATGGGTGGAATTCAGGTTATGCATTGAAAGTTTTTGTTTGTTTGTTTGTTTGTTTTTAATGATACATTCCTTGTATGTATCATCATTTTGTTTTTGTTTAAGGACATAAAAACATTCTGAGAATTGCTTAAATCTTTAAAACATCTCTCCAACCCTGTAATTTCTTTTTATTGAATACAAGTTTATAGGCCCTTTTGTCAGAAGAAGAGTGATAGTATTCTGTGGTACCAGGCTGAATTCAAAGTCTATTGATTTTTTGTGTTTGCATTGTGCCTGCAGTTGCATTTACTACCTTTTCTTGCAACAGTGTAGTTTTGGCTTTTACGAGAGAAACTTCATTGTCTTAATAAATAAATAAACAAATTGACATCTTAAATTCCCCCAGAGAGCTGCCAATTCTGTACTAATGTTGCACCCTTTTGAAAACAGTTTCAACAGACATCTCTGATATGTGACCCAAGAGACCCAAAATTCCCAACATCACAGCAGCCAGTACCAAATACCTTCCCCTTTACACTCATTTCACTGTACAAACCAGATGCTTTGGTACTACTGAGATGACTAACAGAAATGATGTGATAGGCATTAAGGCTCTTAACTAACCTGGAATCATTTTGCTCTGTTCCCAAGTGATTGGCTTTAACAGCTTGCATTGGCTTTAACAGGAACATAGACTATAAATAAATATAGTCTATCTATCTATCACCTCTCTTCCTTTCCACATGTGTACATATAAATAGTGAAGTCAACTATCAATTCAATTGTAATAAAGTTTTAATGTAAAATTCAAAGTGATGTTAAAGGTTAAACACTGGGATGTTTCCGGGATGTATAAGACAGATTCAGCAAAACAGCATTTTTGTGGCTCTATTACTCATGTTGTACAATATGTCCTGCTGTGACTGATCCTTGCTGTTTCTTTTAAAACTCTGAAACACATTCTGCTATACACAGCAGAGGATACACCGACACTGCAAGCTTACTTGCTTTCCTTCCAAGGGAAAAGTTGCAGATATTGTTTATTTTTTATTGTGGAACCTTCCTTTTAAGAGCTGCAGACATACATGCATTATTTTTTTTAACATTAATTCTAAATGGATCAACCCCCAACTTTCTTCTCATTCACAAATAGTGCTTTCAGTGACAGCATTTTAAGCTGATTTGAAATCAGCATCTAGTCTGATCTAATATGGTCTAATATATTTGACAGATGCTATGCACATCCTTTTTTTTTTTTTTTCTTTTTCTTTTGGCTATTGAAAAAAAGTCCTTGTGGTTTGCAGTGCTGGTACTTTTGGTACTTTGGAACTGTGCAAATTTTTATTATTATTATTATTTTCCCATATATTTCTATACAGAGAAGGAGAGGAGGGCAAATGAGTTTCAGCTGGAGTAAAATCTCAGGGTTAAATGATATGACTTCAAATGTGCAGATATATTTTTAATCTTTCATAATTTCTTTTCCAATCTCATCTGAATTTATTCCACATCTCTACCTGCAGAATTAATGCATTCTTCAAGAGCGTGTTAACTCTCCAATGTTTTCTAAAGGGTTCTGAGGTCTTTCTGTGGAGTGCAAAACAGCAGTGATGCATATTGCAGCTGGTCCTGCAGCCTTTTCCATCCACTGTGGTCATTACCCTCACATCCCTAGCACTCACATCACATCCCAAACTTGATCTTTCACTTGTCAAGGAGCTCTTGCTGTGTTTTTTACCGAACAGACAGTGTTGTACTATATCTAGGAAGATCATTATCAACCAGTGACCCCATTTCTATTTTCTTGTTTTGTTTTTCTTCCACAAAGGTAAAAGTTTGGTTCCAGAACAGACGGATGAAGTGGAAGCGGGTAAAAGGGGGCCAGCAAGGGGCAGCAGCCCGGGAAAAGGAACTGGTGAATGTGAAAAAGGGCACACTGCTCCCCTCCGAGCTCTCTGGCATTGGGGCAGCTGGTCTCCAGCACACAGGGGACTCACTAGCGAACGACGACAGCCACGACAGCGATCACAGCTCTGAGCATGCACACTTATGATATACAGAGAGTGTCCCAGCTCCGTTCTCAGGAAAGATGCTTTGCTGGCAAGCCTTACACAGGCATCGTTTACGTATGCAAGTGACTCTGGCAGTGATTTTTAGAGTTGTTATGGAAGATTCAGGCTTATTGTGTCTGCTTTTCTTAATTTTTAGATGGTTTACAGTAAGTGCCGTGTCTTAAAGGTGCCTCACGTATGGAGAAGTGGAAGAAGAACTTTGAACATTCCAGATTTGTTTGTCATGTTCATGACAGCGGGCAGGTATTTTTGCTTTAGCTTGCACTGAAAATTACATTGCTCTCAACAGACGTTATATTCTGAAAACCACAGTGCCACAAAATCACTATCTAGTGGATAAGAAATGTATTTTAACTCTGTATATATTTACCTTACAGCATTTTCCTGTCTTCACTAATTTTAGCAATGCATTCATGTTAGCTGATGGCAATAGTCACTCATGACAATAAATGGCTTTTTGTCTCTTTATTTTTGTTTTGTTTCTCCAAAGACATACAACATATGCAGATACTTTTGTTCAAGTAGAGAACAATACAATAGTGTCTGCTAGTACACGTCCTTGTATGACAGACAAAACAAACGTTATGTTGCATTTACTATCAACTGCTGCTAATAGGGTATTATTAAACTTACCTAGCTCCTCAATTCTTCTTATCTTATAACTGCAAAAATGACTTTTAGGATCATAAGAATAGTCCAGTAACCTGCCAGAAAATTTTTAAGTTCCACTCATGCTCAGTGGAACACCCCTAAAAGATTGTTCATTTCTACTTTGTCATCACTGAGTACATTGATAAGTACTGACACTGCAGAAATGTTGTTGCTTCATCTTCAGTTTAAAAAAAAAAAAAACAAAAAAAAACCAAAAAAAAACAAAGCAAATAAGCTGAAAGTTATTATCAACTGCTCATGTTGGTAGGAATCAAAATATGAAAGTAACTCAGCATTGTGTCCCACATGTTAAATCAAGACATATTTTCTGTTATAAGCTTTTGTGTACATACAGGCAAACACCAAAACCCAAAATTTAATGCAAACCATTGATTGTACTTTGTAAAGAAAAATGTTTAATAAATAATCCTTTTTAAATAATTCTTGACTCTCTACAATGATTTCATAGGAAACTTAAAACAGTTTTTGCAAAAGTCCTACAGAGTTCTGCCTTTCTTGGGTCTTTTGGAGTTTCATCTGTGGACAACACAAAGTTACATTTCCAAATTTAAGTTTTTAATCTTGTATAAACCTTCCACCGTGATCCATTTGCAAAACTCTTTCATTTAGCAGGAAAAAGGCATCTATGCAGTTAATGACATCTTCAGCCAAAACCAATAAGACTCTGTTCAAATATTTTTCCAGATCTAAAACAAATGTAAAGGGTTAACTTGTTGGATCTTGTTGAAATTGATTAAAAAGGAATAAATATAAGGAAACTTACATACTTACATTATCACACCTTTGTTTAATAAAGTTGTTTGAAATAAAACAAAACAAAACAAAACAAAAACACTAAAAGTAGGAGGTGAATTGGACTGGGTTGTGTGGTAGAAGGAGCAGGTTGAAAGAGCAAGAAAGAAATGTGCATGTCATTGTGAGCATTCACTGAAGATCTGCAATGAGGAGCAATAGGACATCATAAAAGTTAAACATGATCAGGAGCTCTGAGTCTGTTCTCCAAATCCTTTCTACTGTAGGCTTGATCTTCCTTGCACATTAGCTGTTGTCATGATCATTTTAGTTTAAAATATTCAAGCAATGGGTAATTCATTTCTTTAAAGACTTCAGAGCATTTTATTGAATCCAGCAGTTACAGAATTTTGCTTTTGTTTTTCCGTTCTTTTTCAAATGTCTTTCTCATACAAAATTGCTTAGAATGTGAGCAGGATAGAGAAATAAGCCAATTGCTTGTGAATATTTGGTATTTTTAATTTGATGGCTGGATGGGAAAGTTTTTTTGAGTGGTGCTGGTGATTATCAAAGTTGAAAAAAAAAAAAAAGTGATCCACACTAAAAGTTTTTATTCTTGACTAGTTTTTCTCACTGCTAAGTGAAACATGGCTAAATTTCAAAATGAAAAAAAAATATATATATATAACAAAAAGTTGAAAAAAATCATCTTGAATTTTGAAATACTACCCATTTTGACAACAGAGACTTAGTCAAATTCTGTGTGACTCATTTAGCTAGTAAAGAGGTAAAAGAATATTATTAGCTTTCATATACTGTAGTTGCCAAAAGTACCTTTTCAGGCTTACAGAATCAATTGCAGTTGTCTTTCATATGCAGTTTAAGACTGAACCTGAAAAGTGTTTGGGCAAGTTTGAGGTGACGTTTCACAGAACAAATGGACGTGCTTTATTTACATTACCTAAAATGTCTTCCTAGCCTAAGGTGTGAGTGGCATCATGATTTGATCAGGATACTCACAATGGATAGGCAGCCAATATGTGTGATGAGGGCAAACATGAAATATAATAATCTCATTACCAGGAAGAAGTTTTTCCATTTGAGAAGTATGGATTTTTTTTTTCCCCCCATTTTCTTAGATTAGATGAATATGTTAGGATTTAAAAAACTGAGAGAAGGGAAAGAAATATGCAAATGAATTTAAAGTGTGAGGAGAATTTTTGATTAGATTTTTTTTTAGATAAATCTCAAACAGAACACTAATATTATGTGACATTATATTTTGGGGTGGAGGGGTGGAGGGAGTGGGGGGAAAAGGAGACTAACAAAACTGATCATGTTCCATGTTCTAAAAGCAGTTAAGACTTTGAATGTGGCTGTAAGGCGCTAACTGGATGTAGATTATTTAAAGACCTCCAGTGGCTTTAAACAACTGTTTTGTGGGCACACCATTGCAAAGTGCAATATGGTGTAGAGATTGCACACTGACAGAGCTTGAAGCTATAAAATCTAAGCACAGTGAGCTTTCTACCATGGTCTTGGAGGAATTTACTTACAAGCACAGCCTCACAGAAGTCCAGACATGCTTCTTCCAGATTTCAGCTAGCTCATGTTCAAGCCACACAGAGCAGCAATGAACCCTCTGCTCTTTAACACTGGTTTGTGGGTAGCAGGTCTGCTCAGGACTCATCAGTGCAGATGATCGGGCTTGTTCTGAACACTCCAATTACTCAAAAACTAGCTTATGGAAGCCTCTGGGATCAACCAGATGTTGCAACATATGATTTTGTATCAAAATTTTAGCATAATTTTATTGTTGAGAAAAATTATGGATAAAGACAAAACTTGAAGTTTTGTTTTATATTTAATGTTTTTTGTCTGCCTACGGACTAACTGAGGGTTCTTCTACCAATCTAGTCATACAGTATGGCTAAGAGTATACCATTTAACAGATGGACACAGTCAAACACTAAGATTGTGATTTCCCCAAGGTTGTGCAGGCACTTGGTGGCAGAACTAAGTGGTATGAAACCTAATTTGTTTTATATCTTTTCCTGATAACATAGATATAGATATATATTTATATATTTTTCTGATAATACAGATATATATATATATATTCCTGATAATATACATGTTTCTGATAGTACAGAGTGGCTAATCACATTTGTGTCTTATCCTTCATGAACTTCGTTATTTTGTCTACCGGAGCCCACTGCTCTTTGATGTTTTATTGTCAGCATATCACCAAGCCAGAGATAGACTATATACAAACACAGAAAATCTGACTGCAAAAAGAGAGTAATGTTTAACAGTTTAATTTTCAACATGTTCGATGATTGGAATTCTTTTTTTTTTTTTTTTTTTTTTTTCTCCCGCCTTGGAGATACAAGTCTATACAGTATTTGTAGGGTTTCCTTCTCTTCCTTTATGTCTGTTGACTTTTCATTTTGTCTTATTGTTTACTATGGCTTCATTGTTCTCAGGTTTATTTTGGCAATAGCTCTTCAAGAGGTGTGGTTAAAATAACACCATTGTGAGCTAGTATGATTTATTTAATCACATAATGGAAGTAGTTTGGGATTTCCGTTAAATACTTAATTAAATTTTAATTAAATACTTTTTCATTAAATACTTTTCCTAAACCTTTATTTATTTATTTATTTATTTATTTATTTATTTATTTATTTATTTTCATCAGATCCAAAATAGTCAAAAGCTTAAAGAGTGAATCTATACTTATGTCCTTCCACCACAGACCACATTTCAAGGTAGTTTATTTATCTGGCTTTCTTAAATGAAGACTCTGACAGTTGCAATAATATTATTTATACAAATAAAGAAAGAAACAAGGTTAGGACATGCACTCTTAATAGCTATGAGGAAACAGTTATATAAGGTAGGGACAAAAAGTCATCTTAAGCCTTCGCTTAGAATTTTCTGGCTTTAGTCAGTTTATGTCTCTTGTATTCAAGTCTATGTCACTTGTATTTAATAGCTTACATGCAGTATTTAGGATCAGCTGCAAGACTCGAGAAATTTGAAAGATTAATATTTAATCAATGGTGTACTGTAATTTAATATTATTATGCAACATTTTTGGATTGAAAGGAAGAATTCTGTACACAAACTGATGTTTATATTGACTCAAAAAAGATAATGTACCTGATAGCCTGTAATAACTGGTGGCATAGGGCTGATGAACATGATTGCCTCAGATTAATAAGAATTTACTAGAGCTCATTTGCTTTTATGTATTTCTATCAATTTTTATTTAAAACCCATAGATTTTTATGTACGTTACAGCTGAAAGCTTCGGTATAGGAGTCAATTTCAATGTAATTTAAGGCCTCTGGCAGTTAGTCAGGGCCTCCATACGGTATAATCTGACATATTATCACAGACACATTATATGCATTATCGCAGTCATCTGTACAAACTCCAAATGTATTAGAAGTTTCTGAATTCACAGTTATTCGTTATTTCTGCCCAAACTTTGCATGCAAGACATGTCCAATGCATGTTAGACATTGTCGTTTTCCTGGCATCTGAACTGTCACTAGTCCTATCTGTGGAAATCTAATGAAACATTGCTTCCATTCAGTTGGAAAAAAATCATCTGGGCATTAAACTTGGTTAGTATCAACAACTATAGAAGACCCTGCGAAGTGTTGGAAATGAAGAACTCATTAAATAATAGTCATAGTTGGAAGTAATAATAGTTCCTTTAGTTTTCAGTGCTTTTCTGTAGACAGACTCTCCAAAGAGAGTGTCTCCAAGGAGTCTGTCTACAGAAGAAGGGTAAATTTCAAAATATTTTTACTGGGAAAATTATAAGAGACTTAAATGATTTGTACTGGTCACCTTATGTCTCAACAAGCCTTTTGGGATTAGTTTCAGTGTCCTACAAATTGTGCTCTGAGAACTTCATAATTCTTCTCTCTCTGTCTGTCTCTGTCTCTCTCTTTTTTTGCCTGGCTTATTTGGTCCTTGACGGATTTCTGTGATGACTCCTGAGACCATGAATCCTTTTGTTGACAGACAATTCACACAAAAGAGCAAATACGCAGTTCTTCAAACCACACATGAAAAATATAGTTGAAATAAGATAGAAAAACATGATCCAGGACATTAAATAATAATAAAGACAGAATTAGTTCTGTTCAGAAGACTTGTTGCCTGGAGTAAAGCACACCCCTGTTCTTTCTATAAATGGTTTTGTATGTTTTTTTTTTTTTTTTTTTTTGTGCAGAAATATCATTACTATACACATTTTTTACCTACTAAGTTTAAATCTATTAAGGTTATGTACTTGAATTTAAATATTAAGTTGTGATGTCTAACAAAATGTAATTTTTAGTCTACACTCAAGAGAGAGACAAAATGTGACCATAAATACTTTCTGCTGTTTGTATTGTGTTTATAGATTTTGCAAATTTAATATCCATTATGAGGAACCTTGGAAAAAGTTATTTTACATTCATGAGCAACAAATTTCAGATACACCCATCCATCAAGTAAACTTCACAACAACTGATTTCATTAGGAATTTTCTTGTCTTATAATCACATGAAAATATTATATCTTTCATGTTGTAAGAGTGTGCGTGTTTGACCTATCTCAACTGCAAAACCATATGAAGCAACAAACATTGCCAATATCAATGAAAGCGGTTTAGTATTTAGAGACATATTCTTATCTGTAGTATCACTATATTGAATATAGAGACATTGTATATGCTACTTATTTTTGCTTATGGACTGAAGTTTTTTTAGAAATATGCTTATTCTGAATGCTTACTGCATTATTTGGCAAGAAAGTCACATGCACAGCTGAAAAAATACTGAAATGGGCATTTTCTCAAATTAAAAAATTGTCTTGAAAAGTGACCTTAGAAAATTTTTATGCAACCATCACAGAAATGCATTTAAGAGAGTAAAAACTAACAGGAGAGAAAAAAAATGTAATTAAGACCTATTGTAAATAATTTTGAATATGTATTTCTATGATTCTCATGCATATACCTATTTGGAATTGCAGAGAAATTCACAGGTTTTAAATTTATAACTGATAATAAATGCAGCATAGATTTGTTACTTTTCTAAGACTAGTATAAGGTATTTGATTCTGAAGACTGAATATTATGAAGAGTTCTCGGGATTCTTTTTATATAGAATATTTTTGCAAGAAAGAAGTAAAAACTCTTCCAATAAAGCAAAGGACCTCATCTAAAGCCTATAGATGGCAATGGAAAGATTACGATGGATTTCACAGGAATTTGGATTTAACCCAAAGTATACACAAAAGTTCATACAAATCAGTGGGCAGTCCAGGATTAAGACATTAGCCAATAATTTCCAAAGTGACTGTTGACTTTGTGCCTCCGTTATGACACACAGTATCCGGATTTCAATGAAGTTTTGAGTACACATTGGAAATTAGGACCACTTTATGGAAATGTGAGTTGAGGACCCCATATTACTAGCCAGTTAAGAAAATTTTGTTCTTGATTCTGACAAGAGTCATATAATGCTGGATTTCTATAGCTGGCAAGTCATCACATTATGTTATTAAATCATCGGTTTCATAACCAATATAGAAGAAACTTGCTATGCTGCTTTCCTTCTGCTATAATTTGTAGCATTAGTAGATAAGAAAAATAAAGCACATTATACGGAGGTAGGTTTGAACAGATGTTCTTGAATGTTGGAGGGGGGTGTGTGTGTAGGGGTGTTGAGGAAGGTAAAACTTTCCTTTCACTCAGATGTCTGTCTTGAATTTCTCACAGTTTTTGCAGACAGTTTGGCTTACTTCCAACATACATCGTTGCCTGTCTGGTATGAAAAATGCCATCTGTGCTGTATGGAAGTTCTTTCTTTAAAAGTGGCCTGCTAATTATTCTTCAGGCAGGTGTTACTAAAGTGAAGTCAGGTGTCAAGCATAGTATAACCTTTGAATTGCCTAAAATTGCCCAGTTGTCATGCTCTGTTCTTTCCCAAAAGAATAGAATATTGCAGAGAATTGAAATGTTGGTTGATACAGGACTGAGATGACTCATGCAGCAGTATATATTGTGGTGACACTCAAAAACTTAAAGGATGTGGGTTGAATGAAGCATATAAATTTTCCAAAACAAATATTCTTCTGATTCTTATAAGTTTATTTTCTGTTCCTTAACAGTTCCTATACTGCAGTCTTGAAAAATATTAAAAAGCCTGATACTCTCAGAAATTTCAGACAGGGTAAATGGTGGTAGAAAGTTTCCTTCTGTTTTTTAATAGACCGAGAGAACTGTTTTTTGAAAATACAGGGGAAGATGCCTGTACTATGTGAATGACACCCGCAAATTCTCACCTATATTCACTCTCCCAAATACTCACACTTTAAAGATTTTTGAAGACTAATAGGATGGTTAATGGGCCAGAATCAACACATGGGGGCTGCAGGCAGTCATTCAACTGATCCACAAGTCCCAGCTCCCAGGATAAGTACCGCTGCTGCCTCTCATTTACAATAGTTAGTCTGCTCCCCTGACTTCCTTACATGACATCAGCCCTCCCAACAGAAGATGAAAACTTACCACACTGAACCAGATGTTATAACACTTCTCTCTCTCCAGCAGATGAGTGTTGTTAGGAGGTAAGGGATTACGAGTATAAATGCAAGGCTTCCTCTTTTTCTATGAAGTTTTCAGAAGGTCTTTTGAATAAATGGTATTTTTACTCTTTCTGATCTGAGTGTTCAGAATGAATGACAGTGTTAGCAGTTTAAAAAATGAAGATGAGGAAAACACAAGTATATGTACTCTTTTTGACAGTAAGGCTTTGAATTGTTTGCTCTAACAGTGATGAAAGTAATCCCAATCCCACTTTTTCCCCAATTTTATGCAGAACTTTTGATAAAATATTTAGAATAAATCAATATTACATTGAGATAAAGAGCAGTCCCATAAGTAACTGCATATCTAGTGCTGTAGTATTTTTGATCAACCCTCAGACATCTGGAGGATTTTGAACTACCAGTCTTCTACTACGAAGAACAGTTTTACTTTCATAAGGACTTCCTCTTGTGTTTTCAATATCATGCATAGCCTCTGACTGACTTAGCATATTGTGATAATGAGATGTACACAAAGCACTGGCATGCAGCATTATTGAGATGATTTCCTTTTTGGCTCAGCCAGATTCCTGTTAAAAGTTATACAGACTCTTAAGAGACTAACAAAAGAAGAATTAAAGATCCAGCAATAGCACGAAGATAAGACTGATGAAGCTGGAGTTAGGATCTCCTGAAACTAAAAGCAGATTTCGTACAAATACATTTATTGAAATATACCAATGACATTTCATTAAACAACAAACCAAAGGAGGAAAATAACTAACTAACTAACTAAATAAATAAATAGATCTCTACTTGGCCCATGTTGCATACCATCAGAATCCCAGAATTTACACATTAGAATAAATTCTTCACCAAATTTGTAGAACAGAGGCTTAACTAAACACATTTTGGTTAGGGAAAAAAATAAATAAAGGGAAAACAAAGCTGAAAACTACACTGAAATTTCTCCTCCATTTTAACATGTTAATGGCTAAAATCCATTCAATACCTGTCCACATAATGGATTAAATGAGGATGAAGCCATGAGTTTATTATGAGTTTATGGTTGAGTCCATCCTACACTGGTCTTTTGAATGACTTTGTGAAAACAGCATTCAATATACTATTGAGATTATTATCTCAACATGCTATGCAGATATTGAGATATACTGAGATTTCTTTCCATTCTATCTAGAGACTATTGTCTCCTAACAAAGACATACAAGCACCTTCCAAGCACCACCAGTATAACAAAAATTTTGCACATTGAACAGTCCTTTGGGAATGTTTTGATGAGTCTGACAGAGTTCTGAGGGCCAAGGTGGAAGTAGTTTTTTCACAAATTTTGATGTGTAAAGGTTATGGTATCATCTAGACATTTAATTCAGCTTCTTAATCATGCTGAAAATTATAAGCAGCTTTACACAACCCATAAAAACCCATTGTCTCTACTTTTTCCCTATCACTGCTGTGCTGCTCTCTCTGAGGTGAAAATTTACAGCTGTTTAACAATTCAGAGAATGACAACAGAAGAAGAGAAGAAGTGGACATGAATAATGATGAATCTAGGCACAACTATAATTTTCTTACCGCTTTTATTACTGCAGTTACACAAACAGAATTTTAATCAGGATACTGGATTTCACTCCAGTTTTTTAGTTTCTCCTATATTGAAAGAAATCTATGTTGTAGACCTCTTTTTAAAAGTCAAAATATTTGGGAAAGCCAAATATGATTGCATTAATTACTTGTATGAAATACTTGTGTAATTTTTGTTAACAATAAATATTATGTGATATATTTTAAACATTATTTTTCATATATCAACAGAGCAATGGCAAACTAACCAGAGTATCATCAATAAAATCATGCTTGTGTATTATAACTATCTTGAATTAAAAGAAAGGATGACAATGAAAAAAAAAAAAAATCACCTCAGTTGCCACCTTGATCTTCTCCAGTTCATGTACAAGTCCTAATCTGGCATAAAAAATGGTATTTCATTTTACAAGTGAGGTTGCGATGCTCAAGACAATATGGCATTCTTGTTTTTAAGGAAATTACAGATTATTTTGTGTGTGTGTTTGTGAGTTACAAAGATCAGGTGAAGGCTTAGTGATATATCTGAGATAAATCGAATTGTTCTTCTGAATTTAATGAATCGGATTTACCAAAACTCTTCATAGCTCATATCTATTTCAACTATGACATACATAAGCAAAATTGAAATGTATGAACCAATATTAAGAGTGTTTTAAATTAGGATGCCACTTTCACATTTTGTTTCTTATTTAAATGAAGAAATTGATAAAATTTGGTGTTGCTTTCACTCTGTTGCAGTAGCTTTGGTATCTCACATAGGTGTGATTCAGAAAAACAAAACTAGGTCAATTACTTACATGAGCAATGGAACAATTCAGAGAATTGTTGCCCAAAATAGCCAAGGAAAATAATGTAGTGAGTGCTCCCCTCTTCATCTGGGAAAACAAAATGTTAGCTTCTCTAATGCCAGTTGGCATAAGGTCCAAGACATTTTTAGTAGGATAATGTCAGCACCACAAGATGTCTGTGGAGGGAATTAATGTAGGAATGTGCTTCACTGGAGCAGAACTATTGGATATGACAGATATCAACATTTTACACCCTATTTGCACACCTACTAGTTCAGAACTACAGACCAAATATCTCAGTCCAGATTCTAATTTCAGTTACAGTAATGTAGCACTGAAGTAAATACAGATCTGTATGCAATCACTACACCTAGTTTCTAGCAGAGGAAAAAAAAAAAAAAAAAAAAGAAAGAATCTGAATCCTCTAAGAAGCATTTCATTTACAATTTTCCAATTTTCCTTCCTCACTACTTTATGGTAAGAGTCTGTGTTTGCTCAGTTTGAAAGGTAAAAAAGCTTAAAAAATACTGAGATCTGAACTGAGACACAGAGCAACACATTGCATATTCCTTCAGCTTTGTGACAACACCTGGACTCCAAAGATGTACAATATTCTGTGAAATAGAGATTCTGGTTTTAATATTAACATTCTTCTCTAAATTCTGAAAAGTTGGTAGAGGAAAGTTGGTGTTTATTCTTGGTTTACCCACTTCCCATCCCATCTCTTCCTGTCACTGTTTTCCAAATCCAAAGTTTTGCCTCTCTCTGGTCCATAACAAAAGGCTAGTCACAGAAATGGCTCAAACAAGTCAACAGCAGTTTTACTGATTGAGAACCATGGTCTAAAAACTTTACAACTCAATACAGAGAGCTGTGAAGTCAGTGCATTTTTTTTTTTAAATTGATAAATACAAAATGATGCATTTTATAACTTATATTCCTGTATTCAGATGATCTATGCAGATTGTGCTAGATTTTGTAATCTTTTAAGAATGAGCATGCATTCCCCAGGTAGCTCATCAGTCTCTTAAAAACTAGAGATGATTCATGTCAAAATTATTGTGTTGATTCATTGCAAACCTATTCTAAGTAGACAGAACTGACCCAGATAGTTGCATCTGGAGTCTTGCAAATCTTTTTTTAATTTTCCACTATTTTGTCTCCCAGAATCTTGAAAAATTGCCACAAAACCCCCACAAGACACTCATTACCCCCCCAGACACTACACATACAAATCTTACTATTTTGATTGTTTTTTGGCTCAGATGTTAAACCAGTAAGAGATTCTGAACAGGTAAACAGCACAGAAAAGGAAAATTTACAGACATCTTGATCACAGCTGCTGTGTAAGTTACTTTGTAACACTGGAAGGATTCCCCACAACTAAATATCAGGGAATACATTCCATACTTATGACATACAAATTTGAAGCCTATTTCATTCCCTGAACATAAAAAGAGATTAGAAACATTCATGAATATATGGCGACCTAAATTTTGGAACTAGTATGAAGGAGAAAAAAATAGGTATTTCATAAGTGAATATTGTAGTGAATAGTCTTTTTTTCCCCTAAAGTGTATGAATAAATTAAATTTCTATTTATATTTACATTTGTATTCATGATATTAAAAGAGGACAAAAAAAGAAAAAAAAAAAAAAGCTTCTTTCCTATGGTAAAATGTGTCATATATTATTTGTAACTTGATTGATCATGCTCCAATATTTTATCAAATGACTTTTAGAGTTATTGTTGCATTTCATAACATATTAGAAATTCTAGGGCATGAAATGAGCTTCAAGCTTGCAAAATGAAAAACATTAAGAGATTAAAAACTTTAACAGACAGTACCAGTGCTTATCCATTACAGTAGTATTTAATTAACCTTATCATATGCTATTTTGTCTGGAGAATTTTATCTAAATTTCTGCTTTAAATACCCAATTGTCTAGAGAAGTGGGGATTCTATAGAGTTCTGCTTGGTTGGTCTATTTATTTATTTATTTTGGTGGCACTATTTTCCCTCTGCATTTTTTGCAGGTATTTTTTATTATTATTATTATTATTTATTGTCTCAATTTTAATACTTCTTCAGTCCAAATTTCAGTTTTTACTGTTAGATTGGTTATGAAGAGCACATTGGAAATGTTCCAGGTATTACACAACTAGTACTGCACAGCATTGCAATGACCTAGCATTGTAGGGCTAGGTCCCCGGTGCATGACAGATAAATTACCGGCAGTGCACTGGAGCAGATGAACAATGTTCACGTTTGGTTGGGCTGTGGGGAATATTTGGTGCTTCTTTCTGGGGGTGGCCTCATCCTCAGAGGTGATCTTTGGCAGAGGCACCTCGGCACTTGGTAAAGGAGCAGTGGGAGGAACAGTATGACTGTGTAGCATCAAAGATGACAAGAGGTGATGGACAGGGACCCTGGAGCATTTTCAGAAACAGCTGTGTTCTCTATGTAAAGAAGGAGTGTGAGTGAGTGGCTGGATGGGTGGTGGATTCCATGGATGGAGTCTGGAAGTTTGTGTTTTTGGGCAATAGGAAAAAGGCCACCAGATCTAAATTTATTGTATTTATGCAGTTTCTCAAAGTCAAGGCAAGGGAAAAACCTCTGCCATGGGAGAACATGAAGGAAGGTGAGCCAGAGCTGAGCATAGTGTGGTAGGAGACAGTGGCTGCACATTCCTTTCTGTGGGGGGCACCAGGGTGCCCATCTCCCACCAGGCTTGCTGTCGCTGGAAGCTTCTTGCAAGAGGCAACTTTACTAGAAGAAAATAAAAAGGGATTTCCATCTTTCTAAAGGTATTCTACTCCATTTCATAGCTAAGCACTTTATTATTTACTTTGTTGAAGCTCTTTAATTGCACTCAGCATTTATAACTCACTGTAGCTTATTTAAATAATTCATACACAGAAAAGAATCTCTCCCTCCAGAACTAGATATTTTTAGGGTAGAAATGAACAGAAACTATGTGATCATCCTCAGGAAAAGAAATTATACCATTTCTTACAATAAAGAAAAAAATGTTAAGGCCAAACAGTACTTGAACATCTCAAACTTTAGAATTTTACCCAGTGATTTTCTTATTAAGTACATCTTCTGTTGGTACTATAACGTATATAATGTGAAAAGTTGTCCAGTGTCATTTAAGATAATAATCCTTCTGCTGAAGTTTGAAGATTATATGTGCATAATCTTTGTAATTCTCTAGGACTGTTCCTTATGCTAAAAACATCAGTGTTTTGGCTAGTCTTTTTTGAATGGTGGCATTTTGCATGCTTTCACTTGAGAATGACCAAAATGATTTCTGCCTGCACACAAGCAGCAAAGTGTTAGTGTGTGCTATAATTCATGTGTTGAGATGTTTCATAATTTCAGATCCACCTGGTGTGGATACTCATACACTTCTAATTTAAAAACATGAAAGAGACTATTCTGGTTATAAAAAATAATCATATAATCATTTATAATCACTGGTCACATAATGTAAAGACCTACTAAATAAGTTGCAACATATCTGATCAAATGATCTTGATGTTCAAGATATCTACCCAGAATCTGAGTTTGTGTTCTATATAAGCTGATGTACTGTGTAGCAACTTGAATCTTGGTGTTCCTAATAAACTAAACTAGAATAAGATTTTCAGTAATAAAAGTGCAAGAAGTTGCATAGCAAAGCATGCCAAATAAAATTTGGAAACACCCACAACAGGTGGGTAGGCTGTTCTAAAGTTACTTGATAGGCGCCTTGAAGATGGAATTTATTTTTCCAGTAACTCCCATCCCATCCTCTCTCCCACCAAAAAAAAACAAAACACATTTCTCCTCAGAGGGAACAAAAGGTTAAAGTATTTCAAGACAAGAAAATGCCAGGGGAGAATAAAAAAAAAAAAAAAAAAAACTTTAAAATAAACTCCTGCCTTGTTTTTCAGACTGAGTACCCTGATGACTGCTTTCTGACTCACTAGGCAGCTGTGTCTGCATCAGAACTGGGCATAGGCAAGTCAGATGATGTGGGACTTAAAAGCAGTATTATGACTTAAAGCAACTTGTTGGAGCTACTTTAGTTTGCACAGAGATAAGCAGTCAAAGAAGTCAGTTTTGCGGAATGCCAATTACTGACCTAATTAAGAGTTCACCAGTTATGCAGATTGGTAGCTGATGGATGGGGCAGCCTAGGAGCACACCCATGGACAGATGTGCAGCCCAACAGCTCAGAAATTAAGGCTTGTGGACAGGATGAACAATCATTTAGGCCACATGCCTGTTTATTGAAATACCTTTCTAGAGAATTTAGACATGAGACACCAAGATCAGCTTGATTCTCGGAAGTTCCCAAGCTTTCCTAATCAGCCTTGACTGCCATGTTTTCCTGATCATCCTTTCCATGTGAATGTCTCTTGACTTCAGTCCAGAACAACTTAGGCCATTTTTAGCTTTTTGTTTTGCTGGGCTCACTTTTCTGCTGATGGAGCTTGTTAAAATGACTTGGTTCAGTTCTAGTGACCACCCCAGCTTACACAAGGAAAGCAGTGAGGATGCACAGTGTGCAGCTGGAAGTGGGGGAGGGCTGAAACCACTGCTTAGGCTCTCTTGGGAACTTCTTGCCATTACAGCACTGTTCAAGAAGGCTAACATGCAAACATATTAGAGGGTTTTCTGCTTGTGGTTGGCTCCCAAAAATCAGTCAGAATTTCAGGCTGAACCTCCCTCCCCATCTTCCTTGCAGTCAGCATGGCAACCACACCAGAGTTTTCTCTCTATATATTTTATTTTATTTTATTTTATTTTATTTTATTTTATTTTATTTTATTTTATTTTATTTTATTTTATTTTATTTTATTTTATTTTATTTTATTTTATTTTATTTTTATTTATTTATTTATTTATTTTTAGAGTAGAAACTAAAACAAACCAACTTTTAAAATACTTCTGTATTTCTGAAAAACTGAAAACTGAGTTTTTTCTTTGGTGATTGAAGACTAATAGAAATTCAGAGCACAAATGCCAAATCTCCTGCTGCTCACATTGTCCTAATAGGGTGGGCCACTACCTTCAGATCCTGTATTTCTCATCTTTCAGCCTCAGCTCTCTTTCTGTGTTGCAACAAATTCTGAAAAACTCTGGTCTGCAGGAGAGCCTTCCTCCTGCAATCACATCTTTCTCTCCTTCCCTACGGATGCTCCATACCCTAGTCACATGCGGAGCTAGAATATGGGGTATACCAGGGAATATTCTTCTTTCCTATCCAGCCAAAACCCATCCATAAACCACAGCATATAACATATATAGCAAATAAGTAAATAACAGAAAAAGCTTCCATCCTGCTAGAGACTGGCTTTCCAGAAAAAAAAAAAAAAAAGAAAAAAGAAAAAAGAAAAAAAAAAAAAAAAGAAAAAAGAAAAAAAAAAAAAAGGCAGTTACTGAAGTGGTGATATAAAGGAGGTGTCAACTGTTTGGATGTAGTTGCATGCTGACATATGATAGCCTGCTGAAGCCATATTTTTGGCAAATGCACAGGAGGCAGTGACTCCATGAGCTGTTCATCTGATCTAACAATTTGCTGCTGCTGAAATGAAGAAGTCCTGTTTCCACCTCATCCTCCCATTTCTGGTTTGTAACTGTGTGGTCCTGTCCTTTGTCTTCTGGGCTTTCATGCCAATTTCTGCATTCCCTGGACTCTCTCATGAGCCATTTATCTCACTAGAGCAGTAGTAAAGTATAACAAGTGTATGTATATATATATATATATATATATATATTTTTTTTTTTTTTTCTGGCTTCATTTCTTGCAATGTGAGTTTGTGAGGTAAATCAACTCATGTGAAATCCTGTCATTCTTGGTGCCAGGCAAAGGTAAGGAGTTGAGGAGTCCTGTTAGAAGCAGGGAGGGAAAAGGTAGTGCTGTCCATTTTCTAACAGAAAGTCAGCAGTTGGCAGTGGGGAACCACAGTCTAAGGTGCAAATTATTTCAATTATTATTATACTAGGGAACAGAGAAAGGAAAATAAGAAATTTTAAGAATGATAACAAAAATATTTTTTTATTCCAGAAGAGAAAATATTTTTTTATTCCAGATGAGATTTTTTTTTTCTCCAGAAGAGAAAGATAAAAGATATCAGGCACACCACTGTTTAAAATAAAATAAAAATTAGTAATAATAAAAAATCCTCAAGAATAGATGTTAATAACAAAGAAACACATAGGATGCAGTTGTAAGAATAGTATCACAGAAAGTTTCTCTGGCAGATCACCTGAAGGGTATATTACTTTCTCTGGCAACCTTTGAATAAATTGATTTTGCTAACAAATCACTGTGAATTGAGCAAATAATTATTATGCTCTTTGGTTAGCAGTCCTGTATAGAAGAAATCAAAACAACCTTGAAGTTTGTAGTGAGTAGTTAATTGTATGTTTTGGTGTTGATTAATATAGCACATCTCTGTCTTCAGGCTTTTGGAGTCAGTTATGCCGCTATTAAGACCTGCATATTAATATATATAGTTTATTTAATGTGAAGAAACAAAAACTGGAATAATTGTTTAAAAAAAAAACACTATCAAAACAGGTGTTATACAATACAAGGTTCATCACCGGCAAACATATTTGAAATATTTCATAATACCAGTTTTATAATAATTATGCTATTGCATCTTGGCATCCATTGCCAAGCTTGAATAAAGGTTCTGAATACTTAGATACATGAAAACAAACAAACAAACAAACAAACAAAAACCCTATTTAATCTACACAATATACTTACATAAAATGTTTCTATATTCAAAGTTATCACTACATAAATAGAGGTCTCTAAGCCCAGCTCAGTTCTGGATGTGATTCAGGTTGCTGTGAATGATTGCCAAGGCAGACTATATCGCCCATCCCAATTTCAACCTGCCCTAATTCCCTTTATGAGTTTATTATTTAGTGCTGGCTTAGTGCTCAGAGAGACACAAACAGGAAGTGTCTGGGCGTTCTCTGTTCATGAAGTGGGTGGGATGGAGTTCTTTAGAGAAAACAAAATACGATCCACCTACAGATCATGTTAGGCCAGCTCCCCAATTTCCTCTAAGTAGAACAGAGGCTTTTGTTGCCTTAGTTTCTGGAATGATCTACTAGTCAACAGCAGAATCCTAGTCTCCAGAGAGAACATCATCTCTGCATTTCTGGTGGCAGCACAAGATGGGAAATAAATGCTTTATTTATTTATTTATTTTCTGTTAAATATATTTATATATTTAAATGAAATATTTAAATGAAAAAAATGGTCTTTTGCTAAAAAGAGATTATGCAAGGTCACTGAACAGACGTTGTTTGTTAGAGGGTTAGGACTTCCACTCAGGCAACATTCCTGGATGTTTAATTTTCCATTCCTTTCTTAACAAAAAGAAGAGTGAGTACTGGAAACTGCATGCTAAATTTCAAAGCTTAAATAGAGAACATCAGCTACATTTGTACAGCCAGATTACTGACGTCTGTCTAAAACTCAGGCGTTCCAGATAGAATTTAAAATTTTTCTTCTCCTCACTAGAGGTGTAGCTATTGTAGTGCTATCTATTTTTCCTTGGACACAGAAGCTGGAAAGCACAACCCATCTGCTTCCTCTGTAAAGTATAATCAAATCCAAATAGCTTATTTTAGTTTTGAATATGTGAATTTCAGTGTGGTGATACTTGAGTGACAATTTACACTGAAATGGGGATCCAAAATAATTTTTAAGAAAGTGTTGAGTCCCAGAAAACTGTTGGATTATCTTTTTTTTCCTGGAAGGGTATAATATGAAACAGCAGTTCCATCTTACTTGAAATGTCTCACCTTTTGTAGCTGTGGACTCCCTGCCCTAGCAATTGTTCTTCACATCCCAGATAGTGATAACTGTTTTTTGTTTGTTTGCTTGTTTGTTTTGTTTTGCTTTGTTTCATTTTTGTTTGTTTGTTTGTTTGTTTGTTTGTTTTGGGGGGGGGGGGGGGCGGAGAGAGAGAGGGAGGAGGGGAGAGGAGGAAGTAACCGATTTTGGTCACTTTAGCTCTGTGGGCTGACAGGGGACCAAGACGAACATGAACACCAGAGCAAAGAGTGGCTCAACATGCTGCTGGGATGGTGCAAATGAGCATCTTGGTTCTGGGGAGGCCAAGCAGCCTGACTATGAGATTAATGTTGTAAAATTACCTAGGCTAACCTAAATGAAAGGAGTGAAGAGTTTTAGAACCCTGAAAATCTAAATAGAATGCTGTAGATCTGTGTGATGGTGGGTGAATTTAAAATTTTCATGTCAACGTACTGAGGTTTTAGATGTTAATAGCTAGAGTTCTACAAGAACCACAAATCACCATTAATCAACGTTGGAGTTGAGACCACTAAGCTGTACTTTAAAAAATTTTAATAAGTTTGTTAATCAATTTTACCTGTATTACAGTACTAGCATAAACAATACACATTAAGAGAATGCCAAAATACAGTTTATATTTCGTTTTCAAATACTCATGCTCTGTTCAGCTTAACATAAAATATTTCCAGTAAATTTATTTGTGTACTATTGTATTATGTTCTTCAAACTGCAGAATATTGTTTAAAACTAAACCTCAACTGTTCAAATTGCAACATGATTACAAACAGCAAATGTGCTTTACTTTAATTATTTTAATGCCAATTTCCACATATGTTTCTTCTCCTAAACAAAAATTTCAGCTCACATTACCTGTCATAGTTCCTTTCCAAAAATAAGGGTTGTTTCAAGGTATACATTTTTTCTTAGTTTAATAACTAGAAGGATTTTAAATGTGGCAAAATCTTTTACAACAGGATTTACAGTCCATTTCTTCTGCAAAGGTTTTAAGTGGAACTGAACATTTGAGAGGAAGGGGTCATTGGGACATCATGTTATTTTATTTCTGGCTCATCTATTTTATCAAAAAGCTTATTATTTGTCATAATGCCAATAATATCAAGGGTGATTGACAAACATTTGACAGGGAAATGCATTCTCCTGAGTTTTGGATCGATGGACTGAATGTACAAAGCCTCTTCTTATTTCTGTTTCTCTAAGTCATTTTCTACAGGACACTAACACACATTTGTTTTCACTGTTTGTTTATATTTCCCTAGTTTTTACTCCTTTCTAAAAGCAAACCTGATAGAGTCTGCCTTCAGCATAGTTATATTAATCTGAGCTATATAAAATTGAACTACAATAAACACTTCTTAAAGCTAAAAAATAAAAACATTGAACAGAAGGAGTGCTTGGCTGCCCCATGCAGCTGAACAAAGGAGCTGACGAGCACACCTCGCCTTGTTTCTCAAAAATATAAACATATTGATTTAAAATAAATAAATAAAACTGCATTTATGCAGGACTCAAAAACTGAACGATATTTTGTGGTGGAAAAGTTGAAAGGGGTATCTTGAGCTCTGCTGTTCAGGGATTTTGGAGGGTGAGAGGGAAAATGCAGTAGGTCGGTATGTGAAAAGTTGGCCATCCACTGAAACAATGATGAAAACGAACAATATTAGCGATAATTTAAAGATCTGCATAGCAGCACGGTCAAAGGACAAACGAGAAGCTTTTCCCGAAAGCAGGCTGCGAGACCCCCACCGCCAAGGGGAAGCGAAAATAGGGCTAAGGGCCAGAGCAGGCGCGGGCGCGGTGGCTCCGCGCTGCGGGCGCCGCTCCCAGCGCACCTGCGGAGGCCGCGCAGAGCCCAGCGGGCGGCCGGGGCGGGCGCAACGCGGCGCAGAGCAGCGGGGCCATGGGCAGCGCAGCGGGCGGCCCGCGGGCCACCACGCCGGGACAGCAGCTCCGCGCTCTTTTCTACGTGCTGCCACCCGGGGAGAGCTCCTTCCGAACGCTGGAGGAGGTGCCCGACTACGTAGAGAAGGTGAGAGCCCATTCCTCTCCTCTCTCCCCGCAACATCCATCCCTCCCCTCTGCTCACCCTGCGTGCAGCCACTGCCTGCCTCTCTTCAAAGGCTTGGGGAAGCGATGACTGCAGGAGAGCACCTCAAATAAGATTAAGTACTTTGTCATTCTGTCTCCCTTCACTCCTGGGCTTGCTGGCAGTGTAGCCAAGTATTCTATTAATGTATTCTAAGTGAAGGCTTGGATGCTTTCTCCTAATATCAGTTTTCAGAGGAGCACCTTACATCTGAAGGTTGGTGCTAACATTGTTCACATTGGCAGAGCTGAGTGATATAATGACAGCAAACTTAACTGAGTAAACCAGAAAGCATGATGCTGTGTTGGGCTATTCAGGCTAGGCTTCTACCTTGCAGATCTTCAAACAAGCAAGCAAGCAAGCTAAAAAAAAATAAAACACTAATAATTATATATATATATACACACACACACATATATTTAGAATCACTATTTAAAATAAATAAAAAAAAAATACACAAAGATTGTTTAAGATAATTAGAACAAATATTTGTTTTGGGACAGTGCAGACTCCTAAAGTTTCAAGGCAAGAGTACAGAGGTCAGGCATGAGAACTCCCTTGGCAGCAGCATATCTCTCCCTCCCCTCCTGCCCTACTGGCTTGTCCGCTTTCCAGGAGATACCTTTGCACCCTTCTGTCCTACCTATTGCACATATCTTGGTACATATCTCAAACTGCTGTGCAGTAGCTGCTATTGGGCTGTAATGGGGGTGTCATGGACTGTGCAGAGTGGTACAGCAGTGTCAGCAGCTTTCTGGGAATGTCAGTGTTCAGCAACCCATTAGTGATGGTGGTTATCAGCAAACACGGCCCTTTTGGATAGGGTAAGCAGACAGCTGCTGCAAATCCAACCTGTGTACACAAAATTTGGTCGATGGACTGGTCTCAGAGGCATTTTGCAACAAAGCTATAGCACAATGGTCAGGCAAGTCTGCCTAGAGCTTGGCAGTTTTGCCTAGTCAACTGATTGCTTCCTCCAGCTCTGTCTAGTGCTTATCCCAATCCCTTTTACTGTTCCCACATTTTCAGCTGAGTATCATTCAATTTCTTGCCAGCGCTGTTCCTTAACATCCCTGAACTTCCTTCTCCCATGCAGACCAGTGCAATATTCAGCTCAGACCTTGGCCTAACCTGTGACTGTTGATACAGGGCAGACAGCTATGAAAGTTTGCAGAAGGATTCCTGATACTTCTTTGCATTATAGAAGTGTCTGCAGGCTTCTGCCTTGTACAACTCCCTTGTGATAAGTTTGTAAGGGAATATGTACCTAGCAAAAGTTACGCTAAAAAAGTTTTTCAGGTATAATTGCTGTCTGATAGGTTAGCCTATTATCTTAGGCTTATAGCTTAGTCTAATTTGTGCACGGTATTCTTTGGTTGTAGTTATATTACTTCATTTTTTTTAGAAGCAGGGCAGTTCCTGGTCTCTGCACTCTGCTCTGTTGGCATAGCTGTATGTTAAGGCCCAAAGTCCTGTTCAAAACATGGTCTGATTGGTTACCAACGACCAGTAAGCAATGTTCTGCAGTGGGGCCCAGGGGGAAATCACCCTTCCAGCTAGACTCCAAAACTCTGGGAAAAGGGGTTCAAATCCTGGACCACAATCGTGGAATTCATTTTTATGCGAGCTTTTGTCAGGTAGACTTTGAAAACCTTTATTTTCCCTCAGTTGTAGAAAGAGAAGAGAAAGTACAAGTCATTTTTTTTTTTTTTCCTCCAGTTTAGAACCCAACTCTTATAATGCATACCAATGCTTACCTTGTCCTTTCACAAGGACTCAAAGTATATAAGAATATACTTTGCTTGCTCTGTTTCTTGGATTCTCTCGATGTTCTGCAGATGGGCAGAGGGAGTCCTTCTCTTTCTTTTTTTTTTTTTTTTGTGTGTGTGTGTGTGTGAACATAATTTCACTTCTTGTTACCTTCTGGAATTATCATTTATGTGCAGAAGAGACTTTAGTCTACTTTAGTAGACTGAAGTAGACTTTTAATCTACTGACTGTAGTCACTGTAGTCAGTCCCAGGAAGAGAGTACGCTGTTCCTTCCTCTGAAAGCCCCAAAATGGAAGCACTAAATTTAATAATTACTGTTTTTCTTTTCTGTTTACTCTCTGTTTTTTAGAGCCTAAAGATTAAGTTCACATTTACACTCAATCCACACTTCTAGGCTTTGCTTCTAAATAATGAGGCACAGAACTTGCTTATTTAATTCTATGTGAAAGCTGAGAATCTTATATTATGAGGACCTGGGACTTTAAGAAAACAAACTGTTTCAAGGCTTGTAATAAAATCATGAATTTATGCTGACTTTCAACTTAGTATTATTTTTTGCAACTGTATGAAATAGAAATTGATTTAAAATGGTCCTTTGCATTGTGTAAGAATTGGTTACTTGTAAGGGAAACCCTTTATTCAGCATTCAGAGTAAGACTTCCAAGTTATGGATCAGTTATTCACATAAACCACAAAAACTAGTGCAAATCCCCATTAGGCATTTCTGGTGATGGGTGAAAAGAAAGCAGCTGGTAACAGAGTAAAGCATTTGTAGATCAGAGGATATCAAAAGGGGCCAGCTTCCATCTCTGACCAGTGAGGTCAACAGTGACTATTGCTTAATTTTGTGGCACTTTGTTTGCAGGGACAATACTTGAAAACTTTTCCTGGATATGTAGGAGTTACCTATCCTCCTCATGTTCATTAAACATCTTAATTGTCATTTTAACTACTACCCCGCACACTTGTACCCGTCCGCCCTCCCTTACCCCCCCCCAAAAAAAAAACAAAAGAGACTAAAAACCAACTAACCATCCAAAAACCTAATGATTAGGCTACTTGAAACTTGTCTGCCTTACTGACTGCCTCATTTTTTCCTGTATTATTTCTGTTATCCTTCTGCTGTCTTACACTTCATCCCAAGATGATAAGTTGTTAGGGACAAGGAGTGCCTTTTCCTTCTGTTTTTATGGCATCTAACTCGATAATATCCTGATCTATGACAATAACTATTAGGTATTATGTTCACAGAAATAACATATACAAGTTCTGAGGCAGTTGATTTCTTTGATCTATTTTGGACACAGCATAATGTGGGTGCATGGAAGAGAGGTAGTAATATCTTAGGTACCAAGAGGTATGTCATAACACTTTCCTTTCTCAAACTCTTTGATAGGCAGGAGGTTAAGACTGTCTGAATGTTTCTGTATCCTCCTTGCTGTGACACTCCCTATTTGTGAGTCAAAAAGTGGTGTCAAATATTTGGCTGTCTCACAGCTTCACAGTGGGAAGAAAATATTTAATGAAGTCAATGGGAAAGAAGTTGTATTAGTATAAAGCCAAGTATTTTAACTATTTCAGAAGTTGCTAGGTAAAGTGAATCACCATGCAGTATACAGGAATTGTATATTTCCTGTATGTTATTTTCATTTCTTGAATAAAAGATCCCAGTTATTCTGCCCTGAGCCCTTTCAATTTGCAGTGCAGCTTCTGCTATTGCATGACTTTGAAATTTTCTATAGTCTGTGCTAGAGTTGGCTCTTAATTTTCTGGTAAAATCTTTCTTAGTGGTTCTCAATAAGACCATTTTTATCTCTGATGGATGTACAGGCATGGTTATATGGCTTGTTTAGTAATTTAGGAATCTTTTTAAATTATATCAACAAGAAAAAAAAAAAAAACAAACATCTTATCTACTTAGAAATTATTCAGTTAAAGCAAAACAAGGAACATTTATATTTTTTCTAGGATGCTTCAATGACCTCTAAGACAGTGCATTTTTTTTTTTATTGATTTCAAGTGTACAAAGATTTACCACACTGGTTTTGCTGGGTACTGTTTAGGATTTATCCATAAGCTTTCCTTTGTTTTTGAAACTTTTCTATCATCGGCTAATGTGTATCCCAAACAGGCCTTTACATACCTAAAGCACTGTTAAAGTTCAAGCTAGGCATCTAAATTAAAAAGTGCCATGTTGATATTAATCTCTGTTCATCTGTTATTGTAACCTAACCCTGAGCTGTTGCAGTTTATGAACTTTCATATTTCCTAGACACTATAAATCTCTCTCTGCTTGCATGGTTTGAATCATCCCATTCTTCTTCGACTGAGAAATCTGGTCTATATCCATCTTAGTCTCTTTGGTGTCCTAGCTTGGTAGGAATTCCCGGATCACATCTCACTTGGCAACAAAAATGAGCACCCTCCAAAATGCAATGGCATTTGCAGAAGCAACATGCTTCTTCCATTAAAAAAATGTGTAGGCAGGAGCAACCTCTCTCATACAGTGCAGTGTGGAAGGTTTCAGTATATGGATCTATATTTTTGCAGTGACCTGAATGGGACAGTGAAAAAAGTCTAAGGGGTACAGGGACCAGTCTAGCAGTGTGATGTCTCCCATATTGGTGAGTGGATAGTCTCACAGGTCTTGTACTTCTCTATCCCTTAAAAAACGCAGTGTGAATTTTATGCCTTAGTACCAGCAAAAAGGAGTTGTCTGAATGTCTCCAAGGTTACCTAAGCTTTTTCTGCAGAGCAAGGGAGGTGGTTTAAGGAATGTTCAAGTTCACAAAGATCTGAGGCAAATAAAATAGCTACTTCTTATATTCCTTGCTGCAGGCCTTCTGGTGGTGGTCTTGGTGTCTGATGTTCTGTCACTGTCTCATCAGTTTTTCCTCCCATAAACTGCAGGCACTATTAAACATAAATAAATAAATAAATAAATAAACGCTCTGCCAACTACTACTGTTCAATCTTACCCCCTCCACCTCCCTCCCCTCCCCCCTGCTGATGCTGATGAAAATTTGAGAACAGCTGTAGCAATCAGTCTGCACTGATGAAACATGGTGTTTTCACAATAATTTTTGCCAGTTCTACCCCACTAGTCACATCCATACCATTCTCTAATGGGTGCTGTTCTTGGGCATTTTCATCTTGTCCATTGATCTGGGACTCAGAATATACAGTGTGAGCTGAATCGTAGACTGGAACAGTGTTGTGGGTGAAAAATGTTTGTCTTGCGCAGTATTATAGTTTTCTTCAGAAAGGCAGTAAATGATTTGACAGCTAGTACAACCCAAAAGAAAAAAAAGGGAGCACCATTTCTACTTGATCTGGAAAGAATACAGGCCCACATTGGACTTTGTTTCATAGTTATTTCACATAATTCATGGGTTCTCTAGTTAAAATGCATATGGAAGAGATGTTGCTATCAGCAGCAAAAAGCATGGCAACAGATGTGTTAAGCAGAAAGTAACTCTAATGTATCTTTCAGATAATATTGTTGGATGCCAAATTCAGTGGCTGAACACTTTCAAACACTGCTTACATATTAAATTGAAAGCAGATTCTATTTTACCTTGGAGTTAGAGGAGTCCACAAATGTTGATGCCTTAACTGATTTATTTGAAAATAAGAAATGAGTTTGGAAAGGCTTTTGTGTTTTGTTTTGATGCCATTTAATAATTTATGTGCAGACAATAGAAAGTAATATGGGATGAAGTTAGTGCATTGTATTTATTCTGGTGGCATCTATGCCTTGGCGGCCTTGGTCGTTCTTGTTTATAGTGTCCATGAGGAGCTTTACTTTATTTATCAGGGTGCAATAGTAGGTAGAAAGATGCAAGTCAACCTGAGAAGTATCTGTCTGCATAAGCTGCTCTTTGAATCATGTTTGGAAGAACCTTAAAGATTATCTAGGTTCAATCTCCCTGCCAGGGTCAGTGACACATTACACTAGATCACTAAATCAGGTTTCCTAAAGCCCCATCCAACCTGGACTTGAACATTTGCAGGGATGGGGAATCCACACCTTCTCTGGGCAAACTGTTCCAGTGCCTCACCAGCCTCACAGTAAAGAATTTCTTCCTAAAGGAAACTGAAAAGGCAGATCTGATCCTACTTGTGTTGTGACTGCTTTTCTCCCATTTCTTTTTCAGAGTATTCCTTTCTTCATTGCTTTTATTGTGTTGGAGTTTGCCGTCAGCTGGGTTCAGAAGCATAAGCTGTCAGGTCGAATCAATGATGGCATAAGTTCTCTTTCTTTAGGTATCCTGTCTCGACTGCCAGAGTAAGTATATGTGTTATATTAGCTTAAGGTTGTTTGCTAGCCACTGAGAAGGAAGAAGAGAGAATTTAATGTATTTAAATTGTTAAATTATTGAAATTGTTATTGCTAACCCAAAGTGTTAGCAACAAAGCATCTAGATTTTACTTTGATAAATTAAGTTGCATAAATGTCTTTCTAATCTGTAAAACTAAATATGATACTTGCAGGATATTTTCCTGTTCCAATTATATTCATCCATATTTGATCTTGGCTGTCACCTTTAGTTGTTTCTGGGACTTCAGTTAACTGGTGTCTTAGATTATGTTAAAATCTGAGTTTTTTTATTAACCTGCAGAAAGGAGAGAAAAAGAAGTCCTTTATATTCATTAGCCTTTAAAGAAAAATTGCATGCATATAACCAAATAGAAATGTGAATAAACATGTGATTCAAAGCTCTTTGAACTCAGTCATGATCTTGCTTGAGTTCAGTGGACTTCTCAGAGGTTTTAATGCTCAAGAGAAATGTTGCAAACGTGATCATCTGTTTTTTTCTCTCCTGTATAGAGGTCATAAGATTAACCTGAATTACTTCATGGTGGATGGAGTTGTGTTTTAAAGAAATATAAATTATAGATTAATAAATATTTAATAGTAGGGAATCCAGCAAATTCTTTATATAAAAAGATCTAAGTGATTTTCAGAAGCTCTAAATGCTTCTAAGGAGTATTGTGTCTTAGATCTGCCTTTTCATAAGATGAGCTTCCAGATGATAGATTTTATCACATCTTTTCTGTTAAAAAGGGATTCAGTTTCTATTCCCAATGTATGAATTTACAGATTACCATTGTTGCATATAATCTATTCATTACATGAAGAAAAGTTTCAATTATTTGAATTTGACTATACAGTATATTTTCAAGTCTTTCAGTTATTCCCACAGTTCTTTTCTGAATCCTCTACAGTTTTTCAGCCTTCTTAATGTTGATGTCTCAAGTGCACTCCATATTTCAGAATTTGCTACATAAGTGCCAAGTAATGAAGTCATTTGTTCTCTATTTCTACTTGTTCCTCCGTTTATATATCCCAGGTCCATGTTAGTCCTTTGAGCCATCTTTCATCCCCAAATATGAATTTAAAATATAAATTATTTTTTTAATATAAAAAATAATTTTTAGATTGTGGCTTGCATTCCTCATTCATAGACAATATGTTCTTACATTTGGCCACACAGAAATATATGGGTAATGCATTTGATCATCCTGAATATTTTGAATCAGTGCAATGATGTCTTTCCTACTTACAGATCCCTAGTTTTTGTCATTGCAAATTTTACAAAGGTATTGCTAAAATACATTAAAAGAGCACAGAAACAAAAAATTATCCATACTGTCAAGTAGCGACCATTTTTTTCACACTTAAATTTTGAAATACATAAATCACCCAATTTGTAGTCTATTGATGTTTGAATTTGCACATTTAAAAAAAAAAATGTAATAAAGGAAAGTTTTGATAAGATCTATATACCTTTAATTTAGGTACAAAAAAAACTTGTGATTGGTCATCTTAGTTTTAACTAGTAACTGTCTTGAATGAAGTCATTTAGGGAGTTTGGCAGATAAATAATGTCACTTAGAGACACTCTCCCAAACCTCTGTATCTTGAAATAAGAGACAATAACTTTCAGAAATTATCTCGAACTTTTGAGAAATATTCAAAGTAACGTCTAAATGGAGAGTTGCATGAAGCTAGTTTTTGCAACTAGCGAGCAATCTATACTCAAACTATTTTGTACACATTTAATAAGATCCGTGAACATGATGTTGAAGGAGAAACATGCAATTTTGTGTTATATTTTAAGCCATAATAAATTATATAAAGTATTAGACTTGTATGCACTGAAACACACCACTAAAGAAAGTTTACTCTAGTTTTCACACAGCTAAAACTGAAATTATTCAAATATAATTTCTTCAAATTACAGAATTTTTCTAGACAGTCATATACTTCAGATTTACCATGCTGAATGCTTATTTTTCTTATCTCAAATATTCAGGACTGATGAAGTTAGGGGGACTGAGATATGTGTGATGGAAATTTGAATGGTTTTGTGAGGTCTTTTGGCTGTATTTTAAGAATACTAAAATGCTTCAGGGGCACTCATTCCTGGAACGAATGCTTGTTAAGAAAACTAATGTTGCATGTGTAGAACACAGCTTAGCAAGGTGCTGAGTACTTTTATTATTTTGGCACTCAGTACTCTGCTGCAGAATTTGGCTTGTAGGCTAAGCAGTTTTCTTTTGGATAAGAATTATTTTGTGAAGTTATCTTGAGTGAGTGAGCTAAATGATCCTTAAGGACATAAACTTTGTAGGATCAGGCAAATCGGCAGTACACTTACTCATTGATACACCAGCACAAGAAGTCTCTTCCAAGTCACTTGTACTGCTTTCCTGGCTGGAAACACAAGACCTTTCTCAGCAGTTCTATCCAAAAAAAAAACCAAAAAACAAACAAACAAACAAAAACAAACAAACAAAAAACAAAAAACAAAAAACAAAAAACTTTTACAAAGCTTTGAAATTTCTTACTGAATGTGAAAGAAACAGTTTACCCTTCTGTCTTCTGCTTCCATGGTGTGGTCAGAAAAAAAAGGGAGGGGGGAAACTGCACACACAATCCATTGCTAAGACTTTCACTTCAGTCTTTCCCTTTCAGGCAGAAAAAAAGGTAGGGAAAGCTGACAGAAACTGCTAAAACAATATTTCAGCAGAACCCACAGCATCAGGGGAAATAGTAGTGCAAATCATTAACAGCTGAAGGTTAGATTAACACACCATTGATTGTATCCTCTCCCAGGGACTAATTTTCATTTTCTCAACTAGCAGGAATGGTTTGCCACTTCCTTAAAAAATCTGTGGTTAAATCTAAAATGGTGGGCTTCAGTCTATTAGTTAGAATGAAGCTTCAGATGCATCATTGCAATGAGGTCTTTACATTGTATGGAAAAATTATTCTGCCTCTCAGTATGTTTTTCCATTTCACAGTCTGTATAACAAGTGCTGCATCTCTTGAGGGAAAACAATATTTATTCAGTGTTTCTTACTTCATTGTTGGAGAAAATGCAAATCATAAATTGTTGATATTCCTATGCCAAATATTAAAAATGTAGGTGCAAGAAGAAAAGTCTAATCAGAAAAGGCAATGTGGTTTGTTTTTAGGCTTATTAGACTCAACAGCATATAGAAAGTAGAATTGTTTTGTGTGTACATGTTACTTCTTGTAAAATAGCACATACATTTCTTAAATATATATATTTTTTTCCTTAACACATACTGTGCATTCCTTTGCATGTATGAATGCTAAATGTTATATGCAATGAAAAGCAGTTTGGGGGAAAGGGACACATTTGAATTACTAACCTTACTCCCTGCATCTTCAATGTTGGTGTTTAAAAAATTTCTGAGAACTTTTATTCTAAATAAATAACAAACTTCTCTAACAAACCATTGCCAGGAGACTTGAAATGCTGCTTTAAAAATATTCTCCCAAGAGAAAGTTTATTTTGGGTATAAATATCCACTATACAAGTATGTGCATTATTTCATATTGGCCCATTTCTTCTTTTAAAGCAGCAGAACATAAATCAAATCAAAAAGTGTTTGGGGGATAACTGAGGTAGGTACATTTTCAAACTAGTTGGGAAAGTCTCCATTCTTTATGGTCATGCTCAATTGCCAGTTTTTAGTGTTCAGCTCTGCAACACAGTCACACAGTGTGTGTGAGTTTATAAAGTGTATATATATATGTCTAACAGTTTTGTCAACAAATCTGCAATGAACTTTCCCATTTCTAAAGTGAACATTAATTTTTTTTCTGTATTAAATGTTTAGCTTTGTGAAACACAGGAGGCTGAATTTCTCCAAAGTGGTGTTGAGCATCAGAAAGGAATGAGAAAATGTTTTTTGGATAGTTCATGCTATTATGCACTTCAAAATTGCTCATCAGCAATAACTGAATCAAAGGAGGATAGAGTTTGTTTCTCCTGTAAACCAGTATGGTTCAATTCTGTATGTGACCTGGATTTTAAATAATTTTTCCGCAGAAGAAATACTGAAGAAGCAGTTTCACGTACATATTAGGCCAACACTGTGGCCAAATGAAGGACCCTTGCCTGATTTGTACTTCTGTTTGAATATTCTTGCCTCTGATCTTTCTCTCCCCTTTTGCTGGCATCAGCATTTGTGTTACCCTGTGCTGAAGTGGCCCAGGAAATACATCCAGCACCACCACGCCCTCCCCCCTCCCCCCATCATACTAACCTGGATCAGCTCTTACCATGGTTCACAAAATCTTGTACCAGAACAAAAAAATGAGCATGGAAAAAAAGCAGTCAGAGGTGCAGGATAACACTCAGTTCTTTTGTAATATTACAGAGTTATCCACATAAAATGTATGTAAAATTGCAGTCTGAAAACAGAAGCTTTCAGTCCTTAATAGTAGTAGTGTGCAGAACTGATTAAAATGCATTTGTTTCAAATTAGTGCAAGCAGTTCACAACCCCATAGAGCTGGCATTGTCTTTGACAAAACAAAATACTCACCTTCATGGATGCATCCATTTAAAGTATGTCCTGGCTTCCTGATAAATCTGCTAGTACTTCAGTACACTTATGAATGCAGAAAATTATAAGCTCGTAAATTAGTGACTGCATCTCTTAAAAGAAAATTTGATACTTGCAGTGTCTTGTAAATCATATTTCCACTTCAAGACTTATTAGCTAAATTTTTCTCTCCACATCTGCTTGAGTAAATCTTTGGACAGATGTTTACTTAGAGAATGGTCAGATGTGTTGCTTCTGATCCAGCTGCCCCCTCAGATCTGCCAACATAACTGCACATTTAATTGCTCCCTAACCTGGTCCTGACAAAGTGATCCAGCTAAAAGCAGAAACAAAAGCCCCCCAAGAACTATAAAAGAGGTGTTTAAGCTCAGCTGCATTCATTTTGACAGAGCAGGGTCAGGGAGCAGCTATGCATGCAATTATGCTGGCAGGTCTGATGGTTGGTAACCACCAGACTTTGGGCAGTGATGAGCAGATGGGGCCAAACTGGAAAGGTAATCACTTAACCTGGTTAAATTGCAAGTAAGGCTGCTGTGCCCCTACACCAACTGAACTTCTAGCTACTGCACTTCTGTCCTTTCTATGCTCATTTACATAGTCGTTCCTTTATCTTGTACTGGTTCATGTGTTTATCCGATCCTGTGCTAAGGTTCAGTTCAGTAATGTGCTATTTCAGTTCAGTAAGGTGCTATTTCATTTCAGTATAGAAGCAATAAGGTTTTTGCTTAAAGCAGAAACAGGCAGGCAAATGTGACTGGCAGCCAGCAGCTAGGCTGGCTTAGGCTCCACTGAAACTGCAGACACCAGCATGCCTGTAGCAGCTAGTTATGGCAATTTAGACACTACCTGTCATTAGATGTTTCCGTAAAATAGTATTTTAATAGGTGACAAGTGTGAAGAGATAGAATCAACTCATCACCCCATTCCTCCCACTCTTCAAATAGTGTTTTGTAGTTATATGTTTCATAAGAATATACTCCTGACTGCACTGTCCAATATACTCTGCTAATTGTTTCCATATTTTGCCAAAGGTCACAGCCCTCACAGCTCTGTCAGAAGAACAGGTTTAGCAATAAGTCACTAATTCTCCATAGGTAAAGCAGTCAGAGTAGGATAAACAGCTTCAGAAAGTGGGTAGTGCTGTGCACTGGAGCTGGCAATGCTTTCAGCAGGCAAACCTGACTCTGGAAGGGAATTCTCTAACTTAATTTAGTCAAGCTCGTGACAGGGACTGTCTGCATGAATGATCTTTGGTCTAATTCCCTTTTTTGTTGAGCTGTTCCATCATCAACGAATTGAGTGGGATCAAATCAGTAAAGGCTAGGTTAATTAATCCATGTAAGGGTTACTATCATCTTAGTGAATCAATTTAACACAGCTTTATAAAATCAGTATAAGCTACACTGTGCTTTGGACAAATTCAAATCTAGCTGTGCCCATAAAAGATGTTAAAGCTTCCTGCCTGCTCACTGACACCTCCCTGCTCCCCTGTTACTATCTCTCACCTTCTGTCAGTGGTGAGTCCTCCCCTGGCCATATCAGCAGCATTACCTTCAGGGCATTAAAATGCATAACTTTGCAGCCCTGGTTCATTTTGTTTGAAACGTGCTGGAAAGCACCTATGTGAGCAGCGCTGCTGGCACAACACAGGAGTACCAACTAGCAGCTGTGGACAGCCTGGCGTGTGTAGTGTGCTACTTTTTGGTGATGACTAAAGCAAGCTCTGAGCCAAAATTTAGAACTCTGGAGTTTCTAATGAAATGATGTAAAAGCTACCAAACATTAAAGAGCAGAATTTAGGAGACAGACTTGGGAGAGTCAGGATATTCTCAAACTAATTGACTGAAACAACTGGTAGTCCCTACTATAATGTTCAAGAGCTTGCCATGTTTCACACAAGCCTGTCAGAAAGCCAATTACTCTTTTAGGTTCTAACCTCTTACATTGAGACAGCTGTTTGCAGAATTCATATTTGTCTACATCTTCAGTGTTGCATTGTTACTTATTTTCTAGACGCTGGACCCAGTAAATGTCTCAGCGATTTTGTGAATCTTAGAGCCCAGTTTCACACCTGCTATGTCTCTAGAAACAGAAACAAGCTGTTAACATTTGTTCTCAGATACATTTGTGCTCTTATATGAAAGTACAGACTGTTAACTGAATTTACCCTTATTAAAAATATGTTATTTATTAAGTTCCATAATCAGAGGCTCACAAAATATACCAATTTCCAAAGCCCATTAAATGTTGCATATATTTTATTCTGTATTTCTGTATTATTCACTAAGATAAATGCATGAAAACTGATGAAATTTATTTTTTTTTTAAGCCCTCTAATTCTAAATTGTCTAGAGTATTCTTCTTACTAAAGTACTTATCTGCTAAAAGATATATTAAGTTTAAATCAGGATTCCACTAGATGGAGCACAGGGGTAGCATTTTTAAAGCTGGCCAATGTAGTTTGGTGGGATGATAGTTATGGAAATCAGGGAAAAATCTCTCTTTATGATTCTGTAAATCAGTGTTACAGAACAGAAGATAACAGACTTGTACCACTGCATATAAAATGGACAAAGGCAAACTATGTCTATAGAAGTTCAGAAGTATTACAGAAGTTGATCACTAGAAAATCTTACACAAATATTTCTTCTGATTCCATCATTTAATGTGCTATGATGTGTCACTGAAGCTATTTCACTATATTTTTACAGACTATTGGAACAGTCATCTGTTATCACTTTCTTTGTTCTAGATAATTTTAGAACAAAACAGGGTTGAATTGACCTCATAACTTCTGCTTATACATGACCTTTGAGAATATAATATGCTTTCTGCTAATCTAACTCAAACCTTAATGCAAATTTGCTGACTTCAGTGGAACAGTCACTATTCTGCAAGTAAGAGAGATCAAAATCAGATTCTTTATTGAAAAAATGCACTAAGTAAGCATTTGTATTACACTTGTATGTTGTTATTTATACAAATATTAAAAAGTCAGGTCTGTTCCCTCACAGAATGTTCTAGAATCTCCCAAGATTGTATATCCTGAATTTACTAGAACACAGTTTGCTGTTCAGTGTGCTGGGAAGGTATAAATATGTCTAAAGAAATGACACTTCCATTCTTATAAAGGTAGAAAAGTAAGCTACAATGACAGAAACTCAGCTGTACTGAAGGATTTAAACTAGTATTTGAAACCTTTTAAAGATAATTTGTAATTAAATTTACCATAGGAGTGCATATAAACTTAGGGCAAGAGGTATTACTACCATGGGTTTTATTACTAAAGGGAGTGGAACTTTTCATGAAAATATTTAAGGATTTAATCTCAGATTTTTGATTGATTGCTTCTTTATGTCTGAAAGAGCAAAGCTAAATGATGTGACATAATTGATATAGGCATGACTTTTTAAGAAGCATGACAATGACATTTATTCTTTTGCTTTCAAAGCCCGTTGTTTCATGTTTAATTCCACCCACTAACAGAAATTAATACTAGTCTCAAGTTGGAGGATAAAAAGTGAAGTGCAGCAGGAACAGGGCTGGTGAAGAAAAGGTCAGCTCTGTCAGATGAAATCTTATGTAATACTGCACCTAATACAGCTAGGGATACCAAACTCACCTCTATTTTATTTCTTTTTGCATTTATAGTTTTCTGTTTTTTTTTTTTTTTTTTTCTTCTTGAGGAAAAGTGGAAACTGCATTATTTAGACTAAAATACCAGAGAAGAAAGCCATACTGAGGAAGAGGAGAGGCTTTGATTCAGCTTTTGTGTCTGGTGGGAACATTTTCTCAAAATGTAGGTGCTATTTCCTGTAATCAAGGGCTTTCCAGAGTTTGATAATCATTTCCCAGCTGTATCATTTTGGTGAATTATTTTTTAGCCTTGGGTTATTTCATGACTGGTTTTGCATATTAAGAATAGGAGAGGATCGTATTCATCTTGATGATAGAAAGCAGGGAATAGAACTCCCACAGCTCTTTCTCCCCTTCCCTCTACCTTGTGGAAAGTTTGGCTTTGAGCTAAAGCGTGAAAAAAGCCTTGACTGCAGTATGTCAGGCGTATTTCAGCTCGATTTGTGTCAACCCTAATAAGTCAGCTGACAAGGTAATAAATTGGGTGTCTGTTCAAGACCTGGCACCTGTACAGGAAATAAAAAGGGATTTCAGTTGCAGGAAGGTTTGCTTTGTTTTGCAAATGGACATTTTCTCAAGGCTCCTCTACCTCCTTCCCCCTTCTTCTCTTTACTGAATTCTTGTTATCAAAATGTTTATTTCAATTGTGACTGGAGCTAGTTTTTCATCCTGAAAAGAAAGCTTTCTGAGTGTCATTGGAAATGGAAATCCTTATACTTTCCACTCTGAAACAAAGGCTTACAGAGCATTTAATTATTCATGTATCCTTCTGTTACGTATATGGCCTGAATAGTTTCCAATTACAGAGTAGAAACTGCCATTGTTCAACATTTTGAAACTTTACATTGATGTAGTATGCATCAGGCTGGGAAAAATGACTTTGTTTAACCCAGGGAAACAATGTATATGTAATATCTCACTATTTTTAATGATAATATAACCTTGTGACCGGGGTGTCTCAACGTGTTTCCTCCTGTGTCTGACCTCCAAGGATGCAAGTCTGTTACAGCTCCTGAGAGCTGACCTTTTGTAGGTCCAGCTGTAGAGTTGTGTTTTTAGCTCAGGGGACCCAGGATGAGTCCCAGTGTGATGCGAGGGAGTGTCTGCAGCAGTGACGAGCCTGAGTTGTTTCCCTGGGGTCTTCGCTTTCAACACACAACTCTTCCTCCATGCTCAGAGGAGAGACAGCACCTATTGTTCCCTGATCCTTTTCACTTTTGGAGACTGTCCTGGGGACCATGGAAGAGTTCCCCTGAAAATTAATTTCAGGTTCTAAGGTTGATCTGTGAGGTGGAGGAAGCAAAACAGGATCTGACATTCTTTGCAAGGGGTCAACTGTGTGTTCATCTAGTTGAGTTTTCTTCACCTTTTCCATCTTTCATTATTCCATTGGGATCTACTGTAAGTAGATCTTCATGTCCACATGGAGAGTTCATCTCCCAGAATTTCCTTCTTGGACTTTTTTAATTAGAGGAAGTGATAATCTGACCCGGTGGAAGGAGAAGGGGGAAATGGTTTATTTTAAATAGTATATCATATATAAATATATATCATATATAAATAATAAATCACCTTTAAGTAAAACATGTACAATTTTTAGACACAGCAAGATGAAAAGCCTCTCTCAGTCAAAACAGTTGCAAAAGTGCATTCTTTGCACATAGTAAGATTTTTTTTTTTTCAGCAGAAATATTCAAAATCCAAGATAAATCTATGTAATGTGTATAATAAGGCTTTCTATGCAGTATATGTGTTCTAGGATTCATTACTCCTTATGCAGAAGATTGGGCTAGATGACAAAAGTCCTACCTATCTGCTTCTGTCATATTTATGGTTAAAAACTTACTTTTAAATGAGGAAAAAGTTTTCTTAAGTTCTCTTCAGTGTTTTCAAGAAGTGAAAATGTAGCTTGAGGGAGAAAAAAGGGGCAATATAAACCTTTAAAACTCCAAGTGAACTTTCAGAATCTAATTGAATGCAAGCTCTGGACTTTCCTATCTATCACACTGTAAATTTTTTTAAAATACTTACCTAAGCAACTCTTCTTTCTCCAGCATTGCATAGTGATATGATGGATTACTCCAAATTAATTACAGTAATCAGCTAACATTATGTTCTGTAGAATTATGATTCAAGCATGAAGGAAAAAATAAGCAAATTCTGACTTCTACAGCAAATTATACATATAAAAATGTGTTGTGAGGTTAGCTCAAGTTTTACACTTTGGCCTTAGCTTGTGGAAAAAAAAATGAAAAGACTCTAGGGTGAAATACAAAAAGCTGATCAAAAATGGAGGAAATGTACCCGTTCACATATCTTTGGATGTACTGCAAAGGCATTATATGTTAATAAAAGCAAAAGAATAAAGTAAGAAAACAGTACCTAATAATAACTGATACTATATGTTGCAAAAGGTGTTTTAAATTTCCTGGTCATTGAAAAGATGTCAAGAAATGCCCATTTCTTTGTGTTTGAATAATATCAGCTCCCTTCTGACCTGTTGTGAAAGTGCTTGAGAATTTATACCAAACTTTACAGATGCCTCATGAGGTGAATTGCAAAAATCTGGTTGGACACATATAATCTTCTTTAAAAATATTTACAGAAAACAGCTCTTATGAAAATTAAACATGTTCCAGGTGTGTATGGCCCAACTTCTGGGCATAGCTCAGTTGTTTTTGAAGTGGCAGATACACCTGCCTTTGCAACTCAAGAGAAATTCTTCATCTGCCAGCTAACAAAATGAAACTGTGTTGGTTTTGTTGTGTTTTGTTTTTGTTGTCTGAGATAAACTGAGATGTTTGTAGTACATGTAGGAATGAGCTAGTTGCAGGTACGATGTGGTAGCTGTCTGTGGGGAAAACATTAGTTCTTGTCTTCCCAAGCAACAACTCCTTGTAAGGTTTCAGCTTCTTAAAATAATATGGTGGGTGTGGTAATGTTTTGCTTGTTGCCTAGTATTGGGAACTTGGAATTTTCAACTGACTTTGTTCCCCATTAATAGATAAACTATCATCACAGTCTCAAAATGTTTCCTTCTAATATCATTCAAAATACCATTATGGGAAAAAGTGCTAATGCTGGGATCATAAAAGTACTGAATGGATGTTTCTGCAAAAATATGGAGGTGACCAAAAAGTGAAGTGAGAGCATTGGGGATGGTTCATAAGCTGAAGCAGTGACATTTTCTGAGGTTCCTTCATGTTTCAGTGCAGCTACCCAAAAAAAGACAGTGCATGGCCAGATTATTTTCAGGGACATACAACACAATTCTCACAATTCTGCGTTACTAGTAGGTGTATCTGAATTTTTTCATGTGCGTGAAACAAGTTTTTGAAGGAGAAGGAGTATAATATCTCCTCCTTTAGTCTTGCAGGTTCAAGTATTTTGGGGGCTTTGCAGTAAACTAAATCACTGAAATCATCCGTATCAAAAATAATCAAGCTGAAAAAGGAGGTGGCAGGGGGGAAGGGCGTGGTGGTGAAACAAGAATTGGGAAGAAGCGTCACTGAATTAGAAATGAGCAGACATGGACAGACACATGGCATCCTGAATATGGGCTCCCATGCCTTCATTGTGACAGTCCTGGTATTAAATCCCACTGGATGCTGAACTCAGCTGACTAACCAGAGAAGAAACTATCCCTAAGAAATTGGAGAGGAGGAAGTCTCTCCCTTCAAGTGACACTGAGCTTAAACTGTAACAAATAACTTCTCGTACTCATCCTCAGTCCCATATCAAACTTCATCATATTTACAATATTATTTAAAAAGTATTTTACCTTACTTATTTTACACTACATTACGGTTAGTTTTTGAGAATGATTGCCACTAAACTTCACTTCTAACTTGCAAGTTAGTAAGGATGGGTTTTCTCTAGACCTGTGAGAACGGGAACACTGCACAGCACAGACTGTATAAGGGTTTCAGCATACGTAATGCAAAAATGCAGGTGGTGAGTGGCTGATCTTAAAATCTTCACTGCCCTGAAGCAATGGTACTACTGAAGTTAACAGTGAAGTTAACTTGACAAAGATTGTGGAACTTGGGCAGTGTTTATATGCTTTACAAAAAGACTCCCAATAGTAAATATACAGTAAAACAGTTCTGTAATTGCAGTTGACAAAATTATTGATAACACTCTTTGTCTCTCTATTTCAGTGTTTTATTCAGAAGTGTCGACTTAATTAGTTATATTTATGTATGGAATAACTACCGACTCTTTGAACTGCCCTGGGACTCACCATGGACATGGTATTTGACATTCCTGGGAGTGGACTTCGCATACTACTGGTTTCACCGCATAAGTCATGGTAAGAGTTAGAGTTTTTCCTGTATTAAAATACAAATGGTGTTAATTATTATTATTTATTATAATAATTATAATTGTTATTTATTTATGAATAAAGTGAGGTATTTATTTTCATTTCTATACTTAATCAACTTTAGGTGCTCTCTTTCCAAAGTTTAGCAGAGATTTACTTGTACTTTGAGTATGGAAAACAGTCTGTACATCGCACTTTTATGCAATAGATATAGTTTTGTGAAAAATAAAAAAATAATAATAATAAAAAGGAGTATCTCTTGGCTAGTAGCACCACAAAAGAAAAACAAGATGTATCACAGAAAAAAATTATAAATAAATGAAATTTATGATAAATAAATAAAATTTGTATGGCATAGTATCCTTTTGTGCCTGTATGGAAAATACAGCTTCATACAAAATGGAGGGGAATCAAAAGCAAGGTAGCCAAAATAATGACAGGACATCTGGCTAACTTCCTCTGCTTCTCTGTATATATATTTAACATTCAATTATTGTTTAACTGACAAATGAATGAAAGTGGTTCTGCACTTTATATATATAGATATAAACATACATACATTTTATACACACACATATATATGCACATATATTTATAAGTTTTTTAGCAATTCTGTCTGCAATTAATACTTGACTTAAAGGTGATCAGTCTTTCTTTTTTTTTTTTTTTTAAAGAAGTACATTACTTGCTCTTATATATGAAAATATAGATTTTAGAAAGGATTCAACTGTTACTTATTGTAAATGGATGTAAATTGTAAATGTAAATCGTGTGCCAGTTACTTCTGTTCATGTGTATTCTGAAGATGTAATAATATTGATCTGTCTGTTTATCCATTATATATTCCTCTTACTGACAACACATTTTTGCTATAGCCATTTGTATTCAGTGCACAGATGAAATAATGCTTTGTATCACTCCTAATTTTGGATCTGATCTAAAGTCTGTAGCAATGAAATAAGTATCTCTTTATTGTTTAAGAGACTTTGGATGGGGCTTCTCAAGGCAGCATGCCCATAGCCCACAGAAGCTGTGAAGTCTAGTAACAAAAGTTAATGTAATGCACTTTCAAAAAGGGAAAACATTTTGATGCCAGTAGGTCAGTGGTAAATGTGGAAGTGGGTGAGAAATGAGTGTGAGCTTCTGGGGGGAGGTAGGAAGGGTCCCTTCCGGGTGGGGAGAACAATACAGGGTGGGTACAGGGGGACAACAATGGTGTGAGGGGACGGGTCTCACAAGGGGACATGGTGGGAGGTGAGGAAGTTGGGGGGAGCTGGAACAATGTGCCGGGGGGACATCACAGCCGGGAGCTGGGAGCCCTGCGTGGGCGTGCGCGAGACTGGGAATATGCTTCAAGAACAATGACATTAACAGTGCTGGCAAGGCTGCAACTTTGGGCTGAGAACTGGACCAAGGTGGGAGGATATTCCTGTATTTTTAAGAAATAAATAAATAAATAAATACCTGAGAGTGTTAGAAAATCAGTAGCCTGGCTCTACTTTCACCAGATTCAGTGGTAAAATTCCCACTGCAAGAGAAAGGAGCAGGATCAGCAATTCTGAATTCACTCTCATCTGCTTTTCTATATTTTGAGAGGAACATTGGGACTGTGCGCTTTGAAATGAATCACTCTGGCCATTTTAGAATTAAAATCCAAAACAAGTCTCTTAGTATGTAGTGAAGTCGTGGAAACCACAAAACAAAATGTTGTCCATGTCTTAAAAAGGTCAGCACTGAACTGTTCTGTAAATGTTAATTTAGTCTTCTGGAGGTTGCAGAAATGTTTCTTGCTGTCAGGTCTGTGCTGCTCAGCAGGGAACTGATGCAACATTATAGAATAGCGCATAAAATGAAGGTTTTAGCTTAACTGACAGCCTTATTTCTGATCAAGCGATGAAATCTGTAACAGGGTAACACAGCTGCAAAAGTCAACTGCTTCAGAAGTTGGAAAGGAGAATTTGAATGGAGGAGATGCTTTTAAAATGCAAAGTGTAGTTTACTGGAAAATACCTCTGTGATTTGAGAAGTGGAGGCACTAGAACAATCTCTACTACAACTGGACAAACGAGAAAATAACAGGGCCTGGTGATTCAGGCTTGGATCCCAGAGCTAAGTTAAAAATTAATAGCATATGTATATCCCAGGAAATTCAAGCTGTGTGGACTTATGTGTGGGGATGTAAATAATAACACTAATTGTTTCAAACTGAAGAACTTAAATTCAGATGCATTTTCAGGCTGTTTATTAGTACTCAAAATAATTTTGTTACAAAGCATCGTCATTGTATAGCTTTTCCTATCTCTAAGCAATTATTGGATAACACAAACTCCTGTCTACTTACTATCTTATTTTTATGTTGTCCATCCAACAATTGGATTGTTTGTTCTTCTATTTGAAAGAATAGTCTGAAAGTATAAACTTCTTTCTGTAGTACTTCTTTCTACTGTAGTAGAAACCCTAATATACAGATTCAAGCTTTTACCCTGTGCTTGGGAATCTATCTTTTCCTCTTTGCTTCTATGTGTGTAATAGCTATTATCATAAACTGAAGTTATACAGCAACAAGAGGAAGTATTTTCAGGTGTGATCTCATTTTTTTAAAGGATAGAGTTATTCTAAGTATGTGCTTGTATTTTCCATTGTTTGCAGTAGCCACTAAAAAGTTAGAAAATAAAATGTTTCACCACTTATTCCAGCATTCTTCTGGGCCTGATCCAAAAGCCATGGCAGTCAATGGGAATGCTTAGTTAGACACTGTTTTTTTTCTTGGTGTTTTAATGAATTTATATATCACTGTAACTTTTCCTTTTGTTTCAATAAAAAAACACTGCTTACAGTGATACTACTGAAGAAAGTAAGCTGTAAAATATCAGGTCTTTTCTTTTCTTTTCTTTCTTTTCTTTTCTTTTCTTTTCTTTTCTTTTCTTTTCTTTTCTTTTCTTTTCTTTTCTTTTCTTTTCTTTTCTTTTTTCTTTTTTTCTTCTCTTCTCTTCTCTTCTCGGGGGGCGGGGGAGGGAGAAGGGGGCGAAGAGGATATGCGTGGGTTTAGGGAATTTTTAACAGATATTTTAATCTAGCATATATGGATCACTCCTCAAGCTTCCTCTCCAGGTGCAGAGTCCTTGCAGAGTTATTCCTGCTAAAAAGCAGGATTCTCTGGTCCCAGGGCAGTGCAGAGCCCTGGCTGTGGTGGAGCACACCCCTTCCCGAGCTCTGGCTTTGCCGGTACTCCTGTTGCAGACATATGACAGCGGCAGTAAGGAATTTAGAGGCTCTGTAAACTAATTTCTTCAGCAGCCACACCTTTTAATCAGGGAAGGAAATCTAGAGACTTCCAGATCCATGCAAAAAACAAGGGAGCTGTCACTAATGGATACGCTGCTGCTGAGCAGTGGATTTTGTGGTCAGTTTGGGGACCCTTCAGTTTTCAGGCCCTGGGAGAAGTTCTCTGGGTTTGGCAGGCAGCAGGTTCAGAGAGCCTGTCTCTTTTTAACAGCAAATTCCAACACCTCTTCTTTTGTTCTCCTTTACTGCTGGGGAATTTCCATTGCTTAAGTGTCCCTCCCCTCAGACAACCTGGGAGAAGTGAGTTTCCTTCAGCTGGGCCAACCTCAGCAGCAGCTGCATTGTTCTGCCAGGCCCTAGGCGGCCCGTGTCAGCCGTGCGCGCCCATTGTCCGCTGGCGGCTTCCAGCCGCCGTGAGGGATACGTGACAGGGTCCCTGTCAGCAACAGGCTGAGCCAATATCAGTTGATGCTTTGAGTTATGTGCAGAGCGTGTAAAATAGACCTCGGCTGATAAGTATATCCTAGCTGGATTCCCCAGCTGCTACATACAGTTTTGAGTTAACGGCCCGTCTCTTAATATTTCTCTGTTTATTTATGGTGGGTGAGAAATAAATTGGGCATATTCTGGAGAAACAGTCTTTGAGCTCTTCAGATTCCTCCAACCCACAGGACTGACCATTTGGCCAGCACTAGGTTCTGAAGGATCAGCAGACACAGGAGAAACTCTAAACGTTCATTTTGATTTTGCCCCTCAAAAGGCTGTGCCTGGGATCTGTAGCAAAATGTCTCAACTGAGGATGCTGAGGAGGATTTCTTTTTAAGATTTCCAAGAATCGGAAGCTTTAACTTTCAAAAATTCAGCAAGGCAGGAGATGAGAATGTGGATTTCCCTTAGCTTTATTTACACATGACTTACATAGCTTCTACCTCTCCCAGTAAACATCTTTACTTAGAGCCTCATAGAGAATTTTTTTTTCAGCAGCAGAACTGCCTGCAGAAGTTTCTGGCTATTCTTCCCTACACTACCCAGCCAGTTCTGAAAAACTTTCTGTAAGATACATGTACAATCACTGAAAAAATAGTTCATTAAAAAAAAAAAGGGGGGGGGGGGGGGGAGGAGGTGGGATATATTGGGTTTTTCTTTTAAACAATGAGAAGCAACAACTTGGTTCAGTCATCATGGGGTCAACTTAGCTATGGGGCAGGAACTGCCCAGTGGTCAAGGACAGACAGCATAAACCAGATTTGCTGGTGCAGAATCTGTGGGATAACTGGAGACTTTGGGAAGAGCAGAGAAGTATTTTCTGTGTCAGTAGTACAGAGACAGGTACCTCATCTCATCAGGAACCAGAGTGATCCACTTGTGGATAAATAAGAGCAGGCAACGTTCATGATTCATGCTGTCAAAATGATGGGAAGAGGTGAGAATAGAACCCATTCCTATTCTTTCAGTTAGTTATACACATAGCCTTCAGAAATAATACTAATATGTTAGCACATTGGACACTAGTGCAATGGTATGTTTGCTATTAAGTAAGAAGATGAGTTTGAACTTTCAAGCTTGTTAAAGGAAAAGACAGCAGGGCTTAAAATCTTTTCAGCATTTACATTTACCACTCATTTTTGGAGGGTATATTGGAATCATATGATCACACTATCTTTATTTATCGGATCCATTCCTGCCTTTGAAGTGCTCTTTTCCATCTGCATTTTATAATGTGCTTGTCTGAAGTCAGTATATCAGAATGGACTTGTTAAGTAGATTTTATATTAAGAATTGATAGTATATTGAAATAATTTTGGATTTAAAGAACTTTAGTTTTATGGCAAATTCATTATAGTAAAATGATGTCTGACTTTTGTTACTGGGAACATGGTCAGAAACACAAGGTTTTCTTTTCAGAAAAACCTGTATTCCCCTAGAAATGCAGTAAATGAGCATGTTCTTTTACATGTCAAAGGCTTCATTAGGGGGGACAAGGGAAAGGCTGGTTAGTGTTTTTTTAAGCTTGTTCTTGCATGTGGCAAAATGTCACTGTTTACCTGACTAGCAATTCAGAGTTACATTGATTACCCAGAATGAAACAAATTTAATTCCACCCCAATGAAAGATGAAAACAAAACAAAAACAAACAAACAAACAAAACATACAACAACCAAAAAAACACTTTGGGGAACTGTCAAGTGACTGAATGAAGTTCTGCTCTTTTTCTTGTCACAGCTTGTGCTGATTGCAAGGGGAATTGATACCCAGTGATTAAGATAAAAATATTCTCTTCTTGTGAATTTTAGAGAAAACACTTTTGGCCATTTTGGTAGTTGTTTTTTTTGGATTATTTAGACAGGCTTAGGAAAGAAAGATATTAAATTGCTGACTCTGCAAGCCTCACAGAAATAGCAAAAGCAATAGCTGGTTTTCATATTTTTTGTTGTCTTCTGATTGTTGCTAGTCTAATACCTGCAGACTGGATAACATGAATTAAAAATATAGAGTTCATGTGATTATGATTCATCCCCTGCCTTCCTACTCCACCGTAAATAAACTACATCATTTGTTATTTCTATATGCTTATTTTTGCAACCACATTTTTTACATTTCTTTTACTTCTCAGAAATAAGAGGTACTCCTTTACATAGCATTTTCAGAGTGAGTAATACATTTGTAGAAGACAGAGTCAATCAAACCAAATGATAACACTTCTTCTGCCAATTAAGTGTATATTTGGTTTAAGAAGGGTTCACCTGAAAAACCTTCAGCTGCAATCAAGCTTCCTGACATGTCGTGGTCTAAGGTCCTGTAAAATTACAGGAGCTTGCTTGTATTGTTTTCAGGTTGTTATTGTTCATAATAAGTTCCTGTTGTTTGAAAGACTGATTTCTCGTATATTGGCAAGAATAATGTCCTGATCTGGGGTGAAGTTAAATTTGTTGTGGCACATGCAGATATCAAAAGCTCCCTCCTGTTCTACTTTAAAAGTTGAGATAATAAGAGAAAAATTTCCATAATCTCTGTGAAATTTAGAAGATGGGAATGAGAGGAAATCTACTGGATTATTTTTGCTTAATTTTCATTTCTGAATATCCAGAAGAAGTTTACAGGTGAATAGATTTTCTAAGCATGCTATATGCCAGAGGTTATTAAGAGTGATGGTAATAACAAATACACTGACAGGTTGGACTGCAGAAGAAGTGATTGACTGCTGATTTTTGGCTCTTTAGAATATTGGCTGTGCTCCAGGGTGGAAGGTAGGACATGGATCATTGCTATAGATGAGGCATTAAATTTGTTTATCTGGGTTCAACATCTAATCCAAGAAGACATAAGCTGTTTGCTCTTGGATGATGAAAAGGTATCACTGAGAAAAGTTACAACACACTTGCCATGATTCTTGCATGTTTTCTGTAAACACATGGTAATTGCCTTTTTTTTTTTTTTTTTAATTTTTTGGCCACAGGATACTGGGAGAAATGGATCTCTATGGCTGTTATGAATTAGTCCTTGATCTGAAAATAAAAACAGGCTTTTTTGTTTTGTTTTGATGATATCAGACCATGTATCTTTTAATTTTAAATATAATGAAATATTTATTCATGAAAGTGTGAGCTGACTCTGTTATGACATAATTTTTATAGCAAAAATTCAGGTGGTAATTCCAGCTTCTCTCAGCATTGTTTATCTTTTCTCAAGCTTCCACCATCAAGAGATCTGGCAAGCTCCCCGGTACCAAATGAAAAAGAAACCATATTCCTCAATTTTCCTTGTTAGCCGTCTTTTCTTATGGCTGGGAAAGGGTCCAGCACAAAGTTAATACTGCTCTTAAGTATCACTGAAATCCTGCTTTGGGGATTTAGATAATACGTCAGCCTTGTCAAGGCTCTCTATATGGACATACATTAACAAGAAGTACCTATGGGTGTCTGGGGGGGGTGCAATCTCATTTTTTTCCTGTACTCAGAGCCTGGAGTTGTCCCTCAGTGCATAGATTTGTGAAAAAGCTCTGGATCTGCTTGCACAAAAGCAAGTTGGTAACATGCTTTTACAATAAAACACTAGAAAACGTAAAATAAATATCCTTAAATATTTAAACCACAGGGAAAGTCTCTGTGCTTTCTCACCTAAACTTTTCTTTAAGGTGGTAAAACCTAAAGTTTCTGAAGCTTGAAATGAATTCCAAGTCGTTTCACAAATGACTGTCTTCTGAGATCCTCAAGGAAATATGTACAATGTGTGGATTAAATGAGCAGTTGTAATGAAGAAACTGATATGTTGCACACATGGCTGTTGCGATTATGGTCATGCTCCTGACTATTAAATTAACCAGACAGAAGTGTCATTGAGCATGAATCCCTTAAAACAGTATATTTTAGGGTGAAGTGGGAGAAGAAAATTTACTATAAACTAGCACTGGTCGACCATTCAGAAAGACAGCTGAATTCACACATTCATAAACTTGGCTAGTGCTGCCCTCTAGTCTGTGCATGTACATTTGGAAAGGTGAAAAAAATCCCTTTCTGTTCTCAGAGTGGAGACACGAGGATGAAAGTATCTAACACTGTGTGGAGAAACAGCTTGTTTGACATAGTTTTCCAAGTGTGCTGCTGAAAACCAATGAAATGGTGCATAACGCTTTATGGTTCTGTAGTACCTTAAGAAATACAAATGTGAATTATCAAAGCTTTGAATCGAACCTTTTTGCAAGTAGTGATTGTGGGAAAAAAGAAAGTACTTCTGCAATAGTTTGTAGATTTTAATTTTGGGGTGTTTCACCTGGAAAAAAGTTTGAAATAGCTCTCTATACACTATTTGACCTCTCTGTTGTTACAGAACCACATGCAAGCAGGTAACTTCATTAGCTGAGGAGAGAAACTGTAAAAGAAGAGTGAATATAATTGTGAAATAAGTGTGAAATTGTGAAAATAAGTGAAATAAGTGAACCTGCTTTCCCCAAACTTCCAAACATACAGTTTTGCTTGCCTTAAACATTCAATATGTATTTTACATTAAAAACATATATTTAGAGTAAGTGAAAATGCACCAGATAAATATATTATTGTTTCCCTATATCTAATTTTAAGTCATGTTACTTATTTCAGTTAAAGACTTCTTACTAACCTAGACATAAACAAGTATGTACTTCCTATATTAGTTGCACACAAATCATTTTGCTTAGGCTCATCCAAACACCCTTTTTTTTCTTGTTGTTGTTGTTGTTGTTACCCTAAACCAGTTGCAATGACTGTGGAGAATTATCACAGAATTATCTAGGTTGGAAGAAACCTCACGATCATCGAGTCCAACCTCTGACCTAACACTAACAAGTCCTCCACTAAACCAGATCGCTAAGTTCAACATCTAAACATCTTTTAAAGACCTCCGGGGATGGTGACTCCACCACTTCTCTGTGCAGCCCATTCCAATACCTCACAACACTCCCAGTAAAGAAGTTCTTCCTAATATCCAACCTAAAACACCCCTGGTGCAACTTTAGCCCGTTCCCCCTCATCCTGTCACCAGGCACATGGGACAATAGACCAACCCACACCTCACTACAGCCTCCATTAATGTACTTGATAATTTCTGATACAGCGTCTTGCTGTATCACACTATATCACACTGTATCTTCTAGCACACTTGCTAGAAGGCTTTGTCCTGGATAGTCTAGGAGTGGCAAGGTTCATTTTTATGTCCCTTCTACGTTTTACTAATCTGCTGAAATCAGCAGATCGGCAATAAGAGGTATCAAATGTAAAAACATTTATTTTAATTTGTTATATGAAAATTTGATTGTAAGGAATTAGGTTTAGAGTAAAAGTACACATCATGTAATTATCAAACAGCATCAATGGTAAGTTTTTTTTTCAGTTAGATTTAAGGCAGAAGCATAATTCTAGAGAAATAAAAGGCATTGTTAGAACAGATGGCCCATTTTGATGCTTGTATTTTTCCTGTTACCAAAAAAAAAAAAAAATGTTTCTCCTGCTGTGCTTGTAAAAATGTTTGTCAGTCTGTATAGTTTTAGAATGGAGAAAGAAACATGTAGAATACTAACTCTCAGCATCCCCATTCTGAAGCTGCATTTTAGCTAATGGGTACTGTGAAGACCTGTAGTACTTTGCAATTTCAAATGGCTCTTTTGAAATGTCTTTAAAAACACTTTTCAAACTGTGCAGAACTTTGCTTTGGAGCATCCCTGTGTCGCTCTTCACCGTCTACCTGTGGGAGAAAGTAACTGGGGTGTGTAGGTGATTCTGTAGTTCATAGCTCAGAAACAGACCCTGCTTTCCTCTTGGTGCAATGAGCCACTCTGAAGGCTCTATCTGCTCCTTAGTGGGACATTGCTAAAAACATCCAGTATTAAGACCAGGGATATTCCAGAAATACCAGTATTTCCACTTGTTTCAAGAACATACGTTCTTTATGCAAAATTTTCTGTAGCTTAAGTAGTATGAATAGATATACATTGGAAAACATTTTACGCCTGTATATAGAGAGAAGTTTTTGATTATATATTGTCATGGCTGATGTGACTGACAAATATTTCCCAGCATGTGCAATCTGTTCTAGATCTTTTCAGAATTAACTACCAATAATAATAATAATAATAATAAAATTAAAAATTGGAATAATAATAAAAAAATTAAAAAATTGGACTTTCTATTGCTAATCAACAACCTTAGTTCTTGTTGACTGATGTGCACTCCTTACAAAGAATAAATGCTTGATTATTTGTAAATTTGTAAAGGGTGTCATTTTTTTTTCTTTTCTTTCTTCTTATTTATTTTACTATATGTAAAAATTCTGAAATGACTTTTTAAGCAGACTAAAACTGCATTACACCCTAACCCCCAAAAGGTAAGATGTTCTTTTCAGGAGCATCAATTACTCAGATTTCTAGAAGCTTGATGTGTGTAATAGTTCTTGCTTGATAAAAATCTGGTGAGGCCTTTACCATTTAAAATACTTTATCATACATTTCAGGATTTGCAGTTAAAATATGAAGTGTGTTTAGAACAGACAAACCATTAGTGTATTTGGACAATATCCTTTGGATGTATGTTTCCTTGGTTGTATCTTTATTGCCTTAATTAAAGTATTTAAACTTCCCAAAATGGTTTTTGAGTACAGAGGTAGCAATCTTTTCCACATCAAACACTATCTGAATTGATAGCACACTGGTGGATAACAACAACAACAACAAAAAAGGTAAATATAATTTTGCTTTTTTCTATTTTTAATAGCTAAAATTATCATTAAATCCTTTTTTTTTTTTCCTTGTTTCCTAACCAAAGATATTTAAACAACCTATACTACTGCTTAATTAGGTTCTCTCAAGAATCACCAATTCTTGGATAATCTAAACAAATTCATCAAGGTTAAATATGTTATAAGTAAAATTACCTGTTTTATCCTAAAATATAGATAAATAAAACAAAACAAAATGAAATAAAACAATACAAAATAAAATAAAATAATAATTAAAAACATTAATAATTATTAATATTAAATTATATATTAATAAATTATTATTATTATTATTATTAAAAACAAATCAAAACAAAAACTAGCCATACCCTAGATAGAACGCAAACATCCCATTGCAAGAAAGATTTCTACAATGTTCTCATATGAAAAACTGTATGAAAGACAGATACCCCAAATAAGTATCACTCAACTATGATATTCATAGTTGAGTTTTGCAAAGCACTTGGATTTTAATACTGAATGTTGGCCTCTGCTTTATTGTTGCTGGCAAACAAACGTTTTGAATAATCAAATTGTATTGTTCTGTTTGTGTGAGGAAATGTAAGTTTTTGCAGGGTCCTGAAGTGGACTAAGGTCTTGCTCTCTTGGTTCCATCACTGTTTTAACTTTATAGAATCTCTTAAGAAGCTTTTCTTCTGATATAGCACCATCATGCTCAGCCTTACTGACAAGGACATGTAAATGGCAGTCACTACATAGACTATCAGTAAATCTGGCTGGGGGTATTCTTTGCTTGAAACAATGCAGAACAACTAAGGCACTGGATCTTGTAAAAAATGTATGAGATTTTTTCCTTGTTACTTTTAGCTTTAATAAAATAAGGAGAATTCCTTAAAGTGAATGTATATCACAAGCATCACTGTCATTCTGATCATACCTCTCCATTTTATAGTTCTAAATTCAACAGTGTCAAAGGTATTGCTAAAATAAGACTCTTATGTTGTAATAACACTATTGCATGTGACAAGCTTTCATAAGGAATCATTTCAGAAATTAATGACATTTTTTTGGTGTTCTTCTTCAACTCTAAATATGTCTATTAAACTGTGACAATTATTTATTTATTTATTTATTTATTTTACAGCAGTATTGTGAGGAACGTATATGCTTTATATGCGCATCCTATATTTTACATGCTTTTATATTTTCCTTTAAATTATAGTCACTGTAATACATCCTTCTTATGGTGTTGGTTTGTTTTACTCTACTCTTTGGACAGTAAAGTGATCTATGGTGTTACAATTTTATTTATTTATTTATTTTTAAAGAACTGTATATGAGTAGTTTATTAACTAGGAGTGATATGAGGCTAGAATAAGAGACCTGTTAAAGCCGGCTCCCAAGTCTTCCCCACTTTTCAAATCTTCTGGTCTCTTATCAACACATTCTGAAGTGAAATTATTTTAATTTTTTATTACTGTTATAAATGTTGTTTTGTTACTTAATTATGTATTTTGTTTGTTGATTTAAAGTTGAAAAATGAATCTAAATGTATTAAGGAGAATACACAGTTAAGTATGTAAGCTTGTTATGTCATTAACAGTTTCCCTTGGCCATATGGGTAAAACAAATTCCAATCAGGCATATTTTCAACATTCTTATGGGGCTATTGGTAGTGTGCAACATGTATGCAATACATGTTAAATAAACTCATATGAAATGGTATAATTTTAAGAAGATATAATTTTTATGTTAACCACTACTTTAAAAGCACTTCAATTTCACTAAGCAGAGTTAAATTGGAAAGCAAGAAGCTGGTTCAAAGAAATAACAAAGGAAAAGTGAGTGAAACCTCAGGTAAAGAACAAACTTCAAAAAACTCACTGCCTAGTCCGAATTCTTTATTTTTTGTCCAAAAAATTTTACAAAGTAATTTCAGTCTGGACACTAGGATGATGATATGGAAAACTGGAAGTCAGATATAGATTTAAATTACTGAGTAGTAAGAAAAACTACAATTATTTAGGAAAGATAGCCTCTGAAATGATTGATCAACATTTTGTTATGTTAAATATGTGTGTTTGGTAATAGCATTTAAATGTCTTACAGTGGCTTTTTCATAGTTAAACTGCAAAGTGTTTTGCAAAGGAGATGACTTTCATTCTACCTCTGTAAGATGGGAGAAGGATGGAACAGGAAGACAATTTTCATAAAACAGCTTTTCTTTTTTTAGAAAATTGATATTCACATTTCCTGTTTTGTGACTATCCCAAACGTGAAAGGTTGATTGGAATAATATTTGCTATATAGTTTATTCACAAATTAATTCCTACCTGTCCCTTGAGTAGTTTCTTCTGGATTTTACTCTCTTCATTCTTTGTAAAATATAGAACACTTTTAAAGTCTGTTTTAAGATGTAGGAGATTTTGCATACATTGCAAATATGACTATGTAATAAATACAATTGCATATGTATGCTCCCTGTGGCTATAGACGTACATATACACAGAATAAAAGCTACAGTCAAAAGAATCCAGACTGCTTATTTTTATACTTACTGATATCCCAGGGAAAAAGGTAAAAAGCAGTTTATAAAACCTGGACAAAAGAAGGATGTAACTTTTTTTTGTACTCCCCTGGGTTGAATCTCAGCTGAAATAACTGACAGTTTTTGGACTTACCGAAGGAAATGATGAGTGAAGATAAATATCCAGATGTTTGCTGACCAGATGTATAAGATTACATTTTGGAAGGCATGAATACTCTACCTGTGTCTTCTGAGAAAGAGGTTGTAAACAGTAAACATTCTAAATTGTCTCTACAATCTGTGAAAAAAGGGATTAAAACTAAAACTTTTTTGTTCTGCTTTCAATGTAATTTCTTAAGAACAGATGCAGGTTGCACATGCAAATTTACATAGCAGACAAGTGGAATTTTTTCAAGAGTCATTATGTCTTCATGGCTAACTTAACACCCTTTGTGCATTGTTTTTAATTTAGGGGAGATGCAGCTTATGGAACTGTCTTAATTTTCCAGCAGTAGGAAATAGGTGTGTCCAGTCTTTGAAAGTTTCCTATTTTCTGTTCCCATGTTTCAAGCTGCCTATTTACGACTACAAAAATTTAAACCTTGACTTTTTCCCCTCTTTCCCCCACCTACGCTAAGTCTCTCCCTTTCCCACCTAACATACAGATCTGCTTCTTTTCAAATAAATTGTTGGAAGCGGCTGCCTGCTCATACAGCAGCACAGCTCATCTCAGCTTGTGCTTGCTCTCAAACTTGGGAAGAGGAAAGAAAAGTCTTGTTAAAGTCAAGTAAATAACTTAGCTGCTAGGCAGTAGGAAAAATATTGGATTTGATTGTGTATTATTCCCATATGGGTGAGATATATTTAAAATTGAAAAGGAAACCAGCTCCCTTAAAACTTAAAGGGACAGATTTTCAAAAATTGGCAGCCAATTTTCGCCTGTAATTGTACTTAATGTGAAAGGGATTTTCCTCTGCTGATGAGGGATAAGAGGGTCTTGCCACCGGACCAGCAGTAAAGCAGTGGAGGCCCCTTCCTCCAGAACGTTAGTGTTGTTACTGGCCATGTCTCTCCTTCTTAGGGCTAAAGACCTCCTATGGCCTGCAGGACTCTGGGGAAGTGGGTGAGGGCTGGAGCCTGTGTAGCAAGATGTGGTGCATGTGAATGAACTCATATCAGCTCCCCCCTCCTTTAGGAGTGCCAAAACAACCATGTAGAGAGTATAAAATCACCATGATTCTTCTCCAGGACAGGCAGTGTTGCAGCATGGTTCAACACCGCAAATTCCCTTAATTGGTATAGCTTGTAATTTTAAATGGAAACAGCCTTAAAGTTTTGTTTGATTATTCTGTTTATGTAGATTTGTTTGTGTTCTCATCCTGTCGGTGTGTAAACATTAGAAAACATAAAAACCATATAATTACAGAAGTCCAATATCTCTTTAGATAGAAACAAAAGACTTACAGAAATCCCTATCTCAAAGGCTGTCAAACTCCTTCTTTGCCAACTTGCTGATTTCTTCCCAGTTGTGTATACGAACAAAAAGGCTCTAGAGGATGACCTGAAGGTTGGCCTTTGGAAGCAAGTAGAAATAGACTGTTTCAATTTCAGTGTAATCCTCCTGATGCTGCTTTGAAATGTTGTGTACTCAGGTCAAGATGCTAAAAGACAGAACAATCTGTATGTATCACCAGACACAAAGCTCGGTGTCACAAGTCTTTACCTATAGAGAAGAAAGAAGCATGGTTGAGAAGAAAATGCAAGATAGTTACCACAAGGAAAAATTAATTGTAGAATTGGTATTATCCTGCTCCTATGAAGGTCTGGGGATCCTGGTCCTGGGAGCTCAACCCTGCTCCTGGGGCAGCTTCTTTTCTCCAGCAAGACAGAATAAAGTGCCAGGGAATAACCTCTTCAGCTACAGGTTGAGTAATGCACTTGGAAGTTGTCCCCACCTGGTGCTGTGGTCATGGCAGCATAGCATCTCCTGGGTGGGCAGGAGGCTGGACCCTTGTCACTTGCAGCTGTGGTTTCTTCATGCTGGTGGGGAGATGGGACAATAGAGAGAAAAAATACCTATTTCAGATTTGCTTATTAAACTATTTCTCAAACACATCTCAAGCCACGTGGTGGCTTATCGATCCATGTCTGTTGCCAGATGTTGCTATGTTACTGTGTCTCAACAACTTTATTGGCAGTACAGGCTTTGAAATAATTCTGAAATTATTTTTCCTTTGGCTTTGATTTCTGTGCCTGTAGGACACATTTACTTTTTTTTTTTCTTCTTTTTTTTTTTTTTTTTCCTGTGTCTAACAGGACTGAAGTAATTTTTGTCATAGTGAACAGGCTCACAGGTGAAGCACTAATGGAAATTTCACATATCACAAGAATAACTAAAGGGAGAAGTCAAATGGGCAGGCAAATATTCAGATAGGAAAATGTTATTGATCTGAGTGTGCAAGTGGGATATGGAAACACCACTGGGTGTGGGGGAGAACGAGAAGAGCATGAGGAGAACGAGATGGAGCAGAGGAATGTGACAGAAGACAGTAGGTGTTGGGGTGGTGCAGAGTCAGGACAAAATGAGGAGGACTGGTCTGAGGTTAATGTGAAATGAGAAAATTTATGATGGATTCATTAATGGCTACTGCATGGTATAGTGGAGAGATAAAGCCCTGTCCCATAAAGCCTGCAGAAATTTTGCTGTTAATTACAAAGTGAGAGTTTGCACCAGAAGTGAACGAAAATCCTCTTTTCATATCAGGCAAAAAGAAATACTGTTTTGTTTTTGTTTTTGTTTTTTGCATACTGCTAAAATGAAATTTTGCAATATGGTTTGGGCAGTCCTCTCGTGTGCTGAAAGCACTCTAGCCACTTGCTAACTTATGCTTCAAAATCTTATGATTGTCAAAAGAATCTAAGGGTTTTTCAATACATAGAACATAGAATAGTAGCTTTTATCAGAAGAGTTGGGTAAAATTGTCCTCTACTCTCTGTTATGAGGGAGAAGACAATGGCAAGTGGTGGAGGAACACATTTTTATGTAAGATTGTCACAAGAACACCTCTTTAGAAATATTTAAATTTTTTTCATTTGCTTACATTCAACAAATAGATGTATAAATATTTGTTAGTTACATCTTGATTTATATCTATTAGTCAAGTGATGGAAGCATCCCTTGAGAGGTGCGCTACTGAGTGTTAATATAATTGCTAAAAAGTTTCACGCATTTTTTAGGTGGGAATAATATCCAGTATGTAACGCATTTTCTGTGAGGTGATAGCACAACATTTTACACATTAATCAAAATAATTCACAGAGCTTACTTCATCTTCCACTCTAGAAGGATATAGTTACTACACAAATAACTTTAGGACAGGAAGTAAGAATAATACTGTAATTAACTGAAATTGCAGGGGAACTTAGGTAGTCAGAATGTAATTATGCAAGGCACAACTCAGTCAGGAAACAGGATTAACTTTCCTGTTCTTTTGAAAAATGCCAGATGATTGCTAATATTTATAAAAGGTTTTTACACATCAACTGAATGATGATGCCTGTGACAGAGAAGCTGCCTTTAAAATTATGCTAAACAGTTGGTTCCTCTCTGACTCAGTGATAAAGATGCTTCCTCCAGAAGCAGCTGTTAAATTTCCTTCTTGAAAGCTATATTTCCTTAAAGGTGACACATGCAAACATTGACTCAATCTTTATTAGTTTGTCAGGATTAATTTGATCACAGTTTATCCAAAGTAAAGTTAAATTGAAAATGACTTAATTAAAATAGTTTGTTTTAGAGGGGGAAAAAAAGTGCATATTCTATGTTATGTCAGACACAGGAAAGCTCAGCATGACAGATATTGCCTCAACAGTGAAATGGACACTTTCTCTAACTTCCAAAGTATTACAAGACCACTGCTAACTTTAGCAGATATTGTTTCTATAACCTATATCATTGCTGAAAACGTTTACTATGTGGCTCAGAAGTAACGTATTAAAGTCAGAACTAAACTGTGCCAGAAGAAAGAGAAAATAGGAGTAGCTACTAAGTATTGTTGATTTAAATCCATAGGCAGGGAATGATATTTAGTTCTGGGAGAAATTTGCCATATCTGTGATTTGCTCTAAAAAAAAAATAAATTTGGATTACTAATTAAAAACAAAGTATGGCAGTCCACAAGTCTGACACAAGTGAATGCTGTATTGACAACTGCTTTGAATGCTAAATATCAACAAGGTAAAAATAAGCCTCAGTATAGACCTAATGTACACTTCTGATTCCCATACACTATACACAGTAACTTCATTGCAAATCTGCCTGGTGTTATTTTTAGGCAAGTCATGAGTTTAACCTTAGATTATTTTATTTATTTATTATCTACTTTTGAACTTGTGTTTGCAATGCTTTTAAGTATTTTAAAATTAAGTTTCTGACTACTATTTTTTAAGTCAAAATTAACTTTTTCTTTTTTTCTTTTAAATTTCATGGCTATTATCCATAATGGTGAATAAGTCTATAAGTTCTTTGTTACCTGCTAGTTTGATTAACTACATTTATAATATGATGGCTATTAAAGGTCACTTTATAAAAAAGCACATAATGGGCTACTGATTACAGTTTAGTGTATGATATTATATATATATATATATATAAAAAGTATTTTGATCTGATACTTCAGGAATATTATTCTTAATACAAATTAAAATTGTTAATTTCGCATCTAATTTTCCTGCATTGGCTGAGTCTACAGGGTAAAATTACAAAAATCATATCCCCACTTTTGAGAGATTTTGAGAGATTTGTTCTGCTTTTGATATGTGTGTTTATATGGAAATAAGATTTCTGTAAGCAATGCTGTTTATATTAGATGTCTAACTGACATATTTTTATCTTTTTGATCAAATAGCATCCTGCACGTAAGAGCTGAAATGTGACAGTTCCATGCATTGCTTTAAGGAAAGCTAGCAGAAAGCTAACATCTGCCTTTTTGACTTCCCATAGCAGGGAGCGGATCAGTGAAGAGATAGAAAACTTTAATCCTTTGTACTCACTAAAGTATGTCTGACATCATGAACACAATTCTGTGGTATTTCTTATGGAAGACTTGCCAAGACTGTAAAGAAAATGTTTTTGCAGGGAGTCTTACTTTGTCTTGACATTTACGTGAGGACACAATTCTCCGTGAACCTTTCAGTCTTCCTCTGTCAGAGAATAATGAAAGGAACCTATTCATTGCAGTCTCTTGGTGTTTTTGTGGAAAAATAATAGTACAGTTGCACAGACCCACTCCTCTTCTGAAATATGAGTAAGACCTCGAACTAGAGCAATCTGTGCCCACTGCATATTTCTACCAGGATGCTGGACTGTTGCCATTGTTAATAATATTGAACCTAAAACCAGCAAATACAAATGAAAGAAACAGATAAAAATACTTATAAAAACCAATGCCAATAGTATAAATATACCAAAGATCATATTAGAAAAAAATATGTAGGATTTCTATTTATTATTACATTACGTTTTAAAATATTTACACTCAGAAATGGCCTTCTCTCATTTTGTAATTGTGGAATATTCCTTTGGGAGCAATGGCAGGATGTTTTCTGTTAACCTCATTTTTATTATTATTTTTTTTTTTGACTAGAAAAGGAAGGCCATTTCTAGCCATTTTTTTTTTTCCCTCTTGTAACTAGGTAATAAACTTGTATCTAAAAAAACACTTGCTAGAAAGTGCTGTTATCTGTTTAAAATTTACGGAAACACTGTATTTTAATGGTACAATAACTAATGCTCAATTATAGAGGAATTCCTCCGGAAGAACAAGTCATGACAGCAAGTGCCAAATAAATCTGCTGGTGTGACACGGATAGTAAAATTTCATAACAATAGTAATCTGAGGATTATATTTTCAAAGCAGATCATGTTGATAGTACTACAGCTGACCTGGCTACGTTTGATTTGGTGTGCATGTGAGGTATAACGCTACCAAACTACTCAGGATTGAACAGGGTGACTCTTGTTCATAAGGTGAAAAGTCATGAAGTTATAACCCAGATGAAATACATTTTCAATAAAGTAAATTGGACCAAGGTCACAAGAGTTCTCAGAAGCATGAGCCTTTCCAGAGTTTGGTTAAATTGTCACAACTTGAATGTCTCATAACAGGGGCACAACTGTCAAAATAAAAGAAAATACTTTTGTAAGGTCCTATAAAAATGCAAAATAATCAAAAAAAAAAAAGGAAGAGAGATAAAAAAGAAGAGAACCTTTTTCAAAACTAGAGTATTACCATATAGAATTAATATAAAAACTGAAACACCACAAGGAGTTTCCATGTAGGCATAAATTCTGTATAGAAGGGGAGTTGCAATTTCACACTGAACAAGATTTTTACCATGACTAGTGCTGGAGTTGACAAGGAAAGAGTAACATTTTTAGATTAAAAAATAAGCTCAGCTTCCATGTCCTTGTGGCATTCTGTTCAGTAACAATACTTTTTTTTTTTTTCCCCCCCAAATGATTCTTCAATCTTTTTTTTAAAAAAATGAATGTGTTCTCAGGTAAAATGCCAATGTTTATGCACTTATTTTTTGCCAATTCATTAAACAGAATAAGATATTATTCATAAGATGAAATATTTTTATTTTTACAGACATAATAAATTGTTATTATGTATTCTTTTATATAATTTTAAAATAACTTCTGTTGTTGAAAGTACAAAATCAAAACTAGCAACAATGTTTAATTCTCATGTTTTATTACCTGTTAGTATACTTGCTCTTATGATTTGAAAAAAATATATATTTTAAAACACTGTTGTGATTTAAGTCAATTTTTTTCAGATCACAAACATCCTGGTCAAAATATACAGCTGTCTTCTTTGAGTTGTATATTCTTCATTTATTCTGGAAATATATTAAAGAACTTAAATTTTCTTACAATTTGAGGCTTCCAATTAAATGAGACAGTCCTGTCAATTCAAAACATTTTAAAAGAAAGTTTAATTGTTTTTAGAACTAGAAGATTTACTTTTGGTTTATTTTTCATATTTATTTTTATTTATATATTTATTTGCAAAGAGGGTTTGCATTGTTTTTATTTAATGAGTGAATCAGAAATGTTAATGATCTAGTTGAAGCAACATGCTAAGATTTTGATATAATCATGATTTCAGCCATATAAATGTGCAGCATGCACAAAATAAGATTATTTTTCATTTTCAAGAAGCAGAAGAAATGAAGGAATAAGGACTTAGCACTTATTATTGAATATAAGTGACAATAAGAATCTTAAATAACAATAATACCTCAGAATTCACATATCATTTGCTTGCTGGAAGCATTAATTTTACTGTGCAGCACAGGGAGTAATTACTAAAGTAAATGGTTATTTTGCAGTGCCTTGAAAATTTTGATGAGATTGATTCTTTAAAAAATATGTAGAATATTTTTTTAATATAAAATTTAGATAAAGTTTAATCACATGTTCATTCTAAATACATAATCACTCTACAACAACACAGCAGCAAGTACCTAAACCTAGTTCTTAAAATTGTAGGTATCAAAATTAGTTTTCAATTATTTCATTATCTCATTTCAATTTCAAATGGATGTAAGTCTATCGAAACACCATCATTTAGAGAGGCAATCTCACAGAGCAGATATTTAAATATTTCTTCATTGGAAAGGATTGAAAATAGTGTCTACTGAAGAGTCTGTGGCATTAGTGGAGTAGGCTCCCTGACAGCATTAGGGATAAAGTGAAAAAAAAAAAAAATCCATCATTCAGAGTTCTCATCACTTTAGAAGATTAGGTGACCTAAGGAAAAGGTACAAACGTATCTGCAGTTGTCGTGGAGGAAGAAATAGGTATGGTAATGTATGAGTTGTGTATCTTAAGAAAAAGGTTCTACAATTTGACTTACTACTTTGGGCAGGAGACTGTGAACTGTTGCAAGGTAAGGACTGAGAATAGTTGCTGCTGTTGCTTGGTAAATTAGGGGGTCATTTATGTTGAAGCCTCCCATGGAAAAGGTCAGCGGAAATATTACTAGGGACGTGTTGAGGCTCTAGCACTTCCCTGATGGCTTAGAAGGGAGGGCCTTTCCCTTACTGCACTGTGACTTGTAATGTACTTTACATCCAGCCGTAATGGAGGAAGTATGGAAAAGTCATCTTTGCAGGAAAAAAAAAGTTTTTGAACCTGTGCACGTTTAATGGATGGCTATTTTTATATGTTTATAACATTACAAATATATGGAGTATTTTCTATTTTAGAATATTTACTTGAGACAAAAGAAACTACGAGGGGTGAGGCTGCTCAGGTAACAAAAGATATTGCTTCTTCTAAATGCATCTTTTAAATTGAGTCATACAACCACTGGATGGCAAACAACTTCTGATAGTCAATGTCCTGTTTGTATTGAAAACTTCAGAACGGCTTTGTGATTTTCAGTGTAGGTATAAACTTTTTCACCTGCTACTAAATTGTAACTATTAAGTTGTACATATAAAAATAAGTGTGGCTGAGGATCTTATTAGACAATATTCTTACAATTTGTATGCCATGTTCAATATATGTTTAATTGTATTTAATTATAAAATATAGAATATTTTTTAAAATTATGTTGATGATCCCCTCATCATGGAGACATTGGGTTGTCACTAGTTCTAGAACCAGCATCAGAGATTTCCATTTGCCAGCCCAAAGAGAATTATTAGCCACATTTTCAGGTCATACCTTAAACAGTCACGGACTTCTGAACCACTAGATTGCATACTTTTTAGCATGATAACCTGTGAGGGAGGCAGATCAGTTCATTGACCCAAAGAATAATCAATATAATTTTCCAACTTGTTGTGTGATCCTGAATCAATATGAGAATAAAACATAAAAGGAAAATGTATAGACTTGAGCATCATTTTCTGATATGTTTTTAAAAAGTTTGAATTTAAGGGGTGACAGTGTATTATTTTTCACGTCTGAATGGAAAAACATGAGGAATACTTTTTCCTCTGAGAGGACAAAGAACATTATCTCTTCCAGAATATCTGTGTTCTGTAGTAATTGCTCTTGTGAAATTAATTATCCGCTACTCAAGGGAACATACTTAATCGAGCTGGTTTATTTCTGATAGCCATGGAAACACAGAACTTATTGCCAACTCTAAGACCCTAACAAAAGAGAATCACTTTTTATTATTTTTTTCTGCCTTGGTTTGCAGTACCCCAAATAACTAGTTTCAAGATAGATTAGGTAATTCTACCCAGTCTGTAGTAACCAGCCACTTCAGAAAGGCTTCATGCTTGGTGGGTTTTATCTCATTTTCCTTTGAGTAGGAGTTAGTCAATCCATGCTATAATTGCTAATAATCTTTTTGTAAAGGTAAGCATGTTTCAAAAGGTATTCATTTTATGAATACCTTTTTCTATGTGTGAAATGCCTTAAAAGAGACAAAAATATCATTTTGTACAATATGAGTGTTATTTTACTACTGCCAGGTTCTGATTCAACAGCAACATATGTATATACTTTTGAATGAAAGATTTTTCCAGTTACTTAGTGTTCAAGATGGATTTATTATGAAACATTCAAGTGCCATTAATGTTTCTTGTTCTGTTTGAGCAAAATAATAGCTTTTGTGTAAACAATGTTCATTTAATTCATTTCATCACTCTTAAAATTGTGATGCTAATGGTTTATTTCATTGATCTACTCTCTCACTGGAAAAAAAAAAAAGCAAAAAAAAAAAAGACAAAAATTCTAATTTAAGACAGGTTAACCTCCACTCCTATATAAAGTAAATGGACATGGCAGTGACAAAACTGTCAGTCCTTCTACCTGTCTTATTAGACTTTAGAAGCAGTAGTCTTTAGTTTAATAAAGGCCCTGTCTTCCAGCTGGATTTGTGAAGGGAAATGCTCCCACACAGAGCTCATTGTAACTAATGCTACTTTTATGTGTGAATGCTATAACTATGCTTATGGCATTTGATACAGTGAATGAAATCTAATAGTTAAACTAGCCATCAGTATTTTATAAAAGTGAACAATTTAGCATACGATATCTCAATACCCTTCATATTATAAGCTTCTATTTATCATTTAAGTAATTTTCATTGTCTATCGCTTATGTTTTTTTTTAATGCTGTTGCTTTCCATATTCACTTTAAACCTTGATTTAAATTCCTTATGCCTTTTTGCAGTACATTACCAATAAATGCTTCTTGCACATTGTTCATTTTATAGCAGAGAATATTACTTTTTTATTGGTAATTGCACAGCAGATTACTATGTGGTGAAAAAAAATAAATCCATTCTTTTCCTAAGGCACAAAACCAAGTTCCTGTCTGTTTTGCGGATGTTAAAAATCCCATGACACTCAAAGAAGAAGAGTGGGAGTATTAACTCTCAGAAACCCTTGGCTGAGTATCCATGAAAAGAGTCTTTCTCCTCCCAGCACAGGGGACTAAGCTTGTTAGGAATGCTTACTGTGAAAGAAACACTTTATGTAATCTTAATAAATAAAACAAATTTAAGAGCATTTTCTTAAACGGGAGGGAAGGAATGGGACCTAGTTCAACTTTTTATGTTATTAAGAAATATACAGAGTAGGACAGATTATCTGATGATTTGTCCAAGCTTCTAAGCATGAACTGCTTTGGGGAAAATGACTGTAAAAATAATTTTCCCTACCTACTTTTAATATTTAATAACTGTGGGGGGAAAAAGTCATTTTTCTCTCTCTTCCAACAGATATATAGAATAAATAGACAAACCACCTGCACTGTAAAGGTCATAAGGGCCTTGAAAGTAACTTAACATGATGTAGAAGAATTATTTGAAATGACGAGAGATTGTCAGTCAGGGTGACCGCCCTAAGTAGTAGAGTAATATTAGTGACTGCCACATAAAAATAAAGGGTCTTCCACAATAATTTAGTATATTCAAAGTCTCTAGAGGGTCTCTTACATATTACAGACTTCACAGATTTCCAAACTTTTGCAAACATATAAGGTTATAAACCCTCTGGCTACAAAAAAAAAACAAGCCTTTAGAAACTCAGAGATTCTTTGAGTTGTGGGCTATCTCAGCCAACACCAGGCTGGCAGATAGCAGCATATAGGGCTACTGTGCCTAGCGGAACTGCTGGCTGCCCGTGCTAGAACCCAGGGCTTTGTGTTAAGACAAACAGGGAGAGCGGGTGCCAAGAGAGACAGCCCCGCAGAGCTGTGGATAGATGTTATTATTTTTAAGAAGAAGCTGTCTGGTGATATAACAGGGCTGACCTTGTTAGTGGAGGCTTCATAAATCTTTCTCAAGTGAAAGTTCTGGCCGCGCAGGTTGGAGGGCAGACAAAAGAATCAAAAGAGCCAGGATGTGAAGTCTCTGTACTGTACATGTGAGGGCTGCCTATGGGACTCTGCAATAATACAACAATAGCCAAGATTGCAAGGCACAGCTTCAGTTCACTGCCTGCTTTCAACTGCTTCTAATAACAGTTTTAATTTTAGATTCCTTATGGCCTTCTCCATAAATTCTTAAAGCCATAGAAATTTGCTAAAAATAAATACATTAATTAATTAAATGCTATTGAAAACACTTTTGAAAAAACTCTCTTAGTAGTATAGTAACTGTTCAAGATGATGATTAGAATAGAAAACAAAAAGATAGAGTGGCTAGAATATAAATGTTTGTTTTGTTTTGACTTTCCACATATTTGCTGTGCTGTGATGAAAAGAGCTTTATATAATATAATATTGGTCAAGCTACAGGAGACCATTTTCTGTTGTTATCATCTGGTAATTGTTTGAGTTGGATACTTTGCCGTACAGAACCTTCCCAAAGCTGGCTGAAGAAGCTTGCTGAAGAAGCTGACTCCTTACAGATGGGATGCTGCCAGTCTCGCGGTCCAGAATGAAACTGAAAAACCTTCTTTGTGGTTAATGTTTGCACCTGTTCAAACATGACATATATGTATGTGGGATATACATAGCCTGTCTTACTCCATCAGAGCTGAAGCCATGAGCATTGCTGTTTGCCAGATGTGTACTGTTGACACTACATATAGGATAGGCACTTTTCAAGTCCAAAAATCACAAGACTTATCTAGTTGAGCTAACTGGGTTTACAGTGTAATTTAGTTTTTCTTTGTGTTGTAGCAGTATCAGAGATCACGTAATCCCTAACTTGGGGTTGTACCTGAAACTTTTCTCTTATAGCTCTGTGCAGTTGTGTATAAACAGGTGGAAATTACATTTGTTACACTGGAATCCATATTTATTGTGTAAGAAGGAATTGAAGGACTAGGAAATGAAAGTATAATGTTTAGATAAGTATTCAGGACCAGCTTTAAGGCCATCTGAATTGAGTAGGGAGACTTTTTTTTTTTTTCCCTTGGAGCTGGGACAGGAGCAGGATGTATGTTGGTAGAGTTTATGTGCTGTAGTATTTCTAGGGCAAGTTTTCCTTTCTTTATTTGCTATTCTAACATTTCAGCATACCATCATTTCCCCAAGTGGAAAATTTACACGAGGTGAAACATAATGAAAACAAATGAGCAAGGCTTGATTGGCTTTGCAATTTACATGAAATGTTGGCAAGAGCTGTGATTAAGAGTTTAAATTCACACAGGCTTAATCAAAAAGAAATTAAAATCCTGTAAAAATTTTGCTCAAGATTCCCTTACAGAAACCAGAATTGTCAGCAAGAGCTAATTCTGTGTGTTTCTATCAAGACTGGGAGAAAGAAATAGAGCATAATGAGCAGTCAAAATGTAATTAATACATGTACATCAGTATACAACCAGAAAATGTGATAAACTATACTCGGTGTATAGCTGTGAGCTTGGGACAATGTTATCCAGTGGAAGACACAGGCTGATCTGGTTGGCAGGAAAAGATACCATCTTGTGGGTGCTGCTTTATCATTCATGTTAGAAATGAATGAGCACAAAACTAACAGTAGATAACGGGCAGTCTTAATGTCCCTCCAAGTAAATCTGTCCTGACATCTCCTCATATTATACCCCATGTTTTTTTTTTTTTGTTCAATAGTTCAGGAAATTCTTACTGGACGTGTTGGAAATTTTTAGGCAATATGTTATAATTAAACAAAATCAGAGTAGGTTATTCTCTGTATGACCAAATTATCATTCACATTATCCATCATCAGGTACACAAGTCCTGCATTGCAGTACAATTTAATGACATGCCAGGGAAGAAATTGAAAGGAAATCTAACAGGTTTTAAATGGAAGAAAAGAAATAGAATAGGAAGAATTTGAAAAGAGCTAATGCTTATTTGACAGAAAGATTATAAGTATTAAAGATTTAGCCAGTATCATTCTTTTACACAATCATTTGAAGCTTAAGAGATGGGAGAAATGTGGTTTTTAAAATGAAAGATAGCATATCAGGAAAAGGACTTCATTATTTCAGAAGTGAAGATTGAATTATTTATGCTAACTGTTAGTATTTTATTACTGTGGCCTGCACCACATATTTTATAGCAAATTTCATAAAGGTGTAGATAGGAAAAGAATTTGGCCCAATAATTCTCACTGTAGATGTAGTAGACACAGTGTAGACACAGTGTAGACACTCCTATTCTTTCCAGTCTTCACCAAAAGGAAAAAAAAAATCAATTGTTTCCAGTGTATGGATTTATATAGGTCAGTAAGAATCAAAATGTGCAAGGTCTGTATTCTTGTTAACTAAAGTTCACCATAACTTTTGAACCTGAGTGGAGATTTATTTTTTTTTAAGTGGAAAATAAAATCTAATAATTTCACTAGGAACATGTTCTGGGACAACTAATCATTTCCTTTCTGTGGGTGTGAGCCTTTAATGTGTTTGAAGCTATTTTGTATTTTGGCAAGTATTTCACAACTGTTATAAAATTTGAAATTTGCCAAACATATGATCCTGATGCACTCTGGGCAGACAACAGTTTATAACAAGTACGAGAAAATCACGGTGCTACAATTTGTTATGTGTATTGCTGCCATACTAGGAGATCCTTGTTTTAGCCAGCTACAGATCTTTTATATTATGGGGAGTGCAATCAATAAATTGTGTGCTAGTAACAACTGTATGTATCACATCATATTTCTGTATTTAGGGGCCCAGATCAGGGTAGAGGGTCCCCACATTTTATTATACTAAGCTGTACCTGTTCAGGTCTCAAAGACAGGTTAAGAAGAGTTGTTTTCCAGTTCATAGTAATTGCAACAACAACAACAAAAAATCACTTCCTTTTGCCAAAGGGAAACAAAGCAAGGCATTGAACAGAAAACTCCATTTACTAAACATTCCATCTTGCTCAGTGTCTGCGGCCTTACTAAGGAATTGCAAATAGTGCAGAATAAACAAACTACATTCTTTGTAAGAAATCTTCATGGGTAACTACTCAGATGATAGTTTGCAATAGTCCTTTAAAAGTAGCCAAAGATGCTTTTGACATAACGTCTTATACGCTTTAAGACGGAGCCTCAACTATCCAGATTTATTTAGCGGGAAAACATATTTACATTAAGTTCTGCTTTTTTTATATATATTTTTATTAACAAGAGATTCAGTGGACACCCCACTCCAGTTTTTATTGTGGGCTGTAGATATTGGAAATGAATGTGTATACTTTATATTTGGTTCTGTAAAATACATTGATACTGTAAATCCTGCAAAAATATTAGCATGGCCCACAGACAGCTTTCAAAACCACATTCATTCAGTAAATGTTCAGAGTACACCAGGTATGTCAAGTTGCACTTTGGCAACAAGTTTCTTGGAGATGCCCAATACTTTGTGATTTAAGTGATGAGATTGGAAGGAGGAACCATGACAAATGCAAAATAAAATGGCTTGTGATATATTTTTTTATCTGTTAGGTAGTCTGTATAAACTGTTGAATGAAGAAAGAGACCATCTTTACTTAATCAGAAATTGCTGGAGATTTAAATACTGTTGCACACAAGTAATTTTTTATGAAAACTGATTTGAGGGAGCCTGCATTTAATATAAAAAGCAGACTTATTTTCTGGTATCAGAGTGAGAACAGCACTATGATCTGTGATGACAACACGTGACATGTCCAGTGTCCTAGGATCCAGTAGTTGTTTTGCTTGGCCAGCGTCACACAGCAAATTCCACAGGATTTTGTCCCCCATTGACTGTGCTGGTGACAAGATCTGAAGTCAGTCAGCAGACAGAAAATCAACAGCTATTCAGCATATTGCTTGCATGTGCTTGACTCCACTGTTTTCTGTAAGGTTTATTAGCTGCTTTCATTATTTTTTGCAGTAAGCATTGCACTTTCTGATCCAGAACAAGTTTAGAAAGCTATAAAAGCTGATTTTGTGCTGCTTTTTTACAGTTTTCACTGTGTTTAAAAGTAGAAGCACATGACAGTTTATTGAGTTGCATTGATTTTAATGAGTTTTCAACAGCTCATCTCGCATTTATTTATTTATTTATTTATTTATTTATTACAAAAAGGTTGCAATTGCAATGTGAAATTTCCTCCCTAAAGCATCTCAGTTCAGATTACATCATAAAATGAGAGATTTTGTATTTCTTCTTTACTGACAAAAGTTGGCATACTCTGTTTTCCAGCATTTGAAAAAAGTGCTCTAACAAATACCCTTGTTTCTTGAAAAGAATTTCCAGTTACATGTACTAGAGCTTCTACATGCATACTTGTGAAAAGGATACAGAGAAATAGAGTTGAATGTTCACTCATAAGTAAAGCCTATTTCTATATGAGTTGTACAGTGGTACATATGCTAATGCATTTGTATGGTCCTCACAACATTGCCTCACAAGTGGCAATCCCCTTCCAAGATCCCCTTCCAAGAGTATATATTTTTTTCAAAGTACCTTTTTCAAACATGAGTAGAAGTATATATATATATATATGCATATATTTATAACTATATATGTGTATGTTTAAAATTTATATATTTAAAGATATCTTTCTTTTTTTATTATTATTTTTAAGGGAATTTCTTTATCTATTCTGTCCTTCTTATCAAATATGCTATTAGAAATTATATAATATTATATATAATATATATATATATATATTATATATATATTATATATATATTATATATATATATATTATATATTATATATATTATATATTATATATATTATATATTATATATAATATATAATATATATAATAATAAAATTATAATAATGATATAATTATATAATAATAAATTATATAATAATATATTTAATGGTTTAAATTTTAAACCATTTAATAGATGACTTTTTCTCCTATCACACTGATCCTTATTTTCATACATGTGTAAAAAGATGCTGTCAAAAGGGGCATATATGAGTGAATTACATCTAAGTTGTTTTCTCAGGAAACAGTGATTCATGAATGCCATTTGAAGATGACCTGACTTTTCAAAGGTGAAAAATGTCAAGACTTTTCTCACAGTTGAAGGCCCAAATGTTGGTTTTGTGCTGCATGTTTTCATACTATATGTATATCAGTAGCACAACGGTCTTTCAAAACCTACTTTTCCATGCAGGAATGGAAGAAGCCTTTTCCCTTAAGTACGTAGTGTACTTGGTGGGAAGCAGCAAATAAGCGCTGGGAGCTAACCCACTCCTCCCATTCACCTCCCCCCTCCCATCAAAAACAAAACTACATTTCTTTTTATTCCCTCTGCCATTGACTTAACATAAGAGCATTTTGTAAGAACACTTTTAGTTGATTTCTTCATATTTGGCTATAAGCAAGCCATAGGCCATTCAAGGGGAAAAGTGTGTATCTGCATGCAGAATTTTATGTGGGTAGGTTACCTTCTGACACTTTGTGCAGATGACAAATGAGCCAAGCTGTCATCAAAGGACAGACACATGCATGAATATATACACAAGGAATTAAAAATAAATACATAAATAAAATCAAAAATGAAGATAAAAATAAAACATATGAGAAAGCAGAGAGTGTTTTTAATATTCATATATTTACATGTCCCCCAAAATATATTTTTCATATTTTTCAGTCAAATTATGTATTGTGTAATCTGTCTTCCTCTCTTCTTTGTACCGGATCTTCAGAGGTGGTTCTAGTATTTTTTTGTTGGTCTTTAAGTGTGTGTAAGCAAAATGCTGATGTTTTGAGCAGTTTTTCAATGACAGTAAATTAAAAACCTGGTATGCTCTGGGAGGAAGTCTGGCTTCATGGTCCTACTCCTGACTGGACAGGACTCAGTGCAAAAGTCCCTGCACCTGCACAGCTGTTACTGCTTGTACTGCAACATCGCTTGCCATCATACCAAAGAGAACAGTTATCTATATCCAATGGGATGACTTAAGTGCTTCAAGCAGTAGCCTTTCAGATGATGAATAGTACTTTTCCATACAAAGTACAGATTTAGGACTGCAGGGAAATGTTAAAGCTTGAGAATGGCAGAATTTGACTATAGCTTGTTTGAAGATTACTTTTGCTTGTCTCCATTTCAGAACAGTGCCTGCCATTTTGGACATCAATACCTTTCCCTATACACTCAATGAGGGATAGAAGCACTCTCTGAACTTCATGTCTGACTTTTAGGTGTTTCTCACTGCGGTTCTGACTACATTTGTAAAACCGGGTCCAAATGACATGCTGGGAAAAACTGGGATTAAAAGGAAAACTAAACAGCTGACACAGCCAAGGATTACAGTCCCACTTCTTCTTTTACAGTGACAGACCAAAATTTATTTACTGAGTTGAGTTATCCTACTAGTGTAATTTACAAAACAAAGTTTTGGTGAGTGCCAGAGGGAGCAGTAGTGAGTGGTGGCTAGAGATACAGGAGGGAAAAGGGGAAGACCAGTTGAAAACTATAACCACAGTGGTTATAGTAAACGAGATGGGCTTTGCCATGGAGTCTGACTTCTTCCTTCCGCTCTGTTCCTCTTCCCACAGTGAGCAATTCCTCTCCATATCCCCAGGTGGAAACTGAAGCAGGATGAGTCCAGTGCAGCCAGGATAAGAGAAGGGGATTTCTGTAAATCCCCATACTTCCATCCATTGTGGCAGACGTTATTCAGCCCTGCCAAGGAAATCACTGAGTCTGCAGAGAGAGCCATAAGCTTTTCATAGCTGTGACAGTCAAGTACTGATGCTGGGTAGCTCTAGAAGAGGTGACATATCACTGCCTCCTTTCAGGTTGCAGTTTCACTGATTGCTGTGATTACTAAACATTTTTCACACAGTCACATTTGCTTTCTTATTATTTATTTATTTGAGTGAGAAAGAAGGAAGTTTTTGTTTGTTTGTTTGTTTTCTTTTCCACCAGAAAAAAATAAATAAATAAACACAGTAATGGTCCTGTTTTTCCATTAGAAACTTGCCACTGGGACTTAAATTCCCTAGCATCCTACCAGAGGGAAACAGAGAGAAGTCTGGAATAACAGCTCCATTGATAAATGGCAATTCTGATAGCATGTTGCTGTTTTTTCTTATCCTCAGTATGTTGCTACAAAGGTGTGATGATGTTTGACTATTTAAATTTCATGTGAAACTTCTGGATGAAGTGATTTTTAATACATCAGCTACATAAAAATGTGATAAACTCAAATTTCTCACCAGTCTTAAAATCCCTTTTAAATTAAAACTACTCTGAGCTAGAGTAGTCCACTACTTTTTTTAGGAGTTCATGTGAATCTATAATAAAATAACAGAGCATGATATCTGAGATAACAATTTGCACTAGATTACAAACACATAATTTTAATTCTGTAAGAGGCAGACTGAATCACAGAATCATCTAGGTTGGAAGAGACCTCCAAGATCACCTAGTCCAACCTCTGACCTAACACTAACAAGTCCCCCACTAAACCATATCACTAAGCTCTACATCTAAACATCTTTTAAAGACCTCCAGGGATGGTGACTCCACCACTTCCCTGGGCAGCCTATTCCAATGCCTCACAACCCTTTTGGTAAAGAAATTCTTCCTAATATCCAACCAAAACCTCCCCTGGTGCAACTTTAGCTTATTCCCCCTTGTCCTGACTGTTGAATTTTCATTTTGTCTAAACTAAAATTTTAAAAGTGGAAGTAATAGCCTCTGGTCATGCCCAGAAAACATTAACACATACTGGTAACTAGATACATTGTAAATGTTTAATTGTGTAAGATTATTTTGTACTTTACCTTTCAAAGTAACAGAAGTGTTTATTACGTTTGCTAGATATCTAAACTATTTGATGTAAAATTTAGCGTAACAGAATGTAGCAAATGAACTCATATAGGACCCAAGTGATGTGTAAGCAGCTGGAATTATTTCACATTTCCAATATATCATTAAAAATTAAAGGAACTCTGAAATTAATCTTGCTTTTAGCAGATCTTCCCCCCCCCAACCCCCCCCCACAGGTTGTGGTTAAAAAAAAAAAAAAAAAAAAAAGCTCTGATCAGTTAAACACAAGAAGTGTTTGTCCTTAAATTTCCAATATGTATTGTTAGTACATTCCTTCCCTTAGCATACGAGAAAAGCCTCCTCATAAACTTATAACATATACTTCTAGTGGCCCAGCGGGATAGAATAAATATATCTGCTTTTTGTTAGCAATGTATCTTCTGGCAGCTTGAAAAAATTAATAATATAAAGACACTCAGAAGGGAAATGAATATTTTATTTTATCTATTTGTTTCTAATTTAAAGTTGAAAAGGAAAGTGAAGATTTTTCTGTCTGTAATAAATTCAGATTTCCTAGAAGGACACATGGATTTTTTGCAGTTATCTTTCAATTTCGTATTCAATAACTTCCAAAACACAGTACATCATAAAATACTCTTTATATAAAACATAATAAAAATCTTTCCTTTACAACTAGGCATTTGTTATTTCTGAGTAGTCCAAAAGCAAAGACTCTCAAGTCTCAAGTCTCAAGAATATCTTTCTTCCTAGGAATATAGGAATATAGGGTGTCTGGTATAGCCATATGCAAACATTGGAAATTATTCTATTTCAAGCCTCTGCTTTTAAAACACTTTACTGTCTGCTCCTCAAGTCACAAAAGTAATGAATGTTGTTGGTGCTGACTGGTGGATTTTGGAGCCAGCCTATAATGACCTAGAAGACATAACTAGGGGTCAGACTAGAGAAATATTTCAAAAAGCTTTTTGAGCTATCCAGATTTGTGAAGAAGCTGACATTGTGTTTTCATATGTAAGTTAACTGAACTGGCCTTCACCAACTCCAGAACTGTGTCCATTTACCTTTCTTAGAGAGTGTCATCTGCTCAAAGCAAAATGAAATTTCAGTCCGTGTTCCCAGCAAGATGGCTATGTATAAAATTGTCGATCTGGGCTGATTTTACCAATCTGTGCTAGAAATCCAGAGAAATTTTTTGTCAGCCTCTTACATGCTTTTGTACTTCAGAATCTGCTGAGCTGGGGAGCTAAAAAAAAAAAAAATCCAGTTCTTTTAATTTTCTTGGGAGTCTGTATGCATCCTTGCAGAAGGGTTGGAGGACTTGACAATGAAATCCAACTACTCTGGAAGGGCATTTGAGGAACAGGCTACGAGGACAAGGCAGGCCTCCTTGGAACAGCAGGCCCAGGCATTGGAGCTCTTCCCTGCTCTTTCCATTGCCAACAGTATCTGTTTGGAGGAACCTGTGTTTCCAGAGTTTCTCCCCACTTGACCCCAGGTATAAACTCTTTTCCTGTTGCCTGATTAGCGGAAAGGCTGTAGCAGGAGGAAGAAAAAAAAAAAGATTCAAGCTTCATTCAACATGCAGTGAATTATCTGTGTCTTTGGGGAGGACAATGCATGCCCAACCCTATTTCCAGGGTGTTTCCAGCCACACCAAATACTTTCTAGAGAAGCCCCAGGAGCACATTACTTTGCAGGAACAGGATGTTATTATTTGCCAATGTGTGGATTTAGAGACTGATCACATCTGAAAATCTTGAGCTTGACCTTAGGTTACGTACGCACAATTCATATATGTAGCCACACAATATATACAAGTTCACGTTATCTATGTACATTTTGTTTGGTTTGCATTTAGCTATTTCAGGATAAGATAAGAAAGACAGCAATCTGCCATTGTAGCTATTTTTCTCTTACATGAAACTTAAAATTCTGGTAGTACTTTTTGATTAATTCTAGCTAAAGCAAATTTGGCAAATAAACTATTTTATTATTATTATTATTATTATTTTTAAAAGCAAACCCATAGAAACGTATTGAGAAAGGAAATTGTATCTGGCAAGTAAAAGCAGCCTGGATCACCATTCTTTACTTCACCACAACATACACCCACACAAACATTGAACTTAATTCCTAAGTTCCTGCTGGCTGCATTTCCAAAGATTCAAAATTATTCTAATAAAAGAAGTCATTGGCCAGCTTTTTCCTCTGAGTTCTGAACTAAATGGTGTGACCTATAGTTGCCAGCTTCCAAAATTAATGTGTGAATCATAATAAAAGACACTTTATTCTTGTTTATAATTTAAAAATATTGGTCTCTATATTTAGTTTGTTGTTGTTGTTTGATTGTTTGTTTTACATTATTCACAATTTCATTATTAAATGTGGGAAAAGTTCTTAGTGGGAAAAGGACACTGCAGGCCCATATGCAGATCCCCAATCCAGACTCCATATTGTTATTCTCCTATTGCCTCACATCTGGAATGTGTAACTTGTAAATTCAACCATTACAAGAATTATGGTTGAGCAAGTTTAAAAGTTTGCATTTGCTGAGTACAGGAGTAAGGTTGACCTTGATAAGTCTGCCTTTTCCTTGCCTTGCCTTGCCTTGCCTTGCCTTGCCTTGTCTTGCCTTCCCTTCCCTTTGAGGTCATAATGACCAAGTTATGCAAGATTATGGTTCTATTTTCAAGGCTGTTACTGTCAAGTACAGAATTGAGTATAGCCTGCTGTGTACTCCATCCTGTATGAGAAAAGAAATTGAAGACATGTAGGCTGACAGAATTCAAGCAGAAAAAAAAAAAAAAAAGAGTATGATCCCCTAACAAATATGAATAGGAACCGAGGAAGTATAAACTGAAAAGGTTTGATTCCATAACTATAACAATGGTGTTTATAAACAAGAAATATAATCAAGAAAAGTGAAAAGGAGAGGTAGATCTTTAAAGCTTTATGGCCTCCCTAATGCAAGAAGGTGAATAAATTATTACAGCTAGGATCTCCACAGCTACAGACTAATCTTTCTGTTAGCTGATGATGAATTTACATGAGTTATTGGGTTAAAAAAAATTGCAAGATTCCTGACTACTGCAGCTAGACTTATAACATGTGTTATGCACACTTCTTTCAGATGTGTGCAATGAAAGCATCATTCATGGAATGACTCCTAGACAGGAGTAAGCTATCCTGAAAGCTTAAGTCCTCCCACTCCCAAAATGATCAGATCAGTATGAGCAATGATTGAACCATCCTTTCTATTTGCTCCCATTACTGATCTGTAAGAGAACACTGTAAAATATGGGTGAACATAAGATTAGCATATGCTCATAATCTGAAAACATTGGATATTCAGGATAAAGATGTTCATAGTAAACAACGGCCTTTACTCGCGAACACTGTATCTTTTTCAAAATAATTTCAGCTTAATAACTATTCACTAAAGAAATGTGATATATTCCATTAACCTGGCTTTCACTTCCTTTCAATAGCTCAGTTTCCAATTTTTTCTTATCTTGCAAATTTGCTGATTTTCATACCTAATATAGGGTATCTTTATTATTCATATTCTTATTCTTATTCTTATTCTTATTATTATTATTATTACTATATATATAGAGAGAGAGATATTACTATATAGAGAGAGAGAGGCACAGAGAGAGATAGATGATTTAATGAGGACAGTATTAGCTGCGCAAAAAACTTGGCCAAAATGAAAGTCATTGCTCCTCTGGATGGTAAATGATTAAAAGTAAAGCAGGCACATATGCTTGGTGCAAGTTTGAAGTAATTTTATTTCCAGGTACTGAATCTGATACTTGGCATCTAAAGTAATTTGTAGTAATGGTAGGAAAGATAGTGAAATGAAAACATTTCCATTTTTACTAGGTTTCTTCTTCAGTACTTCCAGGCAGGCTGTTATCTTAGAAATCTAACACTGGTTTGTGCTCATAGAGAGATTGAATGCCATTAATATTATTGGTTATGCTTATCTAAATAACCAGTAAGTTGAAAAATAAATAAATAATAATAATCCTAAAAGACTTGGTACTTTTTATGTATTTAACAACACTTTCCTGATGCCAGAAATTAATTGCCTTACAGAACAAACAAAAATAACTAGAATTTATTGGATTAACTAGAATTTAAATTTTTTAAAAATATATATTTTATTTATAAATAAAATAACTAGATATAATAAAATAAAAATAAATATTAAATAATTAATAATATTAATAAAAATAAATAAAAATAAATATTTTATTTATAAATAAAATAACTAGAATTTAATGGATTGTTTTCCATTTCACAAATCTAGATCTGATAATACACTACCAATACACCAGTAATTTTCTATATCTATATATATAGACATGGATAAAGTGTTAAAGGTGACACACGGTGATATTTGAATATAAACTGTTTATTGTCAAGTATAAAACTTTATGACATAAAAGCAAAGACAATTTCAAAAATATAACAAAATTAATGAGAATTTTTGCTTTCTGTGCTCATTTTTCATGTTATGCTTGACAAAGTAGAAAAACACATTTCCAGAAACTGATTATATTAGGCTCTTCACTCATTGTGTCTACTTGTCTGTCCATCAAATGTCTTGTAAGTTCTAGCATTGGCTTGTGAGCAGTTTCACAGGTAGATGGAAATAACATTTACTTTTTCAGCACTTAGACTGATGATTTGAACCTGAGGGATGCACAGGGATCACAGCCCCATTCATAAGGAGGTGCTATACACATTTATAAGAGTGACAGCTAACACATACAACTACTTACTCAGTTCTTACTTCTTATTCCTTCTTTTTTATCAAAGAAAAATCTTCAGTCTCATTAGAAATAGCTTTAAACAATAAATTTCTGAACTTGTGATTTTGGGAAAAAAAATGCAAAAATCTAGCAAATATGACCCAGGTTCATTATATGTATTCTAAAATCATTAGGAAAAAAAATGTAGTTGCTTTTTACTCTTATTCATTTAACATAATGCCTTCCCTAACTTCTTAGGGACTGTTCTCCAAGGATGGATTAAAATGTCTAGAGGTGATGGATAAAAATCGGATATTGAATGATTTGATTTTTTTCTTTATTAATCATTTTCTCTTTAATTTTACTCTTATTTTAGTCTAATTTTGTTATAGTCACAATTTAAAATTAACAAATTCCAAGTCACTGCAACTAAATTGTCATTATTTTTCATCATTTAGAGAGAGACATGTAAAATTTTGCAGGGAAAACTGCCTCTCTTAAGTGTAATTCCTTTGTGGGAGTTATTTTGAAACTAAAATCCTAGTCAAGAGACCCATGTACATCAAAAAACAAACAAACAAAAAATATCTGGTCATTTTTTCTGCAACACTGACAGTTTTGGCTGACATTAAAATTATAAAAATACATTTAAAACCACAGCCCAAGATCTACCACTGGATTTTACTTGAAAATATAGCTTGAATAGATATTTCGTTTTTATTCATTTTATTCATTTTTTATTTAATACTTGAGTATCATCATCTATTGCTATAATTTAAAATGTTTATTATTATTATTATTGCAACTAAAAACAATAAGTGTTTCCTCATTTATGGTTAAGCTTGGTTTTGAGTTCAGGATACAAAATGGAAATGTCATGCTGAGGCTATTTCAGAGCTTTTGGGCCAATTTCTGTGTTGAGGAAAGAGTGTGGAAATATTTAACATAGGGTTTTAACTTTTTACAGCAAATTTTGCTTGTACAAAGCTTAATAAATACTAAACTTCATGAAATCAGTGGAACTGTGATACCATGATTTTCTCTGCGTTTTGGATTAATAAACAGTTGGGATAGCTATGTTTTATTTTATGAAGTGTCAGAATAATGTGAAACTCAAAAGATTGTCCTTTTCTTTGTTATCAGCAAATTTGTTATTAGCATTACTGGCTTACAACAGTTGTTTATGTGGTTAACAATAAATTGAATTTATTGGGCACAGGAAAATTTGAAATTTGAAGGATATATTTGTTATTTACTTTTACTATTAATTTTGCTGAGGTCATTGGCTTATGGAAAAGTGAATTCAGAATTTTAACTGTAAACAGTAATCTTTCCTTCCAATTTTTCTCCTTAAAACAAGAAAAAACCTTCCACTTTCTAATCCTAGTAAGAAATACTAAATATATACTAAATACTTAATGCTAAACAACTTTAAATGACAGTTTTTCTACAAACGAATTCCAATTCCAATCTGTTTTGTTTGTTTGTTTGTTTGTTTGTTTGTTTTCACAGAAAATATGTTTTAGAGGTTTTTTTGAAATTAAGAATTGAAATTAGCTTTTAGAATTACACTGATGAAATTCTTGGAAGCTGTGAGAACTGTCTATCAGTTAGGAGGACCTGTGTAGGGTTTAATTTATGGTTGTCAATCTCACAGGAAAAGAAATTGAAGTGGAAGACAGAGAACAAAATCCCATTGTTTTTTTTCCATGGATCTTTAAATACATCACTAGCATCTAGCAATCATTTTTTTCTCTAAAACTGAAATTGTATTCAGTAGAATATGATTAGGTGAAATTTTCAGAGTAGCAATAAAAGCAGCTGTTGGATCTCCAGCATAAGAAATATGATGCCTCTTATATATGTTAAGTCTGATTGAAGAACAGAGCTTTGGAAAGAGCTTAACAAAAATATTCAATAAAGTAAGTTAAGTAACGTTCAGGTAAGAGAAGAGTGAATTATTTTAAAAGTAATTATTGAAACCATCTTTGTTGTATGTGAGGAACACTTGTAAAGTCAATCACCTTTACATAAGTAGCTGTTATGTGTGCTGTCATCTTTGATACCTGACTCATTAAAAGATCCTTCTGAACCCACTATGGATCTTTCTTATGTACTTTCCAGAGAAAATCATATGTATAGGGTTGTGCCTTAATGTGCAGTATGGCCATGTCTGTGCAGATGCACAAAAACATCAGCCCAATATTTAGATTAATAAGTTAGGCTAACAGAATAAGTTTGCTTGTATGTTTGTATGGGAAACATCGTTTCATAAATTCTTTATTTCTTTGTCTGCCTTACCTTTTCAAACTTAGATGCTGCCATTTCTCTTTCAATGCCAAAAATGTTTGCATGTTGTGAAATCAGGTGATCATATTTAGTTGCCATAAAACAGGAACTGCCTCTTGAGTTTTGTTTTTAGTTGTCTAATCACTTAAAGCTCCACTGACTGCAATCGGCTTCTGAAGGGACCACCACTGATCCCCGCACTCCAGATCATCTCAATCCACCATCAAGCAGGTTGCTGGGAAATTATACAAATCCACAAACTTGTGGATTTGTGAGAATGACACACTGTCATTCTCCTTTGTTCACACCGTTACCTGACATTTTATTCTCCTTTGAGTCCAGCTGCCACCTCTCCCATCCCTGACTGCTTTGTTATCTTGATGTTCATCAGCTTTTTTCTTGAGATAATTCAATTTACTAATCCAGCATACTCCAAGAACAGGCATATTTATTGTTTTCATGGGTTTCAGATTCAGAGCTGTAAGAAATGTATTCTGAAACTACAGATAATATAGTTACCACCTCTGAGTCATCTCATCTAGTTAAAATGGTATATGTGTCAACTTTCACCACTTTTGTAGGAAGTTAAAGATTTTTTACCTCGACTTTGACATCCAGTGCCTTTTAATGTCTTTCATATGAAATGAGCAAAGAACAAGATTTCTATTGACAATTACTAAGTAGGACAAACTCACAACATATTACATTCTTGAGTTATTACATTTTTACTCAAGAAGCACTAATACTTAATTTTGTGATAAAGAATCATTTCATCTCTATAAATATGCACACAGTTTTTAAAATCATGATTTTTAAGTACGCTTTAGTACAACTTTTATTATAAGTCTGCACAGTTTGGCAGAATGATACCCATTGGTAGCTGGCTGCAGTGATTTATGTTAGCAAGATAATTTATACTTTGTATTTAATTATTAACAGCACTGTTAGTGCTTTTGACAGCTAGTCTTATTATAATCTCTGTTTTTTGATTATTATTATTATGATTTCTGTTTTTAACTCAAATTTTCACTGAAAGAAATGTGCTTATTTTAAACTAGCACTTTTTTTTTTAAATATATTGATATATTAAAATTGGTCATGATCTATTTTAGAAGTTAAGAGTACTTTTCACGAAAACTATAATTTGTCTATAACATTAAGTTAATTCTATCCCCTAACTACTAAACCAAGTCATTTAGTACTTTCCTTCCTAAAGAAACAAAGATATTTTGGACTTAGTAAGTAAATAGTTAAAGTGCATACTTTATGGAGTTATAAAATACAAGTTCTTAATATTAAAACTGTTAAAGTCTCCTTGGAATTTTAGTATTAACGATTTCTTTGTTCTTAAATTACATCCCCTAGCCTCTCTTCTTGGAGGATTTTCTTCATAGCTCCCTCAGCAGTACTGAGGCCACACATAGCAAATACATATTTGATGCTTATTTATAAAGGATTTGACCTATCCCTTCTGTTTTCCCCTTGCAACTTCTCCCTTATGACCTCATCATTTCATTCAGTCAAGCCCTGTAAAATTCTACTTGTTTGTGGAAAGTACTTTTAATGAGAGAATATGGTATAATTTCCTTCTTTTGTTTTTGGTCATTGTCCTCCCAGTTGATATGATAGGGTTGGTTGCACAGATGTATTTTGAACTGAAAATTTTTCATGACACTTGTGTAAGGCTGCCTTAATCATAATGGGCTTTCTCAGCCGTCCCTTGGCTATGATCTTTGACATCTTCACTCCCCTACTTCTAAAACCATTTCCTAATATAGAACCCAGCATATCTCATCCATGATAAATTGTAATTCTGGGTTGCAGCTGGAGATCTCATCAGATGTACAGTGTGTTCTGGGGCTCATTCATTAATCCAAAATAGTGACCACAGGCAAATCCCTATATGCATTTTCAAACTTCAAAAGTTTTGTTGTCCTGAAAACTGGCCTAGTAAAATAGGCTATGGGTAGGATCCATGTCTGTAGCCAGTCACTACTCCAGCTGAAATTAGATGTCAGAAATCAAGGAATGTAACCTTTACCTGTTTACCAATGTGTGACTCTACTGCAGAAGGGTTATCATTAGATAACACATAGCAACATACTTATTTAGAAATATAGAGTACAACATTTTTATGGACTCAAAATCTTATGTACATGTTGCTGTGCTCTGTTGGTTTTATATCTGTAAAACTTTATCTTCTAAAGAGCCATCCTGTTAAGAGCTTAAAATTCATGCTTTATGTCCTTGTGTATTGTCCTTAGTCTGTGTTTCTTATATTTTATGTGGTTTTGTACTGACTTGCTAGGTTAAAGAAACAATTTTGACAAGCAAAATGACAGTGAAAGGGCAGAGAAGTGGTCTTGTGCTTTGTCAAGATCGTTATTAGTCAGTAGAGGATGGTCAAGGATATAAAATAATACTTTTGACCATGCTTTGGCTACCATAATCATCACTTTGGGTCATAGCAAATTAATTCTAGATTCTAAATCTGATTCTAGACCAGAGTTTCCCTTGAGGATGTTGTTGAGGTAGGACAAGGCCATATCCAGGAAAATCAGCAGCACTGTTTGAACTGGAGCTGGCAGATTCCTCTTATAGTCCTGGAACAGTAGCTTGGCTATTTTAGAGATTAGGTTGAGGTCCAAGAATAAAACATTGGGCTTCACACTCAAAAAATTATGTTGTATAGATCTGGGGTAAATGACTGGGGAAAAAAAAAAAAAAAGGGAAAATTCAAGGTAGAGTAGCTATATCAGTATCTCAATAACAATTTCATTGATTTTTTCTGATATAACCTGATATTTTTCAGTAGGTTAGTTTTTCCTTTTGAACCATCAGCACTTTTTTTATTTCCTATCTAAAAAAAAAAAAAAAAATGTAGTATGCTTCTACGGGTAACATTTGTAATGCAAAAACTAGGAAAAATCTTCTGGATCTCTATGGTTGATGATCATCTTGATTCATCTGAAAATATAATGCAGATGATTATCATTCATGGTTCATTCTTTAAAATGCAAGAAGACCACCCCACCTGTAAGTTTCCCTGATGACCTGCTGCATGAGGTCAGAAACCTCATGAGGTTGGCATGTAAGCTCCCAAAACCTATCAGACACAAAAATCATGATATTCTTATAGAGTTCAAGTCCAAGAAAATTTATTAATGATTTCCAAAGAGTCCCATTGTTTCACAGACTTTATTATCTCCTATTGCTGTAGTCTGGCACTGCAGCTCAAGAGAAGACTGACAGGCTACTGTACGTACACAGTTGAGGCTGCAGCACTTGGCAGACTTAAGCCTTATCTGAAAAGCTGTTTGCAAAAGGGACTTTTTTCCTGATCGCAATTTGTATGTCCTTTTTGTCTGTTCTAGTTTGATAAAAACAGGTAGTGGTTTTAATGCTTAATTTATCAATCCTTAATTAAATGCTAAATTAACAATGTTTAATCTGTGTGAGTGTATAAGGCAAAATGCAGAAATAACATAATAAAGATCACTTTTCTGAGTTAGCATTTATATTTTTATTTTTATAATTAGCTGATAATTGTACAAATAGAAGGAATTATAGATAGATTTTTTTCTCTCTAAAATGGATTAAAATGAAGGCTGCAAAGCAATTAAAAAAAAAAAAAATAAAGAGAGAGAGAGACTGTTCATGAGAGACCAAATATCTTTAAAGAGTTAAAAAGAGTTTGCCTATGTTCCTATGTTCACAGCAAACCCACTCATAGATTTTGTTTAAACAGATTTTTCCCTTGGTTTGGAAGTGGAAAATCATGAGGTCTGAATACAATTTTATTTCTTCACTTGATTTCTCTACTGGAAGAGGAGAGATGAATTAATTGTGAACAGAGTGTTGTGGCCATGTTATTCATTTAGAGTTTTTGAGAATCCTGAAAAATGTGTTTGCTATGTACTTCCCATTTTGTGCATATTCATCTGTTGATCTAAAAGCTAATAGAATATTGATGCCTTTGCAAATATGTTAGAAGAGGTATAGAATAGACTGGAGTGGCTGATGGATGAAGTACTGTTTGTGCCTTTTTGATTCTTTTCACTTTTCAAGTGTCTCTTCCTTTCAAAATTCAGAATGATTTTAGATGAACATTTTGCTCTGCTGCATAAAAACATGGGGGGTATGGGGTGAGGTTTGTTAGTCCAGAATAAATATCTTAATTAAAATGTGCAAAGGCAGAATCAAATTTATATTAATGAACATCTGTTCAAATGTACATACATTACACTAACATAATATTTAGTCAAATGATCACATACTGATTATAGCTGTGGCTTTCAAGAAAAAATCACCCAAACTACCTCTCCATGTATTTTGCTGCATAATAATTTATTGCAACTGAATTTCTTTCATTTAATGTTTATTTTGTCATGCTGAAGTACTGAGATTGGATTAATTGATGTAATACATGGAAAAATATTAACGTGTTTCAGTTTTTCAGTGGTTTATACAAGTTCTACTGAGGCTGTACAATGTGTAAAATAAGAGAAATATTTATTAATCCCCATGATCCTGATTGAAAAAAACACTTGAATGCACAAATAATCACATCTTCATATGTGTCCCAAATTAACAAGACCCTTGAGATATAACTGCCCATCTGACTTTACTTGAAATGTGAGAATGGCAGAATACAGGGAAGGCTTCCAGTCTCCAAAGCTATGCCTCACCAGAACAGCAGATACATGTATAAACTAGAACCAGAAAACTCTCCTAATACAGATACTCAAAAACATTGAAAAGAAGCGGTTTGGAAAAAGATGTGAAAACTCATGTAGCCTGCCCACTGTGTTATACCAGGGTGGGGTGGTGTAGCCCAAGGAAATTTATAGTGACATCCCTGTGCAATTTTTTTTCTGTGTTTGTAGGAAGGTCTCCTTCTTTCCATCATCTCAGAGGCTTGGCTTTGACTATGTTCATTTATCCTGTCACTCCACTGCCTAGCCAGCTATGCTTAAATAAAATGTGCTATATACTGTCACGATAAATGTCAGAAACCAGCCCACCATCTATACCAGATGTCAGTGAAAATGCTTGCATCTCCTGCAGAACCAGGATCAAGAAAATGTGTGAAGTGCATTGTTAAAACTATTGCTGAAATATGATCTATACTGGGAGCTGTAGCTATTTTCAAACTTTTCCTCTGGTATTCCTCTGGAAGATTTGCAAGAAAATCAAGCAGCTATCAGTAAGTATGGATATTGCTACCTGAAGGAAGCTAACCTACCTGCTTTAATAAGCAAAGAATAAATATAGATAGTTTATACACTTTCATAGTTCCCTCAAAGACTCTCAACAGACATAAATCAGAATTTAGCGGTTTAACACGTGGCACCTGGAACGTCTGCAGAACTGAATCAAAGCTCAGACTAATCCACAAAGATGACATTTTAAATGTAAATATAAAGAAATGCAGAATAATTTATAAAGTTTTATAGGCATATGATAGGCACAGTTTACTCTGTTTTAAATTTTATGAACTATGACATCAAATTACAGTGAAGAGAGTTATTTTGGAAAGTAAAGATATGTGTGGATTGCTCTTGCATCCAGTCATAGTAATGTAAACCTTGTCACCCTGTACTATTTTAAAACATTTTCAGGGGATTATTAGATTTTTTACAGTATCAGAATATGCCTCACAACTAGCAAGGTTTGCTTTCTTTACAGTAACTTAGATACAATTTCATGCAAAAGCCATTCTCACCTTTGTTTTAAAATAATCTTTATTTTATATCTGGAAAATACTTGTACAGTTTTGAAATAAATTAATGCAAATCAGGAGTTTAGATGTTAAATTTATTCTCGCACCTGTGAAATGCCTTCCTGAAGTTAAATTTACAGACTCTGAACTGTGACCCATGTTAGATGAAGGAAAGATTTAGACATGGTTGGTGCAGTTGTCGATTAATGTGTCATGCAATCTGTCTGACTACAGGTTAGTCATGCACGTTATTTTTCCTTCAAAATTTCATCTTTTTTTTTTTTTTTTCAGAAAATATGGTTCAACTTTAGACTTTGATTTTATCTAGAATTTAGTCCTCTAGATTAAGTTTTTTGTTGTTCTTTGGTTTTGTTTGTTTGTTCGAGGGAGTGTGTGTGTGTGGGGGGGGGGGGGGGGGGTTAATTTAATTTTTATACGGTTTGCTACATAATTAGCGTTGTAAAAGACAAGATCTTATACCTCTTACACCTACCAATTTCTCCTCTGGGCAGGCAGCATTGTAAATTATTAAATAAAACTACAGACAGTGTCATGATAACTTTTAATGTGATGGTGAAGTGAGAGCATTGATCTTAGGTAATTTGAGTCAGAAAAATCTGAACAGGTAAACTATTTGTAACTTCTTTCAGCTGAATAGGAACATAAGTAATATTAGTAACAGAAAAAAAGGCCATCTGGTCCAGCTTGCCTGAGTTTGCTTGACTGGCTGATTATAATCTTAACCACCTGCTTTTCCATTGAGCCAGTCCTATCCTATTCCAGAAACAAATGTATCTGTCTTTTGTACACCTTTATAAATCTTTCCTTATAACTTTGATTATTCAGACCTTATGTGATCTTATAGCACAGGAGGTCCCAAAGTCTCAGAAGAGGCTGGGACTTTTATATCCTGGATGCTCAACAAATACACAGAAATAAATGTTCTGGTGAGGCCGCACCTCGAGTACTGTGTTCGGTTTTGGGCCCCTCGCTACAAGAAGGACATCGAGGTGCTTGAGCGGGTGCAGAGAAGGGCAACGAAGCTGGTGAGGGGCCTGGAGAACAAGTCCTACGAGGAGCGGCTGAGGGAGCTGGGCTTGTTCAGCCTGGAGAAGAGGAGGCTCAGGGGTGACCTTATCGCTCTCTATAGGTACCTCAAGGGAGGCTGTAGCGAGGTGGGGGTTGGTTTGTTCTTCCACGTGCCTGGTGACAGGACGAGGGGGAATGGGCTTAAGTTGCGCCAGGGAAGTTTTAGGTTGGATCTTAGGAAGAACTTCTTTACCGAAAGGGTTGTTAGACATTGGAACAGGCTGCCCAGGGAAGTGGTGGAGTCACCATCCCTGGAAGTCTTTAAAAGACGTTTAGATGTAGAGCTTAGGGATATGGTTTAGTGGGGACTGTTAGCGTTAGGTCAGAGGTTGGACTCGATGATCTTGAGGTCTCTTCCAACCTAGAAATTCTGTGATTCTGTGATTCTGTGATGTATGGGTTTGTAATCTACTTTCAGAGAAAGTATGTGGATGATTAGAAGAGGGATGTGATAAAATTAGGTGAATGTTTATGTGACAGTATGATTGGCTTGACGATTTACAAAATGCAAGTGTTTATTTTGCATTTAGGTTGAACAGGCACAAATACTATATATAATCTGTACCAATATCCTGCTAAGATATTTATTCTTTTATCCATTCTTTTTTCTGTGGTAGTAGAATGTTTCTTGTAATTTTCCTTGGGAACAAAGAGAGTTTTTAGGACTCTTCAGGTCTTTTTAGCAGTAGCAGAGGGAAGTTAACAGCAGCCTCATGAAGCTGCTGAGCCTCATATTTTCATCCTATAAACTAAGGAACAGAGATTACAGAATATTTACACAGATATTTATTGGTCTGCCCCTGTCTCTTAATTCTCCTGTCTTTTTACTGGATGTAACCGCTACCAAGGCAGAGGTTAAATAATTAGAAATATGATTTAAATGAGTTCAAATTAATTTGAACTAGGTTCTCCAAATTATAACACTTTGATTATCTGGGTCTCAATTTTCTGGTATAAACGCCTAGGAATTCCTCTGATGTTTTGGCAAGGGCTACTCTTAGCCTGGACTGACACAGTTGTGCTGTGTCTCCCTCTGGCCACTGGTTACTGTTCAGCTGCTCCTCTTGGCTGAGCAACTGAAAGAAAGACTTCATCTATTGCTGAGGCCTTCCACTTCAGAATGTAAGTTAGCACTGGGATGAATATGGGGTAATCATTTAATTTACAGGCTTTGAGAGCTCCCATGCTGGGTGTAGAGATAATGGGTACTGGCATACATATAAAATATCTTATGAAATTATACATAAATACTTGCTGTTTGATATGTCTTAACACACTGTAAAAATTTGTACTTACAAGTATGTTTTCCATAAAAAAATCAACACATTGCAGATAAAGAGAAAGATTCTCTGTTTCCCTTTCCTCCCCCGCTAACTGTGGGAGGAGATTGGCTGTGGAATAACAGAAGTTTTTTGGTAGACTAGAGTTACGTTTGGCACAATCTGCCTAAAGAGGCCAACAACACTCTTGTTTTGGGTCAGCTCGTTTGACTAGCTATGGATTTTAACCAGAGATCTCCAAACCACAAAGAACCTTCTATTTTTATATTTAAAATAAAATACCCTACATTTGCCAGATAATAATGACACTTTATAAAACAGAAGAGGCTATTTTTCTTAGGCAGGTCTGTTTCCTATATACAATTTTAGTAGTTGAGGTAAGTCTGCAATCTTGTGTCTTGCACTTCATAGCTATAATGCTTATTTTTGTGTGTTTGGAAAGAGTAAAGTACCTAAGATTCATCTTATGTTGAAGTTTTAATCTCAGGTTGTTTTATAGCTTAGAGCAAACACGTAAATGATAAAAAAATAATTACCTTACAGTGAGATACATTAAAATGTCATAATTAATCAGTTAAAAATCATTCTTTTCCATACTTGGTGTTTTCTGTCTCTGAAATCCCTTCCTTTCTGTTAGCTCTGCTACTAATTATCCAGACACTAGCTATAGGTCTTTGAAGTCAGAAAGCACAACATCGGTCAGAAGACATGTGGCTGCAAAAACCAGTGAGCGTGTAGAAAGAGTGCCTTTACAGGTCAAGTGCTATAGCTGTTCTTTGACAAATCAGTCTGAATTAGCATCAGAGGAGCCTGTTGGTATTCCTACTCCCCCACACCTCCATCTTCATCTGTTAGCTGCTGTTGTTGCCAACCCTCATGTTAAACTCTTAGGCCTGGAATCTGTGTCTGCATGCAATGTTGAAGCAGGTTTGGCCCCACAAACATTGCTACCAAAGCTTACAGCAAACACTGATATGCAATTAATAATTACTAGATGAAGTCTGGCAGAGGAGCTTCTCTTGCAAATTTTATTTCCTCTTTCCCCAAAATATTTATATAAAGAAATCCCTCTGACTCATGGTCAATGTCCAAAAGACAGCATCAGAAAGCATCAATTAAAAGACTTTCTTGAAGGCCAGTTTATGCCTTTTGCTAAATGTGTTTGATCATATTGCTGTTGCCCCAGGGATGGCTTCAACATAAATATAAATCTACATTTGTGTAGAACTAATCTAAGCATGTCTTAGTTCCCTGCTGAAAGGACAGGGCAAGGAGTGGTGGGAGAGAGAACCTTGAAGACTGCAGTCTGTTGTTAGAGGTGTCCTCTATATAGTCCTAGCTGGTAGATCTAGGGATGGGATGTAGAATATGAGCTATCACCTGGCTGGGTAGAATACTGAGTCAAGCTTGCGTGCCCCCTTTCTTTTTCACTTTTAAATTAAGGCTGTGTGCTTTAAGTTGCCTCTTTATGTAATCTGTCCCTTTATGTAATCTGTCTACATGGCTTCCATATCCTTCTTGTTCAAATGATAAATGGAAAAGTTTATTATTTATTAAAGTTTTATTATTTAAAATAAAAGTTTATTTTAAAACATAAAAGTTTATTGAAAAGTTTCAGCATGTTCAATAGTGCTCAGAACCAATCTGTTGTATGACAGATAACAATAAGTAGTTACTTGATGCACATAGAATATCTATGGTTAGTGATACACTTTTAGAAATGTGAGTGTAATGTAAGTATTGACAATGGTGATGCAAATGCAAATTTATTTTTGCACGTATCATATACACTGTAAATACGCAATGGATCTATCACTGTAAAATAAGCTCACAGTATTACAGAACTATATTAGTTCTTTTTATTTCAAAGAAAAAGAATGTGAGACACTCGTAAAACAATGTATAAGTATGGGTGGCCTAGATGCCTGAAATAGAGTATGAAGTGTCTCCAGTGGTCTTTTGTTTTGAACTGTATATTTGAACTTGCGTCAAAATCTGTTAAAGGTAATGAATGGTTTTAAACCAAAATCAGTAAGCTATGGATCGCACCAATAGAGAGAGCACAAAACATATAAGTATTGCCTGAAATGTATGTCTATTTTTTTCTATGGATTGTAAATTTGCAAACTGATGGGACCAAAGTTGAACATATATATATTTTTCCTAGTATATTTTAAAAGTTGATTTAAGGGATGTGGTGTGTCCTGGATGTTCCCCAGGCTTTCCTGATAGTCTTAGAAAACTTCAGTGGAATCCTTTGCAAATCTAATCTGCATTTCCACATATCTGTCATTCAGGATCTTGGTTAATAAATCATATGAAGTCTGCAGGAGAAAACTCGATAGAACTAATTCCTCGTTTACACGAGATAACTCCACTAATTTATCAGTGTTAATTCTTTCTGTATGTGACTTGGAAAAATGAAGAACAAAATAAATAAATACAGGAATCCAGCTACAAAGTGGAACTTACATGAAGGGCTCATGGATATTTCTTTTGAAAACTCTGTGCCTTTCAGTTTCGGGACTTTAATTCCTTCCAGTTCATCTTTTATTTTTCCCCCTTTTTTCCTCCCTTCCCCCCTCCTCCTCCCTTCCTATTTTTATACATTTCCCTAGCATTTTTGATTGTATTGTTCTGAGGGTCAAAAAGTGCTGAGTTAGTATCATTTATTGTTTTCTTCCTAATATTCTGCAGCTTTATGTTTCTTTAACGTATGCAAGCTCAGTTTTGAACATTGTGGGAAAAGGTTTCATTGGCATCCATTCTTGCCATTAAAGTGCTTCCCATCTGAATATTGCCTGCCAAAGTATGTGGTATCCTGCAGAGCAAGAGGATGAGGACATAGATTGCAATGAAGCTGAACAGTTTGCACTTCCTAACAGTGACACCAGACATCAATCTTGTGTAGAGACAGCCTAGAATACAGAAAAATAAGAACTCTTTTTAAAAAAAAAACTCTACCAAAAAAAAAGAGAATTAAATTATTTTCTTTTCTTTTGTTTTGTTTTTGTTTTTTTTTTTTTTCCATTTAATTCCAAAAGTTTTCTTCTAAGATTCTTCAAGATGAATATGTTTTCAAATTGCACAAGCTGACATTTCAGTGGCAGAGGCTTTTGGGGAAAAAAATAATATATATTATTTTTTTATATCCACACACATAAAGGATTTGGAGAAGGAAATTTATATATTGATAGGCTCTTTGAAGTAACTTTTTATTATTTACAGATTTTATTTAATTTAGTCTAATTTAGTTCTCTTTATCATCAAGCTAAGGAGCAGAGTGTTAATTTGGCCACAGCTAATGTGTTTCACACATTTATACTACAGTTTGACATCAGTATTCAGTAACACCAAGTTATATTATACAGTCTGGAAAGATTGCCAGTGCTGCAATCAGCCATATTTGGAGAAGACTGACTCAAGTCTGCAGCTTGTATGAAGTGGCATAGCTCTATGAAGTCTATTTGCACCAGCTGCTGAGGATCTTCTCCTTTACACAGGAAGTTGTTGCAGGTTTTTATTTTAATATATAAATCTAGTTTTACCAACAGAATGATTTATAGTTGGGCAATTAATGAGCCATATACTCCTCTTTGTAGTAAAAAAGGTGTGGAAAGAGCTAAGTGCTGCAAAAAGTTGCTACAGCAATGAACTGCAAAAGTTAATATATACCATGTCACTTAATCAGGAGGCTGTAGGGGTGTCAGGTGGGTAAATTTTGCTATAACCAGTAGGAATCCTCACTGAAGAAAAGGGTAACTGAAAAAATTGGGCTAACTAATAGACTTATGCTGGAAAATACATCATATGACTTAGGACTGTGTTCACAAACAGGATTTTTCGCTATGATTTAGGTATTCTTGAAGCTGCCATGGCACCATTTTTTTATTACTTCATATATTTTTTTCTAATTTGGAGCTGTTTTCAGACTATTACATCTAAAGAATCTCTTATGAAAGCCAGGACAGCCAGAAATCCAAACCTTTTACACCCAGGAACGCCTTGAAAGCAGCCCTGAGGAGAAGGACCTGAGGGTTCTTGATGAGAAGCTCAACTTGAGCTAGCAATGTGCACTTGCAGTTCAGAAAGCCAACTGTACCCTGGGCTGCATGAAAAGCAGTGTCGCCAACTGGCTGAGGGAGGTGATTCTCCCCCTCTGCTCTGTTCTCATGAGACCCCAGTTGGACAAGTGTGTTCAGCTCTGAGGCCCCCAGCACAAGAAGGACATGGTAGTATTAGAATGAGCCCAAAGGAGGGCCACAAAGTTGATCAAGGGGCTAAAGCATCTCTCCTACGAAGACAAACTGAGGGAGCTGGGGTGGTTCAGCCTGAAGAAAAGGCTCCAGGGAGACACTTTAGCGATTTTCCAAGAACTAAAGGGGGTCTATGGGAAATCTGGGGAGGGACTCTTTGTCAGGAAGTGTAGTGATAAGACAAGGGAGAATGGCTTTACACTAATAAAGCATAGATTTAGATTAGACATTAGGTAGGAAGAAGTTATTTATTCAGAAGGTGGTGAGGCACTGGAACAGGCTGCCCAAAGAAGCTGTGGATGCCTCATCCCTGGAAGTGTTCAAGGCCAGGTTGGATGGTGCTTTGAGCAACCCGGTGTCATGGTTCCACTTGAGTGGGCAGCCGAGCTCCACCGCAGCCGCTCTCTCACTTCCCCTCCTCAAAGAGGAACTGGGAGAAAATACAATGAAAAGGGCTCAAAGGTTGAGATAAGGACAAGAAGATCACACAGTAATTATTGTAATGGGCAAAACAGACTCAGCATAGGAAGATAGTAAGATTTATTGCTTATTACTAACAAGCTAGAGAAGTGAGAAACAAAAGAAACCAAAAGCACCTTCCCCCCATCCACCCTCTTCCACCTCCTCCCCCCGAACAGCGTGGGGGAATGGGGGTTATGGTCAGTCTACAGCGCTTCTTCTCTGCCGCTCCTTCTCGGCAACTCTCGTCCCCTGTGCTGTGGGGTCCCACCCACAGAATACAGTCCTTGATGAACTGATCTGACGTGGGCATCCTACAAGCAGCAGCTCTTCCAGAGCTGCTCCAGATACGGGTCCGTACCACGGGGTCCATCCCTCAGGAGCAAACTGCTCCAACTTGGGTCCCCCACAGGCAGCAGCTCCTGCCAGGTCACCTGCTCCTGCGTGGGCTCCTCTCCACAGGCTACAGGTCCGGCCCAGAATCTGCTCCAGCAGGGGTCTTCCACAGGCGGCAGCCTCCGTCAGTGCAGGGCCACCTGCTCCACCATGGTCTCCTCCATGGGCTGCAGCGTGGAACCCTGCTCCACCGTGGTACTCCATGGGCTGCAGGGGGACATCCTGCTTCACCATGGTCCTCACAACAGGCCGCAGGGGACTTCTGCTCCAGCACCTGGAGCACCTCTCCCCCTCCTTCTTCACTGACCTTGGCACCTGCAAGGCTGTTCTTCACTCCTCTCACTCTCCCAGCTGCTGTGTGGCGCAGCATTTTTTTTCCCTGCCTTAAATATGCTCTCACAGAGGCACAAAACAACACTGCTTATTGGCTCAGCTCTGGTCAGCAGTGGGGCCCTTACCAAACATGGGGCAGCTTCTAGATCCTTCTCACAGAAACCACCTCTATGGCCCCCTGCTACCAAAACCTTGCCACATAAACCCACTACACCCGGTCTGGTGGAAGGTGCCCCTGCCCATGCTAGGGGTTTGGAAATGGATGATCTTTAACGTCCCTTCCAACCCAAACCATTCTATGATTCTGTGATTCTATGAGAGATGAGTAATTGTGTAACAGCTGCTGCCATCAAGGTTTCTCATGGTCCAAATATACAGATCTTGAAACAGAGATTATCCAAAACACAGACAAACAAAACTTTGACTAGCCACAGAGCTCCTGCAAGCAAATAGAGAATTTGAACAATTGGCTCCAGAAAGGTGTGAGAAACAGGTTGTTCAGGCAAGTTGGTATAGAAGAACGTGTGTGAGACATAGCAGCATACTAAAAAATACTTGCCAAATGCTCAGTTATTTTCAAAGATTACACGTGCACACGTTGCTAAAGCTTCATTCATTCTTTGTATTTCTTAATTTTCTGAAAAATTTCTATTTGTCTTTGTGGTAGTGTCCAAATACAACATTAGCATGATAAAATTTCTTTGGGTCGTTTATCTTCTCCATATCTTTCCTCATGAAAGAATACACATTCATTTGTTATTAAAACTATGAGTGAAATCAGAGATGGAGTCAGTGTGAATTAACTTCTGAATTCTTACCTAATAAACTTTATTCTCTTGTGTTTTACCATGGCATGCATGGAGAGAAACTGTTCAGTTTCTAGAAACTATATGAAGAGCTTCTCACAGGCAATAGGTTAGGACTGACCTATTGCAATGAACTTATACATTAATGCAAACTAGAGTAAGAATATTACTTTGCAGGCAGCGTGATTCACACAGCTTAGCTTCTGATGGAATTATTCCTACTATAAGAGACAATGAGTCTGAGGAACTCTGTGGCTTTTTCTAGCCTTCCCAATGATATTCTATGCTTGTGAGCATGCCAAGAAATAGCACAGGGCACCTATGGGTTGGAAAGACCATTATTTTTGACCCAGCCAAGCTCGGCTTTTCTAACCATGTAGTACCTTTACAAATTCAGAAGTGTATGACAGTATAGTTCGCAATCCTCTTAGATTATTGCTATGAGGGTATATGATCTGGTCCATTGTTTGTTCTGGGTAGCATATGTAATACTTTGGCTTGTCTTGAGTCTTCCCACGTTTCCCTAGACCATTCTGCATCTTAAGTTTTTCAGATCTTATTGTGGATTTTTTGTGTGGGAGCAGTTTTGTGTTTTCAACTGGTATGGCAGCAGATCAAGCGGGAGGTTTTGGCTTGTGCACAGATTCTGGAGGCAGGTTTTGTAGAAGGTTGCTCCAGTTTTTGGCTTGTAAGCCATGGGAGCATATACCATGTATTACTCGATTGTAAGTTAGCCCACTCACTAAATATTTTGCTGACCACATACAGTAATTCAAGAGGGCTGAAAAACAGAGATAGTACTGAATAAAGCACAGAAAAAACAAACAAACAAACAAACAACAACAAAAAAAAACACCACCACACATCTTACATCACAGAAGAATCAGATGCTGAATTTCTATTGAAAATTCTTAATTACATTGGTGGATTGCAACTATGTATGTAGCGTGTCACATCGTAACATTACTTTCTGTTTGAGACTGCTTATTTGGTATTCCAAATGATTATCTATGCTGGAATTACCTGTGTAATAAAATATATTTCATTATAAAATGACCAAAGATGGTGCTGAGGCTGAAAAGGTGCTTCTGACTTGTTCCACTTATCCTCTTGAAACACAAACTCTGGTAGCAAAGGCTAACATAGTCTATTTTTCCTTTTATGCTAACTAGCAGCAGAACTCCTATTTTCTAATTGCTGAAAACTGGTCTGTGTCAGGCATACACACAGGTAGTGCTTTCCAATAAGAATGTGAAAAAGATTAAAGTCCAGAAAATTGTTTGAAGCTATACTGTGAATGATATCTAATTCATGACTCAATCCCAATTCTCCTTACAGGTAGTTTTTTGATTTCTGTGTGTGACTATCCCGAGAATGCAAATTACTAACATTTACTGTAGCCAAGGCCACAATGTAAGAAAAAGATCTTATTTAAAAAAAAAAAAAAAAAAAGGAAAAAAGAATTAGAAAGAAAGAAAGATGTGTGTTTCCCTGTATGTGCTCTTCTTTGTGTGTGGCATATATGTCTTCCAGATATTTCCTTGGATCTTATCCTGTTTTCTTTAAACCCATGCAGCTCTTTGCTTACATTAACATAACGGAGGGAATAATTTGTTCCTATAAGAATTAAATTTGTAATACAAAGGAAGTGGAGGCTTTTGGCAAATAACCTATCTTGCAACACTTACTGAACACTTAAATGAAAAACATCAAGCAAAGTTGGATCAGAAGAGCAAGAAAAGAAGGTCTACAGAATAAGCGTATAAAGATTTCTGTTTTCATGTGAGATAGAATGAATTTGAAGGTGACTTCTCAATTTTAATAAAGGCATTCACTCTGTGTCCCAGGACACAGTTCTTTAGCCAGCTTTTACAAAAAACAAACAAGCATTAATTGTATTTCCCAGTGACAAACCACTGGCTGTCTCAGTGTTTTTTCATCCAATGGAAATATAGAATCCAGCTGGGAAGGTGAATCTTTTAAAAAAAACACCTCCCTCTATGAGAATGGATTCTTTCAAAGGTTTCAGAAGCATCAATGGAACAAATCAATTAGAGCGGGGCAGGAAGGTAGTGAGTAATCACGCAGTTGTTTTTTGAGTAAGTGAAGCTAGAGTTCAGTGAAGAAATTAAGTAGCATTCCTTCCTCTCTATTTTACCTTTATTGGGAGAGTAAAAGGCATATAGAAGGACTGGAAGTTTCACTTTCTAGGCCAATATCCTCCACTTTCTGGAGAATAGACTCATGATATGACCCCTTAACTACCACTTGTAGGTGAATGCAAGACCGAGTACCTGCATTTGAGTATCAGCAGGTCACAGCTGCTCTAAGAAGCAGCAGTTGTCATGCTGGGGTTAGCAGGGGCCACACTGGGTGAGGGGTTTCTTGCCATTTGCTTGTTTTTGTGAAGTTCATCACAAAGTGTTAACCTGTGGCATAGGACAAGTAATATTCCTGTCTTAGTTTATACCCAGTTCAATTCAACACTGAATCTTGTAAGAGGTGTCAAGCATAGTCAAACTGAATGTTTTGTTTAATTTTAACTGGATGCTAAGGGGAAACTTTGCCCTGTTTGCTTAGCTACAATCAGTGTTGACTTAAAGAGAACAGAGACTATACGAGACTATATGGAAACATTCCTAAACTATCTGTTTGTTGGTAGGTGTTTCGTTTGTTTGTTTTTCTTCCCAGTTTATCTTATGTCCAGAATTTCAGATGTAAATAGGTTACAAAGAAATTACCAACCATCAGATCTTTACCATGTCAATTATTTTGAGGATTGTGAAAAATGGCTGTTTTCAATGACATGGCTCCTTGAAATTACAATGGGGTATTTTGGCAAATATATTTTCTCCAGTTGTTAATCAAAATGTAGTGGGATGTGGAAATCACTGAAAGCTGTGGAAATGAACAACAACAAAGGCTCATTTTGAACTTCCCACGTCATGTATTCTTAAAGAGAAATCTTATGTGTATGGTGACCAGTTTCTGTCACCACAAGGGAAATACTTCAGTGGTGAAATATGGCCCAGGTGTTGGATCTATCTTTTAGTCCCATTGAAAGGGATTTGATTAATGCCAAAACAGAAAATCTGAAGTAGAAAAAAAAAAATAAATAAATAAAGCTAAGTGGAATCATTCATACCACTGTGATACGGTTGTGATGGTGTGTGAAACTGAATTTTTATGTATTACTTGTAATGAGGAGGGAAGAAGGGGGGTGGAGGAAATGATAACATCTTCTCTTCAGCTTTTCCAAAAGGAAGAAAGATTAAAGTGGGACGGAAATTTAGTAGTCTCCTTCTGCATAATGAAGACCTATGTCTAATAGAAGATAAAGATGGCATTTTCATTTCAGGTAGTTCTGTGAAAAGTTATACAAATTATAACCTAGCACAGCAAGGGTCTCCTTTGATGGTATGGATTTTCTTGTGTTTTGTTGGATGGAAACCTGATGTGCTGTTTGGATACAGGGAAGAACAGAACAACATCTTACTACTGGAGTTAATTATTGCTTAATACATTGCTGTTATCATTGTGCAGAATCAGTGAATTTTTTCACTTGCTAGACAATATAAATCCTGAAATAATCAGCCTGTAATTTTACAAGAGAATGAATGGTACCATCTAAATAGAAGGAAAGAAAATTGATGCTAGAATGTTCTGGATGATGGACTGGTTATCATCTGGCCCTCAGTTTTTCTCTCTAGCTCTTCAAGTCTACACAGACTCATACATGCAATTACTAAAATCAGAGGGCTGAGAGTAGTTTGGAGATTTGTATCGTAACCATAAAGGAAAATAAAAAATTGTCTTTTGTACTATTATCATTAGTCTGATATATGAATTCTATTGATAAAAGAAAGAAAATGAGAGGCTGAGGGAACTGGATCAGAGAGTAGGAGGGGACCTAAAAGTAGCTTTGCAGCATAGATGAAACATCTTTTGTCAAGAAGATAGAGCCAGGCTTTTTGCAGAAGTGCATGGTGGGAAGACAAGAGACGATGGAGAAGAAAACAGGTTCTGGCTGTATGTAAGAAAAAAACTTTTCCTCAGTGAGGACAATCAGGAACAGGTTATGGAGAGAGTTTGTATGGTTTCTGTCTTCAGAGGTTTCCAAGACCCAGCTAACCCTCAGAAACCTCATAGTTGTTCTTGTTGTGAACAGGAGGTTAGACTAGATATCTCTTCTAGTCCTTTACAGCATGAATTCTATGATGTTAATTCTCCTGAATCAAAAATAGAGGTTTTGTGCTTATTTTTTTTTTTTATAATTTTGTATACTAATTATATTGACTTAGAAAACAGTCAAAATTTCATTAGAGCATTGTCTACATGACAATTCCATTGCCTACTTTTACTCCCGTGTCTTCACTTATGAATTTAAACTGGAGAGATATAAAAAAAACCTACTATAATACTTCCTGGTTTGTATGTGGATTTCTTAAAAAAAAAAAAAAAGTTTCAAAATTAGCTGTATCTCACTCTTGCTCTCCTTTTTGGTCATTATATAGTAACAAACATGAGAAAATGCACAAGACGGTCTTTTATAATTTCATTCTAATTCAAATAATGTTTTTCTTTTTATTTCAAGTAATCATTATTACATATGAATGAAAAAGTGAAAGCACAACCCTATTATAGACCCAAACTTTTCTGTTTCTGTTTTGGATAGTTAGTAAGCAATCAGATGTATTCTTTGATGAGTGCTTCGTCTGTTTCTTACATTTGTAGGAAGTAATGGCTATAATTATTTTTAATGTCCTAATGGTTACAGACTGAGTTTTGGGGTGATCCATTTCACGCTTATTTATTATGTTATTTTTCTGCTCAAATAAAAGTTATAGATAATCAGTTTCTTCCCATTAATACTGAGGACAAAAAGTATTTCTGATCATCAGCGCTGTTAGGTCAAGGAATTTAACATAGACTGTGCAACTGGTGTCAGCAAAAAGAGGATTAAGGAGAAGAATTTAATTCATTTAACTGTAGCAGAAGAAGTCAGAAATGGCCTAAGCAGTTAATTGCTTGTGACATAATTGTTTGTTTATGTCTCTAATATTCCTGTGGTACATTTTTGAATGATAGATCATTTAAGTTGACTGGCACATCTGAAAGATTAACATTATACCAATATTCAGTTACCTTGTTCCGTAACTTAGCTAGTGTAAGAGGCAGTTTAACTGAAAAATGAATGCTAATAAAGTGCCTGTTTAGTAATTCATTTTGAAAACCGTTTGACCTTAACTAGAATGAAAGTAGACTGTAAAAATCATCATAGATTCCCTTCCTTGAACTTTTCACAATGCTGAAAAATGACTGAGGGAAAGAAGCAAGATCCAGTTACTGTACCCTGTTTGTACAGCTGTACTTCATTGAGTGGAGGCTTGTGTTACACACAGTTTGTGATAGGAAGTAAATGCTTTTAAAACAACTAAGGAGACAGGTCTTTAACCTCCACCTTTTCAGATGCTTTATTCACTCATTTAGCTTCTGTCGAGGTCTTGGGAAACGTTTCAAATACAAATTATTATTGAGTACTGAAGCTCACCTGAATAATTCATCTCCTAGTGAGCTCATTAGAGAGAGAAGTTAAGATTTTTATATATATATATATATTATTTATTTATTTATTATTATAATTATTATTAGAGATAGAGATTACTAATTATTGATACAGAGAACATTTGCTGTTTCAGGGACAAATACGTTTAAAGGAAGAATTCTCAGACTGAATATTAAATGAGGTTTATGATAGATGAAGGTAGAGTTTTAATTCAGCAATGGTAATGATTTTCAAGGACTTAGAGGACATTCAGAAATGATGTTGTCATGTAGTCTGTAAAAAATCCATCAAAATTCATTGTATTTTAAAATTTTAATTTCTAACATAAGGCTTTTAACTCCTGTTACAAGACTGTTCAGTCATATTAAATGGTGAAGACATTTTAAGATTCTTTAAGGGGATTTTTTGGCAGTGCTTCAAATTACAAGAACATGTTAATCACCAGACCTAAACTGTTTGATGTAAGCTTGGCACTAGATAATTTCAGGCATTTACACACTATAAGGTCATTCTGTGAATTAATTTCAAATATCTGCCAAGGGCACTTCTCTAATTGCTCTGGTGTAAGAAGTCAGTGGCAATGGCAGCATGCAGTTGATGGTCAGCTAGATAACTTTTAATTTCTGTAATCAGCTGAGGCTGTGTACATTTCATCCTTTGAAATACCTTGAATTTAGTTTCATTATACCTTGAATTGACCTTGAATTTAGTTTCATTATAAATATATATTATATAAATATATATATACTGCTATATAATGCCAAAAAAACCCACATTATTTTGTCTTCATTAACCACCCATTTTCACATTTTGCTATAATTAACGTCTTCTTCATAGCTTGTAGCACTATATCTGATGGCCGTGAACATTCCTGGCTTTCATTTCTGTTGATAACCTCCCACTTAAGACTGGTCAGATATAATTATTTACTGCAATGAGGCCACTCCAATGAGGCACTTAAAGGGAAAATGCCTTCATTTAATTTAATCCAAAATTAGGATTTTGAAATATTCTTCTTCATTTTAGTACATCAGAGGTCTCATGACTTCATAACACAACTGAAATTAGTTTTACCCTTATTCCAGCAACTTTTTAGAACCACAACACAATAGAGTAACTGCTCTCCTTTAGCTGAATCTGGAGTTTCCAGCAGTTTTGAGCAAACAACCATTTGTTTTTCCATTTGTGGAAAAGCAGTGGGCAGGCAATAGTTGCGTTTCATGGTCTGGGGTACAAGTGGACTTGAAGATTTATGTGATTTTATGTGAAAACCATAAGCATAACAGCAGATATCAGTTAAGTTGTTTAAACAGTCAGCTGACATTTAACCCAGTCTAACCAAACTCATCACTGGACATTAGTTTTTACTTCCTGCTATACTATGTTATATTATGGTAAATTGTAAATTGGCATTGTATTATGGCAAAGAGTAAATTGGGGATTTAGTTCCTTTTAGCTTAAGGAAAAAAAAAAAAAAAGCCATAGGAAACAAATGTTGCTTTGTTCTCTGGTATATGCCTCATTAGAAATTATGTGTTTTGCAGAGGTTAACATACTGTGGGCAGCACACCAGGTACATCATAGTTCTGAAGATTACAATTTATTCACGGCTTTGAGACAATCTGTACTGCAGAAATACACCTCCTGGGTAAGTTGCACAAGATTTGAAAAACAACTTAATATCACCAAGATTTAGTAAAAGTGAAAATATTTCCCTTCAAATAAAAACATGTAAATTATTTTATACTTTAAACACTGAAAAGCACAGATGACTTTCAGATTCTTCAGTTTCATAAGCTTTAAAAGTACATTCATTAATGATTTTATAGCAAACTTGAAAAGTGATACACTGATTAATTTTAAGAAGGGTAATTTTAACTCTTTCATAAATTCATAACTTTCCAGGAAAAATGTGACTTTTTAAAAACATTATTTAGTTATTCATGCATCAGTGCAGGAGAAGATCAGAATATAGTATAACTACTCTAGAATATGTCCATGTAGCTGAAAGGAGCAGAGAAATAAGAAAAGATTGCTTTGGACGTGCAAACAGATTTATTTTTGTATCTGCTCATGTCATACATCAGCACTCCAGTAAGTCAAAGAAATATGCCGCCACTTTTATCTAGCTTTATTTCAGACAAAATGTATTGTAAATAATGATCTGTGTATGCATCAAATAGAAATTAAGATAAGTACTCATTTAAAGATTTAATTGAGAATACTATCCAGTTTTGGGCACAAGGTAACTGCTGCTTTTTATCAGCTGCTCTCTCATATTCTCTTATGACTGCTTTTTTAAACTCATTGTGGTTTCTTAGTGTTTTTTTTTTTTTTCATTTTTTTGGTTGTTTTTGAAGTATAAAAACTTCAAAATTCGAACTCTTAGGATTAAATTTCAGAAGTAATTTTAAATATATTTTTATAGATAGAAGATATATAAAAGCTGTCCTGCAGTGAGATATAATGGTGGAATAAACATACAGTCCTCTGTGAATCTCTATGACTAGCCTATGAGCAAATGACTCAAACCCAAGCGTGTGCACTCACAAAAATCCAAATCCAGTGTAGCTCCATTAACTTCAATGAAGTTTGGATTTATGTTCACATAACTGAGAATGGGTTTAGCCTGTTGTTCTTAGTTGTTTCAAGCATATAACATTAGATAAGTTTAAGCAGTAGGTTCCAAAAAAGAATTGAGCTTTTCTAGAACTTGTGAAAACTCTCTCTTAGTTTTGCTTCTTAAAATATTCTCTGTAAATTATTATTTTTATTCATAAAATAGTCATCTGATTTTAGTACCAGTGCTGCAGATTTAAATGGCCATTATGAACAATAGTCAAAGTATCTCTGTCACAGCCCCACTTTCTGTGTAAATACTGCCATGTTAAAGATTTAACTTTGAACATTTTACCCATTGGGACCATATGTACAAACGCTTAACAAAAACAATAATTCAAAAAAGACAGAAAGCCTGTGTGTGTACATATGGGTATGTTTATGAGTATTTTGTCTGCCTGAGTGGTTTTGAGGGTGATACCTCAGAGAGTACAAAATATTGAGGAAGGCCAAGGCATCTGGCCATCTTAGGTTCTAGAGACCATCCTCAGGACCACACTAGTACCACTTGTCAAATAATATATGTGTATTTAAAATTGATTGGTTTTGAACAAAGGGAAAACAACATAGAATCTATAATACTTTTGTGTGCAGTTTTTTTCTGCCAATATTTTATATTAACCAACACATTTTGTTAGTATAAATATGGGGATTTTCCTCTCCCCATAACTTTTGGAGAAAGAAAACTACTACACCTTTCAAAGCCTAAATGTGCACAAGCACTATTCCTGCTAATTCTTGCACTTTTTTTTTTTTTTTTTTGGACTGCCAGACTTGTCCAGAACCACATAGATGCTTCAAAGCTGAAACCCAGTGAAATCTTTAGTTATTCTCTGGGAATGATCTATGTCACTGAATCTGTACTGTTGAATGCAGCTTCAGATCCAGTTTTGTGGACGCTGTGAGAAAGTTGTGGTGGATGATGTGGGATTTTAAGACTGTTCTGTTGCCAGCTATGTATGTGTTTTAAGTTAAGGAGTATAAGATAAATAAATTAGAATATCAGTCTCTATGGGTTGTGCTTGTGCTGACTGAAAAGATTTGAAATGAAAAAGAGAAAAGTGTTCTTTAACTACAATCAGTGGTGTGAAATGTACTCTTGAAATTGGAACCAAATGTCTATTACTTCATGTCATTTGCACACAAAACATTTCCCTTTGTCCAGTAGAGGAGAGATGATGCAGACCTAGTGTTAGACCAAGAGATGGTTTTGAAGCCCATTTGGGGAGGAAGTAGATGGAAAGAATGTATATTCATTTTTAAGAGAACATCAGGATGCTAAGGTTGTATGCCTTTTTGCTATTGATGAAGCACCTAGTTGAAGTGTAATTGTGATAATAACTTGATAGTTTTAAACTGTACTAAGGTTTCAATTATGCTCTGTTGATTTTAATTCAGTGGAAATGTTTGTATATAAATTTCAAAAAGGTAATGGGTAACACTTTTTTCCAGCACAGAATCACAAATTTGACTTCTTTTCTATTGAGGAGTCTGACAGGTCTTGGATCTGTAAAGGATGCTTTTATTATATTTACCTTTATTTCCTGAAATAGGAAATAGTATACAAGGAAAAGTATACCCCAATGTGAGCTGCCATGGAGGCAGTTTTCCTGTGGATCCTCACTGTGCCCCACAACCCCTTTGCTTTGTGCTGATGGTGAGCCTGAAAGATCAACAGGTAGCCCCAGAGACACATCCTGGAGAGAGGTGGGCTCAGCACTGGATCTGTGCAGGAAACAGCCCTTCTGCTAAACCTCAGGATCTTCAGACTTTTCCCTTTCTTTCTTTGTGGAAGCATTCATAAGCTTTTGCTTACAAAAGAGAGACAGAAAAATAGGTCATGACCAATTCAGAGAGCATGTAATAATGTGGTGGACACACATCCTTCCAAAAGGGCCGATGCTTTAATTCTTGAGGCATAGTTGTGATGCAGCAGCCCCAGATATAAATTCCTCTCCACCCCGTCAGTAAGTGTCTTTCCCATCAGGTTATCAGTTACTGTGGCTGTGCCTCAATCTCTGTTGCTGAACCCACAAGTGCGAAAAGATCTATGAGTGTGATAAATATTTTTTCTTGAGTTTTGACCAGAAATTCCATCTTTGAGCCAGGAAATATTTTCTCCTACAGATTAGTGAAAGCTGGTATGTTCCCATGAAATGTTTTGATTTGGTGAATTGGCATTTCCAGTGAAAAAGTACTTAGGGATTTTTTTTTTTTTAACTGACATTGATCTTGTTGCAGTGGAACCATAAGTAGGAGACTTATTTTTTTATTTTTAATTTTTTAAGAGTAGTTTTCATTTCTCCCTACGGGTTCTGATTTTGTGAATGACCTTTCAAATCCTTTCTGTCCTTTTTTACGTTTCTATAAATACATCAACACAAAAAGGAGGACTAAGGAGAATCTCCATCCTTTGCTGGATGCGGGGGGAAACTTAGTTACAAGAGATGAGGAACAGGCGGAGGTGCTCAATGCCTTCTTTGCCTCAGTCTTTAGCGGCAATACCGGTTGTTCTCTGGATACTCAGTACCCTGAGCTGGTGGAAGGGGATGGGGAGCAGGATGTGGCCCTCACTATCCATGAAGAACTGGTTGGTGACCTGCAACGGCACTTGGATGTGCACAAGTCGATGGGGCCGGATGGGATCCACCCAAGGGTACTGAGAGAACTGGCAGAGGAGCTGGCCAAGCCACTGTCCATCATTTATCAGCAGTCCTGGCGATCGGGGGAGGTCCCAGTTGACTGGTGGCTAGCAAATGTGACACCCATCTACAAGAAGGGCCGGAGGGCAGACCCGGGAAACTATGGGCCTGTCAGTTTGACCTCAGTGCCAGGGAAGCTCATGGAGCAGATCCTCCTAAGAGTCATCACGCAGCACTTGCAGGGCAAGCAGGCGATCAGGCCCAGTCAGCATGGGTTTATGAAAGGCAGATCCTGCTCGACGAACCTGATCTCCTTCTATGACAAAGTGACATGCTGGGTGGACGAGGGAAAGGCTGTGGATGTGGTCTACCTTGACTTCAGCAAGGCTTTTGACACCGTCTCCCACAGCATTCTCCTCAAGAAACTGGCTGCTCTTGACTTGGACTGGCGCACGCTTCATTGGGTTAGAAACTGGCTGGATAGCCAGGCCCAAAGAGTCGTGGTGAATGGAGTCAAGTCCAGTTGGAGGCCAGTCACTAGTGGCATCCCCCAGGGCTCGGTGCTGGGGCCGGTCCTCTTTAATATCTTCATCGATGATCTGGACGAGGGCATTGAGTGCACCCTCAGTAAGTTCGCAGATGACACCAAGTTAGGTGCGTGTGTCAATCTGCTTAAGGGTAGGAAAGCTCTGCAGGAGGATCTGGATAGGCTGCACCGATGGGCTGAGGTCAACTGCATGAAGTTCAACAAGGCCAAGTGCCGGGTCCTGCACCTGGGGCACAATAACCCCAAGCAGAGCTACAGGCTGGGAGAGGAATGGTTGGAAAGCTGCCAGGCAGAGAAGGACCTGGGAGTGATGGTTTATAGTCGGCTGAATATGAGCCAGCAGTGTGCTCAGGTGGCCAAGAAGGCCAACGGCATCCTGGCTTGTATCAGAAACAGTGTGACCAGCAGGGCTAGGGAGGTGATCGTCCCCCTGTACTCAGCTCTGGTGAGGCCGCACCTCGAGTACTGTGTTCAGTTTTGGGCCCCTCGCTACAAGAAGGACATCGAGGTGCTTGAGCGGGTGCAGAGAAGGGCAACGAAGCTGGTGAGGGGCCTGGAGAACAAGTCCTACGAGGAGTGGCTGAGGGAGCTGGGCTTGTTCAGCCTGGAGAAGAGGAGGCTCAGGGGCGACCTTATCGCTCTTGGTAAGTACCTTAAAGGAGGCTGTAGTGAGGTGGGGGTTGGTCTGTTCTCCCACGTGCCTGGTGACAGGACGAGGGGGAATGGGCTTAAGTTGCACCAGGGGAGTTTTAGGTTAGATGTTAGGAAGAACTTCTTTACTGAAAGGGTTGTGAGGCATTGGAACAGGCTGCCCAGGGAAGTGGTGGAGTCACCATCCCTGGAAGTCTTCAAAAGACGTTTAGATGTAGAGCTTAGGGATATGGTTTAGTGGGGACTGTTAGCGTTAGGTCAGAGGTTGGACTCGATGATCTTGAGGTCTCTTCCAACCTAGAAATTCTGTGATTCTGTGATTCTGTGATTCTGTCCAAAATTAAGCTTACATTGCAAGGAAACATGAGGCAGTTAGGAAAGCATTCTCCCTTGTCAATCTGAAATTTACCTATACATTTATATAAAATTTTCCTCATCTCACAACTTAGGAGGTGGTAGCAGTACTTAGAAGTACTTTTAAGTAGTACTTCTAGTACTTATTGAATATGAACCTTCCTTTGCCTGAGTCACCTGTAAATACGGTCAAATTGCATATGTTAATTTTAGGGAAAAAGCATATAATTTTTAACTCTATTTTAAATCCAGCAACCAATTCCATGCATGATCTGAACACAATTTTGTTTTGTTTTGTTTTTTATTTTATTATTTTTATTTTTTATTTTTATTTTATTTTCAACTTCCTTTCCGTTCCTTTTGAAAATTTCCTAGTTTTATCATGTCATTAGACAGGTACAAGCAGTAATAAGAGAAAACTGCATTAGCTTTACCAGCCGTGTGTCCTACTTCTTCATTGGCTTCATTGCAAGATGACCTTTGAGAAAAACCATGCCAGCACCCTAGATGTTGTGAGACAAATATCTTCCAATCTTTTCTTTTTAGAGCTTCCCCCACTTTTAATAATTAAATACTAAGAGGGCTAAGGTTGGTGGCAGGAAGCCAAAGGATCTCAGACAAGAGACTGACTCTATGTCAGTGTTGAGGTTATTTCTTCTAAATTGTGGGAGATTTACAGAATCACAGAATCACACAGAATTTCTAGGTTGGAGGAGACCTCAAGATCATCGAGTCCAACCTCTGACCTAACGCTAACAGTCCCCACTAAACCATACCCCTAAGCTCTACATCTAAACGTCTTTTAAAGACTTCCAGGGATGGTGACTCCACCACTTCCCTGGGCAGCCTGTTCCAATGCCTCACAACCCTTTCAGTAAAGAAGTTCTTCCTAACATCTAACCTAAAACTCCCCTGGCGCAACTTAAGCCCATTCCCCCTCGTCCTGTCAACAGGCACGTGGGAGAACAGACCAACCCCCACCTCACTACAGCCTCCTTTGAGGTATCTGTAGAGAGCAATAAGGTCGCCCCTGAGCCTCCTTTTCTCCAGGCTGAACAAGCCCAGCTCCCTCAGCCGCTCCTCGTAGGACTTGTTCTCTTACACTGGATTTCTGTCTCAGATCATGGAGAATCATGTGTTTGAAAATAGTTCTTTTATTCGGTGCATAAGATCTGCATTACATATTTAACTAATACATACCTCTACTCCAAAATTTCATGCCTAAATGAAATTTCATGCCACCTTCGATGGCATTTACTAGCTCCCACCTTCAGTAAGAGCTGATATGAACTCTTGTGAGTTTAACTAGACCAAATGATTCTTAGGGATTGAATGTGAAAATTTCACATGAATATATTTTCTTTTTTTGTTGTTTGTTTCATAAATATTTCAGAAGTGCTTCAGTCTTCAAGGATCAGACTGATTAAAACAAGGTTTCTTTCCAGTGCTTTGGTCTTGTTCCAGTGTTGAAGCCAGCAGACCAAGCTGGGATTGGAGGGCCTTAGTACTCTTGACAGTGAGAAACTACTGTGGTGATTTTCTCCAGAGCATCAGTCACATCAAAGGGATGGGGATGCATTTGTTTCATAGCCCCAGCTTGATGTCTTACCTAATGGGTAGATCTCTTGACAAAAACTGTGGGAATATCATAATTAAATACTGTATAATACATGTACGTGCCATTTTTTTTTGCAGACCTATGCTAAAAGAATTTATGGCTCAGGAGGCCTGTCGTGGCTATCTTATTGCTTTCTCTGATATTCAAGGAGTTGATTTTGTGAGAAGGACAATAGGAATTTGAATCTGTACTTTAGGGAAGGATTAATTTCTCAGAGCAGCTGGTGTAACACAAGGTAAGGTAGAACAAAAAAAAAAAAAAAAAAAAAAAACCAACAAAACACCTTTGCTCTGATGAAAGAAGACTGACTTCTTAACATGTGAATGTCTTGTAAGTCTCATCCTATTGCTCAGCCAGTTAAGAAACTATTTGTGAAATTACTGGGACTCCACTCTGTAAGAAAACATTATGTTTCCTAAGGAGGTAATTTGCTGAAACTATTTTCATGCCAGCACATCTTTAGAACCCAGCAATATATCAGGGCATCAAGAGAGATGCTGTGAGGAAGTTAGGGTGAGAAATTATAATTAATTTTGAAAGTGGAGCAAAGTGCCTTACCCTCATGATGCTCATGGAGGGAGTTCAGATGGAAAGGCTATAATGCTATAAATTCCCACCTTGCTTATTCTGTGATAATTCTCCCCTTTAAGTAAAGCCTTCATGTCAAGGATACGTTGCTGCATGCTACATATAGTGCAAAGAATAAATGTCTCATCTCAGGATTTTTAAGTTCTTTTCTTGATTTTGCTGCTTGCTCTCTTTATGACTTTTGGTAAATCACTTTCACTGAAATTTGTCCCACCTGCTATTCCATGTCTAGCAGTAACATAATAATCAGTATGTACTCTATATAATGTCCACATTACAGAGGTTTTAGAAGATGAAATTAAATGATCTTATGCAGTGCTTTGAGCTCCTGAAATTGTACTTCATTATATCACCACAACTTTAGTGCGATAAATATAATGTATATTTTCTTTTTAATTTTTCAGATGTTCAACTTGCCAATGGCTCTTTTCATTCCACCATCAGTGTTTGCTGTTCATCTACAGTTTAATCTACTTTACCAGTTTTGGATACATACAGAGGTAAACTAGGTTTTTAAGCCATACCTAAACAGTTAGCCTGGAGCAGTGTCCTGGAAATCTACTAGCAGCTGATTTATTGTGTAAGAAAAATCTTTGTCTGAATTCTTTAAGGAGAAACATCTGTTCATTTTTATTCCTTTTGCTGAATATATATTGCTAAGTTTATAAGAAGCAATGAGGCCAGTTGGTCCCAATTAGATTAAAAATAATAATAATAATAACTGTAAGGAATCAGAACTTTTTAATATTTTAATACAATATTTTCCTGTCTTGCAGCTTATTAAATATTTCTGGCAGATACTGAAACTGATTTTATTTCTAAGATAAATATTTTAGAGAAAAATATCCAAGCTACAGTACTTCTTAAAGACCATTTAGAGTTAAAACTTAAGATATTGTTTCCTTTTTAATGCAAGTAGTTCTCAGATGAAAAATATTATTTAGTTATCTAATAGCTATTTGCTTATGACTGCACCTATTTATTTGTTTTGTGGGTATATAGGCAAAATGTATTTTACATACATATAGAGTTAATTACCCAGTGTAATTTGTAAGTAGTTTTCCATACTTCTCAGGTAGTTGGACAGCCTTTCATTCTCACTACAGTAGAGGTGTTTAAAGGTTTTGCATGTTATATGGCAGTAGCATGTATGTCAGTAGCCCCTGCTGGGCTGCAGGCTAATTACCTCTGCAACCCTCTTACTCCCTTGATTACTCTCACTACTCAGATGCTTTTTTCCCTCTGTAGTTTCATTATGCCATCTATAGGAATTTTATTTTGGAAAAACATATATATATTTTTATTTGCTATTTTTTTAAATAATGTTTTTATTTTCTCTTTTCTGTGTGCTTGCTTAACAAAAAAAAAAAAAAGAATAATAAAAAAAAAAAAAATAATAATAAAACTAAGATGTACTTAAAACTACTAAGTACTTACAGTGGCCCAATAACAAACTTCTACTGTTGGCATTACAGTTCTATTGGGCAAATTTCTAAAACCATTAATATGTGTCTCATATTAGAGGAAATTTTCATAGTGTATGTGCAAGTGTAAGTTTAGACCATAGTCTAAACAGGAATAAATTTCAGTCACAATAAAATGATAAGTACCCTTTACTACTAAATTATTGTATCAGTAGGAAAACAATGTATCTTTTATACTGATCCAATTGATCTAATCATAGATCTTTGTTTACAAAGGAGATATTCTTAATGTTGATATTGTTGAATTTGTAGTGCAAATGAAATCAACTGAAAAATGTTGAAGTTAGGCTTTAAGATCAAAACTGATGTCAAAACAGAAATAGGGTTACACCACTTATTAACATGTTTCCTGCTCTCAAGGACAAGGACCTAACAGACAAAAGAAGGGAAAGCAAGGGAAATAACAGCAGCTATTGTAGCCATGGAGGTTTATATTAGCCAGTATTTTTGATGAAGTTAAACTGATGTTTAACAATTACATTTTTTGTGTGTGTGTGTGTGTGTGATAACTGCTACAATTCAACTGTTTTAGAGGTTTGACATCTCTGATATTTTTTCAAATAGTCATTTTACTGAATTTTAACAGTATCTTACATTCTACTAAAACAAAAATCATTTATATAATTCCCAGTTCCATCATAGTTCCTCAACATAGCTCCTCAACAATGCGGGCCTGCCACATTATAGAAAATGTGATCCTGGTTCAGTGACTGCTGCTAAACCTTGATCTGAACACTACGAGATTCATCATCCCCAGCTGCTCTGGAAGCCTGTGCTGGCTGCTGATACAGTGTGGCACTTTGTGTCATTAGGGGGTCCAGTGGAGATGCCTTTCATCAGTCATATTCTGCCACTAGAAGATGTAATAGTTTTCTTAAATTGTTTTCCAAAATGCAAGAGGATTTGTTAACAAATGATCAATTTATCCTCAGATTTCTGTTACTACTTATCAGTATTCGTATTTCCTTAGGCAGAATTTGGGCCTATATTGACTAGTCAAGAATGTTTGGAAACCATAACTTCACTACTTTCAATTACACATCTTCGTCCTTCAGAAAAATAAAATCTAGTAAGATACAGTAAAAACGCTTTGTTCTATAGTAATCGATTTCTTTTTTTCATCACACTGAATGTCTTGTGCACAATTTAATGTTTTATGAAAGAAAAGATACATGATATTTAAATAATAGGAAACAAAAATTGTATGAAACTTCCTGAGGGAAGATATTTTATTTAAGTCTAGCTAGGTTTGAGTTTTTGCTGTTGTTGTTTAAAGAAATAACTCAAATTGAATTTAATAATTAAAAAGAATTATTGTGCTTTGCTGAACCTTTGTATGTCATGTTTCAGCCTAGAGCGAACATTCATAGCCAAAGTATGATCCCTTATATTTTCCCAAACTTTAACTTGTTGTTTCAAGGCACTGAAAGGGCTGCTGCCGGGAAAGTTAACATTCCAGCCAGACCCAGTACAACAATGTTCAGAGAAGTTTCCTGTATTAACGCTTTGGCCTTCTTCAATATTTATCGTGTCAATTTTTGTTCTTCTTTCCTATTAGAATATCAGGCATGGTCCATTTCATTTTAACTCAGGTAGCTCATATATTCCTTCATAGACAGTACACCGAATCACAAATATCAAAAGTACCTACTTTTTGTCTCAGACTTCCCTAGTTCCCGTATATTCGGTAAGCTGTTGACCTTTTATGTAAAATAGTACAGAATTCTAAACACTTTGAATAAGGATTATACTATACCATATTTTAATAGTAATAAAAGATCTTAAGCACCAAAATCAGAAGGGGCTATTGATACAGATAAAGAATTTCTATAATTATTAAATAAATGGTGGGTGTCCTAGACTGAAAACAGCTGTGTGACTTAAATAACTATGTACTTTCATTTAACTGTATTTTTTCTATCTGATTGAATAGAATTCAATAGATAGAATTTCTGCTATCTGATGTCCATCTCTTTTTTATTTGTTTCTTCATTGCTTCTCTGCATTATCACACTGTATATATGGCAATCTGAAATAATATCACAAATTTTCCAAAGATTTTTCTTTAAATCTCCGAATAACACTCAGGTATTGAAATAAATATATATAATATATAATATATAATATAATAGCTCATTTAAATGAGAAAGGAGAAAATAAATTAAAAAAAAAAGTTTTTTTTTTTTTTTTTTTTTAATTGTGGATAAAGATAGGATCCCAATAAATCAAGAGAAAACAATTTTTGGAATTTTGGTTCAATCCAATCCTATCATGTCAATGGAATGAGTCAGATGTTGCCTTAGATGGACTGGGAGAAATTTTTCTATGACTAGGCCATGCTCATCTAGACATCATCATGAGAGAAGTTTAAAAAAAAAAAAAAAAAAAAAAAGGCCTTTGGTCAAAAAACACTAAAAATCTAATTTTTCAAAAGCCACAAAATGTTTCAGGACTTTTACTGACAGACAGAAATACCCTATTTCAGTTTATTTTCACAGGTGATTCAGGTCTGTGGCTCATATTAAACTATATCCTTCCGTTATGCATTTATTACAACCAATAAGTTAGGTGCGTTTATAACCTGATAGACACCTATGAAAAACAGAAATTAGTTTCTGTTGGTTTAGCTGTAATTTTTATGAGATGTCAAATTGTATTTGGAAAATATCAACTGAATCAATCCCTGTTCATATTAATTGTGGCAGTAGATTATTCCTTGTCTGTGTGATCTTTGACACGCATTAGTTTCTGTTTAATTTTCTCATTTAGGAAAAAAATGAAATCTATGCCCTTTACCATACTCATAGAATTCAGGTTTCTTAAGGCATCTCTTTTCCCATGTTTGTCTTCCTTCCTTACCAAAGCAGAAAAAGTGCTACTGTAAACCAGGAGTAACATGGGTGAAAACAGACAAGAAAGGAGTAGGAAACATTTTGACACCTTATGGAGGCTGGCAAAAGAGAATTGAAATCACTACAGAGGCCAATATTTTATTTATTTTATTTTATTTTATTTTATTTTATTTTATTTTATTTTATTTTATTTTATTTTATTTTAATCAGAAGATTAGTTCAGTAAAGCTGATGCTTGTTGTGGAAGTATATGGTATTTGGCGTCTCCCTCCCTTTCAAAACCATGGGTCCTATTTCCAAATCACAAGAGGCGATTTAGTAGGACACTCCTGTGCTGCATGCAGGTTAGCTTCTTTAGCTTTGACTTCTGCTCTGTGTTCTTAAAAAAAAAAAAAAAAAAAAAAAAAGTGACATTGTGGAGGCTTCACTCTTTCATGAAAAGGAATCCTGTTTCTGGCACGAAGCCATCCACAGCCCATTGGCTGTCAGTACCAGGTGAGATATTGTGGCTCAGTCCTGAAGTCCCTACCTCAATCAACTCTTACCTAAGAAGACAGCCAGATTCAGAAACATCTATGCTTTTTGAAATGTAAGTAGTCGATAAGGAAATTAAACAAGATGATTAAAAAGGCAAGTAACATTAATAAAAATACATACAAGTTTATGTACTTGTTTTAAGAAGCAGTACACCTGTGATTACTATATCAATATCAAAAGCTTATCTTGAAAAAACATATCTTGAAAATCTAGAGGACATATATGTCTCTTAAAGCAAAAACTATTTAAGACAAAAGTCCAATGGGTGGCAGTTGAAAGTACCTAATATCTTTTGCACAATGTGATAAATAAGTGATAGCATTAGACAATAGATAAGATATTCAAGTGGACAAAAAGTAACAGTTTTAAATAGAGTTTACATTCCACATGAGGAAAACAATCTTTACTATGAGAGTGGTGATGCACTCCAACATGTTGCCCAGAGAAGCTGTGGATGCCCCATGATCCTTTATTGATCCTTTATTTTCTCCATATTTCATTATTCCATTTACTTATGCCAGCCTTTTCCACATTTTGTGCTTTGGTCTCATTGAAATAAACAAAAAAGGAATGCAGAAGAAAACATGTAAAAAAGGTTTATTTAAAATGTTTTCAATAGCTTAGCAGTTTAAAATGAATTTAGAAATCTGATCCTTAAAACTAAAAGGTATTTTCTTGACCAAAAAATAAGATTTTGATTTTAAAAAGCATTTTAACAAAATTTAGTTGACTGTAATGTGTACAAGTCTTTGTAATGGGAAAATAATTTTGTTTTTGTGGCTATTTTGTGGAGTAGGAGGAAGATTACTCCTGGCAAGTAAAAACATAAAATAAAAAAATAAAAAAATTCCCAAGGCCATAAGTTTGCTAAGGTGTATATTTGTCCCTAATTTAGTGTACAGTGAATAGTTCCTATAAGGTCCATGAGTAATGAGTTCAACTTAATGTGTAGAAGTTTTCTGAAAAAATAATGGTGTAGAAGTGCTATCGAATGGATCACAATGGAAACCAAATATGATTAACTAATTTAATTTACTGGACAAGATAAACATGTTTGGCTTTTTTGTTTGTTTGATTGATTTTTGTTGTTGTTTTGTTTGTTTGTTTTTGTTGCTGTTGCTTTGTTCTTAAATAGTAAAAGGTAAAATCAGTAATCTAATGCATTGAGTATAGTTGTGAAATTGTAGTCTCTTGAATTTTTCACTAGAAATTCATTTTTAATTAAAATAGCACATGTCAACCAAATCTTTCATTTTCTGTATGCTAACATGTGGGCTCATTTAGTGAAAGAACAATCTTATTTTCTTTAATTCAGTCACTTAATTCAGTGCACTAATTGCACTTTGATGTGCCCTTCAAATCATAAACACACACGTCTGTCCTATTCAGGTTACAAAGGATTAATATAAATTCACAAGCCATTCATAAGACTTTCGCAAAAAAATCTTAAAAAAAATCATAAAAAGATTGATCAGGGGTGAGATAGGCAGCCACAGTGGTGAGATTGATCAGGGGTGAGATAGGCAGCCACTCTCCTAGTCTGATATTTAAGATTATATCTGATAACAGAGTGACCCAGATGATTAATATGGGATTGCTAGAAACAGATCACATCATCTGATGTTCTACTGGCTTGTAATTTTCTCACTGTTATGAAGATACATTAAACTATTCTCAAATGAACAGGAAATGAGCCAATCACTGAGTTGCATAAAGAAAAAAAATGTTTTGCAAAAGAAAGTTGTAGTCTCTTTCCTGATAGATGACAGTTGTTTTATTTATTTATTTGTTTGCTTTTTATTAATATAAAGAAAATCATTGTTCATCTGCCACAAACTGAAAGTCAAGCATTTACTGTGGGAAGAAGGAAAGCAAATACATTAATAAATACTAGGGAGATAAAAATACTTTAAGGAAGACAGGGCCTTGGTAGGTCCAGATAGAATATGTACATGATACAGACAATAAAACTCAACCATGATTCTAAGAAGCAGATCTTACAACTTCAGTCCAGACATTCACAAGAGACCACAGTGCTCCTGTCCTGTCAAGTGTTGCCTGCACTTGAACACTATTTAATCACTGTTTATATAAAAAATATAGAGTCATGAGGCTTGGAGTTCTTGCCTTAGCACCTGTGACCTTAATGGTGATAAATGCCAACTTTACAACTTAGAAGCACCAGGGTGAACCTCCCAATTTAAACTAAATTTTAAAAGTACTCCTTAGACATTTTTTTTAACTGAGCCTATCTAGCAGTGCCCTGACATAAGTTTTTTATTCTTATCTAGCTTCTCTTTTAACTAAACTGCAGAATAAAGAGAGACTTAAAAATATCAAAGTCATTTAAATGAGCTTGCAAAGTACATTCAGCAGTTCACCATTCCGTGATCATTTTCATTCAAGAGCTATCTGTGCAGGGGAACTATTCTTTAACTAAACTGCAGAATAAAGAGAGACTTAAAAATATCAAAGTCATTTAAATGAGCTTGCAAAGTACATTCAGCAGTTCACCATTCCGTGATCATTTTCATTCAAGAGCTATCTGTGCAGGGGAACTATTCCCTTCCATTGCTGGAGAAGGGTCACTTGTGAGGCAAGAAATGAAAAGTTTATGGGACAAGAATATAAACAGGAACTTGACTTGTCATCCTATTTATTAAGTCCTTGAGTTTGAGTGCTGGCTTCTGGTCCTAGCACCAAAGATTCTTCTTGCAACAGACAGATATGAGTCGCAGTAGTGGGTCTGATTATTATTAATGTCCCTGCAGAAACCCTAAAACCAAAAATCATATTCAATAATTTTATTTAGATGACTCATGTCAGTTGTGTCTCTGGAGAATTATGAAGATGAAAGTAAAATGAGCTACTTAGAGATGCAGCTTATTTCAGTACTTTTTGAATACTGCAGAAAAAATTAAACAACCTACTTACCAAGTAAAGTCAATAAAATAATGAAAGAATACCACAATAACATGGACATACGTTAGAGAGATCAAGTCCTGTACAAACAAACAAACAAAAGATATTTAATTTTCCATCTCTTTAGCATTGTTTGCACATATTAACCTTGGGTTTTGCTCAGAGCTTGTCCTTATTGAGAGTCTATTTTAATCAGTTATGGCTTCAAAAGTAAAAGAAAATATGAAAGACATTTATTTATTAAAAACATAAGGTGTAGGATGCTGACTATACTTTTGTCTTTTTAAAGAGAAGGGTGAAAACAGCACTTGAATATATTTTGGTTTGTTTCAGGGCTGCCATATGATTTATTGCTTTCTGCCCCACCCCCAAAATTTCCAGCATGTATTTGTCAAGCTGATGAAAAATACTGAAATTGTATAGCAATTCTTCTCTTGGATTTTGTTTAAAATCCTTAACTTGATATATGACTGAAAGAGTGGCTTTCTCTGTGCTCTGCTATATGTAATGCTGCAATTAAAACAACCCATTAGTGATGGTTTTCTTTCATTTTAGTGGACAACCTGATTGAAACATCTTATATATCCTCATCTTTCCTACAAGAGCACTTCATTAGACATTTAAAAACAAACAAACAAACAAAAAAGTTGCATCCAGCAATTGGAAGTGTTAGCTGAAATACTCATCTCAGATGTAAATTTGATTCAAACCTTAACCTGTTTGAGGCATAAACCAATGAAAAGTGACAACAGTCACTGCCTTCAAGGTAATTTATTATAAATACATTTCTAAAGTTGATGTGTTTATTATATAAACATACCCTAAACTTGACTATACATTAAAACTAGGCTTTTACCTCCCATTCCTAAAATACAAATTTATCAGAAAATCGTCCCCCTATGAAACTCTTTATGATCCCAACAGGCCTGATTCCTTTAGCTTGTTTTATTTCCAAACTCTAAATATTGTTTTTTCGCTCCTCAGTGTGGAAATTTGGACACATCCATTTTACATGCTTACTGGAGTAGAAAACTGCCTAATCAGATAGGAAAACAGTTGGCAGTGTATAAATCAGGGTTTGCCGAAGATTTCAAAGTGTGAAACTGGGCAGATGAGCACATATCCTAGGAGTTCTGCCTTTCCCTAGCTTCCCTGTAGAGATTTCACATGGCAAATATGATCACGAGGGCCATCTGTATAAATATGTGTGTTGTCCTGAATTAACACAGCAGCTCTATTGAGGAATGTTATTAGGGTCTTATTTTTAAATTTCCCCACCAGACTGTCTGAAATATAGATTTATGTACTGAGAATAAAAATCTTATCTGGATTTTGATGAGGAAATAATTCTAATACCTATTTCACTACCAACTAGTCTAGCAAAAACCCCAAAGTTAAGTTCAGAGTGCTCCTTAGTGATGCTCAAGTGATGAATTTATCTTCTCCTGTCCTAGAGATCAGTTACACTACAATATTGAAAGTCATGCTCTGCTACAAATGGCTTTTCATATACTTAAAAAAAAAAAAAAAGTTTTTATTTAGCAGTGGTTTTACTGTAACATTGCCTACTCTACTCAGACGACATTCCTTCCTAACGTTCATGTTGAAAGAGAGTTAAGCAAAGATTCATGTTGCAGTGGTGACAGGAGGAGTTGTTACACAAGATGTAAAGTTTCCCTTGGATTTCATGTCATGATTTTTTCTCGTTATTTAAACAAGAACTACATTGAAGTGGTGCAGGTACCAGGCAATAAAGATTTCCCTTGGTGCTGACAAACTCTGAGACCGCAAATGGAGGCGCTTACATGCTGCAAGAGATATCGCATAATGTTCTTTTCCTTTATGTTAGGGATTGCTGTCACAAAGGAAACATCTTTATATAAGAACCACTACTATAGAAAAAAATATTTCTCATTATATATGAAGATCTCATTATATATGAAGATTTGACTTCCGACATTTTTTATGCAGTAATGTGTGGAAAAATTTCTAAGGCTGCAGATTTTATCCTGTCTTGTTTTTCAAACTACTCTTGGAATCGCTACAAGTGTTCTCATAATAATTCTGCTTTATTGTTTAGAAATACCTCAGTGCAATAATGTAGGAATATGTTGCCTGTTTGTTGTTTTTTTTTTGTTTTGTTTTGTTTTTTTTTTTTCCCCCAAGAAAAAGGAGGAATATGTTTTCAGTAGAGATCTTATAAGGCTTTTATGAGTGATTTACATAAGACACCTATCAGATTCACAGGTATTTTATCAAATCTATTTGTAAGGTTTTGTCATTTTTTATTTTCTATTTATTTATTTTTTGGCTATGGGATGTTAAAACATAAACAAATCAAACAGGAAAAGAGTTTTGCAGGAATGCTGCAGTTCATCTGTGGGTCACTGGCATACTAGCTGAGGTGCACATGATGTGTTAACTGAGAGGAAAAATTGGAGGCAGGGCTTGATTTAGAACACTAGGTGTCTGTATCTAGGAGACAAACACAAGCATAGCCCCTCTCTCCACCTCCCCCAGCCATATTAGTCAAAATACTGATAAAATCATACTTGGACAACAGTTGAGATACTTCAATTTCTAGGGCTATTGATAGTTATTTTTCTGTCTTCCTAAGATGTTGATATAGACAAGAGTATTTTATACTCACAAGTAGACTCCTTTTTCTTGCAATAGTATGAATAGGATTTGCAGTAAAGTCAATAGGGATATTGGGCGATGACATTTCCAATATATATATTTTTTTTTATTTTTGAAACTAGTTTCCGGTAAAATGATCTGAAACAAAGCTTTTATGTGGACTGTTGTTACACCACATTAAATCCTGTTATGAGTGAATCCCTACAAAGAGCAGTCCTTTCACTGTGATTTCAGTCCTTTTAGCCTCACATAACAGGGTCATAGAGTACAGAATCTTCCCTGGCAAAAATTGTCTTATTATCCTACCCTTCACAATTTACTCTGATGAAGGATCTGCTCTACGACTTTTACCTGTGGTAAGATGGTAGAAGATAGAAAAATTCAATGAAAATCAACAAAAATGATCTTCACATCGTGGTGCTGTAGGAGGCTTCAAAATCCACCTTTACAGAGGTGATATATTTCTCCTTGTTGGAATGAACTATGGCCCTTTGGAACCAGAAGTTTTTCAGTTATAACAGCTTTTTTCTTCTATTTTAGAAATGTTCAAAATATGTAGGAGTAAACTTACTGATAGCAAAGAAAATTTCTAGAAATAGCATCCTGTACCGTTTTAAATACCTGGTGGAAATGTATTTTTGATGTGTTTTAGCCAAAGTATTGATTTCTGTATTGCTAATTTCAACATGCTGGATCTTTTTTTGGTCAGGTACAGAGTACTGTGCCACCTCTGATCTTAAAAGTCATGTGGTCATCATTGTTATCTCAGGCAATATTTCTATCACCATGTGGCTAATATGTCGCTTAATGGAGGTAACCTTGCTGAACCAAAGTGGGCCCAGGCATCAATCACTCATGATGCTGAAGGGAAGATGTTTCAGGAGACTTAAAATTGTCACCACCCCCAGAAAAGACTGTATGGTGGGCTCTTCACTTTTAAGTGGATGAGATACATTTCATTTTCCAAAGAAAATGCTTTCTCTAGGATTAGCCAGAAGTATTCATTTAAAATTGTACTAAAACTCCTGAGATCCTCAGGGAAGCTCAAAATGTAAAGTTTAACTTTATCATACCTAAGTATTATATGGATTTTCAAAAGAATGACTTTTAATTTTAAAATACGAAATTAATCAGGTGGATATTGAATACTTCAAGGAAATTTTATTATAATTTACCTGTAGGCTAAAAGTGAAGACTGCTATCTCTTAGTGATTCTCTGCACTCCTGGCACAGATTTAGTTTATTTTTACCAAGCAAACATTGTTTAAATATTTAGCTAAAAATATACTGAAACCAAGTAGGTCAAAGTTAGGTGTAGTCTTAGAGATAAATCCTCGTTCTCTTAGGTGTTGGACTGTAGTTCATTCTAAGACATTCATCTCATTAAATTAATTTAGTGGTTACATCTCACATACTTTAAAACAGTGGGATTTTCTGCTTGAGAGAGGAGGAAAATTAAGCTAGCATGAATGATGAATTGTTTCTCACCTTTATGTGGTCTTTTAAAGCTTGAACTTATTTTGAGGGAGTACTGAGAAATAAAAATGGCCTTATTTATGTTGTCCTTGGCTTCTGATTAAAACAAAACAAAACAAACTTGTCCCAGTGTTCTGCTTTTCCAGCCAATGTGTGCAGGATTTTGAGACAGATGCTCCAGATGTTACAGTTCTCTCTGTCTGAAGAATCTTCTCATTTCTATACTCCTTTCTTTACAGAAATGTTCTGCTTAACCTGATAATTAGAAGTTACTTTTATGTTATGAAAGACAAATATAAACAAAATTGTTTATTAATTTAATTATTATATTTGCTTTATTCACAAAGATTTAAATTCATGTGATGAAATGTCCTGTGTCTACTTTTTGAGTTCAGATCTATTTTCACTTGCACAAGTGGAACTGAAAGTAGACAGAAATGGAACTGGTATCTTTTAGAACTTTTATCAGTAAATTTTATATGAATAAAATCTTTGTATTTTTAGTTATTTAAAAGAACAGGCCTACTCTCACGAGTAATGAGTGGCTGCCTATCTACTTAATGTGTTACCTGCCAATATTATCTCTATTTATGTATTACAGATCACTCATTTCTACAGAATGAGTATTAAATTTATAATTATTATTTATTAAGTGGTAGGTTCTGCTTTGTTTCCTAAGGTATGTAAGTATTTTATTATTTTATTTTATTTTATTTTATTTTATTTTATTTTATTTTATTTTATTTTATTTTATTTTATTTTATTTCTCTTTTAACTGTAAGACGTTATGGTCATAACCAGACGTGGCAAATAGATACCATTTTGTGATATATTCTGACCACAAACACATTTTACTCATCCAGTGATTGCATCTATTTTTGACTGATGGTTCTGTGTTTTGGATTAAGGAATAGTGGCTATGTCTGGTTATCCACACACTTCTATTGAGCTAACCAAAGCAAAAGATTTGAAGTTAATGCTAGCTTACCTCTGGCTCCATAATACAGGCAAATACCTTTTAGCACAAAACCCTGCTCATACAAACTTAACTCATCAGCATTTTATGACAATGCTTGAATCATTAGAGTGAGTTTATGGCAATCGATGTTTTCTGGTCTAAAAGGATCAAGGCTGGATTTCTGTCTGTTGAATCACTGACTTAGCTTGCAGGTTCACTATGAATTTATACTGGTCTCAGTTGCCGCTGCTTCTTACGCCTCTAGCTCATGTGAGTATTTGTGATCATATATTGGATCAGATTCAGGAACTGATCCAGTTAAACTAATTAAAAAAAAAAAAAAAAAAAAAAAAGTATCAGTTCCCTAATGAGGTTTGTTGTGCTGCTTCTGCTCGGGTAAAGGAAAGCTACTGACAAGTAATCAAAGGTACTGAAGGAAGAAGAAGTGGTTGTTTCTGGGTCAGTTCCAGCCATTTTGTGAGGCAGAGTGTTCACATCTTAAACAGTTACACTGGATCTTGAGCAGTGCCAATGGATATAGATAAATATTGTGAGTGAAGTGATTTGTGTAGAATCATGAACTAATAATAAAATATAAAAAGAAAATATGATGTTTGATCAAGAAAATATGTATATATTTTAACTTTTATTTAACTAGATTTCACTTTTTTTGTTGCTGAAAATTCTTCTAGCTCACACAGTGAAAAGGTTGAGGCAAAAAATTTGCATTCTTCTGAGGCAAGTCTCCCGAAGATAAACATCTTCTATACGCCTTTCATCCTCCTCTTTTCCCTCTTTCCTATTGATTTTATACAGTATTTTCAAACTTATATAAACATTAATTGTTTTCCAGGTTATCACCAATATTGGTCCTTTGGAGTGGATTCTTAACACTCCCAGTCATCACAGAGTTCATCATGGTAAGTGTTTTTTACATTTGAGATAAATTACTAAGCAGGAATTAAGCCTAGGTAACATGAGATAATTTGAAGATTTTGAACAAAGTAGTTAAACACTTGCAAATATGAGGAATGATAGAAAAATAGGTTGGAGGTTGGACTCGATGACCTTGAGGTCTCTTCCAACCTAGAAAATTCTGTGATTCTGTGATTCTGTGTGAAAAATATCTCAACTTCTCTGACTGCTAAAACATGATCATCTTGTTGATGAATAACAGATGCTCTTGCATTCAAATTCAAACACTAAATATGCAAAAATATGTTTTTCTTTTTGAAGTAGAGCTGTTTAATGTTTTAGTGGAATTTAGTTCCAACTGTCTGAATTTTTTAAAAATATCACTTCACACTTGTACATGACAGCTGATATGACTTTCCATCAATATTCAGAACCATTAAACACAGTACTAAACACCTAAATTTGATTAAAAATTCCAATGCATCATAAAAATGCCATGAACATAGCTGCGGAATAAGAGTGGGTTTCATAGATGCCATTAGCTCATTCAGTGTGCATAGATAACAAGGAGAAATGTAATAGTAGCATGGAAGAGTAAAATAATTTGAAACAGACTCAAATGCAGTCATATGTACAGAGGATGTTATTAATATTTATTATATCCTCCATGTAAAGTGTTTATGGCACTGTAGACTTTTTAAAAAGACTGTGGTGCTGTAAGTGTCTAATCCTTAAAATTTGCACAAGTACTGGTAATCCTGGAGGGAGACACTCTGCTCTTGTTTGCTCTGCTGTAAATCCAGACTAATCCTCTGAGCCTGATCCCGATCAGAGTTGAGCAGAATCACTCCAGAGCTGATCAAGTGTTGTACAGTTGTTCCAAACAAACTCCACAAAGTTGGGGGTATTTAAGCAGTGTAAGCAGTGAGGGTTTTCTTTTGGTAGGATGGCTCATATACAAATGCATTCTCTAGCAAAAAAGGATCATCCTGAATTTAATAATAAAGACAGGATCAGACACATGACATAGAACATGGACAGACGAAAGCCATTAATGAGATGATTGTGCATAAATATATCTGGTATATATTTGCTTAGGTATAAATGCTTAGGTATAAATTGATGAGGTGATTTTTTTGTTTGCTCTTCAATTTTCCTTTTCTAAATATATATTTTAGCTAAATTTACTTTCCAAATAAATCTATTTATTTCACAGAAATTTGGGATATGACACATTTGATCTGTGTATTTGAATCTGAGTAGAAAGAGATTACATGCCTAATAAGAAAAAAAAGACATTTTATAGACACATAAAAGGTAGCTAACCTACTACAACTTAAAACTAGACTAGAAGTCGATGCTAAGATTTCCATCCATATTTCAGTCACACATATTCTTATATATGGAATGACTTGCCAATGATTTTCATTACAGGCAGAAATCCTTACTGCATTGACAAAAATTATGGTGGCACACTCATTATCTGGGACAGGATATTTGGTAGGTAAAACAAACAAACAAAAATGTTCTTCCTTATCTTTAGTTAGTTTGTCAAACAAAAATAAGTATACTTTTAATTTGATTGTTGCTCTTTTTTTTTTTTTTTTTTTTTTCAGGAACATTTGAAGCAGAAGATGCTAAAGTTGTATATGGCTTAACACATCCAGTAAATTCATTTGAACCCATTCTGCTCCAGGTGCAGTTTGTATCACTTTGTATCACTGACTGGTATTTTCAACAGCCACTGATGTTCAAAAAAACTCTCTTAGGCACAATTGAGGTTAACTCTGCATTGCTGCACAAGTCAGTTAATCTATCTTCATTTATTAATTGTAATTATTTCATTACAAAAACCAAATATTTCCACTTGCTGCATTGAACATATATAGATCACGTAGAGCCATAATTGAAGTACAATACTGTAAAATTATTAACTAATTATGAGGGAGATGTAACAGGTCTGTGATTTACCCACTGAATGATGTCCATTTTGCCATGCACAAAGGAATATGCAGAGAAGCACAGATGGAAAATAAAAAAAAAAGTCTGTTGTTTATGTCTTCTCTAAATACTACTATTTCATAAATAGTCCCATGGTGTGATATCTTTACTATCTGTTTTTATCTGTATGGAATATTTCCTCTTCAAGATACTACAGAATGATTTGTGTTGACAGGATTATATATCATGGTTTCAACAAAAGCTGTAACACAGTTTGAATGCAGTTTAAAAATGAAGAAAAAAAAATCTTAGTATGATGTTTCTTGGTGGATTTCTTGGTCCAGGCTCCTCTTCAGCTGGGTAAAAATTCTCCATAAAAACCTCAGGGACTGAGGAATAAATAAGTCCCAATTTTCTTCATGGGGACTTTTCATACCCCATGAGGTATCTTAGTGAATGAGATTCTACCCAAAGTGGTGTCTGGGATGGAAGCTGGAAGGATGGCCACAGTCTGTGCAATTATATATGATCCAGACAAAATCTAAGGAATTTAGGAATCGAGAGTATATCATATATACTCTCATACTACTGGGACATCATATATGTCCCAGTAACAAAATTCTACTTTAAAACCACCATAAATAGAGCTATAAAAAATGCCATTAAATACAATGTATTGCTTACAAGAAAGTGAAATTTTCCTCTGAGCAGAAGTCATCTGTGAACCAAGGGCCTGATACAGCTCCTGCCTATTTCAGTCAGGTTTTCTGAACTTTTCTTTTTTAATTTATTCTCTTTACAGACTTTCAAAACTTTTTATTTGAAAGCTAAGAATGAGTAAAATATAACATTTTACTAAATTTTATTTTACTAACAATGAAAAATCACTTGCTCTTTTTTTTCAGTTACGTCCCTTGGCTCATATTTGGAACACATTTTGGGCCACACCTGGATTTTGCAATAAGCTTTCTGTCTTATTCAAAGGGCCAGGCTGGGGACCAGGCAAACCTAGACTTGGCCTTCCTGAGGAAATCCCAGTGGTAAATATAACATGCAGAGGCTCTCAGTTTTGTGTAATTTTCTTGGACCTCTTAATGCTAGTGGATCAATGTTAAAAACTCTACACATGCTATTTTAAATTAGCAAATTATCAGTGATAAGGCATAAGGGAAGATGAAATGGGAAAAGAAAATGAAGGAAATTAATGTTTTACTTTTTATTATTACTACTACTACTATTATTATTTTATTTTAAGGAAAAAACATATCTTCTAGTTTATCTTTTCATTATTCATTTCCTAAAGAGATTTCCAAAATAGTTCTACGGAGTAAGATAATTTATCTTTTTCTTTCTGCTGTGAACATACACGCACACATATTTAAATTCTGTTGCATGCTAGGTATTACATAAATTTGAAGGTAGATTATCTCTGGGCAATTATCTATGCCCCTTAACCCTTTTGTGTTTGTAATTATAAAGAATACTAAAGAATATCAGACTGGATTGTGTCAATGATGAAGGCTTTTCTTCATCATGATCTGCTTTGCTTTATACAGGTCACTGGAAAAGAAGTTCCATTCAACCCAAGAGTACCAGCTTACCTTAATTGCTATGCAGTAATGCATTTTGCAGTGATAATGGAGCTGTATATTGACCTCCTTGCTACTGTGACTGTAAGTAATTCATATCTGTAAATAATTCATATCTTTGAGTAATACCATTTCATGCTGACAGTAATATGTCTCATGACATATGTCTCATATTTAAATAATAAAGCATAATCTAAGTCCTCTAATAAAGAAACTCTAAGGCCTGTATCATACATGTATATTAACTATTATAAACATAAATTCTGTAAAAAGTCCAATAAAAATTACTAAATATATAATAATATGCATTAACATGTTAATTAAAATATTTAATAACTTTATTAACCATTTACAGATGCATGTGCTTAAGTTAAGCAATTCAATTAAAAATAATAAATGTTCTGTAGAAAAAGTATGTTTCTGCTTCAGGTTTTAGGACCTCATGCAAGGAAGAACATACATGTATCTCAGACTTGAAGCTATATAGGTCTTAAGATATCAAAGTTGGTCAAATTTATGGATTCCAATATTGTCCAAGCTTTAGAAGGAGGATTGTAAAGGTCTTGTGGTGCTTGCAGGTAGGAATCTTCAGCATGAGTTCAGAGTTAGTGGACCACTGCCTTGGGGCAAATTGCTCTTCCAGTATTGAATGTGCAACAGCATTGACAGAAGTGCAGAGAGAGGGAGATATTTCCCAGCATGGGTTTGGGATGACAGGATCTCTCTAGTAACACAACACGGTTACCCTATGTGTGGTCTCTGAAGGCCTTCTCCACCTACAAGAAGTGAGATATTAACACACCTTTCCAACTACCTTTTCATTCTTTCTTCCTTGAAAACTCTTTCTACTTTAGTAAAGGGATTTTTTTTTAGTTAACTAGCATAATTTGAATGCATAAACCTAGTATCCCTGAAATCAGTCAAAAGCCTACCAAAACCACCACAAAGTCAAGCATTTAATAAAATGTCGTTTGCCCTTCTTATATTCTTTCCAATTCCTCCTTGGTTAAGTAGCGGTCTTTTTGTCGTTTGTGTCACAGACATTGCAACAGGCCAGCAGCCAAGGCATTGAGGGCCCCCTGGGGTCGTCAGCCTCTGCCAGACCATGGACCTGCCTCATCCCTGCTTGCTTTCCCACTAATCTCTGGCCCCTGGCCAATGGCAATTACTGTCCCCTACCTACCTTGCTGGATTGTGACCTTTTCCTTGGCTCCATAGCCCAGCCCACTGGACTGCTGCTGGCCACTATGCCACTTGTGTGGGGAGCAGCTCCTCTTGCTGTGCCCTGATGCCTTGAATGACATGTCTGAATCTGTCCAAGTGGTGGATTTCTGGAAATAAGTCTATTTTGCATGTCTAAACATGTTCAAAGGATTCCAAAGTATTGCGAAGTTTTCAGAAGTCTTGTCTGAATGTTGAAGTTTCTGCCTCAGAAATGCTTACATCCCATTGCAAGAAGGGCAGTGAAAAGGGTCTTTGTGTGCAATAATGGAAGACATGGCAGCAGGCCACTTATTTATTTATTTATTTATTTATTTGCTTAATTGTTTATTTGTTTTGTATTGATGTGTTCTGAGTAGCACATCAAAGCAGTAGAACAATACTGGTTTTGAGAAATGTTTAAAAAGCATTTTATGTAGCATTCTGAAAGCTAACAAGATACAAAAGCTAACTCAGGAACTCTCTTCTGATTAACATTAAAATATTCTACACATCATGTTCATCTCTATAAAAGGTCACACCACAACTGCAAGGAATTTAAAGATTACTAAACCATCTGAAGTTTAGTTTATTCTGAGAAATTTCTGAAGACAGGAAATTAACCAAAGGTGAGCATTAATACCTCCCAAATAAAAAGGGTATACACTTAATTCCAGTAAATAAATCGAGAAAATAAATCGAGAAAAGCCTTTGCAAGATTTTCAGGATATGCTTCTAGAGTCCTGCATATGATCAGCAAGTCATGTTTTTCTAGGGATCAAATCAAGCGTTTTGTTGTTTACTTGTTTGTTTACTTTGTTGAAACTGCTTTTAATGGCAAGAACTAAGGAGTCTGTTCACAAGTTTTTTCATAATTTTTCTTTTCTCCTTTTGTATTTTTTGTGGTCTGACAAGGAAAAATGGATGGTCCAGATTATTTCTCTGCTGATAACTGCAGCTGTTTAAGAATGGTAATAAGGGAAGTTGAAAAATGCACCCGAAGCCCAGCTGATCATTAAATTCTTGCAATCACAGAGAGGAAAAGTATACATCCACCATGTATAAACTTATTGTAGCAAAACAACGAGAAAATTCTCTGCAGAAAACTGTGGGGAAATAAGGCAGTAAGGATAAGGAGAGCACAGGGGACTGGAAGCACCTCATCTCAGGACATAAACCATTGGCGTGGGTGTAGAAAAGTGCTGGTCCCAAGGCAGAGTTCCAGCATTGCTCTAGAGTACAGTGAGGAAGCTGTCATGAGAAGGAAGCTTGTGTATGAATAACTTGGCAAAAATCATTCTTCAATATCAGTTTTCCACTACACTGAATTATGAAATGTCTATGGATACAACTGGAACTTTCTGTCTGGCTATGAATTATGTCATAACTGTGGCATAGCTCCATAAATGGAGAAAGCTAACTGTTTTCCTCATTTTTAGGTATAAGTTCCATTTCATAATAGCCATAAGATGCAGCACACAGCTATTACATTTCTCAAGTGATTACAGTTGCTCAGTGTTTGGTCTCACGCCCTGTAGAAGTGTTAAGTTTCTCTATACGCAAAGAGCAACTGTATACCTGTAGTCTGAATGACCTACATTTTTAACAGAAAAAGAGCAAAACAAGAAAGAACAAATATATATTTTCCACAGGAGAGCATATACAGTGTTTATTTTCTATATAGCAATCTGTACTACATCCAGAGAATAAAAAAATACTTCTGAGCTCTGCACATCTAGATCTGATCCAAAGCTCATTGAAATAATGGGATTTGGATCAGTCCCAGAGAGAGTGCTAGGAGTGTAAAACTGCAGTACATTCAAAGCAAAAGTCTCATAGCTCCAGGACGGTATGTATCACATAAATCAAAGTGAAGTATACCTTAAACACTTTTTGCAGTGTCTTTTTTTATTGTTGATAGATACTATAACATTTACTGTGATTATAAAGCTATGAATATGAGAGCAGTTTCAATTAGACAAAAACTAGTAAGTGATAAGATAGGTCTCTTGAAAGTTGAGAACAAAATTAATATATCCAATCAATAGGACATGACCAAGCATCATGTAAGTAATATTGCTAAGAATTCAATTTTTTTAAGGAATTCTCAGTTAAAATAAAATGCATACAAAGACACCTAAGAACACAAGTTCCATAGCATTGTATTAACACGCATCATTTCAATGTTGAAAGTATCTGATTAGTGGAGGAGTTGTTAGTGTTAGGTCAGAGGTCGGACTAGATGATCTTGGAGGTCTCTTTCAACCTAGATGATTCTGTGATTCTGTGATATGACAGCAGGGCATCTGCTAAATTATGAAATGCCCTGACATCTTTTTCTGTTGAACCCCTGAAGACAACAGGCTGAGAAAATTATTAAATAATTTAATTTATTATTATTAACAGTCAATAATAATATATTAATTAATTAATTAAATTATTAATAATAATATTAACGACATTAATAACATTTATTGTTAAATGTTATTAATTAAATAATTTATTAAATTAATGTTATTTATTCTTCAGTAGGAATAACAATCTGAGTCCTTTGAAATATAAAAGTCATTTTGGAATCTTTCAATTTACATCTAAATGCACATTTGGACTGGCATATTTCCTTGGTTAAACAGATTTATTTTTTTTCTCTCTCTCTATTTATATATACGCTGTGATAATCTGTCAGTTTCAAGCAATGTAAACTTCTTCCCAAACTTCTATAACTCTTCTTCTTTTTTAAGGCTCCAAAATATTTTTTCGAGCTTTCAATGGAATAAAAATCCAACAAAAATATTTTTTTCTGTTTGATTACAGCCAATAACCACATTGTAAAGTTGTGGCTGACTCATAACTGGGGAACCTGCTGTGGTACAACAGGCTTCTCTGTTTATGCAAATACTCCAGTATATAAATATTCATTTATTTTATGTATATATCCATTCAAATAATGTTTAAGTGGGTTGAAAATGCTAGTACTAACAAAGGTGTAAAAAGCACATTCTTTTCTCAGTACAACTTGCAGCGTGTAGATTTATTATAAGATGTTTAGTTTAGTGATATAATCCACTGACTAATGTTGATTTTGGTAGAGTGATGCCTAGAAAATGGATGTCTCAGCTGCCAGCATCCAGTTCATAGGGTGATACAAATTTGAAAATAAATATGAGAATTGAGACAGTATGTAACTATATCACTGGAACTGTAAAGAGCAAGTTAGGAAAGCAAACATAAATAGATATTTACGCCACATGATTGGTTTGCTGTTTGCAAACTTGCACAAAATGTCTGTGTTTTGGTAAAAAATCCTTCAGGTGATGGCAGTTCTCTTTCTCCAACGGGTAAATCTGCAGACTAGATGGCAAGATATCTATTGCTGAAAATGCTGCCAGATCTGCTTTCTAGGGTCATCATTGGCGTAGAGCCAACTGAAGAACCAAATTCAAATACATCTCCAAAACTCTTGAGTATGAAGAAGTGTCATTATAACACTATCTTATCTCATCTCATCTCATCTCATCTCATCTCATCTCATCTCATCTCATCTCATCTCATCTCATCTCATCTCATCTCATCTCATCTCTATTATTTTATTTAGTTATTTTAAACATGAGTTGGTTGTTAATAGTTTAAGAATCTTGCCTGTTAGCCAAAAAAGATGGATAGTGATATGCTGGGAGAAGATTCATGGAGATTTTTGAACTCAACCCCAACTCACAAAACTGCAGTTGTTTCCAGATAGCTTTTCTGTATTTGCCACAATTTACCTACTCTTCCTACTCCCAAATGGCATTGTGGTGTATTTCACCACAAATTTCTTGGTAGTCCTTGACTAGGACACAAATGAACAAACATTTCACACTTTTTTTTTTTTTTCTTGCATGTGAATATGATACATGTATCTATAGTGAAGAGTAACTTACACCTTCTACCTTCACAGTTCCCAGTAAGGCTCCAGCCTTCAGAAGGCAAAGGACTTAGGAAGTCAAAGGCTGAATCACAGTACTAAGATTTTACATTGCTATGCATTTGTGTGAGTTTGATGAGATTGCAAATAACTGCAGGTTGCAATTTAGATTCCTTCAGTCTTTCACATTCTGAGACACAGATGGTATAGACCCATAAGAAAATTTATAAAAGGCTACTCTTCAAAATCTTGTGGTTCTGAAGTGAGTGTCTGAAAAGGAAGACAAACAGAAATTGACCTCAAAAAGAGAATCCATGTAATGTGATTGTACCTGGCTCTGGTAGCTCAAAATAATCAAAGAACCTCACATAGCATTTTAACCTAAAAGATAAAAGGTTGTTTATATGTGAATTTTATTTTCCTAAATCATGAGATTATTTCAGTTGTTTTTTCTGCTTCTATTACATTAAATTTCTTCTGCTATTCTGCTTCTAATACATTAAAATGTATTTCTGTTCCTTTTTTTTTTTTTTTTTCCCAGACACTGAGAAATTAATTAATCATGGAAATTAATCCATGTTTAAAACTTAATTTTGAATTTTTCATTTTGTCTCAATTTTTTAATCTGTATATTTTTTTCTTCTGTGATTTGGTAAATTTGGTGAGTCAAATGATAACTTCAAGCTGTAGTTTTTCACGTGTTAGAGAGACTGTTTGAGTAAATTTAGTTTGCATGTTCATGGTCCAAATTCTTGAATTCTCTCCTTTATTTCATTGTGGAGAGAAAGCTGCAATCTGAATTACTATATTACAGTGTCAATGTTATCAAGCTTATCAAGATCCATCAAAAATGAATACAAATCCATCAAAAATGAATAATAAAAATATTTATTGTTTCCTGAAAAGATGTTAATTCTGAGAGTCTCTTTTGTGTTTTTGTTATTCGTTTTCTTACTTTTTTAGAAATGGAAACTAAAATATCTTTTAGGGAAAAAAAAAAAAAAAAAAGAAGTTATGAGAGAAAACACCAGGAAAAATATGCCCACAATGTGTCTGTTTTGGAGAAGTGTTTCTATCACCCACTCAAATGCAAGACTCAATCTAGGAGAGTTTAGCCTGCTATACCTACTTTCACCTCTATACTTAATTTCTAGCTAATGGCAAGAAACAATCATTCAGTAAATGCAGTCTCCCACTGAGTACAGAGGAAGCTTAAATTAATAATATGGTTTTAGGCACTCCAGTTACATAAAGAAAGGTAGACTTAATCAGCTCCTCAGTTTTCTGAAATTGGAATAATAAGGAAACCCAGATGCCTAGGACTTAGCTGTTTGTCTAATGCTGGCCAACTCAGAAACAGTGGAAGGTCAGAAAAGTGTGAAAATATACAGATTTTTAAAACTGGAACTTGGAGACACTCGTATTCATTCACAACAGGTGCTGTTGGGTCCTTCCCTGAAGACAAACATTAACATTTATTTTTTTCAAAATCATTGTAGAGATCATTCCTTTTCTGCAAAGTGTGACTTTAAGCATATATTGTAAAGTAGCAACTACATGAACTCTTCAAAAATTACATGGCATCCTCAAAATTCGTATTTGATATTCAGTTTTCTTGTTACCTAAGGCTTTATGTTCCTTTCCTCGGAACAATGCTCTATCAGTCTAGGGACATTTTTAAGACAGTCTGTAGAAGCCAGTGCATTGCACTGGAAACACAAAGCAAAATCAGACACAGCTGGCCAGGACTAGTTTTTAAAAAAGGTGCAATTCTACAACTGAAAAGTGAGGACAATCTCTAAAGAGGAAAAAATCTTGAATTCCAGTCCCAGTTGCCTGGCAAATTCTTTTATCTGACAAGAAACAATCATTGAAAAACATAACAAAGCATTTCTACAAAATTTATGGGTGAGTTCCCTTATGCCTGTGCCAAATCATGTTTTTCTTTGCTTGCTTTACTTCTTGAATTTTTGTATGACCCAGTTTTTACAGGAAGCTGAATTGAGAGTTGAACTTACTGTGGCAAGATGATCAGTTTAAGAACTACTCTTTTTATTAAACTTAAATAGAGTCTGTGCTGTATTTTATAACAAAAATAATAAAAAAAATACTGTCCAAAAGTTTTGTCATTTCAACGCAAATTGCTTCATGTTGACAACTGAAAGTCTTTTAACCTTAGGAGAGCTGTAGAATTTTTGGATTCTAGAAACTGAAGTTTTCAAAAAGAGTACCTTTAATTTATTCTTTTACTGACATATTTTAAAACCTATATTGGGAATCTGAAATTGTATTCCAAACGATAAAAATGTTGATAAAAGTATAGACCCATCAGAGCATTTTGGCTTTCTTGATTTAAGCAAGAATTTCAAAACATAAGTGATATATTGAGTCTCCCCACGGTTCAATATGTAGTTCAATATCTTGTCTCCTGTGGTGACCAATAGCAGATGCCCAGGGTAAGAGTGTAAGAAAAGACTTTCTCCAAGTCTTCATCTAAGTAGACTACAATACATCAGTTTGAGATTTTGTAAGTTTATCATAAGGAAGGATGGAATGGACGGCAGTGGATCAATCCAGTAATTAATTTGATCTATCCTTGTATAAATCTGTGCAATAGAGTGATTTGTGAGAAGTGTGTTCTGGCTTGTAAACTACTGAGACTGCTGTTTAGTGTGCATGTTACTGGGATGTCGTTTTCTTTGTTCAGTTACCATTTGTTAAGGATATCCAAGTAGGTGCTTGTGATTCTTCTTTTAAACAGAACCCTACCCAGCTAGAGTGTATGGTTTGATGTTTTTTGCAAACATGGGCACTGTAAGTTCACACAGCTGTAAAACTTGAGATTATTCTCCTGTGGCCTCCCACACTCACAGATACTTTAGATACTTTAAAGGTAGGGGCCACCACTGAAGGAAAGTGGGCTTGTCACAGAGTGGAGTTTATTGAAATTAAGGCAGACATTCACAGATTTTTATTTTTTCAATTCCTGTAATCTTGAAGTACAAGATGTTGTTCGTAAAATTTATTGCTATTCAAACTAGAAAGGATTCTAGTATATAAAGGATTCTAGTATATAGTATATATAACTCAGCAAAATCTACTAGTTCTGTATTGTTGTTGTTGCTTCAGTGAAAAAAAAAAAAAAAAAGGCTTTTCAAAATAACTTAGATGTAAATGTTAAAGACATAAATCCTCATGCTGCTGTTTGTCCAAATGATAACACACATGTTAAAGTTTAAAAGTTTTAAGTCTGATTAAAGTCAATGGTATGAACTGAAGAGTTTTGCTGAACTGGGAAACAAGTGTTGAGTTTTCATGAAGGGACAATAACAATGTTGTTTCTTGTAATATCAGTGTTGTTTCTTGTTAAAATATGGTTATGTTGTCACATCATTTGAATTCTTAGTCTCACCATTTTTTTTTGTGTATGTTTGTTTGTTTGTTTTGTATTCATTGGGATTCATAGGTAGCAATTGTAAAGACGGTAATGTAAGATGAAGAAAAAGAAGAGGGCTGAGGTGGTTTTAACTTAGAGATATGATTGTTTTCTCTTGGACAAAGGCATAAGAGAATTAAATAACTTCAGGAAAACACATAGTACAGAAGGATATAAATTTATTATTTTGGACATAGTGGCAACTATAAAGGTGGTTACTGAAAATCTTTGTAAAATAAAACAAATTACCTCAAAAGTGAGTCAGTGGACATTAACATCACTGAGTGAGGAAGCTGAAACTGCTGTTCTATTAGGTTCAGTTTCTCTTTAGCAAATTAGTCTAAACTAATATTTTTCTACTTTTTTTTTTTTTTTTTTTAAGGTGTTATCACAGGGAACTATTCTGCTGAGAATTTGCTTTATCATTCTGTCCCTGACGTCTTTTGGATTTCTTATGGAGAACAGGCAAGAGACAGAAGTTTTTTTCTTCTTCTATTATTAAGCATTATTTGTTATTATATGGAAATCTCGAGTGTGTCAAAAATATATTGATAAAGAACTATAAATGTACTCTGACATATATTTCTCCTGGAAAGAGTCCAGTGGAGGGCCACAAAGATGATATGGGGCCTGGAGCATCTTCCCTATGAAGAAAGGCTGAGAGACCTGGGTCTGTTCAGCATGGAGAAGAGAAGACTGAGAGGGGATCTCCTCAGTGTATATAAATATCTGAGGGGTGGGGGACAGAAGGATGTAGCCAACCTCTTCTCAGTGGTTTGTGGGGATAGGACAAGTGGCAATGGCTGCAAGTTAGAACACAGGAAGTTCTGCACTGACATGCAAAATAACTTCTTCATGGTGAGGGTGATGGAGCATTGGAACAGGCTGCCTAGGGACGTTGTGGAGTCTCCTTCTCTGGAGATATTCAAGGCCTGTCTGGACGCCTACCTGGGCAGCCTGCTCTGAGGAACCTGCTTTGACAGGGGGGTTGGAGCCAATGATCTTTCGAGGTCCCTTCCAACCCCTACAGTTCTGTGATTCTGTGATATATGTTTCTACTTGTTGACTAGAAGATAACACAAATAACCAATAAGTAAAACTAGGAGTACTCCAATAGCAATTAATGGCCATATTTATATTGCAGCACTGGCTGCCCATGTGCTCAAATTTGCTAGCATTTGTTGGGTCATCATCTCTGGTTTTGAGATTCTTGCATGCCAAAATGGCTTGAAGACTGGCCCAAGGCTGTTTAAGCTCAGACATATTGTATGTGTCCCATGTAGCACACCATGGGTGGCAGATAGATAGGCTGACAGTATATGAAAAGTGCATGGTATAGCTAAGACTAGACTCAAACTCATGTAAGGGATAGACCTTAGTCTAAATCTTTGACTTTAGACTAAATTTAGTCATTATGGTTTCAAATCAAATTGGTGCTTAAGAAAAACAACAGCTCAGTGAGACATACACTATGGAAGTAGTCCATATAGGCACTGTGACCCTACAGAAAAGTAAATAACAATTTTCTACAGAGAAACTATTTGCCCTGCTAAAACAAAAATGTATATAGAACCTTCACCGTTGTGCCACTTCTACTTTTGCACCTACTATTCTTTCTATTTTATTTTCTCAGAAAGGAATACCTTTTGCTTGTATGTACTGAAAGTTTATTTCAGAATAGGTAAAAGTCTGTCAATATACCAGAGATCTGTATTAACAGCCTTAGCAAAGTGAATTAGTAGAAATTTACAGAAATAGACCTATGAAAAGATTCTGTGCTATTCAAGTAGCAGTTTTCAGAATTTTGCTGTTGTAATTTTTCAAAAGACATATTTACACTTGGGTGAGTTCACATATATTCTTTGCATATATGTATTCTCACAGCAAATTTTAGTGTTCTAGCGGAACATAAAATCCATATGCCAAAATATAAGGTTAAGAGAGGTGACTTGATGCAAGTGCAGGACATCACAGACTATTTCTACATTCTCTATTTCACTCAAGTTAATAAAGAAGAAAAGATAGAACACTAACATGAATTATTTCTTGTTCTTAGGCCCAAAGCAGGAATTCTGGAAATCATCCGCTGCTCAGTCTTCTTAAGTGTATACAAACTTGGCTACTTAAGGAATCAGCTTACTTTGTTGGACTGTGCATATGAAGTAAGACATTTATTTTGAAGTATACTGTACTATACTGATGATCCTATATTACTATTGTTATTACTTTTATGGCATCCTTGCCTATGGCAGAGGGGTTGGGACTAGATGATCTTTAAGGTCCCTTCCAATCTGAGCTATTCTATGATTCATTCTGTTTTAGGAAACAAAACAAAAACAAAAACAAAACAACAAAAAAAGATAACATTACATTTACATTTGGTTTCTTTATTTCCATTACTTTATTTGAATATAATACTTTTGTTTGTTTGTTTCTTAGTTACTTATTCCTTTCTGCCATTTACTTTTAAGAAAATTATTGTTTTTGCTACACCCCATGTACATTGAAAAAAAGTCAGAAAACTGTTTCTTTACATATCCTTGCAAAAATACCGAATTATTGCTATATGCTTTCACCAGAATATCAGAAGTGTATTTCTGAATTGGAATTAACTCACATTTCACTGGAACAAATCTGAAGAAATTTGGAGGCTGGAAAAGTTTCAAATACCAAATATATCACTCTGTACTTATACAGTACATCAGGAACAGACTTTTAGCCATTGACAAAGATAGGATACTGGATTAAATAGACCTTTTATCTTATTAGGTATGGTTATTTTTGTGTTCATAGGACATACTTTTATCCTGTTTGTGACTTTTGCTTTTTAATCTACACTGCTGGTAGTTTTTTGTTTTGTTTTGTTTTGTTTTTTGTTTGTTTGTTTTTTTGTTTTCCTCAGCAAAATTGGCAATTCCTCTTAAAACAATTCTTTTAATATAATCTGAGTTGGATAACACTTAATCATTATTATGATTCCGATCAGAATGACATTCCCAAGCTACTTACTGCTGGTCAGATGCAAAGTTGGTTCTCAACAATGTTATGAATCTTGCTAGACTAGTAGAACTGTTATCAGAAAGTTAATCTTTGGATTAAAACCAGAAAAATAAAATAAATAAAATAAATAATAAGGATCAAGAATCAGACCTGTTACTGGTGGAACTCAAAAGGATTCTCTTGACTTGCAAAATTTATAGCTGTTGATAACTTTTCTAATAGATTTCTGGTAGTCGTGCTGATTCTCCTGCTTTTCTCTGAGGTCAGGCAATAAGAGAATGGAAAAATACACTATACTTATGTAGGTCTTTTTTTTTCTTTTTTCTTCGGACAGGAAACAATAATTATTGGACAATATTTAAAGCCAGACAAATGCCACTAATCAAGAATGATTTTTTTCCCCAATATTGTTATTTTGTCAAAGCTTGGTGTGTAAATCAGAGTTCTTGAATTTCTCTGATAAGAGTCTGCCAGAACTCAGCAGATATTTTAAAGATTTTACTTGCTTAAATGTCTTATGGAAAATGTTTTTAGGATTTACTGACTAACAGATAGACTTGATGCAAAGACTTTTAATATTTGGCAATTAATTCTATCGTGCTAGCTCTGACTTTAGGTACTAAGGTATTCTAACTGAATTTGTGAAGAGTTATATGTCAAATTGTGGTTTCACCCGGCTGGCAGCTAAACACCACACAGCTCACCTAACTGAAACCCCTCCCTCTCTGAGATGGGGGAGAGAAACAGAAAAGTGAAGCCTGTGAGTTGAGATAAAGACAGATAGAGATTATTAAGACAGGAAAATAATAATATCAATAATAATAATAACAATAATGATGATAATAGTACTACTAATAATACTGTGTACAAAACAAGTGATGCACAATGTAATTGCTCACCACCAGCTGACCAATGCCCAGCCTAATCCTGAGCAGCTGGCTCCCCCACCCTGGCTAGCCAACCCTATATATCGTTTAGCATGATGTCAGATGGTATGGAATACCCCTTTGGTCAGTTGTCCTGGATCTGTCCCCTCCCAGCTCTTGCTGCACCCCCTGCATGCCCACTGGCAGAAGGAAGTGAGAAGCTGAAAAGTCCTTGGCTTGGTGTAAGCACTGCTCTGCAACAATTAAAACATCAAAATGTTATCAGCACTCCTAAAAGTCATTCAAAACATAATCCAAAACATAGCACCCTACCAGCTACTAGGAGGAAAATTAACTCTGTCCTAACTGAAACCAGGACATAAATATACCCTCTAAACTACCAAAAAATAAAAATAAAAAATAAATAAGTTGCATTTATTGCCTTGCTGAGTTGCATATGCATGAATAGCTCCCTTACTATGAAAGGAGTAGGAGCAAAATTTTCAGGTTGTTATTTCTATTGTTTGGAGGAAGCTAAATAGTTTCCTATTCTGTCATGAAGAAAATAAAATATTTCTTTTTCTGTTCTTTAGTTGTATCTGTCATTAAATTTTAACCTTTTTGCCCTCCCTATCTGTTCCCTCTTTCAGATGTACCTTCCTCTGATTTCTTGTGTATTTTTTCCTCTCCTTTATATTTGTACTTCTCTATGACTCTTTTTTTGGCACTTGTTTGGCACTGACTAGGTGGTTCATTTAAAATGAGAAACAGGAGAAACATGCTCACATTGTTTTGTTTGAAAACGCTTAATAAATAGGTGTCTTCCAAATCGTTTGCTCTTAATGCAACCAGAATAAATAATGCTTCTGAAGAATTCCAATATGTTAGTGCTAGAGAGTTGCATCTAATGTAATGGTAAGAAGCTTTAGTGATGTTTATGATGACATTAAAAAGTCTCCCATCTTAAATAATTGATTTACTGTCACCTGTTTTGCTCATGTACTGTCAATATATTATTCAATTTTTGAATTCAGGATAGGAAAGTTGCTATGGGCAGCTATGGGGTATAATGGTATCTACAAGAAAAGATTCTTGTAACAGTAGGGAAACTACTATAAAATTTTCAATTAATGTTGAAAAGTATTGAAATATTAATATTTTCAATTATTATTGATGTGATTGTTTTGATAGAAAGCATAATAAATGATTTATTTTTTTTTCCTGGAAATTATGTATAAAATTTGTCCTAAAAATTGTTTCTGTTTAACATTTATAGAGGTTATCTGCCCTTCATAATTAAACACAATAGTGTAGATAACTCTGAACATCTTGTGAGGTTCATAAAACAATTATTGCTGCATTTTTCCTGGTAATTTTTATCTGCTTGGTTTTCAATTTCCTTTGCTCTACTTCTTTTTCAAATCCAATTGCAATTTGTAAGAGGTATGGAATAAACCATTTATTTAATCTTTCTTTTCTTCCATCTATACATATTCCATCTTTACTACACATCCAAATTTAACTGACCTTAATCTTCTTAACATTACATTTTTAGTACTTATGGTCAGTAATATATTTAAATAATGTTCTTCTTACTTCATCATCCTTATTTGTTACCGAAAACTAATTCCTTCGTAATCCAATATTCATGGACAATAATAATGAATATAGGACACCACGTAAAAGAATTTGTGTTGACTTGTTTTTTTTTTGTTTTTTTTTTTTTTTAATATATATAAAATGTATTTTAGTACACTTAGAGATAAAGAAAAATAAACTGCAAAAGGCATGATGGCAGTACTCAGTGCGTCTAGAATTTAACAAATAATTCTGTCCCAGCATTCTTAAGTTAATCATGCACATCACAGCAGGAAAGTGCAGAAACATTTTTTCCATACGTTATGTTGAATTGTTACTGAAAAATTATGTGACTCCTGTTAGTACATATTGTTTTTCTTGTGACCTTCTTCTTCATAAACTTGCACTCCTCGTTAATATTTTATAACCACTAAATAAGATTTCAGAAGTAAATACTATTTTTAACTATTTTTTAACCATTAAAAAAGTGATTAAAACTTCAAATGATTGCCTGTTATGGGATTTGACGAAGGTGTGGTGTTGTAGTCATCTAAGTGGAGAGTTCCACAAAATTTAATGATACAAACAGCTAATTCCTAACTCATTCTTGCCCTGCTCCTAGTCCTGCAAATAGCTTTCTACCATTTTAATGAATTAGAGCAGCTCATAAACACATCTAACAATTATCAGAACTACAGCATGGGAGGAAGACCATCTGAGTTAAAACAAAAAAAGAAAATACAGAAATGGGAGAAAACTAGGAGAGAAGAGGAGATGAAAGAAGAAAGAAGCCTTTCTCATTTTGCCCTTAAATTAGCACAGGTGGCTGTGAAAAAAGCAGCCAACAACTGCAATCACATCAGGCAAAGCAGCTCCACCCTTTTGCTTCAGCCTCATCCAAACTACCCAGCTAACTGGGTCACCAGGCTTTTCTGATCAATGCAGCCAAAGGTTTATCTTCATGTTAGTCAGTAGATACAACTTTCTTCAGAGCAAGAAAGTTTTGTAATGCTAAGACCAATGGAAGGTGGAAGTAAAATGCAGCTAAAGATAGGTAAGAAAGAACTGTTGTTTTTGGTAAAGCTGTAATCTTTGTATGATTGTTTACTGTGTCCAAGCACTAATAAATATGATATTCCATGTTTTGAAATTATATATCAAATAATGTGATTACTAGTCTTGGTTCAATATGAAAACTATGTAGTTGTTTCTATTGTTAAAATATATAATTTTCATTACTATTATATTTGAATCCCTTCCAAGAGAGTTGTCTCTTGGTGTTCTTCCATTTTTTGCAAAAACAATGATTAGAAGATACTAGAGTTAGAAAAATAATTTTCTCTTCTAATGGGAGGTGGAACTCTGCATATTTGTCAGTATGTATTTTCAGTTCTTTGTGCTATATGTATTTCATATTGATAGTTATGCAAAAGGAGTAGGCTCTGTGTTCTTTTGCTTTGTTGTTATTTTTGGTTTGGTTTGGTTTGGTTTTTGAAAGACATGGTGTTTAAGGAACATGAGTTTGATGAACTTAGATCTTGTGAGAATTCTTTTTTTGGGTGGAGGTCACAGGATACCTTGGTGGAGAGAGATATTCTATTTGACTGGATATAGACAGCAAACGTCTATAATACGTCTATAAACGGCTAATGTGTTTTGGTTCAACAGTCTGTGCTGTAATATCCTATACTAGTTAGTTTTCTTTAGGCTGATTATTTCATGCCTGTGTAATGTGATGATCATGTGTGTTACTAATGCCAAATCTTTTTTAGCCAGACTGGGTCTGGGATCTCCTAACCACCTGGAGGTAGCAAAAAAACTGAATGCTTGTGCATTCAGTTATGTGACAGTTCAGCAGGCACAATATGTAAAAATAAATCCGTGATGATGGTACACCTCTTCAAAGAGTTTCCATCCAACTGCTCTGGTTTGGCATCAGCCAGCATATTCCATGAGCTGATTTTGGTCAAGCACTGACTGTTACTTGACAGTACTACTAATGAGGAGCAATGAGTAGAAACGGGAGTCATTGACATGTTGTTGGAACTCTTGTCTCGAATATTTTCACCAACTCATAGTGGCTGCAAGTCAGTACTGAGACTCTTAAGCTAAAGGACGAGGATCTAGGAGCTGGAGAACAATACAGATGTCTATTTTGACATTGTTTATCTTTTACATTTGTTTTGGCTAAGTCCTTTTATCTGAGAGCAAGTCTATTCATCCAGACCCATTGTACACTGCAGCTTCCTGGGCAGCCTGGCTATGAAAGCATCTGCAGTTATGTATTCACTTATGGTTAGGAAGGATAAAGATATAGGACAACTTTCACTGGGGAAAAGAGAGAAAAAGGGAGGATGCATACCTCTGTGATATTTTAAATGCAGTACTTGTTTTCCATTTCTCATAGGCATGTGTTGCGTGACAAATACAACCAACTGTGGAAGATATATAGAGTCTTGTGCTGCAGGGCGTAATTCAACCATTAACTAATGAAAACAGAAACGAACTTCTTTGTGGTCAAATTATTTATTTACTCCTCCAGAATATCTAAACTCTGTAGATGCAGCTGTTCTAAACATTTTTGGAGACAGTATTCTGTAGCAAACGGACTGCTCTGGTTTTCTGTGCAATTCTTGTATTCTTACAAGCATGTCAGCTAATTTGTCTGGATGAAATATATAATATCTCTTTATTAAAGAACTGATTTGCACTGTACTCTACATTCCACAGCAGTCCTTCTTAATGTGATATATTGCCATACAACTTACTTTTCCTTTCATCATACAAAGATTTGCTGTTACCTCACTTGTTTCTTAGTGTAATTTACTAGCGTCAGAATACTGACTTATGAGTACTGACTTAAAACAAACATTTACTCATAAGAACTTATTTCCACATCAACGATAGTTTTCTGCTCTGTAGCATTTTTCCTTGGTCGCTCATTATGATCATCTGTGCCACATTTCAAAGTGCAGCATATCCTATATTTGGTTTCCATTAAGGTGAAAGCTTCATGCCCTGTGCTATGATTTACGACCTCAGCATTTAGACAGTCTTAGTGCTCTAACTAGATTGGCTGGTGTATTTGAAATGTATTTTAGAAATGAAGCTGGGGATAGAAGGAAACTACTGCTTTATGATAAAAAGCCTTGTCAACACACATGGAATTAAATAAACACGAGTTGTAATCTGTATTTTCTATGTTAGACTCATTCAGAAAAGTCTGCTATACCACGCAGTGGACTGGACTTTTAATATTCCTGACAACTACCCTAAAGGGAATAATGTCCCTTAGAAAAAGTCACAGTAAAATCTGGCAGTAGATTAAGTTAGTTTCCATTTAGGTGTGACAGCAGAGTTGTTACTGATTTTAGATTTAGCCAGTTTGAGAGTCGGCTTCACCACCATCAACTACAGACTATGATGTATAGTTCCAGATGCTTTGGCCAATTGACCGTAAAATTGCTCCGCATTTCTGGCAGAGCAGCCAAGCTGGAGCTTTTAAAATCTCTACTCCCTGAGCTCAACACCCTCCCCCTCTGCTTAAAAGCTGCTCATTATTCTTCTTCTGCCCACTGATCTTAGCAAAAGAAAAACTTCTGGAATCAATTAGAAGTGTCTGCACTTGATGAGATTTGCACGTGAGTTTGGAATTGTGAGGCTTTGATAGTGTCAGCCAACAGCTGCAGTTTCAGGTGGTAAAATCGGGGAAGGAATTTTCCAGGGTTTATTTACAATCATAAAATAAAACAAAAATCAAGACAAGTTGGAAACCATCTAATGTGTCATTAAAATGAAGCCTGAATTGGGCTATATATTTTGTCTGAAAAAAAGTAAACCAGTTGTTTATTATCAGGATCTTTTCAATTATCTTGCAATTATTAGGCTGTATGGACTGGTTGTAATAAAATGCAAGCTATGGCCTGCTTGCTGTAGTTTTGACTATGAAAGAGGCATCTGCTATTACTTTTGTCACTTTAATTGCTTGACAAGACAGGAAGGTAGTCATACTTAATAGAAATCAGAAGTGTAGTCAAAGATGAAGCAAAGGTGCAAAAAATATACACATTCACATATACTGTCTGAAAATGTTACATTTCATTTTCAGCTACTGCTAAATAAGTAAATAGAAAGGTAATGTTCACATTGATAATTCTAGTTTATTTTATGACAATTCTGAGTCCAAAGCAGTTACGTATTGTCTTGTATCTTAATGCAACATTTACATTTCAAAGATAAGTCATGCCAAATGAAATTACTAATGTTCAGTTATACATCTGAGTGTCCTGAAGATGAAATTGTGCCATTTCATGCACATTGTCACTAATTTGCATTGCAGACTGGTTTGGCTCATAAGTCAAAGAATAATTTTTCTAAAAGCTAGGAATGCCACAAGCCCCATCAAACTGCATTCTTTTCTACATCATAATAACACATGGATTATAATAGAAATATTCTCCATAGCAGTGAATTGCTTCATTCGTATAAATCTATGGTGACAACTGAGTTACTCCACATGGGTCTATGTGTCTGTGCAATTATGACTCCAGTAGAACAGCACTTTTGTTGTTAATGCATAAACACATTTTTGTTTCATACCTGGATTTATCCTGTGGAGGTAGCACTATTAGGGGAAGCCATACTGTAATTATTATCTTTCTCACTTTAAAGAGAGATAAAAAATCAGCCTAAAAATAAGTGCTTTCATTGAGAGGTCTCTTGGAGGATTCCTTGTTTGTAGTATAGTCATCTGCGCATGCGCTGAGGCATCTTGGCATCGCTATTTTAGCAGTGCATAAACTAGAGTGAGAGGCAGGCATAGGGGTGGACCTTGCCTGCTTTGTATTCTGTAGGGGTGATGCAAATGCAGTCAGAGCAGGTTCATGTTATTTGATATAGCCAGTGTGATCAGTTTGTACTTTTTTACTTATTTTATGTTCAAAGTTGATTTAACATATAGCATAAGATAACAAGACAAAGTCAAAGGTAAGAGGACTGAGAGGCACTGGCTTACTTGCTGAGATTCTCCACTCATGCACATGCTGGGGGAGAGGCAGAAAATGCCTGAATCAGACTGTGTCCCCCCAGCTGTGCGGAGCACACTGGATAGAGGAGCCTCCTGGCCTCACCACGTATGGCCAGTGTGTATGTTGGCTCTGTGGCATAGCTGTTGTTAACCTATAGAACTCGCATGCATCAGTGAGTTTAGTAGGACTACCGAATGTGGAAAACTTCTTAGTAGACTTCTTGCCAAAATCAGATAGCCTGCCACCAAAACCACTGCAATTGGCAGGTTGGAACTGTCCTAACTGTGCCTGTGTTACCAAGACCATGAAGGCAGATGCCTTAGTTTGAATTTTATCCTCAACACAACATGCAGAATTAGCTTTTAGGAGATGACAGCTTTAATTAAGCCAGCTATTTTTGATGCAGAATAAATCTGTGTTTGGCAGATACAAAATGGCCACAAAGAACCAGACTAGTGTAAAAAGCATTTTGGATATTTTTATATCATGAGATTTAAATAGATAAAACCAAACTGTAGAAAAGACAGGCAAAGCAAGGCTACCCAAATTTGTGTGTCTTGTAGCAGAGGTGGAGGTACAAGTTTATTCCTCCTGAAAGTGTCCTATTTTACTTTGTAGGTAGGAGTAAATGGAACATGGCAGCTGTGAATATTTGGCATTTGGGGAATATAATGGCTGTGTGGGACCCACAGAATCAGACTGTAACGTAAGCTACAGGAGAGTCAAACACATGTTTTTAGGAACGAACAAATTAACTTAAAACATTCTATAGTACATTTTATTAAAATTGATTATTGGACTTTTATTTATTTACTCATTTTTTGCATAGTCCATTTTTGACAGTAGCTTTCAATGAAGAACAAAGGAGAAACAGCACAAATTGAGATTCTCTTTGTTAGTAACACCTGAAATAACCACTGAAAACTGGTTTGTGATGTTTGGGCTGTTGTATGCTGAATTCTACCTAGATAGTACTTATTAATCTATTGCTCACTTTATCTGTGCTGTATTTTATTTTTTATTACTGTCTTGTTTTATCATTCTTTTGTATGAATTATCTTTTCTGTGATGTTTAGAATAAGGGAATCTAGAAAGCAAAAATACTGTATTTATTACTGTATATATATTTCAATATTACACAAGTCAAAGAGAATGTCTTACAATTTCCTTTTCTTGCCAATGCTAAATAAAAATTGCCTGATGAAAGAAGATTAGCAACTGGTGTGTTTAACAACTGATTCCTGAATGCAGAACCTACAAAACACTTTGTATACTCAAAAGTTGGAAATAGGTATTATGGGGGGGAAAAAAAAGTACATACAAAGTTCTAGTTATTACTTGAAACTAAGGCAAAATAATACAGATCTCCCCTCCAACAGTGATCACGTCTGTCTTGACAGAATTGGTTTATCTTCATGTGAAGCCCATGAAATGCCCAGAATAAACTGTTTATTTTTCAGATTAGAAGCCAATACACAGTTGAAAAGGTCTGGTTTTGGTTTAACATTTTAGATTCTGTGGAGAAAAGGTTACTAAATTTTTTCCTTAGCTATTACCTGAATTCATTGCACATCTGTATATGACTACAAATCCAGATGTAGTTATTTCTCTTCTTGTTGACTTCATGTAAGTTGGCTACAAAAAAACAGTCAAATATTAGGTAAAAAGTGGTGGTTAAGCAGACTGTTAAGAAACAGAATCTGGCAGTTAACTGAATTGGTTTATATCTATGTATCCCCATACCTATCTTAACTTTCCTTTGTCTTCAAACAGTCTAGTTACAAAATTTGGGGGCAGATACCTGTCTTTCTGCATACATAAAAGGGCCTACTTCAATTATAGATCAGTAGTGAACAGAGCTGTCATCATCCTAGTTGAGTTCCTGATCATTTCTTTTCCCTGACTTTCAAATGAAGTCAAATTATCTTTTGTTTTTATTGTTTAATATTGTCTTTTTTTTAGTGTGTGTGTATGTGTGGGCTTCAACTGAGTACTTTTTAGCATAGTATGAGCCTAATTCTAATATCTTACTGAGTTGTCTTTGCTCATCTTTGCTCCTCATGACTGTATTGGTCTACAACAAGCCCATTCCAAATATCTCAAAAATACTATTGGAAGTGTTAATTAGCTTCTGGGATTATTTAGGCCTCATTAAAACACATCTCCAGACCATATAATGTGTCAAAAGCAGGAATTCAGCTGTCACAGACTTGTAAATGAGACAGAAAAATGTGTTACCAACATATCAGCAACTGAGATAACAGCTTCATAAATTCTAAAAATTAGGGGACAACTGAGTATAATTTGCCATGACCTCTGAACAGAAGTCTGGAAAGTGCAGTTGACTGATAACAATGGCATATGCTTTTAAATCTATCTAAACACTGAAAAAACATTTGAGACTTTCCTAAATGAAGGGGTCTGGTTTTCAACTTTTATTTCTGTCTTTATTCATTATCCCTTTAATTTCTTTTGATATTTTTTTCTTTCCAGGTGTGAAAAAGGAAAAGATAATAGAAGGAGGTGATTTAATGTTAAGACTTTCGTGGTTAGAGGAATTCGTTTGAAAAAACAAACAAACAAACTTGAAATATTAAGAGCAGAAAAACAAATCTTATTCATGAAATTTTCAAAAACAGCAATTCTAATGAGTTTTAGAAATTACGTATTTGTATCCTAGACCAAGTTTGCTGGTTACATCAGTTTTTATCGCCACCAGTAGCCACACAGTAGTGAACATGTTTTGTCCTATCAATTTGCTGAATATTCAAGTAGATCATTCCAGTAGAGTTATAAGTCTTTTCTGACCACACTGTCATAGCTCAATGTGCTCTGCCTCATTGACTCAGGTAGTAGAGAGAGCTGTAGGAAAACTTATTTTCTAGTTCACTAACCAAATCAAAATGGAACAAAACCTATAAAAGGATTAGAGGTCCACAAAAACTGGAAATCTTTTCACTACTTTTGCAAAATAGAAGACAAGCACAAACAAGTGGGAGGTTGGAGGGAATTATTAGAATATTTCTGTCTACTTAATACATTTTTATTTTGCTCTTCAATTGTTTTTGTTTTTGTTTTTTTTTTTCCCCCTATCATTACAACATAAGAATAGCCAAAATCCAAAAGGAATTGCTTGAAATAAAACCATCTCATTCAAACTTTTGTATTTAGTATAAAATCAAAAGTCTTCAACTTTCTCTAAGTTCATTAATAACAAAATCATACATTTAGAGAAATAAATTGAGTAGATTGTACCATCTCTACTTCCAAGAGTTAGAGAGAGAATAGTGAACGTTTTGTCTGAGTGACTACATGAGGACCTTGATGTTGAAAGTGAGAAGATTTCAGTTAGAGAGCCTGGATATTAAAAAAAATAAACTGTCTGGCAAAAGACTGGCAACTGTCAATTTTAACGCAGTTTTAACACAACCTAGAATTGGTAGAATATTAAGGCCTGGGATTTAGCTCTTTCACCCTGTTTGATTCTGTCTTGATACTTTGCTTACTGGAAGCTCAGTTGAAAAAAAAAAAAAAAACGTATTTCGGAAGTGAGAAATTTTCAGAAGAGGCTACAAGAAGATCTTAGGGGAAAAAAAAACCAAACATCTCTTACACAGTGTTACTCCGATTAAGAACAGCGATAGAACAAATACAGTTGGAGAGCCTTAATTTTTATATAAATTGATGTCATCCTAACTTCATTTTCAAGTATCTAATTGGACTATCTAAAGTGATAAATTTGCTAATTTCTGCCAAGTTCTTAGAAAAATCTCAGTCCCCTGCCCCTTCCAGTGAAGTAACACTGACAGCTCAACTGCTGGCTAGTGGAGAGTTAAGAACAGGGAAAACAGAATCATTAATGGATCCAGGTTTATTCTTTTGGCTTTGTAAACTCTGTGGCTTTCAGAACATATTAGTATCAAATAAAAATCTATAGCATTGGATTGCAAAACTAACAAAAAATAATAGCTGTGAAAGCAGCATGCAAACAAAACTCTCCATTTTCCTGGACAGTCCACATAAAATCTCCCGTTAGCTACTTTACCTCCTCTGCTGTTTTATTTTGATCTTTACATAGATGAAATTCTGTGGACTTTGTGATTTTATTTTGCTTTGTAATGTGCAGTAATACATACTGTTAAACCACACAAAAGCATATTGCAACTGTAAAATTTGCATGTGTTAGATTGCATGTATTTAGGCCTATATGTCAGTAATTTCAGAGAACCCATAATTCATTTGGCAGTGGAGATTCTGATTTGCAGAAGTGTTCATGTGCAGACAAATGTTTGCCTCCTGTTTTAGGCTGTCTTTAGAATACAAATAGTCTTGGAAAAAAATATAGTAGAAAGGCAACTGTTCTGTTAGTTTAGTTGTAAAGAACTGAAGCTATGCTTAATACAGACAAAGATGGATCTTTTGCCAAATGTCCATCTGTTTGAAGGAAAACTGCTAAGACAGGCCACACGTTTCCCTTCAGGCCAAGGTGCAGTCCTTTTTGAAAGGAGACTTAGAAATTGGTGGCCATAAAGTATACAGTCAAATGTAGCATTATTACTGCTGGGGGAGAGAAAAATAAAATCAAATAAAATGCATATTCAAATATTAGCCAGGTCAACAGCAGGATGAAAGGAAATGACAGTGGGAAGACTTGGTAGACCATCTCCATGCCATTCAGGGCACAGCTGGTCCAAAGAAGTTGCTTCTGTGATTCCATGCCTGCTATATTATAAAATTAATGTATTACAGGAAATGAGAGAAGAGCCTTGTGTTTAGAGAGCTTTACATGCATCCTTTGAGCCCAGCAGCCCTGATTTCTGAAGTATATAGTCATCACGTCTTTGCAGACAGATTATCTCTTTATAATTTGGAGACAAGGCTGAGGAACCATGGTTGGATATACTGTAGGCACGTGCTTATTATATTTCTCAGTGTTCGTGAGTTCCTGAATTGCTGTTTTAAGCTTTAATGTAGTTTTGGGTTGGTGTTTTTTCCCAAAGTACAGAGGAAATGTTGCTTTTGTTCTTATTAATTATCTTAAGTTTTCCCCCTTCAAATTTTTTGAAGTAGTCAAAACTGCAGTTTCGACTAATGTTGTATTTATGCTAGGTAAGAATGCTGTGTGACTTTTTACCATTTCCCTATTACAGTTAATGCAGTCCATCTTACTGAAACCAAAAAGCTATTGCCATATACCTCTTAAATTATTCTCAAGCTGCCAGCTGTGCCATTTGGCTTTGATCCTTTCTTTCATTGTAATTGTCATGCTGAAATATAAAACTAAAATATATGCTGCACCAAAATGCCACTTTTTCATATTTTGGAAGATACTCATCTTCTTGAGATTTCTGTAGATTGTACATGCTATTAATAGTCTTCTCTATGTGCTATTGCTGCCATCAAGTGTAATTATATAATTATGCATATGTAACTGCTCATGTACTGTACCTTTTAAGGAATGCCAGCTCTCTGGAGCTCATTCTCATACAGTGTTTTCATACCGCTTAGCTTAAAAATAATGCTTAGCATTACATGAAACACATGAAACACTTCATTGTTTTATTTTAATGGGAGCTAAAAAATTGAAAAATTCTGGTTGTATATGCACTTTGAAGTAAGTTGCTGAGTGGAAGAATAGATTGCTTTGTTATTAAATGAAATTTGGTAGTTCAGTGACTTGCTTTTCTGTTTCGGTTTGCTCTTACTGTTAAGATAACAGAGAAAAAATGTAGCATCATCAATGTAAATAAATACCCCCTTTAATACAAACAATTAGATTCTCACAAGTCACAAGTGTTATTGCATGCTCAGATAAACATCTCTAAAATATTTTCCTTGCCAATCAGGTTTAAAAAAAAATGCTTTCCAGGTACGATTTTTTTTTTCTCTCTGTTTCAAACCATTTAGAGGGAAAAGCACATTTCTGCTGTTAATTTTATGCTTTAGATATATTACTCTTACCATTCATATGTTTTTGACATTTGCTGTATTGAAGAGGTCCTGAAACATAGAATCATAGAATCATTAGTGTTGGAAAAGATCTCCAAGATCATCTGGTCCAACCATCACCCTAGTACCAATGGCAGTAAACCATGTCCCTAAGCACCACATCCAACCTTTCCTTAAACACCCCCAAGGATGGTGACACCACCACTTCCCTGGGCAACCCGTCCCAATCCTTGATTACTCTTTCTGAGAATGTCTCCTAATTTCCAACCTAAGCCTCCCCTGGCTGTTCCTTCTAATCCTATTACTAGCTATCCGTGATAAGAAGCCGGTCTCCAGCTCCCCACACTTTCCTTTCAGGTACTTGTAGAGAGCAGTAAGGTCTCCCCTGAGCCTTCCTTGTCTCCAGACTAAACAACCGCAGCTCCCTCAGCCACTTCTCACAGGACTTGTGTTCCAGGCCCTTCACCAGCTTCGCAGCCCTTCTATGGACATGCTCCAGGGCCTCGATGTCCTTCTTATACTGAGGGGTCCAAAATTGACCACAGTACTTAAGGTACGGCCTCACCAGAGGCCAGGAGTACAAGGGGATGATCACTTAATTCCTTCATCCAAATCATCAATAAATTGAAGATCTTGCTGCCCCTTCACTCTACAGTAGCAAATCAATATTTTAATGCACTGACGAAAGACTGGGCTGCAAGTGGCTATACTTCATCAATACTACCAGTATTTGCCAAAGGGAATAAGACTTATTTTTTTCAGGAGCATTCTGGGCAGGCATTAATGAAATATGGCAATTCTGTTTGCAAAAATGTTTATACTGGAGATATGAGAAGACAAGGGTTTGGATGAGTATCCTGTATGTGTGAATGAATAAGAGTGATTATCTTGGGTATATCATTTAGAATGAATCTGCACATCTGGATGTGGTGATCTCAGGAGAGATGGAAATCAAGATGGGCAGACAAACAGTGATGATATCTGTTTTATAGGGAAAGAAGGAGGCAAAACTTACTTGAAAGCAGAATATATAAATAATTTCAACTATATGTAACCTAATCTGACTATCAGACACAAATATCAGGAAGGCTACAATGTAGTTTGTAAGGCTTAGAAGGGAAGAGTCTTGGCAAAGAGTGGAATATGCATGGAAATGATAGAGTTTGTGTTGGAGGTAATATTATCTAGAGGATTAAAAAAGCAAAACAGGGACATAGCTTGCACAAAAAAAAGTGATGTATCTAAGCCACATATAATGGCAGAAAAAACTGTACCTACTGACCATAATGGTATGAAATGGACTTTTATAGATTTGTACAAGATCTAAACAATAGATATTTTGAATAAAAGAAAAAACAAATATATTTTATTTGAAGAAAAAATCCAGATATACAATAAATAGATTTCTTGCTGAGAATTTTTCTTGCTGAGAATATTCTTGCTGAGTTTGCTCAGTAATGTGACTTACTTATTTCAGTGCACGTGAAAATGAAATTTCCTGGCAACTGGAACCAAATGTGGTCCCTGATCATGCTGCAATAGATTGCTCTAATACCACAAACTATTGCTATTGTCAGAAATAATCAGTTGAGGATTTATGTGTGGCATAATTATTCTTCAGCCAGCACTGTCTCTGGAAAAGCCAGAATAAATTGAAGTAGTTGTGAGAATACAGTAAACAATGCTGATGACAAATTAATAGTCAGAAGATGTAGAGATCAGTGCTCAACAGGAGTTAAATCTTTGCTATTAGCTGTCCTGCCTGGTATACACTAGAATATATAGACGCTGACATGTATATAGAATACAAATATATGGTATATATAGTGTGGGCAAAACTTAATTACTTATCTCTCTACACACACGCTTATACACATACATGTACATAGAGGAGGGGAAAAACAGTGTCTCTATGAATGAATATATGAAAAATAAAGAAAGGTTTCAGGAGAGAGCTTAAAATGACTGTATTGCTAGTGAGACTTGAGGAAAATGGGAGTATTTCTGACTGGAAGAAGGGAGAAAATAAATTTAAGCTGTGTGAAAGGATGTAATAAAAAGGAAAGGAGAAAGCAGTATGGTTTGTCAGGTAAATGGGAAAATGTTATGGGAAAAACTATTGCTAAATTGTATTGCTATGGCATTTTTAGGAGTCAAACATCAATAGTTATTCACAGGATTGTTCTCACATAGTTCTAATAGGTGAAAACTGGTAAATGCAAGGTGAAAATTAAATCTACACAACATGCTTAAGGAGTTTCTTAACAGCAAATTTGGTATAGTTTTGAAAAAGAGCATTCTGAAGGAGTTTATCTGACTTCTTGATTTTCGAAGAGAATAGAAGTGTAAAAAGACTTATAGACAAACATTTATGGTGAAAGTAAATGTTACAATGTTACACACTGAAGTTTTTTTGTTGTTGTTGTTTTTTTTTTTTTTTTTTACTCCTCAAGGATCTATGCCTGGGTGAATGGTTCTAAAGTTTCACTGTGAACAAGTGTAGAGAGTGTGTGTATGTGTATGCATTAATTTAATATATGCATGTGCTTTCAGAAGTAGAAGACATCACACGTAGAATAGATTTCATAACTTAGATCTCAAAAGATCATAGAACCCAGCTGAAATCACAGAATGGTTTGGTGTGGAAGGGACCTTAAAGATCATCTAGTTTAAGTTAAAGATCATCTAGTCATCTAATCTCTCTCCCATGGGTAGGGACACATGCCACTAGACCATGTTGCCTAAAGTCACATCCATTCTGCCCTTGAACACTTCCAGGGATGGGGCTTCCACACCTTCTCTCGGCAACCTGTTCTAATGCCTCACCACCCTCATAGTAAATAATTTCTTCCTAATATCTAATCTAAATTATCTTCTTTTAGTTTAAAACCATTCTCCCTTGTCTTATGCCTACAATCCCTGACAAAGAGTCCCTCCCCAGCTTTTCTGCAGGCCCCCTTCAGGTACTGGAAGGCCGCAAAAAAGACTCCCTGGAGTCTTCTCTTCTCCAGGCTGAACAATTCCAGCTCCCTCAGCCTGTCTTCGTAGAAGAGGTGCTCCAGCCCTCTGATCATCTTTGTGGCCCTGCTCTGGACTCGTTTCTTGTTCTTCTTGTGCTGGGGGCCCCAGAGCTGAATGTACTACTGTAGGTGGGGTGACATGAGAGCAGAGCAGAGGGAGAGAATCCCTTCACTCAATCTGCTGGCCATGCTTCTTTTTATGCAGCCCAGGACATGGTTGGCAAGTGCATGTCCCGGCCCAGGTGCAGAACCTTGCACTTGAACCTCATAAGGTTTGCACAGGCCCACCTCTTAAGCTTGTCAAGGTCCCTCTGGATTATCTGGAATCTGATTTCTGGAACCTGAAATGATTATCTTCATGAAAAGTAGTGCAGCAGGAAGACTTTGAGATCATCATAATAAAACTTGCATGTGGTATTACTATTTTTAAATAGCCATAGTACTGACTTTGTCTGTTAGAGAAAAACATAACTTGGAAGTATTTGCATCTGACAGCGATCTATTTTAAGTAAAAGAGCAATATTGTTTAGCTGCTAGTGAGAAGTGTGAATATTGTGATTGGCTACTGCACCAAAACTAGCAGACAGGTAATATGTGGAGAGCAAATGAATTGCTACTGTGTAAGCTTAAAACTGTAGACGCAAAAGCTAAAATAATATTTACCTATACATGGTATAAAGAATCTTTATTGGCAACTGGTATTCACAGACTATTTGAAAGGTGGTATTGGCCAGACACAAGTTATTTGGCAGAGATCTTGGTAGTATATATTTACGGAGCCTGTCTGTATAAGGATGCTGGCAGGTTTACCCTGATTTCTATTCCAGGTGACAAATTTCTGTCCAAGCATTTGAGTGATCAAATATTTTCCACTGGAATCTGGGCACTGTAAAATTTCTGAAGCTGAGTAGAAAAATTGCAGGATTTGTTTAAACTATAATAGCCTCTGCATACCAGTGTGATGGCAAAATATTTCCACTTGGACAACACCAGGGTGAACTGTGCTGAATTGAATTAAACATTTTTCTGGAAGACTGATGGTATTTTGTTGCCACTTGTCAATGGCATCTTCTTTTAACCTACAAGTTGTGATCACTGTACTCTTCAGTTAATTTCTCAGTGAAAATTAAGCAACAGCAATGGAAAGTAGTGTTACACTAACTTTTTCTACTAAAGCAAAGAAATTGGTCCAAACCAGATGAAAGCTATACCATAACCACATTAGCTTATTTTTTTCCTATGCAAAGCCAATTAAGAAATAGAACAGTTTCCATTAGTTTATTTGTCTTTCCTGGAACAATTACAATTGCTAAACTATACAAATGTGGAGTCTCCCCTTGTGACAGGTTGTTTAAATTTATAACTTAAGCTAGCATTTCCATCTCCAATAAAAGCCAAACAGACATTTAATTATGGTGCGTGACATTTCTGACTAAAATAGAGCCAACAGAGCCTGTCAGACAGCCCTCATTGTTCATGAATTTTGAACAAATTGGGGATCTGTGAATTTATAGCCAGGTTTTTCTCTAGTATTGTTTAAAATAGCACACATGGAAAACACGCCATGGGTATGTTGTAATTCAGCTTTAATGATGTAACACTTGGTTTCAGTCAGTTGTTACTGCAATCCTCCAACACTGGTTTAGTGCTTCAGACATTGCATGTTCCTTAGCAATTATAGTCCAGCTTTCAATAATGGCTGTTGGCGGGATATCCACAAGTGAAGTCATAGCAATTTTGAAAAAGAGCTAATAAAAATACACCTGCCTTGTAGTGGAAAATGAGCCTTTAATATCTTTACTTTGAAGTTGAGAGAAGCCCATAGCATTAACTAACAGATACCAGTATTATGATGCAGTAATCCACTTCCCCAGGGGAAGTCAGGGATTGAAGTATGAAAGACTGGTATTTTCTAGTCACATATTTTTTAGTCACCATAACATCATAAAGCAAGAATGGGAATAACAAGGTGATAATAAAAACTGGAAAGGGGTGTTAGCTGTAAAGTTAGGAATATGCAAAGCAATCACAAGCTGTAATTCAGTGATGCTACAATTTAAGTGATATATAACGAGTCAGTTGTTAGTTCTAATAACAATTCCTTACTTAAATGCATTCAAATCCACTGTTGTTAGAATGGAATATGAAATGTTAGAATGAAATATGGAATATTAAAATATTAATAAAAAAGAATAAGTTTTTTTTTATGCTACTTCTCATCTTACTATTCTATTATGTTTCTGTTCTGGATCAGTTTAACTTTTGACGTTTTTCATAGCCACTGAGTATTGGCAGCCATTACTAAACCTGAGTTGATTTTCTTCACCAAAGGGTGGATTCATTTTGTCCTTTTGTTATTTTTTCTTTCATATTCTCTCCTGATATACTTCATATGCTTTGATGAACTTTTTCATTCTAGGAAGCACGTGTGGTTTTAGTCTTGTGGCACATATACTCAAGTTATGCATCTTTCTAAGGCAGAATATAATGTAGTAGCTACATACAATCTTAAACTTCTGTTTGGAAGAAGTGTAACAAAATATATTTTCAATAAAAATGGTGGGGAAAAAAAAATAAACCTCTTTAACTACTTCTAGAATAGGATCTTAGAGGATCCATTCCAGCCTATTGCTAAATTAGTGACTAAGCAAATGATATAATCTTTATGTCTTCAGTTTAACTGAATAAAAAGTGCATCCAAGAATAATACATATATAATAAGTATTATATGTACATTATATTGTATTTTGTATTATAATGTATTATATATGTACATTATATGTGTATTATATGTACACTATAATGCGTTTATTAGGTATGATTACTGTATTTGTAAAGAGCTTCTACAATTACACTATGAATGGCCTTAAAATTTTAAAGTTAAAATGTAGGAAGAAACACAGTTCCCTGTTTCTCTTCTGTATTCTACACAAAGCTCTACATTTGCCCTGTCACAGAGACAGCTTTGTTAGTCTTATTGTAGTGAACGCTCCTGAAGAAACTACAAGCCAGGAATGTATTGGAGCTCAGTTTAAGCTAGCTGTTTTCTAGCGTGATACATTACACAGCTATTTTGCAATCACTCTTGTTGCAATAAAGATCCAAACTGGGGGCAGGGTAGGAGTCATGAGTATTAATACAAATGGCCCTCTAATCATACCTGGAGGGGAAGAGAAAATAAGATAAGTGGTATGTTCGTAGCACAACAAGACTAATCTGGAAAAACAAACAAACAAACAGCAGAGCTACTTCCATACTAACAATTAGGTATAATATTTGAAAAGAAAAAAAAAAAAAAGAATTTATCTGAAACCCAAGGAAGTTCAGGAATCTGTAGAATATAAATGCAATTCAACCTGCAATCGCTGTGGTATTAGAGGCTCTCTTTCTTAAAATAATCAATATTTGATCTGTATACCTTCAGTTGCTTCTCAGCCTCATCCTCACCCCCACCTTCATAGTAGGGTCCTCTAAATGGAGAGGTTAAAGATAAAGGGCGCTTAACCCCATGCTGGCCTGATCAAACACTCTTCCCTGCTAATACAGGAAGCAACATTCATCAAAGGGATATCGCTTGAGTATGATCCTACAATGACATGCATACATGCTTAACTTCACATTAATGGGACTATTTAGGTGCATGAAGTTAAGCATGTGTTTTGAATCTTTGCTGTATTGTAGTCTATATTTTCTTTTCCACTAACCTGAGCCCTTACACAAGGCAGTTACCTTACTGGTCTGAAATGCTGAAAATTGTCTATAGAGAAGCTTTTATATGTCTGAATTCACTTACTTATCTCCTCTGCTCACCCTGTGTTTTTAACTTTATTATGTCTGCTGTTTCTATTTTTTTTAGGGTTAATAAAACATTTAAAAAAATATATATCATGTAACTCTTACAGACTTGTTACTTTTTCAGAGGAAGTATTTATGGAATTATTTTTCAAACAAAAATCCAAATAAGTATTAATATTAAAAAACTATTAAGAATGGTACAAACTTGTACTACTTTTATATACATTATATAGTTTTTATACTAGTTCTCACTCATAAGTCATTACCTTCATCTTAATATTGCCATAACATAACTGAAAGAACTATCTATTTAACTGATTTCTGTTGTATCATTTTGGGAGTAAGGAGGGGGCTGGAAAAGTTGCTCTTCAGCATTCAGTTTAGTAAAAAGAATGCAAGAAGAAATGCTATATCTGAGCAAAAAAATCATTAGACTCCAGAAATAGAAGGAAACATAGTAAGTTTTTCAGCTCCTACCATGTTCAATTTCATAGCAAAATTTAAGTGCACTTTGCATTCAGTGCTAGTCACTAAGATTTTGTTGTGCTGGGTAAATCAGGAAGTGATCCGTCACACTTCTTGCAAACTTCATAGTACTGTCACTCCGTATTTTACTGCTGTTCTTTTCTTTGTAGAATTCAAGTGTGTAATTTGCATCATTGCTCTGAAAGTAAATTGCTATCGAGTCTTGACACCTGCCAGCAGTGGTATTCATTTCAAGCTGTAAAACACTACTTTGAAATAAATTTGAGGAAACTCATTAAATGTTGTCAGCTGTATCATCCATACTAACAGAAAATAATGTAGTTAAATGTGTCTGGTTTCTATTTTCTATTCAAAAATGAACAAAGCTCCTTAAAACCTTTTTTTTTTTTTTTTTTTTTTTTTTTTTTCCCAATACTTTAAAAGTATTTTCTAAATCTAAATCCACTGATTTTTACCAGTTTTATGCACACATTAATTTCCCCATGTGTTATTATATCAGAAATATGTTCAGTTTCTGTTTTTATACTTAGGAAGTTCAACATCCAATTAAAGGATTAACTGGGCCAAATCTGACAAGAACTCTCAATTTGAAATTCCCCTAGACTCTGTTATTTCCAAAATTCAGATGTAAACTAAATTTAACCATACTAACGCAACACAGTGCTTAAAGTCAGCAGAACCTGGGCTTTGACCTGGCTGTTGCTGGTTAACTCCCAGTGATTTCAGAGGTGTGGAGTGTAAATATCCAATGAAATAATTTAGATCTAAGTGTAGGAATTGTATAAGTGCTTATGATTGCTTCTTTACTCATTTCTAACAGCAATCTCCCTTGCCTTGTGGAGTAGATTTATCTTCTCCACCTTTAGGTTCACGTTGTCTAAATAACTTTATTGAATCTGGATTGAGATGTGTCATACATCTTATTCATGGGGGTAATTTTCATTATTAAAACAAAGGTGTTTGTAATCATGTATAATCAGCAGATGATTTCAGCTGGGAAGTGTGTATAAATTAGCACTAATTTACTGTGGTGTTGATAGATTTATTTTTCAAAAGGTTGTAGGAAGAGCATGAGAGGAAGAAAACCACTCATGAGCTCAATGTGCTCTTCATACTTGTGTTCCTACAACCCAGGATCACCAAATCTACTTCAAGAAAATATTTTGATTTTTTTTTTTTTTTTTTTTCCCCGAAGGGAGCTAACTATGATGTAGTAATGTTTGCCAGATAACTGTGATCATACCACTTTTGTTCTTGAACCTCCACCAACTCCAGTCACATGGAGTTCAAACTTCTTGCATTAATAATCAGGTCCCTTAAAATTCTGTGTACCTCACTGCATGGAGTATCCCATTACCTCCTGTTTCATAAGGGAGTTCAATTTTGAGTCTATACCTGAGTGTTTGCATTTGAGTTCTTCTGTCCAGTCACTCCTTTCTTTCACTGAATTCATCTTTTAAATTATTACCTACTAATGCCGCCTTTAAATCCTTTCTCAGGATCTGCCTCATCCAGAAGCAGTGTGTAAAGGGCTAGACAAAAAGAAACCTATAGATGGCTGCTGGCCTAAGGTATATATTAAAAGCAAATCCAGAAATTTTCTCTAATCTGTAAATTTGTTTGTCATTATATGTTGTAAGCTCATGAGGAAAAAAAAAAAAAAAAGACAGTGTATGACTTTTTATAATACTTATTGAAACCCTTATTTTTGCTGCAGAGCTTGACTGTGACAAAATAGGAAAGTCTACCCAAAATGAATATATTAATACTCTTTGTTCTTGCCAAGTAGATGAATTTCAGATGAAGATGCATTAAAATTTTGTAAGGAGTAATCTGTGACCTCCATAACTAGTCCCTCTCACAGGTCATGCAGATGCTTTACTGTGGCTGAGAGGAAGTAGTGAAAGCAGGTAAAAAGTAGAAGATGTCCTGGAACTCCTCAGGGAATCATTCAAACAGCATTAGACAGGATTCATATAATCATTTAGGTTGGAAAAGACCTTCAAGATCGTCATATTTAAGCAGCAACCTGACCTACTGAGTCCTATCACTAATCATGTCCCTTAGTGCCAGATTATTGTTATAATGAAGTCTCTGAATTTCTGTTCTGTGAGAACAGAAAATGAAATTAGCAGAAGGGGAGCTGTTGGGAGGATGGAAGAATCATAGATAACGGTTTGGGGGCACAGGCCTTTCAAGTGGAGAATAGTGGCCTCAAGCAGAGGCATTAAGTCAGCATTCCCAGGCTGAAAAATCACCACCTGAGACAATTTCAAGCTTCCTGCCCTAATGGAGCAATCTGATGGAAATTTTGAGCAGGGAGTTGGACCATGATCTTATTTATAAGAACAGATTTTATAAAGAGGGAATAATGCAGCTGTATACATTTACTGAGTTTTCTTTAGAGAGAAATGTCACAGTACTATTGATATGCTTTGCAAGTTCCTCTACCCAGAACTATTAGGGTGTAAGCAGTTTGATTACGGAATGATAGGAACCAAATCTGCCTTGTGGTATGTCTAGACAAGTGTCTTAACTCCTGTGTGAATAACTACTAGACACATTAAGGAAAAGAAATTCTATACCTAAAATCTACTAGTTAATAGCCTAGTGATTAATCATTAGACAGATGGCAAAATAAGACACAAGAATTTTGCTACTGTTGGTAATTAACTGCGCTTACGACTTTGCATGTACACGTAACCTCAGGCACAGAATGATAGCCACTGAACTTGAAGCTGGGTCAAGTCCTTTTAAAGCATTACATTTTCTTGGCTCTCCATAGTAACCTATGGAAGATGTGAAATGATTCCATTCATTCTGGTTTTGAACTTACACCTCTTCCCAGTGCTGCAAACCCAAGGGAAAAAAATTCCTTTATTAAGTCTGAAGCCTAAGATTCCACTGCCTCAGCTACTAAGAGGATTTTAGAAAATGGACAACCCTGCCTACAAGAGGCTGAAGAGGGGAAAAATAGACAGTTTACAGGCCTAGGAGGATTAATAAATCTTCCCGTATTCCTTGAAATCCCATTGAACTAAATTTACAGTAAAGCCATGGAGACAAAGGTCTTATGCCTCTTGCTTTCCTGATCAAAGTGGAAAATAAATTTTTTTGGAGAGCAAATGATATTTTCCCCCTCTTATTTTATCTCTAAATAGCTATGCCATGGTTTGTTTAGTAGCTGGAAACTTCAGAACTTCAAGTTAACAAATAAATTTACCAAAGAAAATATTAAATTGATGACAATAGTTTTGAAATGCAATGGTTAGTATGTCTTACATATTGAAAGTACTTATTTCTGTGTTAATGTGGGAGAATATGGAAAATATTTCTGTAGTCAAAAAAAAAAAAGTACACTGTTTATGCTGGAAAAAAAAAAGTGAAAGAAAAGATGTAAAGAATTTCCTTCTACTTGGACCTTTTATCTGAGAACTGACATCATGATAATAGTATTGCAATGTTACTATTTAAAAAGAAATAATCTACCAAATGCAATGGACATATTGGCTGATATTTGGCAGATAAAAGAGAAAGGTAAAAGAGAAGGACAGAAAAGAATGGAAAATCAGTTGAGAGTAATTATTCAGGGCATGGGATGGGAGGGGATAAGAGTAGCCCTTTCGAAAATAATCTACAAGCTAGCAACAGTCTCAAGGCAGGTACAAAAGGGCAGGGGAAGGTGGAACAGACTAGCAAGGAAACAAGAAAAAAAAAGTATGAAAAAATTCCAGAGAGACAATTTTTATAGTCAACAGGAAATGAACAATAAAATCATAGCACTTCTGAGATGAGTTGAAAGGACAAAGTGTAGAGCCTAAAAAGGCAAACAAAGATAATACCTTCTCTTTGTGCAAGCAGCAGAATTCAAAGGGTAGTGAAGAAGTATTTCTGGATATAAAAGGGTGAGGGCAAAATTGATGTGTGTAGCTATGTGCCCATCTTTGCCAGTATGGCAGTAAAAATAGTGGTGTTTTATCTTGGAAAATGGGACCTTCTTTGAACTTACTGCATAGGTGTTATACTATCTGATGTTATCTTTTTGTGAATCATATAACCACTGTGTCACTGATGTGGCTGATGTTCATATCTGTGCTCAACTTGCACAGCCAGAAGTGACTGAATGAAAAGAGGTATGAAGAGAGCAGTAAGAACCTTTGTAAAGACTTCCTTTGCTGGGAAGTGTATCAGATGGAGTTCCATCAGGCTTTTTATTTTTTTTTTCCCTTCTTGTACTTTGCATATTTGTATATTACGTACAATAACGGTTTGACAATACTGTGAAATACATATATATTGCTTTCACAGAAAGACCTGTATATTTTTTCTTTTCTTCCTCCCCCCACCCCCCTCTCCACCCCCCATCTTCCCCAGAAAATCCTGAGTCAGATTATAGAAAGATGAGAATTTTCAAATGTGTTGATGACAAAAGACAGAATAGCAGATGTAGTTTCATTCCAAAAAGGTGAGGGGGAAAAAATATAAAAAAAAAGCATAGACATCTCTGTGATATATTGTTGACTATCATTTGTTGTAGTGGCATCTAATTTAAGTCATCACAGCCTTTTCCTGGAGCTGGCCCCAAGAGACATATAAACCTTTTCCTATCATGTCCCATTAGCATGTGCTAGTTATAAAAGGATATGGGAACCAAACTTGGATTAAAAATGAAATGAAGCTTAGATCTAATATAAAGGAAATGCCTCTAACTACTATAAGGCCCCTTCACAAGTCAAAGCCCCTCATTCCCAACCTCCAGTCTTTTATAGCCATTGGCTTATATCATTATTATAAACTGAATTTTATTTTTTAATTTAGTACATACTTTAATGACAGTTGTTTATAGAAAGCTTTTTTTTTTTTGTCAATAAGTTTTCTTGTTGTTGATAAATACTCTGTGAAGTTGTTCAAATGTTGCAACATAGTGTATACTCCAAACATTCATGCAGTTACCAAACTGAGATGTTCTTGCATCAAAGACTAAGAACAAATTAGGAAGCAAATTTTAGGATAAATTTCTGTTCAGGTTTGCTATATGATAAACTTTTCAGGGAACGTGCTATGTTTATTTTCATAAAACTTTACCTTAGGGATTTCAAACAGAAACATTTAGCTATTTTTTGCAATAAATTCTAGCAATTCAGTTGTATATATTCAATAAGATTATAAAATAAATCATGAGAATACATAATGCTAAATGTTATAGTAAAATACATTTATCAAACCACTAACATCTTCCCCTTCAGTTGAAGTGTGGTGAACCATTTGTTAAATAGTGAAGAAATGTTTTAAAAACCAAAGGTATGATGAGAAAGTCATTTATTTACTCCCTACTAGAATGAATACCCAGGAGCATTATCTATCATGAATAAAAATACACATTTGAGATGAATAGGTAAAACAAAAAAGAACAAAGATATAAACCTACAAATAAAATTAATGTCTGTGTTCCTATATGTATGTATGCGTAAGATGTATATGATAAAATATAGATATATATTTAACATGTATAGTGGCATACATGTATATACCAAAGAATGTAGCGTACAGTAAGTATCATAGAAAATGCATAAAAAATGAATTAGTATTTGTTTTCATAATGATGAACAAGATTATCAATCTTCCTTTCTCTTGCCTCTAGACTTTCAAGGTTGGATTGCCTATTAAAAATACAGAAACAGATGTGGTGTCAAAAATTACTAGCAGTTGCCGAGATATCAATTGATGTTTCTTGATATATTGGTTAGCATCGCAGGTTCAAAGTAAATGTTTGTAATTGCAACTGCTTTACCACATCATGATTAAGAAAATAAAATACTTGAACATGTAAGAATTAAGTATTACAGGGTCTTGCAAAAGAAACTGATTCCTTTGCTAAAAATTATAAATTTTGTCTACACTGGAATGTTCTGTAGTTTTCAGACATGCAAAATGTAAGGATTATCATAAATTAAAAAATAATACCTGAAGTAATATTTGGTACATCATTTGGTACTATTTAAAAATCAGTTCTGTTTGTGATTATTTTTTCCCCCCATCAAATTCTCACACTTTTGAATTTAAAAGGGCTGCTTTACAAAACTCTCAAGTTGTAGGGAATCCACAGCTGAGGCACAATTGCTAGCTCATTTGGCAATGAGAAATATCTGGTCATGTCGTTTATACATGGTATTATTACCAGGTTTCGTGATGGACCTTTGCTTTATTAATGCAGCTTGTAACACATTGCTTACATGGAAAGACAAATGAAGAAGTTCTAGACCGCTTACCATCAACTGAAGCTATTGTGTCATGTGGTGAACAAAATAAATAAAATAAAAAAAAGTGAAAGGATGTAGTTAATGACAAAATGTGGCTTTGGCCTTGGAACTTCTCATAAGATGCTGTAAAAACATGAATTAAAGATCTAAGAATGGTTATAGTCTAAATATAACAAACAGGAAAAAAATCCAATGATTTTCTACATACAAAGCAGAAAAAAAAAAAAAAAAAAAAAAAGAGGAAAAAAATGGAAAAGTTGGACTGAATTTCAGCCCAGACTGTGGGTTGTGTACTGGACTGTGGTTAGGAGGTCTCGCAGGACAGAAACGTACAAAAGATTACGAAAGTTCAAAAATGAACTAGAAAGAAAAATACATAGAAGGTTTTTGTACAGAGTCCATAGTTGGTTCAGGGCTTCCTTGAGTGGAAAGGACTTGTCAATTTAAGGGGTGTGATGCTAAATCTCATTTGAATTCATGTGCATAATATGTGACTCTTATTGTTATTTTTACCAAAATGCAGTTATGACGGAAGAAGTTCTAATGTAGATTTAGAGGACTGTAGGCTTTTTTTCGTTTGAACTCTAAATATTGGTCTTCTGTAAAACTTTCTTTCTGCTTTTATATGTTTGCAGTCAAGTATGGCATGGGTAATTCCTAGTAGATATCTGCTGGTAATACAGTAGTTTAAGTTTTGTGAAAAGTGCTGGTATTCAATGCAGATCAGCCATCAGTGATCACAATTAAACAGAAAGAAACAGGAAATTGCCATCTGATTCAGGAAACAAGCAAACTGATTTCTGTAGGAAACTGATTATTTAATTACACAGTAACGTATTATATAATTACACGTATTATTTAATTACACAGTAACGTAGCTCAAGTGGCAAATATGGATGGATGTGTCCATACTTCAGACAAAAATGTGAACTTTTGTGTACTACATTGTTCACAGTAAAGTGAACAATGAATATGAATATCTTATGCATGCCAGATTTCAAATATATAGGTTACTTATAAGAAGCTATCATATGGAATTGGAAGTTATGACATTGTTATTAGAAGGGTCCTTAGATTATTAGGTTATTGAAGTCTTTTCCTAAAGTCAAGAATGACAGCCATATAAAAGTAACTTCTGCAGGTTTGCACCTACTTAAGTGGTTATAACTACAGAAGTGCTGTTAAGCTGCAGATGGTTTAAGTAATAGTGACAGGAATGATTCCATGATTGCTGTCCAAAATCTTGATGCAACTGATCACCTTGTGACACTTTCTACATCCCTTGGACAGCTAAAAGCAAACAAATCCCAGGGAAAAGGCAAGGCAGGAAATTCTGCTGGCTTCCAGGGTCCCGCTGCTTCAGGGCAAGACAGAATTTAGGCACTTAGTATTTAGTAGTTTTGTCATAGGGGAACCTGGCAGTTTCAGCCTTGGCTGTCTTCCTTGGTCAAAAAGCATTAGAGGCACCACTGCATGCAGCAGATGAGAGGTAGGATCAGGAATATACGAATAACCCTGAGATTGCTCTCTAGCTTCACACTGTTTTCTGCATTAATTAAGAAATGAGCAGCAGTTTTAGCCAACTGCACCCCTAGGGATTCAATGACACCTAAAATTCATTTCAAATAGTAAACAACAATAACCACAACAAAAACATTCCCCCCCCCCCCCCTTCTATTACTTGCCTTTTTATGAGTCCTTGTAGACCAGGAACCTTCAGTTAAATATTATACCTGTTTAAAAAATCCATTGTTTGGCACCAAATGTAATTGGTTGTTTCTTTTCTGTAAAGGGTTAAAAAAATGAGGAAAAATACAGTTATGTGAAACAGTGTAATGCATGTTTTATTATCTTGGTGGAATATCATGCTAACATGTTGTGGTCACTGCTAACTTTGTTGGCAATGCTAACAGATTTGAGCTTCCTCAGGCAGCAGATGGCCTTTGCTCTTGTGGACAAATACTTTATTTATTGATGGCTTTTTGCAAACTGCAAACAATTCCTTCAGAAAAAAATAATAATAATAATAAAAAAGACTCTATATCAATGTGACATAGTTCTTTCAGCAGCAGTCCAACTTTTAATAAAATCTTTGAACAGATATTTAAAAAGGAAAACACTGTTTAGTGAAGATAATGAACTGCACTTCTGTGTGCATTCATGCCCTGTTTATCCTTCTACACACTCACCACAGAAACTCAGCTACCTCGTTTCCTTGCCAGTTGCAAATCTCTTTAGGCCTTGACTGTTGTTTCATTAGGTTCTCCTCATGTCCCATGCCCAGTTCTTTCCCTGCTTTACCAACAGCAATGCAATATACTGAGGAGATGGACCAGGTCTACCCTCCATATAATGCTGAAAAGACCATGACAGAGAGTTACATGTTCTTAGAAACAGGGTAAGTGCAATGAAGGGTTGAGGTTTGAAGGGTGCAGAGTGCCATGCAGAAGTGGTGGAATGGACACTGGACTGTGGAGCTGGATGAACTACTGAAAAAGACCACAGTCCTTCTGCTACCCCCATGGTCAATAACTCTTCCTGAGAGACATCCTGATTTATTCTAATCCAATCCAAAGACCTTCAGTGGTGGTGATTCCCCAGGGGCAATGTACTTCAATATTTAATTGTTCTTACAATTAAATATATATATGTGTGTGTGTATATACGTGTGTGTATATATATATATATATATATATATACATGTGTATATATATATATGTAAGCTTAATCATTCTTTCTATCTCTTGTCCTTTCTTATGTTGTTATTCTTTGATTGAATTCGTTTTTCAAACAACTCTGCTTGTTACACTTCATGTAAGTATTTTATGAAGTTTTATATACCTACACATATGTTTATTTGACCTTTTCCCATAGTATGTTTCCAATATTTCATTTGTATTCCATTATGTGTTTGGAATCAGGAAAAGTTTGTCATTTAGAGAACCTTAATATTCTTTTTCCATAATTAGGTGCTTTTTTTTGTTTGTTTTTGTTTTTTAAACTAACATCCTTAATGTGTTGTTGTTGTTGTTGTTTTTAAGGCACAAAAAACACTCCTTAATTGCTTTCCCCCTTAGATAATTTTTCCTTGATATCTTACTATTAAATTTCTAAGTTTTTTGAAAACAAACTTTTTATTTCTATCTTAGCCCTTCTTCTTACTCCAATCATCAAGTTATATTTTCATATTTTAATTGTGTTGCCCCCAGTAGTAGAACCAAGTAAAGAGAATCATTCCTTCTTATTGCCGTAACACTTTCTCTATCAATAAATCATGGAATAGTAAAAAAAAGTTTAATGGACAAGCTAGATCATGCTCATTCTTCTTTTCCCCCCAAAAGGTCACTGTAGTTTAAATCTTACATTATAAACAAGACCCATAGTATGGATTTTCCAGTTGCTAATAGTAAACATCATACTGAACAAAATAAGTAATTTAGCAGCAGAGATGTTGGATATAGTTTTCAATAATAATAGCTTGGTCTTGTCAGAGTCTTATAAGCGAAGTTGACTTGAAATACAAATGCAAGCTTTTATGAAGATTTGGTATCACATTGAGTATTTTTCTAGTTTCCTTGAGCAAAGGCAGCAGACTTTCATGTGTTCCAAATTTGTGCAGGTATTTTTTTTTTTACTTTAACCATAGGTTAAAAGTATAGAGTAAACTAACTAAAATATTATGCAGAGCAGCTCACCATCTGATATTGATCTTAATTTTGAATGTCATTTTTTAAGTAGTAAGGATTAAATCACATGAGAATCAACTAATTGGCATTATCAAGAAGTCTGTAAAAATAATTACTAAAGCAGAAGTCCTTAAGATTATGAAGCATTGGACTGCCTGGAACACAAGCAGCAGGCAGCAGAAATTCTATAAACCAGGAGTTTTGCCAAACCTTCTCAGGCTGAAGGCCAAATGATTTTATTTTTATTTTTTTTAACCCAGCCAGATTTTCCATATTGAACCAAGCAAATTGCAGCCCAAGGAGCCCTCACATGTGTACATTCACATTGCAAGTGAATGTCTGTCTTTTTTTTTAGGTGTCTGTATTAGAAACCAACAAAAATGTATGCTAATGGGCTGAAAAAAAAAAGTGAAAATGCTGGAACCGGTACTTGTACGACACAATTTATGAGGTGATGTGCATAATGTACAAACTGAGGTTTTGCTGCTGCAAAAGTTTACATACGTTATTAACATTATGTACATGAGTAATTCCTGAAGAATCAGATCCTACAAGTGTCCCTCAAGTCACTGTTAGCTGAACAGTTTTATGACTGCACGACTCAGCTTGCTTATCAAAAGGTATAGGAATAACTTCCTATAAGAAAATAAGTCTAAAACAACAAAAGTTTTTGTAAATTAGTTATAACATCCCTATAAGCATTTGTATTCATAATGCTGCAGAATAGTTACATCTAACTGCATGATTTATACTTTTTTATAATCATTATGCCAGCATTCCAAAATAACCCCTAAACCAATGTTTCATGATTTGTAGTAGCAGACTTGCAGTTGTCTCATAAAATCATCAAAATAGATTCTATGATTTGAGTTCTTACATCTATGTGAGAAGAGAGAAGTCATGCAGGAGCAGATACAAGAAAAGGGAAAAGGAAATTGTGTACATGGAGCATGACCTTAGAAAGTACATCACAATAGCTGAAATGAAAAATGGACAAAGACCTGACTGTTCCACTAATGCCACTGGGGCAGAGGTCACTCACATAGCAATGTCTAGGACAGTGCTCTCCAATTATAAGTGAGGAAGGAGGGAGGATGGGAAAATAAAGAAAATTGTTGCTAATGTGGTTGTAACCATCCCATTAAGAAGGAGCCCAAATAACCACAGATTTGATCAATTTCTACAACTGAATCTTTTTGAAAGCTTTTAATGTTTGTTTAAATAAAATTTGGAGTAAAGAAATATTATTTAAATGAAAACCAAACCTGATCCACCAAACATAAGCCAAGTTGTACAGAAACATAGCTGCTCTCTGCTGCAGCTGCTTCTGAAAGAAGAGAGAGAGAAGGGAGAAGAGAAGGGATTGGACATGTAACTAATGAGTGATGATTTATGTCATCGTGGAATATGATTCACAGTTTTGACTACAAAAAGGGTACAGATAGCTATGTACATTGGTCGCATTCAAATACCCAAGATATGTGAGTATAAGCACATCTACAAACATGATTTAAATGAAAATTTTCTTACCTGCTGAAAGAGGATGGGGGTACCTTGTGGGTGTATGGATCTGTCTGTTTGCTGTACAATTCTATCTTTGTTTAAGATAGAGCTGTACAGAATGATGAATAACACAGAAACACTTTTTTTTTTTTTTTTTGTCAGAATAGTATAGTTTGCTGTCCATATGTTCTTGGTAAAAAGCTGATTTCAAATACATGATTATGGAAACTTCATACCTAGAACTATGGTCCAACAGGTGCAGTGGATCAGGTTAAATGATTTTATTGCTCTTCTTTCAAGTAGAAAAAAAAAATTAACATCAGAGTCTCAGGGAGCAATAGTCTGTAAGACTCCTGCTGTGGCTTTATTTGAGAAATTCCTTCAGATATGTAACCTGACACTTAGGTATCTTTCCTATAGCTCCTGGAAAAAAAAAAAAAAAAAAAAAAAAAAAAAAAAAAAAAAAAAAAAAAAAAAAAAAAAACGAGAAAAACGAGAAAGTTTTGAACCAAGAGCCTTTGTAGATGAGTTCTCTAATATTTCTCTAATATTTCTCATGTTCATAATATTTATGAACATGAATAAAATTGTGAACGTGAATCTTGGCCTGGTTTGAAGCTGATGTGCATGGGCAAAGAGAAATAGTAATCAGGTTTTGGTCATAGTTCTGCATATTGCATTCAGGCTTTTCTACACACAGAAGTTGCAGCAGCTGAATTCATATTGCTCCAAAACTTGGTTTGGGCACATTTACTTCAGTTTAGGTAGGGCTTATTGCAATTTAGCAGAACCTTGTTGCCAGCTGGCATAAGCAATGCTGCAATAAGACTGATTTTCATTCATTGAAATAAGTACCTTTATAATGTTGCATCAAAGCAGGGCAGCTTTGGCAAAATACTGCTTATGGATGCATAGGGCATCAAACTCTCTTCCTCTCTCACTTATTTTCTTTTTTAATCTCAAGAGTGTTTTTATTGTTGATTTTGCTCTTTTTGTTTATTTGTTTCATTGTTTTCAGTGGTGTCTTTTCTCCCTTTCTTACAATTCATGTATTAAATTCTAGTGCCTTGTTAAGGAATGAATTCATGGACACACTGATACAATCTGTCTAGGCCTCCAGAACTTGTAAAAGTTTGGGTTATGCAGTAGCCATAGAAACTACATATGCATAACAGTAGAAACATATTTTTAACTGTTCACACACACACACACACACACAAAAAAAAAAAAAAAAAAAAAAAAAAAAAAAAAGCTGTCCATTTGCCATTTACTCTTCCTTTGGGATTGGTTTTGGAGATCATTCACCAGTTTCTAGAGGGCCCATGGTACTGCTGGACAATGTTCTTACCTTGCACAAGCTGTGACATGTCAACACGCACAGTGACTTCTCAGCAGCACTTGCGGATCTAATTTATGGTGAAATCTATTGGTTTGTGGAATTGTCTTTATGGATTAATTCATTGGGAGTTTTTAAAACATGTCTGCACAAGATACTGGGAAAAAAAAATAAAGATAATTCTATTGAAATTGTTCAACTTTATGACCAATAACATGATGGTGGTGCTGCTGCTAATCATGATTTTCTTTTAAAGCAAGCTGAGATAGAACAGAAGTACCCATAGGGCTTAGGATAACTCCCCATGTTAGTGGGACTAGGGACCAGCAGCATCTATGGCTGTAACTGTAGGATTAGGGACATACTCAGTTCTCTGGTTCCTTGGTGTCAGGCTGCAGAAAACCTGCGTGTGTGCAGTCTCACTCATAGAACTTGGCATGCAAGTTTTAATGAGGCTCAAATCCAGCAGGACCTTTGTCCATGTGACAGGCAAGTCCATCTTATGTGAAGAGCAGCTTCAGCACCACTCTTGGTAGCTGGTGTGAATGTTGCCAGGGACTGCATCTTGAGTTTTCTGTGCGCATCTCTGAAGCTCCTGGTCAAACCTACTTGCCCTGTAGACTGTGAATGTTCCAGGAGTTCATAAGTCAAGATATAAAGGATGTCTATTGGTATGCAGCGCAGACCTTTCACTCCCATGCCTGCATGCTCAGAGCAGTGCACTTGCAGCCACTGAAATAATATTTCCATTAACATACTAATTTTTACTGAATGAAGATAATTTTTAAAATTCAGACTGTATATGAGGCAGCTGTCTCAATACTCAACTATTGCCTCTATCAATAGATGTCATGCATGATTATCTTATAGATGTCAAGATTATTATCTTCCATATAAATCTTTCCCTTGCTTTCTGAATTGAAAATCACTGGAGGCTGGGAGGATGTTCCAGAAAGGTATCACCATATGCTTGTCTTGTGCTAATATTCTTATGTAGGCAATATTTTTTTGGCCACTGTTATAAATCGAATACAGGGCTAGATAAACCATTTGATTTTACTAAATAGTTCCTTCTTAATGTTCTTTATCTTAAGCAATGAGCAGAACCAAAAAAAAAAAAAATCTGGCAGTTGTCAAATAAATTCACTTCAATGTTACAAGTATTTTTATATCAATTTACATATATTGCTTGTTCATTATGTACTATTTTACTCAGTTAACGCACATACATGTCAAAGGTTCTATGTAGAGCACCCCTCCACCTCACAAAGAAGATGAGATGCCATGCTCTTTTGTTTCTTTCAAAAGTCTGCCCCATATTTTTCTTATCAAAGACTCTCAAGTCAATTCTAGACTTTTCTAATTTCTGAAAATAAATTCTGAATTCCCTTATTCTCAATGGAATATTGAGAAAATTCAATTCCTGTCTATACATGTTTGCTTAAAACTAAATAAATAATTTAAATATTCCTCTTAAAACTGTACTAGACAACCACATAGGACTGTTTTTTGAGATTTTAGATTTATTACCAATATTTGCTTTTACAATCTGCTCTAAGTTCTCAGTGACAGCTTATCTAGGTTGTAGATGTACTGTACCGTAGAGATACTGAACAGGATGCCTGCAACCTGGATTACTGGCTCAGTCCTGGCCCTTGACAAATATAATTGTATTTTTTTCTAATAAGCTTTTGTCAAGAGCAGGCTAGCCACTTTTGCTCAGAAAGGAACTAAACTAATAAACTCATTTAGATATGGGTTGCCCAGAATTACATACCATCTGAAACCTCTCTTCCCCATGTCCCAGATCCTGTGGAGCTGGGGGAAGTAGAAAAAAGGCATTCCCATGGCTGCATGCCACACTTTATAGCACTACCAATTCCAGCAGCATTTTTCATTTGTGCTGTTGCTCTATTCTTTCACAAGGAGACACCTCACAACCCAATTTTTTTCTTAGCCAATAAATCTGTTTCCTACCTAAATGTTCATATTAGTAAACCACTGTCTAAAGCAGGTTAAGGAAAACAAATTCTTATTTGTTCTTTCTCAGGACAGGCAGGTTTCACTTGGACAGACCTGGGGTAAGCTTGTCCTCTGCATTTTTCTGTTCTGGAAGGTATTCCAGATCCCCAACACTACTGTATATATAAACAATGTGAGGTGGCTAGATTTTGTTACTATTCAGTTACCTGACTGGTGTGCTTTCCCAGAGATGTGAAGATTTTTTAACATAAGGAGGAGACATTGTGACTACAGAAAAAGAAGGCCCAGGACAGAATCTAAGGAGAATACTTGCTTATTCATATTCTTCAAAGTCACTCATAGTGCTGAATTTAAACTATCGTCGTTGTCTTAGGGATCTTTTCAAAAATCATAATTTGAGTAGAACAGAGGATTTGAAGGACTTTTCTAGGTGAGGACTAGAGGAGACACCATAAGGACACTGAAAGACTGTTGATGTGAAGTTCTTAAATACAGGAGAGTTGTGGGCTCCAGACATCAAGTGGAGTCATGAAACAGTCTTTCTGTAGACTTCAACGGAAGGGTTAGAAGAAGGGTTTCTCATGTGGCATGCTTTTCCGATGGTTATAACATCAGAATTTGGTCATTTCTTTGTTTGATTTCAGTGCATGTGCTATTTCCTCAAGCCTAATAGCGTTATATATATATACACATACACACATGTGTATATATATATATATTCATCATAATTCCATCAGTTGTTTTTAAGTCTTTTTTGTGTGTGTGTGTGCGTGTGTGTGTGTTAAGAAGACATTTTTAGTTTAGTCTTTATAATAATTATGGAAAGAAACATATTACATTGAAGCACAAACTGAACTTTAGATTGAGCGTCTGTCCTGGTCCCTAAAGTTTTCTGTGCATTTCTAAACAGATTTGAGCCTATAAAATTCATACTGATAGCAATAGAAACATTTTCAATTTAAACAATTCTGAATGAAAATTCCACTTTGTTCATATCCCAAGTTCTATGGGGCAGATCTCTTACTTAACATTACATGTACTTGCAGTATAAAATTACTATTAGTGTGCTCAATAGTGGCCTGTCTTCCATATTTTTTTGGTAAAAAGTTTGTCTCAAAAGTAATGTGTTGTTTAAATGATGTGAAGCAATGCCAGACACCCAGAGATTTCAATGAAGTTATTATTTATTTGCTTACTTTAACTAATAAATGAGCCATTTGCATTCCAGGGTACTAGCTGAGTTCAGCAAAACAGTTCTGAAGTAGAAAGAGCCATGATATTTATCATTCTGAATGATAACAACTGGAAATTTCACTTTATTTTAGGAAGTTAATACTGTCATGTGCAAACCTCCTTATATACCTTGTATAATAAAATAACTGTCACTTCTGCATGTGGAATTAGGTATGTGGCAATTATATAAAAATGGACATTCTTCTGATTCTAAATGTGAAAAGCTGACCTTTTAAAAACACTTTAACAAGTTTTAGTGTTATCATAAATCTTAGCAATTCTTTAATGTTGCAGTTTTTTTGTTGCATACATTACATTAGTTTTTCTACGAGTCAACTTTTGTTACAGGGAAATTTGGGCCTGGGGCCAGGTAGAGCTTTGGAGAGCTTTTAAGTTTGAGAGCCTGTTTCACAGCTGGAAAGCTCCCCAAAGTGAAGTGATCCCAGAAGAATATGTTTCCCATTACCCAAATCTCTACCAAATCATGCCTTGTAGCTCTAAAATAATTAAGACTTTGGAAGCCCCAAGAGGTCTTTTTTGATCCATGAATGAAGTTACCCCAGGTTCAAATAACTAAAACCTGACTCCCTCTTAACCAATGAAACACAAAACCCGTCCATTTGTCAATGTAACATAAAGAGAATGCTCCAAAATGTCAAAGTCTTTACACTTTAATGGATTCAACCTCAGGATATGTCAAGAGTTTTGATTGCATTTGTTGGAGATCAGGCTGAGGTGTCTGTGCAAGTCCCTAGGGCGGAAGAGTTAACATTATATAATATACGGTGTAAAAAGACACATTGTTGTTTTGACATTTGAATAATGATGAACTTGTTAAAATCAGAAAAAAACTCAAAGTCCCTTGTGTTGCTGTTGCATTGCTACCTTCTTTTGTAGCAAAGAACACTGTAATTAATTTCAAGAGCAGGGGATCTGCTGTAAAATAGGAAGTACATGTTTTTTGGGAAAGGTAGCATACCGTGGTATTTTTGAGGCCTTTATATAGATATAGATATATAGATATATAGATATATTTTACTATTCAACTAAATTGATACAATGGCTATAGAAAATATCTTACAAAGAGAACACATTGAGGTATCAAGAAGTATTGATAAGAAAATTTTCCAGACTCATTGAAGAAAGAAATCGACTGGCAAGATTTTGCTGCAGAAATAACAGGATAGGGTTAATATGAAGTTTGGATACTTCTAAGAGAGGTTCAGAAAGAGAAATGGATGATATTCACAGGCTGTGATTCCTATAAGATGAAACTCATAGGAAACATGATATCAACATAACTTACTTTGCTTTTCTTTCAGTACTTATTAGAAAAATTCAGTGCTTTTTAAGTTTATTAGAACCTTTTGTGGGATGATGCAATGTCAGTGTACTTTCTAGTCTACTTTTAAAGACCAACCCCAAATAAGGGAAAAATTTGGAGGATGCTAACTTCGAGAAATTTATATTGTATTGTATTTGTTTAGTGATTTGCAGATAGTTGAAATAGAAAGTGGAATATGTAGTATGAAGGAACAACTAAAATCACTTGGGCCTCTGAGAATTTCAGTGTGCTCACAAATCAGACATCCATATAAATTTAATGATGCATATATGTAATTGCTGATGAAATTTTAATCTTTCAATTATTTGTACTTGCAAAATATCAGAACTAAAAGTGACCTTAACATGAAAATTTTGTTCTGAAGCCAGTCTATTAGAATTTCTGATGTGTTACAAGTGGTATTAATTTTTATACTTCCATATTATAATACAGCATAAACTTAGTAGTTTTCACTCAAAGAGCAAAACAAGTAAGCTTGTTCCTCAAATACCACAGAGGTATTTGTAGACTTTCCGTTTAGCACATGCTTGAGCTACCTACTGAATGAAGATACTGAAATAAATGTGGCTTAAAAAACATTTTACACTAAGATGGCCGGTGTGTCTTATTTCCATCTAGATGAAAGCTTAGAACCTCTTTTAGAAGAAGAGATGTGAACTGGTAGGGATTTTTTTTATTTATTTTTTTTATTTTTTTTTGCAAATGCAGTTATGTTCACCTCCTGAATTGCTGATGTTCTGTTAGTTGGCAGCAACTTCAGATATTGGCAACTGAAGGCTAGACTAGGCTGATGGCTAAAGGTTTTACAACCTCTAGTGGGATTATGCAGATCAGCTAAATACAAAATTGTCATTGAAAACTTCCTTTATGCTGAGAATACCCAGATTTCAACTGCTTTGCTTGCTCAGGCCTGCTGCAGTCTGAGCATGTGTAACTGTTGGAGACCAAGACCAACTTTCCATTTATACCATGGGGACCCCAATTCTAGTATACTTTTACAGAATGTGCTCATGACACTGATGGGTTCAAGATCCTCTCAAGATGCAGCAGCATCCTTTTTGTTATAGCACACACACTTGGTACTTCTCCTTCTCTCTGCAGGTAAGGTGCAATTCCTTTTTTTTTTTTTTTTTCTTCCTGTCTGCAGAGACAAATAAAACTTCCAGAGAAGTACCTGAATCAGCAGTTTATCTGTATTTTACCTAGTGAATGTCAATTTAATCTGAAGTTGCATAAACAGTAACAAGAGCTAGGACTAGAATTGAGATTTCTCAAGTTTGTGCTCTACAGAGTCATGTTCACCTTTTCAGGTAAAGGTTTCCTCTCATTTCTTGACTCTTTTATTCTATTCCTGTATAGACCTATAAATTCAACAGGAGGAATGAGAAAACATTTTCTTTTCCTCAGGATAGATTTTAGTATGGCAGTTGGACAGTTGGAGCATTAAAAGTAATGAATATGTGTGTGAACTCCCCTAAGCTGGGGACAAAATTGAAGTAATTTTCCTAAAAAGTTTATCAGTTGAGTTTATCATTTTGTTTTTTTGTTTGGTTTTTTTTTTTTTTTTTGGAGGCTGACTTTGTAAAAGGTTTTACAAACATCACTAACTGCTTCTCTCACTACATTTTAGAACAAGCTAATCTTCCTCAATACTTTAAGGCACCCAGTTGTTGGGCACCTCACTCACAACAGCCTTGAACACCTGGCTCTGGAGAAAGATTCCAGACTATAGATCATCAGTTAGCAACACAAGTATGCAATTGCACTTTGAATTCAAATGCTTACTCTTTGGAGAAAAAAAGGTATTTTTCTATGGAACTGTGGCTGCAGTTCCCTGTTGGGTGTCCTAGTTCCCTTGGACCTTCTTTTGAATATCTTTTTTTTTTCACCTCTACATCCATACCTCTTAAGGACCTGTGTAGAGTAAATGGCATCTGGGTTCCAATGTGTAAGCAGGCACTTTAGGCACTGTGGATCCAGCCTGGGGTTGCATTTGAACCTGTGACCCAAAGATGTAAAGATCCATGTTATATTTCCTGTCTTTTGAGTCATCCAACTCCACCAAACATATTCTTACTGTTACTAAAAATGTACAGCATATTGACTGCTGACAGGCTAGACTCTCTGTCTGATTGCTTCACCTATTACCAGGATTTGTACATCAGACCTGGCAGTATTATTCTTTTGTGCTTGGTCCTCTGTGCTTATATTTCAGGATTGAAGAAAAATGTTTCTATTAAAAAAAAAAAAAAAAAAAAAAAAAAGAGGCAATGTAATTAGATTTATTGTCATATTCTCTAATTTTTCTATTAGTCCTATGTAAAATTGCAGGCCAAATTTTCAGCTGGCGTGAGTTCATTTAATAAATTCCTTTCCTTCCACAGTTTCCTTAATAAATCATTCTTCTTGGATGTGAAAAAAGTGCATTGATTTGTGCTTTGAGATTGCATAGATTAAGTTTGACTTCAGCTTTTCATTTGTTGCATTAATCATATTTAGCAAAAGACCTGCACAGACAATATGTTATAAGGACTGGATATCAAATGTTCTGCTTCGTGCAGGTAGAAAGCTGCATTGTCAGGCCAGTGGAATGTTATTTTACTTTAATGTTACCATGTGAGAAAGCTGACAATTAAAATCTTTCATGTGATATTTTTTTTTTCAGGAACATTTTTATTCTATGCTGATATTAGAAAAAAAATATGCATCCAGCTATTGGCAAATAAGGAGTGTTTGCTTATTTTAAATAGGGGAAAAAAAAAAAAAAAAAAGAATGGGATGGATGGTTTCTGAATGAGAGTGATTAATCATGCTCTGCATGTGCTGGGTAAGAAGTACTTAATTTATCATGTGAAGAGTTATACAAATAATATGAAATGCTGATGACTAACATCACCAAATTAAAAGAGTAGGATTAATATTTTGGTACTTTCTTAATTATATGGGACAATATTTGTTTTTGTTTTAAATGCTATAATACCAGTTTTAAAAACTTATTAAGAGAAGTATTAGTCTGAGGAAGGAACAAGGAAGTGGCATGTTATTTGATTTCTTTCTAGAATACAAATGGTTTTGTTATACATACATTTATTTTATTTTTTCTCTTGTTTCTTTTTCTTCATCATCCATTCTGCCTTTCTTACCTGCCTGAACAAACACACTTTCACTTCCATAATCAATATTTCATTCTTCTGACTTTCAGCATCATTCGTATTCCTTGCATTCCTTTTCAGCAATGCACACTTGCTCAATCTTATAACAAAAACCATGTATTGTCGTTAGGCGGTAGAGGTCAGCACTAGTCTTGCGTCACAGGTCAAACAAGATCACTTACATTCTTTATCAGGGTCATTTCTTCTCCCTGGGTGGGATATGAACTTTTTTTTTTTCTTAGAGAGGAAACAGCACAGATGTTCAACACTCCTTGTTCAGAACTTCAGGATTGTATACCTTCATCTTGCATGTACGCTTCCAAAACAAGGGATGAATCACTCCTAACCAATCCTACTAATTCTGTTCAATATTCAGACACTAAAGTAACTGCAGAATGTATTTGTGTTGTATGTAAAAATTTAATTCTACATTTTTTAAGATAAATTTGAAGAGAGATCCAATATTTATAACTAATATTTATGAAATGCTCAAAGTGTTTGTTTCTGGAATTTCAGAGACATACATATTTTTTGGTTGCATATCACAGTAATATAATTTAAGCTAATATAATGAATATTTCTTATTTTTTAATAGAAAAGGAATGTTTATTCAAAATAGTAACATTTAAACGGAACAATTCTGAGTTAAAAATTTTTGCATCCTTTGTTATAATTTTTCTTATCTTAAAGTAATCCATTTAATCTTTTTTCTTTCTTTTTTTTTTTTTTTTTTTTTCAGCTGTAGAAAGGCAATGTTACAAGTATTTCTTATTCTTTTGTTTTATTGACCCTAAAGGATATAGGATATTAATTATGCTTTCACCACTGAGTATTCCTCTTTCATGGTTGAATGAGGTAACACACTGGAAGTTCTGTTACTAATCTTCTAATTCATGACTGATTATTTTATTTTATTTTTTTTTTGCCAGCATTTGTCAGCAACATCACACTTCTAGGTAAATTAATATTATAAACATTTCCTAGAAGATATGTCATTCTCTATTCTGTTTACTCAATAGCTATCTGTTTTGGTCCCAAAAGTTAGAATACAAAGCTTCCAGGGTAAAAAAAAACAAAATAAGCTTTTGAGAAGTTTCATCTAAGAAATGCATTTGTTTACATGTCTGATTCTTTCTTCCATTTTTGAAGAGTATAGTTTTTGTTAGTTTTCCTCAAAAAACAAAACAAAACAAAACAACAACAAACAAACAAACAAACAAAAAAAAATCGGTGTTCTTCACTATACTGTTCACTTGCTTCAGAAAGTAAGATTTACTATTTGTTTTGAGACATCATTACAGCTGATGAGCCTTAGGGGTTCTCTTGTGGGTGCTTATGTGATATAGCTCTGTCTGTGCTATAAAGTACTGCAGCACAATAGGAACTAATCTCTAGAGCACTGGTTGGTGCTGAGGATCTGAGTTTGCACTGTGCATGTTTTTGCTTTGAATGCAGACTGGTGGGTAGACTAAATGCCCAATAGCAGCTGGAGAGCATTGAGTGTCCTGACAGAAGGCATCTTCCAGTTGAGTTTCACCCCAGTTTTAACACTCTGGAGGTGCAATGTGAATCAAAGCTCAAGAAGTGAGGATGATCAGGAGATTTGCTTTTTTAGAGTATTGTTATGGTAAAACACTGCATCTTAGCATCCTCCTAAGTACAGAAAATAGTCAGTATTGATACCAACTGAGACCAGAGTTCACTTTTTTTGTTTGTTTGTTTGTTTGTTTTTCCCTGTTACAAGCATCCAACTGAGTTTGTCACATTACACTCTATTCACCTCCATGTTAGTTCGTCCCTTCTTGCAATCAGGCTCTGAGGAGCAGAGTTTTCTATTCTATTTTGAAGACCTTATCAAACAGACCAAGAGTTCTGGTTTAGGTTTTAACTGGGCCAGCATTTCATTCCTTACCTAGCTATTCACAGATAAAAGAAGGGGAAAAGGAGGGAAAATAAAAATAATAAAAAAAGATCAAGGGAATCTGGCATTACTTCTGGGAAACCATACTCGGTACAAATGATCCCAAGCCTTTGATATATTGACTCATAACAAGAAGAGTTAAAGTCAGTTTACTGATTTAACACCACCATCCAAGGTTATTAATGTTGGTGTTACAATAAAACCTAGATGCCTGTTAAGGCTCACCATAACATTACATCCCATAACATCCCATCATGCCAGAAGAATAGAAGAATCTATTTTCCACAGTCCAGGGATAGGACATAACTTAATGTCTAAGAAAGAGGGGAAAATTGTAAACCAAATTAAAATGGATGTAAATTATAATTATAAAAGATGCAGTACATCATAACTCATTGGCAAGTTTGAAGTGAATTGGCAAGGGTTGAAGTGAATAATGCTAGGCAAACAAGTATTCACGTGAACAAGTTCTTAAATTTGCTTTTGCTTTAAACAACCAAATAAAAAAAAAAAAGGTTTGTATATAGTATATTGGGTTATGTGCAAATATTTTCCATGTATAGTGTGTGTACATAATGTCTTATGACATCTGATATATATACAATATAAAAAATATATATAGCTTTGTATATACATCTTAGAACTGTCTTGCTGACATTGTCTTGATCAGTTTACCAATTCAGACAGTCATTATATTAAGTATTAGTTGTTCTTGTAAAACCTGCTGTTACTGAACAAAACAGTTTAGATTTATTCTGTATAACTTAACTATGATGTTCATGTCACAATAATATAACACACAATGCACTTACATGTTTCTTGTCAAAACGCTTGTGTATGGCATCTTTCATTTCTTAGTATTTCCATAACTTGACACAGAAGGTTACAAAGAAGTCAAATTTGCCCAGCAATAGGCAATTTTCTTTCAGCCTAGTATCTCACCTTAGTCACACGTAAGTGTAAGCCACCAACTTTGCATTTCTACTTTAAACCTTCCAACTTTTAAAAAAAAAATCCATAGGGTTTTGGGTTCCACATGCTTATCAATAGCCTCTAATTTATAAGATATTTACCTTCATAAACTATGCTTCCTAATATTTTAATGCATATACAACATTGTATATACATATATAAATAAGATTGGTTGAGAGGATTTAGTAAATGATAATTAGTGCTGGTGTTGATTGACAAATTGTTCTGTCTCACGAAAATCTAGATGCATGAATTTGTTAGTTTCTCTAGATGGAACAACTATGTGCAACTTCTGAGTGCAGAAAAATGAAATAGATATCTAGAGGAGCAGTAGACTTGTCATCACTCCACCCAACACTTGCATCACATTATAATCCTGAAAAAGCTTACTGCCCTATTTCCATTAATTTTGGTAACCTATTTTGGCTGCTGCATAGCCCAAACAGAGCAGAGTCCCAGCATTTAATTTTAAGATTTATGTGCTTTGAAAAAATTGTATAAGGCAAGAAATATTCTTTCACTTTTATGCTGCAGCTCAGATTTACATTTTTAGAGCTTCCATCAGCTTTGGCAAAATGATGGTTATTTTGATCCAACTTCTGAAGCTGGGAGTTAGGCCAAGACTATGGTAGTCAGAGATCTGTGAAAGCATGCTGCTGCTCTATTACCTGACACTTTTGGCCCTATTTTCAAGATTTTTATGCTCTTTTTTATTTTCTTGTGTGTATAGGACTCACATTTTCTTTTTCTCTAAGGTTGGAATCTGATACTATTTTTGCTTAGCATCTTTTGCACATCACTAAATGCATTATGAAGCAGTTCCCCAATCTCAACTTCACTGGGCCTGGGGATATGTCAACAAACAAGTGGTTGAGCTGGCTCTACTATGGACATTCCCGTCTCCTATGAGTATTTCATCTCAATTAATGAAACAACCCTGAACTTCTCCAAAATGATGATGTTTACAAGGAGTAGCCTTTGTTTCACCCCCATCAGTTTTCTGGGCACCTGAACATTGCTTCTGAGTGGAAAAAAACGTTTGTATAATTTGCAGACATACATTTGAGCATTAATAATACAGTTATAATCAATCAAATAGAAATGATCCAATTTTGTCACAAATAAAATGCACTGAACCTGTATCTGTGGGTGAAGTTTGTCAAAATACAACTAGCTTTGTTGAAGCTATCAAGTATGATGCATTGTGAAAACATATGTGCTAAGGGAGGTCTCTTATCTGCTGGTTTCTATACTTGCTCTGCAAACAATATATGCATTAAAATATCAAGATGGTGCAAATATAAATCTAAACTTTTAAATTTGCAGACTTGAGTTCCTATTTCAATTTATTTTTTTTTGAGGATTTCTCCCTAAGGTTGTATGCATGTAGCATTTCAGAAATGGTTTTGGAAACCAAACGAAGTCCATATACATACAGCTGAAGCACAGAAGGAGCTGTATTGCTTATTTCAGGTAGAGATATCTATAGAATTATAATGATAAAGTGGAGACAGGACTTGTTTTTACTCTTTCAATTAACTTGTGTTTAGCTTATTCTTTGAAATTAACTGAAATGAAAATATCATGAGGAGAAACTGTATCTGCAGGATAAGACACATACCTTTGCAAATTGAAGATCAGTAAGGCATTTTATGTACGTTTTTTCTCATGCAGAGAAAAAAAAAATTGAAAATTTGACAATTGGCCTTTAAGAATCTATGGCAGTCGTTAGGAAAATATCAATCAATCAATAAAAGGTCAATCAAAGCACACTGAATACAACAAATAAACTGTTACCCTAATTCTTGTGTTCCAAATGAAGTAGAATAAAAGGCAATGCTGCTAATTATAATTTGCCACATAGTTCTTACCAAAAAAAAAAAAAAGTAATTAATTGAAGAATTTGTGGAAATTTAGGATGCTGCTTCTTTGCTCTTTCTGATATAAAATTGAATCCCTGATATTTTAGCAGTGAACTTAGTACCAGTGGAATAATTTGAAAATTTAATATTTTTGAAGTTTAGCATTCTGTAAAAAAAAAGTCTTTTTGGGGGAGGTTATTTTTGTTTGAGATTTTGTGGTCTGAATTATCATCCACAAATTTTGTGTTTGGGAAGGTTTTCTCTTTTCTAGTGGATAGTTTTCTACCTTCAGAAAACTCACTACCTCCTACTTTGTTCCTCTTCCCTCACACTCCTATCAATGCCCTTTTTTAGTTAAAGAGAAAGGAAATTAGATGTACAGGGTGTAGGGAATTCTTGACCCACTTTGAAACAGAAGACATAAATCGAACTCAAATGACTTTGCCAATTTGTTGCAAATGTTTTCAGCTAATTCTCCAAGGCTTTTCCCTTGACACCAGGAGAACTTCCCACCTTTTTTAGGTTCACTCCATTGCAAGTGGCCTACATCACATGCGTATGCTTCAGCTTGACAGGTCACAGAAAGTATACGCTAGCCTTTCACCTCCAGTTGCCCCTCCACTCGACTTCCTCTAAGCAATATTGGCTTCTGCAGCTAAAAACTGCTTTTCACATATAATGAAATTCACAAGTGCATTGGAGGAAATGTGATTTTTTTTTTTTTTTTCTGCCCCCACAATTTCAATAGCAGTTTATTCCTTTAAAAGGCAAATTGCAGAAGGGAATAACTTTGAAAGCAAACTGGAAATATAAAGACAGGAAATGAGTCTGTGACTGTATAACTGAGTTCATAGTCCTTTTTCGGTATGAAACTGGGCTTTTAGAGTAGAAAAATCACCTACTTAACAAAACCATTCTCTGTTTCAGCGCTGCAGGAGCATGAAATAAACCCATGTTTCTTTCTAATACATCATTCAGTCTATCAAACTATTTCCAAATGACCGGAGTTCTAGCAGTGCAGCAGAAGGTCCCATACCTCTTCTGGGATGGTGGATTTTTTAATATAATCCTTTGAGTTTCCTTGTTCATTCTGGTTTTTAAAGATGCCTATAAAGCATTCCTTAATCTGAAGATGAGAAAAGTGCATATTGTTTCTTAAATCACGAACTGCAGACACACTAACTGCCTGCAGAAGTTCTTTTTTTGTTTTGTTTGTTTGTTTTGTAAGGAGGGTTTCTGCATTTTAATTCAGACATATTCTTCTGTGTAAGTCTCAAAGCATCTGTACATGCCCATTCTGAATTAATATTTGTTCAGAATCATCAGAATTGTCCCTAATCGCTGACTTACAGGACTATCATGTCCAGTGGCATTAATTTAGCACCTAAATCAGTTTCTTTCACGTCAGGAAAAAATTCTCGCCTACACTGTTTAGGTTAGCACACAACCACCATAAATTCCTACAGTTTCTCTATATTGACTCAGTCTCACAGATAAAAACATTAGTATGTTAGTAATCAATTGCTTTTTCTTTTTCCTCCCCACTATCTATAATCAAGATAAAAAGCTCCTAGTCACAAGACATAGAGGTAGTAAAACAGTTCTTTAGGATTTAGATTCATTTCACTAAAAAGAACTTTTCCTCTCAAACTTGCTTTTTTTTTTTTTTTTTTCTTGTTGAGAATATTCTGTTTGTTTGATTGTTTTTTAAGATGAGACTCATATCATAGTCCACTGCTCTCTCACAGTTTCTTGCTGTATTATGACAACTTTTTTCGAACTCAGAGGCCTGAGGAGAAAGAAATGTTGCAAATGCTGTTTCTGCTAAAGCTAAAAATAAATAAATAAATAATCCAGAGGACGACTGAATATTTAGGTTACCTGATGTTGCATTGCATGCATATCACAAAGTGAAAGTACTGCATAGGACATACACCTTGAAAGCAAGTAAAGGAAGGACAAAGGCTGATTTCATTGTGCATATGAAAGATTAGGGGTGGTTTGTGGCTAGGCTTTAAAAGAAGAAATGGCAGTGAATGAGAGGGAGATGATGATGATGATCCATTGAGTTCATGTGGCTGAGCCTAGCGACTGTGATGGGTTCTCCCCAGGTTCTGCATATTCTGCTTTCAGTAGAACTAATTTTGTACCTTTAGAACATACCCTTTTTTCTTAGAAGGCACCTCAGTGCTCTAAAAGGTACTTTATTGCTGTAGCCTAAAAGTGTCGTGACATTACTGTAAGGTATGTGAAGTGTAGGATGTGAATATAAAATGCAAGATGCCTTATGAGGTATTAAGTTGTTAATAAGAATACCCTGTATCTTAATCTTAGAAAAACTTATTATTTATTTATTTATTTATTTATTTATTTTTGGAGGTGGAGGAGTTAATCTTACAAGAGTCTATGATACAGAGAATGATAATAAGATTCTCGTGCCAGGCAGAGTAACAAAATGCACTGTGATTTCAAATCGTGACTACCTACTAACAAAGAAGGTACAGAAAAAAATATTGTATGGGAGAGAGTGTGGAGGAGTTAATCTTTTTTTTTTTTTTTTTTTTGTTACTTTTTTTTAACTGCTAAAGGTGACACTGCTGAGTCATATTATTCTAGATATCTGAAAATGGCAGATTGGAAAAGTATGAGATGTATTTGATTTGGCATTTAATTATGGTATAAAACCTGTGAAGCTATCATATTGCTTCCTCCTTTAAATTTACTCTTACAGGCAATTTTGTCTGTCTATCATGTTAGAATGTAGTGTTTTTTTCCTCTCTGTATAGGTCTTATAGGAACAGTATTTTAATTATTCTTATTGATGGGAACTTTGAGAAGCATTGTAATTGTCTTCATTGACAGCTGAATTATGTATTTTTAAAGGAAGACAGAATGGACTGGATGACATCTTAAACTTATTTAAATATAGTTCTTTATGTTGTGTTAGAGCAAAAATGCTTTCTTGAGTAAAATAGAATAGACTGAAAACAGCTTAAACTTATTTAAATATGATATCCTTTATTGTATATTATGGAGAGAGTTTCTTTTTTAAATTCTGAGCCAAATTCCACCATGTTACAGTCATACAGTTTATATTATTTCAGTGTCTTAAATGCAAAATAGAGCTTCTACAATACACTTTGCATTCAGATTTGAGTTACGCTAGCTACCTCCTCAGTACCCCTGAGTTACAGAAATTACCACTGCTTAAAATAAAATAGTCAATCTAAAACATTAAAACTTTTTAAAACATTAAACTTTTAATTGGTTTGCAAAAACTCAATCAACTCAAAGTTGACTAACATTTTTTCTTTATAAAGATGTTTGCTTATATTTGTTTCATTTTCAATAAATTATTGTGCGGAATTAAGCCTATGGTTTTTTTCTTACACCCTGATTTATTTTTTTTTCTCTGAAATGTACCTAAAAGATTTCAAATTAACTTCTAGGCAGATGATCGTGCATATGTGGTAAATTTTGGATGCTAGTGTAATTGTCACTGCTTCCTAAATGACTAGTTCTCTTTTCAATTTAAGAAAATATAATGTGTGGAAGGCATTATGCCTAACTTCAAGATATTTTTATCAGATGTCTAAATGCATTTAAATATGTTCATGTACACAATATCACCAGAAATATTTTCACAAATAGATTTAAGAATCAGACTGCTTTTCATGCAACTACATCCAGCTTCTGCATTAGAACAAAACTCTTCACTTCCCTAGGCCCTCGATCATGCTTAATGTTGTGAGGACAGCTGTCCATAAAGCTTAGGAGTTTGTGACCTGGGGAGGTGGCTAAAGTACTAACATTTCAGCTTTTAAATGTATACCAGTTAAGTTCAGATACAACATAAAGACAGTACAATAATCTCCAATGCTTTGTTTAAAGTGAGTAGCCTTTTTTAGCCACTCAGATCCAAAAGAGAGTTCAGAATTGAAAAAATTAAGGATAAGAAAGATTTTTCTTTGCTTTTATATCTTTAAGAAGAAAACCAGTCTCTACTGAGCAGCTTATGTCTCTCTCATCTCTGTCTACTTACCTGTTTTAATGAATGTTGTTTTTGTTTGTTTGTTTTGCTTTGATAGTTTTAAACATTTGTGTGCTTCTTTATGGAATCTGAACAACTCAGGCAGGGTATCTGAAGGTGTAAATGGCTTCAGGTGTTTGGCGTCTAGTTCCCATTATTGTCCATAAAAGGCAGAACTTTTATTTAAAAACATCAAAAAATGTTTAAAAGATTTTGTTTCTTTATGACCAGTTGTAATTGTTAAAAGTTCTCTGAGGCACTGGAGAAAAGTGCCCATGTCTTCTGTTCTTTTCCTCTCACTAAAGCATATTATTTCTGGCGGGACTATACCCTTAACTTCTAACTTGACCAACAAAACTCCCCAAGATAACTTGAGTTCAATCCTGGATCTGTTGCATAAACCTTCTTCAATAATATTATTCCATACCTATCTGCCTGCTGTTTCCTTCTGACCTTCCTGTTGCTGAAGTCTTTTCCCATCCTCAAGAAATATTCCAAAAATAAAAAATCCTGTACATCTCCCCAGACACAAATTATCTACTATGCCCCCGACTCTGTTCCCTCCCATCAGTATACTGGTCTCTCCACCCAACAGTGCTATGAACTCCCAGGCTTCAGGATATGTACTCAGTTTGTCTTGTTTACTTGGTTGTAAGGCAGGTAATTTATCACTATTAATATATATTATTAGTGAATAGCATTTTAATGGTAATATTTTCTATTGCATTTGTTTCCCTTGAAATAAGAATCATTATGCTTAACCTTGCTAAGGAAAATCAGTTATGTACTCTGGATTTTGGTTGCAATATTATATGTTGAAGGGCACCAGTAAGAAAATATCTATGTTGGGAGGTAAAAAGTAAGATGGGGAAAATAAAGAATCTATCTGATAATTAGGCTGGTATAATGAACTTCAGTACAACAGAGTAATTAACTTTTAAATGTTTACTGAAAATTGCTACTCTTTCGAACTTCACCAGCGCAAATAAAACATCATTGAAAAAATGTATTGAATCAATGGATCAATGCAAATGACTCAAGGCCACCTTCAAAACCTCAACCCTGTTAATGAAGATGTGGTGATCAAAGAGAAGGGAATGTGTCCAGCATGTCTTGAACTATATTATTTTTAACTGGCTGTACATATACCTTTTGAGAGCGGTTTATGGGACAGTGAAGTTACTGTGGCCCTGGGTGTTTCATAAATTACTTTTCAGGGCTGGGAAGTCCAAAGGTTAATGCAGGGAATTACGGTTATCTCTGAAATTCTTTAAACTATGAAAAATATCTATATTCTATATAAAGTTTGAGAGCTTTGTTAATGATATGACAAATCATGCTAAACAGATCTTTGCCTTCAAAAACAAAATCTGTTCTTATGAAGAAAATAATTATCTCAAGGATTAGAAATGAAGGAATATAGCCTGTGAGTATCCTCGTAATCATTTCAGGCAGGAACAGAATGTTTCAGATTAGGTAACTCTCTTCCTGCCAAAATCCCTTGCACCATAGTCTCTGTTAAGCAGATGAAAAAAAGTTGCTGGAACTCATTATTCTAGGAGAAGAATATTTTTATATTTCTTCACTTCAGTTGCTTACCTCAGCATACAATAATAAGAAATTCAGAAGAGTGTTCAGAAGCTGCTGTTCCTGGTCCCCTGTTACGTCTTTGAATTGTGTCATTAAGGAGGGTGGGACTGCAGACATGAGTCAGTTCAGGGCTTAGTCCAGTGGAACATAATAATTTTCACGAGAGAAAGGGAACTTTCTCTAGTTTGCTGGTCCTTCTGGTTACTTTTGTACATTCTGAATCTTTCATCTGCTTCAAGTTTTGCATGTGCTTATGTGCATGTAGTTGAATCTTAAAGAATTGCAGATGTATATATATTTCTGAGAATGACATGCTTATCATTCCTCTTTAAGTTAAATGGTCTTTCAGATACCCTTCAGATAGATATTTTTCTTCATGGAAAAGCTTTCTGCCTAGTGAGAGTATTTCTTCATTCAAGCTAGGTCATTGGTTAAGTAGGTTAAATTGTCTTAGAAATTTAGTAACTTAGAAAAGTTCTCTATATATGGTACCTTCTCTGTCTTAGAATGACTACCATTTTAATATGTTATAAAGACCTTTTTGAAATTTGAAGATGATTTTATTTTTCATAGTTAGAACTGAATGTTCTAAATCCTAAACCCTTTTATGCTTTCAGCTTTGGGAGCTAAAATGCCTTACCACTATCTTTAGTTATCAAGCTGTAAAAAACTTTAAAATTAAAATTTAAAATTTAAGAACCTGAGTAAAATAATATTAACGCTTAATATTAACATATTAACAATAATATAACAATAACAATCAATAACAATATAACAATATAACAATAACCATATAACATATTAATTATATTAATTATATAATATAAATAATAGCATAAAATCTAGACTTTAGGTTAATATTATTTTACTCAGGTTCTTAAAGTAGAAGTGACATGAAATTGCATGATGTTCACCATAAGTCACTGAGGCAGCTGTAAAGGAAGCTGAAGATGATGGCCACAAATATATTGGTGTAAGCATATCTGAGTTTCAGCAGGTAGATTAGTATTTATCATGTCCTCTTGTCCTCTATGCTTTTTGAGACAGAGACTCTGTAATCTGATCCTGAGTAAGAATAAAAGGAAGAGGGTTTTGAGCTATTTTTTTCTGAGATCACACTTTCTTTTCACCCAAGACCTCTTTGCCTTGGTACAAACAATTTCTTTCTGTGGAATTTTAAGGGATTTGCTGTTCCCAAGCATCAGCAATGTAGGAATGAGCATTGACTCAGGGATCTCCAGGTATACTGTGAAAGTTGATCAGTTTCTTTTTGATACTTCCACTGCTAATGGTATGGTCACTCTGCTTTCTATCTCTACCACTTTACTTCTCCAGATACAGGAGCCTTACATTTGATGCACTGGAGGATACACTCACTGGGAAGAATTTCTCTGTGCATCATGTTGACATTCCATATGTCAACATGTCACTTCTGGTGTAGATAATACTTATCTCAATAGTATGAGTACTAGAATTTTGTAACAAACACTCAAACTTTATATTTTTACACTTTTTTTTCTATAATATTGTGTTTTATTAGTATGAAAGGTGCATTCATGAAGAGCTAAAAATTAACATTGCATACAGAAAAAGATGAAGTGATTTAAATTACATTTAGTCTTCAACAGTGAATGATTTATTAGACAGAAAGTGAAATATCTTTCTTCAGAGCTGGAAGGTAAAGGACTGTCATGAATACTACTACTTGCAGTAGTCTAAAAGACATGAAAAGTTCTGATAGTCTTAATCTTAAACCTGAAAAGAGCTTGTCTATAATACCTATCATTAGTCAACATCATTTGAGACAATTTGTTGAGCTGCTGATTATGAGTTGGTAAATTTGAGTTTCTCTGTTTGCCAACAAGTCAACATAACACTGAGTTGACAGAAGAGTGAGTCAAGAGTTGAGTTTGAGTGAGTCAATGGGAGGAAAAATGACTTAAGTAAATTACAAGTAACAGCTTTCTAACAAACCTTCCTTCTGTTCTTTCATGTATTTATTTTATTTTATTTTATTTTATTTTACCTCTCCAGAACATCCTATGGTGTCAGATGGCAGATTTTATAGCACAACCAATCACAATTTGAGCTGTTCAGCAATTTCTAAGTGTCAGTAAAACAAAAGCACCAGCGGCTCTTTGCACAAAAAATGCAACCAGACTTTCTGAAACAAAGGCAGCCCTTGATTTTTCTTTCTGTAAATCCTAGTTACGCACTGAGTGAGAATGTGTGCTGCATATCCTTTGAGCACATCATGGAACTGGCAGCTGGGACATGGGCAGCTGTAAGTCTTTGTTAGCACTGACTCTGGTCTGCACCAGCACCAGTACCGCCAGCCCCAGCATGATTTAGAAAGTCTTGAAAGGCTCAGGTTACGAAGGCCTGTATCTAGTTACATCCACTCTGCATTATAGTAGTCAGTCTCTTGTTTTCTTATGGGCAGGATCATGACCCAGCATCTGCACAGTGCTAGCAGATTGTCCTGATATATATGTTAGTGGCCCAGTACTATCCTAAAGTAGCTGTGTGATTCTTGAAACACAATGTAGTACTGTGTTAGTGCGATTCTGTCCCTAGGAAACTATTGTCATTTTATGCTTTCTGCTATTTTATCCCTGGAATAAGGAGTGGACAAAAATCTGATCCTTTCTTTTAAACATTTTAATGGTATATTAGTACCCAGGCAGAATATAAATGTGCTAAAGAAAAGTGTTTTGTTTTTTTTTTTTTTTTTTTTAAAGTCATTCTGAAAAGTTCTTAATTTTTGTTGGGCATTTTTATATAATTTTGACTTATCTGAAACAATAGTATTAAGCTTCAATATTAAATGAAGCTAGCTATGCGATTGCAAGCTGCTGTCTTATTATTTAATAATAATCAACTAATTAAATTACCTTTCTTATGCGCATTATGTCACTCACTAAAATTCTGAGAGGAAAAATAACATTTTGAAATCTGAATAGACAGAAAGGGAAATGCCTTGTGTTGTTTTTTTCTTGTTTATTTTTTTGTTTTGCTTTTTTTTTTTTTTAAATGTTGTAATTCGTAATAATGGGGTGATGCATCACACCAAAGCAACTAATATTGAATTTGAACTGTTTTGGAAAATATGATTTAAAGATGTTCACACAAGACCACTGATTGGTGTTGGCAACCAGCTGTGCAAATCAGTGAATTGCTGCGTAAATACCAGCATTGTCAGTTGTTTATGTTCAAAAGTATGACCACAAAAACTAAACTAATAGATACCAGTAGAACAAATAGATATCCAAGGCATTAATTCTTGAAAACAGATAATTAAACAGTTTACTGAATGAATGGCTGGAGGACTTAATCCAGAGAAGTTGTAGGTTGGTATTTGCCAACGTTGTCTTTTCTTAACAGGACCTCTAGCAGTAAACCTGTATCACTGTGTAAGTTCCAGGGCAGGCTGTCCATTTTCTCTTTATTCAATTATATTTTTTAACACATGAAACAAATTTCTTACAGCAGATCCTAATCTCTTATCAATAAAAGAAATTAGTTTTGATTTCAGCTTCCAGAAAAAAGTATTATGTTATGATTTTCCTGTCAGCAAACACATTTTTAAGGGGGAGGGGAGAGTGCTCTAAAATTAGGCAAGAGAGAAGATGAAATCAAACGGAAATGCATTCCTCACAGGAGATAGGCTAGTCCTTCCCCTCCTCCCCCAGCCCCCCTCTTCCTAAGCAGTCATTAAAATCTGTTTCTGAAATCTTAACTTTATCAACTACAGATAGGAGAGTGAAGATATGTGTGGAGAAACTCTTTTTTTGAATGAGTTCCATTTTCCCATAACTCCAGTAGGGACACATGATAAAATTATCAATGAAACGTCCTAATTTGATCCTTAACCAAAGGGATGTTGTCCTATGAATCATCTGTGTTTGTGGGAGGCAACACTGAAGCTAACAGAGCAGGAATGGGCCCCAGATGTTTTCTGAGAAGCTGGTTGCACTGTAGTCTGTGTGTATTACCTAACGTAGGCGACCATATGGAAGAAAAGGTTGGAAACATCCCATTACAAGTCATATATCACTGAGCTGACAGCAAGGATTTCAGCTTGTTTTTATTTAAATCATGAAAGCAGCTGCTCAGCTGTCTGGCTGCATTAAATTTAACCCTTTTTCTAGCAAATGAAATTTGTTTTGTGAAATGGCAGACAAACTGCTGCCCTTGCAAAAAACAAACAAACAAATAAACAACAACAACAGAAAAAGGTTAGAGCATCCTGCAGTAACCCATGTGCAGGCAGCAGGACAGCACTAATAATGGCTACATCTGCTGCTGGGTGATCGCATAGCCACATAATACACCTGCACCTTATTAAACACCAGTAAACCCCTTTTTCTGGAAGGGTAACAGCAGAAATATATGTGCATTACATAAAGATAGTAACTTTTTTTTTTTAATTTTAATCTACTTATTGTTCAATGGATACACACCTTTATAATGAACTATTACTTTTTTTTTAGTTCTCTCATCATCTTCCATTTTCTATGTTATTTCTCCGTTATTTCTTCTTTTCTTAATTTTCCTTCCTTTTGTCTATTTGTCTTTTTATTTCCTGTTCATGCCATGTAGTCTCTCTTCTGTCTGCTTTCCTTTTTCCTTTTCTTCCTTTTTTCCCCCTTCCCATCATTCTCTCCTCTCTCTCTAGCCATCGTATAAGCTTTCCTCAGGGATCCTCCCAACTCTGCTTCTCTGTCCCTTTACTGTACGCTACTTTAAAAAAAAAAAAAAAAAAAGGTTGGTTGTGTCAGTAAGTAATAATCTCTGGCCTCCAAATCAATCCTTCACCACATCTGTCTCAAACAGCTTATTGGTTTGTTATTTTTTATCACTCTTTTGCTAAAGAGAGAGACTTTAACAGAATCCTGACAATTACAGTTAAGTAACAGACGTACAGTAAGTACAGACTTTAATTTCCTGTGTAGAAATCTGTAGAAGAAATATAAGGAGGATCCAGCATAATACTAAACCAGATTAATAGTTACAGCAAACTAAAGAATGATAAACTTGGTTTGTCTCTTACTGTTTCATGGGGGCTGTAATCTTTATTCCGTGCTACATCTCTCCTGCTCACCTCCATCGTCTGAATTTATTTATTTTTTTTTCTGTCAGAGCATGGACGTTTTCTTACTTTTTATTCTTCATGTTCTATATTGCATCCATCATCCGTTAAGACTACAGAATATTTGAGAAGAATTTCTTCTGCATCCATCAATCAGAGTCTTTGCTATAAAGAAATGGTATGCTTACACTGACAGTTAATTAGTTAAGTATTTGATACAAACTTTTACATCCAAATTAATTCTCTCTTCCTTAGACATAGTGGAAATATGGGGAGCTTGGCAGCACTCACTTCCAACTAGTGATCTGTCTCCCAAGAGAACTGGTGTAGATGCAACCTATGCGCTCCAATGCATGTACCAGGTTTTGGCCATAGTAACAGTATCTCTCCCTGTTAGTTTTGGAAAACAGGTAGGATCAAGAACCAAATATACTCCACTTTGGTTAAGAGCAACAGAAAGTGTCCTTACAGGCCTCTCACCAAGCCACAGGGAGGTTCTTCATGCACAGACACTATGAAAGGCAGCCAAAAAAATGCCCTCTTGCGGAAGAGGTAACTTCCACAGTAACACTCTGCTAGTAATTTCATGTGGTTTCTCCACATTTTGGAGATAAAGCTTTCTTGTTATTTTAATACCTTCGTGATTTCTCTTTTCTGAATTCCTGTCTCCCTTCCTTTGTCACAACTATTCTTCTGAAACTTTCAATGCTACCTAGAGTATGACATGTTTTCCTACTTATAACAGGTTGTCTGTTTTCTGCTGAAGACTTGTGTTCTGACTTTCCAAGATTTTGCTCTCTGTTTCATCTAGTTCACAGTCACCCACAGTATATAGCAAGAGGTCTAAATCCATGTTCAATAAGACTAATTTTTTCCTTCCAGATGTCTGGTATCACACTATGTACAAGTGTCCAGCTTAAGGTTAATAAGAGATTTCTTTATTCAGAGTAATACTCAAAATCACAGAATTGTGGAGGTTGGACCTCTGAAGGTCATCTAGTACAAACCCCTGCCAAACAGGATGACCTAAAGCGTATTGTGCAAGATGGCATCCAGGCAAGTTTTGAATGTCTTCAGAGAAGGAGACTCCACAGCCTTTCTGGGCAACTGGTTTCAGTGACTCCACCGCTACCTGTAGTTATCTCCTGGAGAATTCTGATGGAAAATTCTTCACTTGTACTGATCCTTCTCCTCCTCCTGAAACACTTTCTTCCCTATTTTAGCAGCCTTGTCTCAGAGTGTTGGGTAGCATATACTCCTTTCACAAATACAGCATGGCTTGGATCTGTGGGGTGACTGATCTGCCGTGATTCACAACTATATTCTTGACCAGCTAAGCTTGTTCAACCAAAATATGTCTGGAGTATTATGTTCTTTCACGGGACATATAGGAAAAGCCTTTTCTGAAATGCTTTGCTTTTTTGCAAATATGGCAATTTTGGTTAAAAAAAAAACAATAAAAAATTGTCTCTTGTTATCACATATTATTCTGTAACTTTTTGTGAAGTCCTTCTATTTGCATTACTTTTGAGTAAACATTTTGCTTTAGCTTTATGTAGGATTTGTCTTTACAGTCATGCAAAGTAGCATCCTTCTCAAATATGACATCTTACCTGAGTGTGTTCTGCAGCCCGTTTTTGAAGTTTCATTTTACCTAGAGATGCAAAATTCTTCAAATCACTGATGCTCTCGGATAGTGTGCTCACTTGTTCTAGGTTGTTACGTAAGTCTAAGGCCTCAGACTAAGAACTAGTTTCAAAAGGCAACCATTTGTCATTCTCCCATCGGGTTGTGTTTTTTTTTTGTTGTTGTTTTGGTTTTTTGTTTTTTGTTTTTTTCAGAGAACCAAGTTCTTCACTGAGTTTTTCTAGTTATTTTTCATTATGTTAGGTAGTTCCAGCTGGGCTGGAGACCTTAACTTCTCATTTTTACTTTCAGCAGCTTTCAAGGAGCTATGTCCTCTTTTCTTCAGTTTATTCAACATGCATAAACTGTAGTTAACTGCAAGATATTATCAGGCCTATATAATTAAGACAATTAATGTAATATAAATACTAATGTGGATAGTAATATAACAATTAGTAATCCAACAAGTACAAGAAAGGAGGCAGTGCAGAGGGAAGGGGAAGTGAGAAGGATATCTCCTATCTACATGGTTCACCACTAATCTGCTTGGCTAGCTAGATATGTCCAAGGTGCTCTTTGGAGTGTTTCAGTTCTCCCTCAGCCAGGGGCAGTAGGGAACCAGAAAGGGTCTCTTTCTGCAGTATGAGGCTGCTTGAACTCCCAGAGCCTTAACACAGAATCTCACCCAAGGAAATCGACCTGATTTTTCCATGAGGTCCTCCAGGTGGCAATGCAGACAAACTAACAGGTCAGAGCATGTTTAAAAATACAGAACTGAGAACATTTGAAAGTTTACATTACCAAAGTGGTCATTTTAGTTGTGTCTAATATAAAATGTTCATCATTCTGGCAGGGCTTCTAAGTTCATGTAAATGAGAATTGGGGGTAAAATGAGGGATAAATTTGATTTCTGCGATCCTATTAACATCATTATTTATTTCATAGCTAAGATTAGAAGGTTTTTAATTTTAAAACAAAATAATTACAGCTGAAACCACTAAAATTAATCACAGCTTATTTTTCATTATTGGTGCTTAACAAATACACACAACTGTGGAGAATTGCTATTTATCCCTTGTGGAATGCATGCAAAACATTGCTATTATGATTTTACATCATTTGTACTGATTTTATGAAGCTAAAGATATGTGTATAGTAACATATACATACAAGATACACATGTTTATGTACATATACACAAATGAGATGAAGATGCAAATTCTAAACGATTTAACAGTTTTAGCTGTCTGGAAATAAAAAGCAGCTAATATGTTCAGATGAGATTTCCAGACAATTAATTTCACTATGCTTGCATTTCACAAATGATTAGTTGGGTATCTAAAAAGTCTGACTAGTTGCAGGATTTTCAATATCCTCAGTCATAAACTGTTGCTCACCATTAAGCCAAAACTAAACTCTTAACAGTAGAATACCAGGATTTCCAACCTAAGATTCAGGAAAGACTTAAATAAGATTTTTCTTTATACTTGTTACAGAGAGGTTTCAACTGCAACCCAAAACAAAAACAAGTTTCAAGTGCCAACCTGCAGGAACTGACTTAAATAATGATTAGTTTATGTGATGATGTGAAAACTTTTTGCAGCATGCCACTCTCACATACTTTACAAAATACAGTACCCACTCTATAAAATGCCAAGCTGGCAAAATTGATTTGTCAGGGAAAGGAACTGTAAATGGAATTTAACCTTCCCAAAAGGACTTAATTACCAGATGCACCTATTTTAAGCTATCTGTAAATATTTTTTTTTCTTTTTTAGAAAAGAAAGTTCTCTGCAGTTTTATGAAATGATGTCTGATTTTCTAAAGATTTTTTTTTCAATATGATCCAACACCAGTTTGAACCGCAATATTGGTTTCTTATGTGAAAGGAACAAATTTCTCATTTTAAGTTGGCCATTCAGATGACTAGCATCAAGTCCCCACACAACTTTTCTGATTTTGAGATTTTTTTCTCATAAAATACAGGATTTAGGATTAATACCTGAAGTTTATTATATGCATTTTTTGTTGAAATGTTATACCTGTTTATGCAAATTACTATTATTTTATTTTATTTGTAGTTCTGTTATGCACTACTATTTTGTCTGTACAGAAAACTTAAAGGAAATGTTTCTAACACACACTTTTTTTGAAGGGTGTTTTTTTTTCTCCATTTGTCACTATGATATTGAGTGCTGCTTCAGCTAAGCATTCCACAAATAAACCAACACAGTAAATCTTTCGTGATGGATTACCAGGCCACACAATTATTTACAGAAACCATAAAAATACTCCAAAGGATAATTAATTAATTTATATGAATTAATAAATATAAAAATTAATGATGTGAATTACTATAATGCTATGTAACTTATAACCTGTTCCTCCCAGAAAATTCCAAAGCTACATTAGTCACTTACGACACTCTGGTGTGGAAAATATATTTCTGTTCTGTAATGTGTTGTTAGATTTTAGCCAGAGCATGAAGAGTAAAAGCTGGTTCTGACAATCAGGAATTTGAGTATCTGTGGTTCCACTCCGTGTGTGCTTCTTAGCATGTGACAATGGCTTTCCTGATATTTTTGTTCTATAACAGTTACAGATTCTGTGATTTGATTACAGATTAAAGTTTAGCAAAGCATTTGGGGAAAAAAATTTAGCTTGTGTTATGTTCCATACATTTGCCTGCACAAAATATTTATCTACATGGTTTCTTATCATTGTGGGAACTGAAACTGATGTTATAGAAACTTCGTCCAACCGTATGTTTCTAATACCAATATTCCCTGTAACTTCTGTAAATTTGTGTTTCAAATTGTGGAATTGATGTATGTAATGTATTTCTATTGTATGGATATTTATTTATAATGTTCTGTTTAGTTGTTTTTTCTCCAGGTCTTTAATGACATACCAATATAAAGAAATTTCCATATTCAAAGAGAACATGTCACTTGGTAAACTTCTTCCTAATATTCTTAGAATGGCTTGGGTTGGAAGTAACCTTAAAGACCACCTAGTTCCAACCCCTGTGCCACCCACCAGATCAGGTTGCCCAAGGCCTCATCCAACCTGGCCTTGAACACCTCCAGGGATGGGGACACCACACCTTTGCTGGGCAACCTGTTCTAGTGCCTCACTATACCTGAGTGAAGAATTTTTCTGAACTAAATCTTGCCTCTTTTAATTTAAAACAATTCCCCATTTTTCCACCCGTCTGTCAGTGTAACAGTCACTTTCCATCTTTTTTATAAGCCCCTTTTAAGTACTGAAAGGCTGCAATCAGGTTTCCCCAGAGCCACCTTTTCTTCAGGCTGAACAACCCCAGATCACTCAGCCTGTCTTCATAGGAAAGACCCTCCAACCCTCTGCACTTAATCCTACTGTCTATCTCACAGAAGATCACAGATCACAGAATTTCTAGGTTGGAAGAGACCTCAAGATCATCGAGTCCAACCTCTGACCTAACGCTATCTCATGGATAAAGATATCAGTTCTGGTCCCAGGATGGACCCCCTAAGAGACACCGCTCATCACTGGCCTCCACCTGGACATAGAGCCATTGACTGCAACTCTGGATGTGGCCATCCAGCCAATTCCTTACCCACTAGATGGTCCACCCTTTAAATCCATCTCTTTCTAATTTAGAGATAAGGATGTTGTGTGGGACTGCGTCAAAGGCCTTCCAGTTAGATAACATTGGACAGTCTTCCCTTGTCAACTGATGCAGTCACTCCATCATAGAAGGGCACCAAGCTGGCCAGGCATGATTTCCTCTTGGTGAAACCATGCTGGCTGTCTCGTATCATGTCCCTGTCTTGCATGTGACTTAACTTTGTTTCCAGGAGGATCTGTTCCGTGACCTTTCCAGGCCAGATGTGATGCTTACTGGTCTGTAGTTCTCAGGTCTTCCTTTCTACATGAAAAAAAAAAAAAAAAAAAAGTGATGTTTCACTTTTTCCAGTCATTAGGGACTTCACTTGACTGTCAGCACTTTTCAAATATGATGGAGAGTGGCTTGACAGCTACATCAGCCAGTTCCCTGGGATGCATGTCATCGGGCCCCATAGACTTGTTCAGTTTCATCAAGTGGCCTTGAACCTGCTCTTCACTTATAGTGGGAGGGACTTTGTTCTCCCAGCCCTCATCTACAGGTTCAGGGAAATGAGAGCCATGGGAAGCCTGACTGGAAGTGAAGACTGGGGCAAAGTGGTTGTTGAGTTTCTCAGCCTTCTCTATGTTTGCTGTTACCAGTCCTCTCTTCTTCTTTATCAGAAGGGGTACACACTCCTTGGCCTTTCTTTTCTGGCCAGTGTACCAACAGAATCCTTTCTTGTCAATCATCATATCCCTTACCAAATTCAGTTATATTTGCGCCTTGGCTTTCCTGATCCCATCCATACACATCCAGACAGCATCCCTGTACTCTTCCCAGGCCACATGTTCCTGCTTCCACTGCCTGTGCATTTCCTTCTTACATCTCAGTTTGACCAGCAGACTGAGCCATGCTTTCTGCCTTCCCTGCTTGATTTCTTACAAATGGGGATAGAGAGCTCTTAGCTCTTGTACTCTAAGAAAAGTCCAGCTGTCAGCTTTGATCATTATGAGTATATACATTTTAATACTATTTCCATATGCTAAAATCCATTTTGACCTTTTGCCCCATGATTTATTCTGATATGCTATTACCATGGGATGGTAATATGCTGTTACTATGTATTCATGGGATGCTGTCCAGGATGGGAATTGGGTGCACGAGAAGGAATGGGTTGTTATGTGAGAAAACCATTCGTGTGGTTCCTACTGCAGGTGGGATGCCAGGCCAAATGTTGCTATCAGCAGAGATTGAGGCAGACTGCTCTGGTTAAAAATGGAGTGACAAGATTGGAGAGGGGAGAACTGAAAACAGCAGTTTTTTTATTGTTTATTTTTATTGGTGGTGTAGTAGCAAGATGGTGAATACAACAATGAAAAAAGGTGAGTGGGGGTAAAAAAAGCAACCAACAAGAACAAAACAAAAAACATGGAGCTATAAAATAAGGAGCATTTTCTTCAGGAAAGCTGCAAGCATGAAGTTATGAGAGTTGTATTGCTGCTATGTTGTTATGAGGCAAGTGTTCACTGGGCTTTATATGTTTATTTGTGATGTGTCCCGAGAGCCTGTTTTTTTGTTCCTACTTTTGTAAGCTTAACATGGGATGTCTACAAACATAAAATCATAGATGCAGACAATGCTAGGATGCTGCTCCCATCTAGGCTTTAATGACGTAGAGTGGATTGCCTGTTTACAATGTCTTCAGAAATAGGAATTCAAATCTTGTTATATCTTTACGCCAAAGGTTGTTCCCAGTCAACAAAGCTGCAAATGTCTGATTATTTCAGCTGGAGAATCAGGGTGTTTGGATAACATTAAGCCTGTGCATGCTTTTACCTAGTTGTCACTAGCTATAAAAGTTGTATTTGACTTGATGCACCACATATTCTCAACTGAATTTGAGACAAGAGGCAGTCCTTGGGGTTGCTTGGAGACTGCCTTTCCAAAAATTTTCAAGCACTTTTTCAAACTTGTACAGGGTAGATGTCTAGAATACAATGGGATATCTTCATACAAGGTTAGACATAAGTTTAACATAGATATAATAGAAAATAGAGTTAATAATATGGTGCAGACATATCAACCATTTGTAATAAGGCAGGACTGATCTTTAGGAAAAGCAGAATTCATAAGTGTCACAAAAGTAATTATGCACTTCACTTGTAAAAGGGAAGCAACTGTGTATTTATTGAAGAAAATAGTGATTTAGCAAAGATTAATAATGAAGAAGAAAGATATTTTAGAAAGTTCTTATGGTAAACTCAGCATTAACAAGATTTGTGATGGCAAGGTCACTTAATTATTAACTGCGTAGACGACAGGTTCAGATTAAAAGTGTCCGGAAGACCCCTTACTTCACGAGTAATGAGGTACCTCATGAATGGAGTAGTCCCTTTTGCCATCCTAACTCCAAGGAGTCTAGATGTGACCAGATCCTATTCCAATCCCAGACTCAACATTTTATGCCTAAAGGATTATATCAAATCAATCCTTATCTTATCACTTAGCAAAGATTACAAAGTTTCAGCATGCTTAGCAAATTATTTGCAAAGTTTCAGCAAGCTAGTTATTGGTCACTTACCAAGTATCTGTCTCAGGTAAGGAATCTCTTGATGTCAAGAAGTAAACTTGAGAGGGGTCCATGCTCAAGGGGAAAATCCTGTCATGAAGCCCACTGCAGTACAGGAGAGCTCAGTGGGCTCTGGGCTGTCCCCTATACGGGCTAAGATGATTATTATCACATGTCATATTTGTATATCAGCCATGTTTGGTTGGTGCATGAGCCATTAGCCCTTGGATCTACCTTTCCCAAATCCACCTTGAGTCTGGTTCTGCTAAAACAACCGTATGCATTTATCATGGCTGCCATTGATGGTTATTCCCAAGCAAGGGGATGGGTGAAAGGTCAGGTTGGAGCAGGGCAGGAGGAGTACACCACCACAATAAGGAAATAGCCAAATAATTTTGATTAATAAATCTATTGTGAGGTCATTCTGGTCCCATAAAATTTGTGTATAACAGAAGAGTTGAAAATTGTTGAATAAATTATTTCTTCTGAAAATGAATCTAAACGTACCTCACAGAAACATAGCTAACTTTCATTGCAATCATAACAAATATCTTCAAATGCATTTTTTTTTCAAAGCAGAGAGAAGAAAACAGACTCTAATCCATAGTTATATTTTTTGGATCAATAAATTATTGTCCCCTACTCCTCATGTCTGTAATAAGCTCCAGCCAGATGAATCCTATGTGTAAACTTCAGTATGTTTTGACAGAATAATGATAATTACACACTTATCCTTATTTCCCATTTCCAGATACTCGACATACTACATGTTTTCTTCCTTTTCAATCAACCACACATTCTGCACAACTCTCTGATTATGTTTTTTACACCATCAGGTTGGAATATTTGATTTGTTCTTTAAATGAATATATCACAGTGAAACGCTTCATAAAGGGATTGTGGGACTGTGGAGATAAAATCATTAATATAGGTCTGATATAGTTTGCATAGTTTTCTCACCAGTTCTAGAGTAAAAATAAAAAATAATAAAAAAAATCATATATGTTAAAGATATATAAATGTTATATATATGTGTGCTATATATATAGAAATGTTATATATAAATGTTATTTCTTTATCTAATATTTTTCAGCTAGTCATACTACAGTACTGAATACAAATGCTTAGAGGAAGGCTCCCCTGGGAGCCAACCCTGTGCTCCATTTGCCCATTTGCATGGCTTATGGCCTGGTGAGCAAAGTTAAGCATGTTGATCCAGATCAGAATCAGCCCTGTGGCATGGTCCCACAGAAAGCTTACAGATAGAACAAACCTATCTGTTTAAAATTATCATTGTGTGGGCTTAGTAAATGAAAAACTCATGTTTATTTATTTAAAAGTACAGCATCTGTGTCCAAACTTCTTTTTCTCTGGATGCATTTACATAATACAGCAGCCTGTAATAAGCTTATTCATATATTCATCTATGGATAGATCATTCATTTATTTTTCTCTTATTAGTGGCAGATAGAGGTGCTTTTAAGTCACTTTTTAAATTATTTATTTTCTCCTTTATTCCAAAAATCAATTCTCTCTGATGGTGATATTATAATATCAGTCATAAATCCCTTTAGATACAGACTAATCTTCTTGTGGGATCTGACAATACTATCTTTAACAACTGGGAGGAGACTCAGATGCTACATTCCAAATTGTCTGTAATAGTCTCTCCTCAGGTCCTATTATCTGTCATCACTATGGATGTGCCTGTAAGTCTTCTATAAGATTATCCTGTTGCTAAGCTATTTTACTCATCTGGACATCATTTGTTTTATGATGCAATATTTGTTCTTATAGCAGAAAAAAATAAGTATATTTCTTTCAGACTTTCAGGGTTAATCCTGTATTTTTTATGTGAGTACTCCTTTAGACTTAAGTAAGATTACTTCTGTGAATAAAGGTTGCAAGATTAGATCATATGTCACATAGGTATGAATTCATTATAAATATGTCTATGCTTCTATAACCCTGTCCCCTTTCATTCTCCTGCTTTAATGATTTTTATCATAACACACTTATTTTCCATGTTTTCTGTATGATTCAGTAATTCAGTATGCTTGCTTTCAACAAAAATGGAAAGTAGTGTTTTTATAGTGCTGCTGAAAGCATGATTTGACTGATATATGCATAACTGCAAAAGACTTTTATTCTGACAGTGCTTGAAAGAAAAAATAATATGCTTTCAATAAAAATCGGAACAATTCATTACTAGTCAGGTGAAGGATAGAAAAATAATTCAAAGAGATAGCACAGCAAAAATATTACAAATAACTAAACTAAGACGAGAGATAAACATATATTATTGCCTAGGTTAGTTAGTTTTCAACAAAACCTCTTTGATCCTGAATAAACAACTGAAAAATATGACATTCTTGTTTAAATAGGTAGCAGTGCATTGACTCCTATTGTCACACAGGGACAATAGGGGAGAATAGGATTTTCTTTGTGTGTGTGTGTGTGTGTGTGTGTGTAAGCACCTGACATTTTGAAGACCTCTGTCATTTAGTTTGGAGGAAAAAAAAGGTTATTGCTCTCTTTTAAGGTGTTAGGTTATCAGATGCTGTGTTATAAAGGCTTGGACAAGAAAACAAAAAGACACTGATATATTTGGAAGTGCAATAAATGAGTTGCAAAGGAGAAAGAGAGACAGGGCAGACTAAAGTTAGTGATACAGGCAGCAAAATTCCCATAGCTCTTTCCTGTGTGAACAGTTTTGGGCAATGTTTGGCTCAAGTACAGTAACTTTTTTACTGAATTTGTGACTTTCTAACCAGCTCAGACTCACTGACTCCTTATAGTTTGGTCAGGTGAAACCACTTTCTTAGTCTTATTCTGTTCCTAGAATTCATACATGATCCATCTCGTGAAGTACATGCTCCATCTCTAAGGGGGGAGCAGCAGCCTGCATGGCTGATCAGTGAGATCACCACTTAGAGTAGATCTAAGTTCTTATCCTTATGGCTTAGAAATAGTGTATCTACCATGCTGGATTTGACTTCATTTTGACTTCATCAACTTTAAAGCTCCTTTGGTCTGAAGTAAGAGCTCAGAAAATCACTTAAAGAATACTTTGGAGGAAATTGTCAAACCAAAGGTATTTCTGTGTCTGGGAAATGCACTGGCTGAGAGAGCTGTTTAGCCATTAGTACAAGAACATAGTTTGATGTCTGAGTTGAAGAGTTTGCTGTCTGGATGGTGATCAAGTCAACAAAAGCATAAAAAAGTTGTTGGGACTGAATGTAAATGAAAAAGTATTGATGAGTAATGGGGAGGAGAGGGCAAACCCTTAGGAAGATTGGTCCATACCTGTTCAAGTAGCCTGCTGTGAATCTTTAAGCAAACATCATTCAGATGACTTACGGAAGAATGTCTTTTTGATTGTCTGATAAGAATTACCACTTTGACAGAGCTGTTCTTTCCCAGAGATTTTTTTCAGCTTTTTACAGAAAACATTGATCATCTGCTTGTTTCCACTGTTGACAGACATGTTTCTTCATTTCATAGACGTTGTGGCAGAAGGAGCAGGCACTCACTGAGCACTGCAGGTAGAAAACAGGTGCAGCCGTGCATGAGAATGACAAAGCTGTTCTTAAAAGCAAATGATCTGGTGAACTGTAAGCTTAACAGATAGTGATTGTGTTGATTCACTGTGCAGTGGCTAATCATTAAATCCAGGAACACATCTTGTTTATGTGCTGTTCTGCTCTTTAAGTATCAGCTAAAACTATATACTACTCCATTTGATGTAAATTAATTAACTGTGCTTTAATTGGGAGATTTATCCAGTTAAGAAACATGTAATACTTCAAAAGGTGGTACTTGGAGAAATGTTGAAGGGAGTCATTATAATGGCTACAAAACATATCTGCAACCTGTTCAGAAGAAAAGAATAGACATTTGACCTACTATATCTATGAAAAAGTCATTATTGACCATCAATATGTATGCACAAAAAAAAAAAAAGGATAATTACTAAACAGTTACTATATGTACATAACTATTTAATGTGATTTCAATTGAATGTATGAGGTAGGTGATGTTATATACAATCCTGGGCAAAAACATTTCAAAATGTAACTGCATATGTATTTTCTTTTTGACTTCAGAGAGTTACACTCAAGATAAATATCACCCAACAGTTCAAGATAAAATCTATATTATGGCATATTCAGCCTACAGTCTGAGGAAACTAATCTTTCTAGAAAATACATAGGATACATGTATTTTCTATGTAGCTTTGAATTTCCCTTTGTATATATATTTATATATATATATGTATATAATAAATATATATATAATACCCACTTCTAAGTAATGTCTTTTCAATAAAATACATCATCGCTTTCTTTTTTTTTTTCCCTTAAATAGTCTCTGCTTTAATAATTAAGGTCTTTATCCTGATCACTAAATTTGTGCTCAAGAGGGGGAGATGTAGTGCATGCTCTCACCTATTTCACAGTTTGAAATCCTCCCCACCCCTCCCCTCCAAACAAAAACAAAAACAACAAAAAAAGAAGCTTTTTGAACATTTTTATTGTTTAGGTAATCAGTACCTGTGCTGCCAGGGCTTATTGAAAGCAGCTGGATGCCTGCCTCTGTCCTCCCTCTTTCTTGAAACTGCTGCCAGAACAGGTAGTCAGAAACGGAAAGTAGAGAAATATTTGAGCATCTGTGCACTCTCTCTCTCAGGAAAACAGCTGTGGCTTCCATAGGAAGCACTCATTTTTTCCCATCAGCCAAGACTTTGGATACCCCTGCGTCCAGTTTTGGCACAGTGAGCCAAGTAGGATGCAGTTTATGGCTCAAAACTATGAGAGAATCTGTTCATCCCTGGCAGAACATTGAGAGAAATTCCCCAGGCTGCAAGCCACATGTGGGCCTCTGACCTTTTATTAGCACACCATGGGAGAGGTTAACAATTGTTGAGACTTCAGTCCTCCCTTTGACATACAAATAAAACAATACAAAGTAGCCTTTCCAAGACAGAATCATATTTAGGGCACAACATCCTTAATATAGGATTCAACATTCGGGGGGGGGGGGGGGGGGGGGGGGGGGGAGGAGCAAACAAATCATTAGATTAAGAAAATGATATATTTCTATAGAACTGAAGTCTGGATTGATATTTTTTCAACATTGTGCAATTGTTCATGATACAGTGACTTGAGACTTTTTTAAAACAACGTAATCATGAGATGGAAACAATTTCTCACACCATTTTTAGCTCTTCATGTGGTCAGCACCATGAGTTATGGAACTAAGATTGCTCAATAGCTGGAGCCATATAAAAATACACTCAATTATCTGATTTTTAAAGATACCCATTGTGTTTACTCAAGCACATAATTGTTGAGAAAAAAGTTACTATAGATTCAGAATTATTTATATAAAGCTTGTCACAGAAAAAAAATCATGAAGTGTCAAATCTATGTCTTTTTGATATGTCTTTATCCTCTCAGCATTACTCTAGTTCACTCATGAAACTGACTTAGTTTTTAGGAAGACAGAGACTGGAAACTACTTATTTGGAGGGAGATAGAAATATTGTCCCTGTTTTGCAGCTAAGAAGCTGTGAAGACTGAGTCTTGCTGTAAGATGTCTCATTGTGTCTGGATTACATTTTCAAAGAATGGAAACAGCATCCTAGGATTTCACTATAATACCTTGATTCTTTGAGAGTCTTAGAAGCAGATGATTTTCACTATGCAGTCCCATACTTTTAGTGCAGAGACTATGCTGTGTATAAAATAGGAATGAGCAAACTCATGCTTCTGCCACCAGTCTTTGCAGCTAATATTTGAAAAGCCAATGCAAGATGATTTCTAAATGCAATAATCCTGTGATCCTCTGATATGAAACAGGTTCAAACCTATCCAAAATCAGAAAGCAGATTTTTCTTTTCATCTCTTTATTAAGGCAACAATGACATCTGAAAATTAAATCAGTGAAGTCTTGCACAAGGTTGGTTATTGCAAAAAATGTTTACTAAGTAATGGTTGCTCTGTGCACTAAGCAGTCTCATCTTAACTGCTGTTGGCAAAGTAGATGGTCTTAGAAAATGTTCGTTTGAGATGAAGAGTTCCTTTATATTCATTGTGAATAAACAGAAATACTGGTGTGGCATGGAGTCTGCACTGAAAGAAGGATCAAGTACAGCTACACCATAGACATGCCTATCTTGTCATTTATATACTTTTTCACAGGTTCCTTACATAGCTGGTTCTAATGCTATTCCAGCTTTCCAGGCAGCAGGGCTTTATTTATTATGGAATGAAAACCTTAATTCAAAAAGATTTTTTTGTTTGTTTGTTTATATTACCTTGAGAAGTAGCTTATCTTTTCTTTCTGTATTACTCTTGTATATTTCAGAAGATTTTGCTTCTCCTGAGTATTATTTTATTTCAAAGATGCACAGTAGAATTTTTTCAGGCTTTCCTACAGGTCAGATGTTCTAAATGTTTTATCATTTTTGTCTTCTACTTCAGGACTACACCCAGTTTATCTAGGTTTTCCTTAAAGACTTCATCAGCTTTGAGTAGGCTGGAACAATTACTGTGTGTAACATGAAACACTCCTGTTAATATCTTCCACACTGATACTGGCATATTTTTGTATCAGCACTTTATGTTTGAGATGTTTTGTTTGTGAGCTGCTCCATATCTCAGCTGTTATTTTTTTTTCTGATGTGTTCTTGACTATCCATTATTTGTCATTCATATGTGTGCATATGGTTTCTTCTTCTTAATTATAGTACCTTTCATTTCTATTAAATTACACATTTGCTTCAGAAAGAAATAGAAAAAATAAAAAGGATATTTCCATAGCTTTTTTTTTTATGTTAGAAATGTTATATAAGGGCATATTTTTTTACTTAAATTCTGATACCTCTTTCATTTTGTGATATAATAATTGATTCATTGATTCTTCCTTTCTTGGAGATCTTTTCTTCCAGTCAGTTCTGTACCTTCTACATAGAAGTTTCATTTCTTGTATTCCCCTAGTTTTCCTACTGGAAAGTCATACAGATTTTCCTGCACAATAATCATCTCATTATTATTATTAATAGGCTAATTAAATAACATAACTGCAGTGGCTTGACATAATGAGTAGGAAGATCCTCTCTGCATTACTGTAGTGAATGACTTAGGCAATTTGAATATAGCTGTGGTTAATGTCAAGAACAGCAACTTTTACATTATCAAAAAAGTTTGTGAGATTTGGGAATGGAAATTTTCCAGACAAAAAATAGAAGCAACAAGCCAGAACACAAAAAGAGTGTGTTGTGAGTATGGCAAGAAAGTGACACACACTCAGAAGGAGAACTGGTTTTCCTTGTATGGTGATGGACAGAAGGCTGGACTGACTTCAGCACATTTCTCTTTTCCTTGGAACTTAAAAACTGTCACATCTTACTGTTTTTGGCCTCAAAAGATGGTTGGCCAGCAGAATGGGTGTGTTCTGTCTATCTTTAACTTGGACATGTATCTTCTGTGGCAAGATTTTTCCTTTAGGGTATCAATTAGTATTAATATATTTCCTTTGCTCAGAAGACCTTTTTTTTTTTTTTTTTTTTTTTTTTTTTAAATGAAGGCTGAGAACAGCCTTCTATGCTCTCCATTGTTTCAGTGAAGGGATTAATTTCTCCTTACAATGTATTGGCTTTCAGAACAGTCTTTGTCTCAAATGACTTTTTGCCTTGATCTCTCTGTCTTCCTTGAATACTTTTATTTTTTTCCAGTGTACTGGAAATCCCTTCTGCTTGTCACTCAATTTTTTTTATCCCTCTCTGCACATTTTTACTCCTTTCTTTCATATTTACCATTAGTCACAGTAGCCAGCTTTTCCCATCACTTCTTTTCAACATCTGCAGCAAAGTTTTCCCGTCAGTGATCTAATGTCTGTGGGCTGATTTCTTTCTTTTTTTTTTTTTTTTTTTTTTTTCCTTCTTCTTTTTTTTTTTTTTTTAGTTCCTTTTTTAAACAGCAGATATTCCTACTTCAGAGCTTATACCTAGTCATCTTTCTCTCAAGAACATATTTAGTATACTAATAGTCAGAGATCTCCCACTCTCCCACTTTGTAGCCACCTTTGTCAAAGCTCTAAGGTTTGATAGAGTGCTCTTGGGCTTGTTCACCACCACACCAAGACACTTACGCATGATATCTACACTCTGAAATGGCACCATCTGTATAGAAACATATAGTATTTTATTGCCTGCTAATGATGGAGAGATTAGACACAATCTTCCTGCAAGATCAAGATAGTGTTGTATTAAACTGACATAAAAATGAAGGGCTTGCACGGATTTAGTTATCTTTGTAGGTACTTATTAGGTGAATATTGCACAGCTAGGTGATCCAAATTTTGAAATGTTATGATTCCAAATTTTTTCTTCTATGTTCAAACTACAATCATTTTTTGTTGTAGCTGTAATTTTTCCGTATTTTCAAGTGAGGCTTAAAGGACAGGTCCATCCTGCATAGGGTCTTTCAAACTAATTTGCCTCATGTTTTAAGTAAAAAAAAAAGAAACAAAAACAAACAAACAAACAAAAAAACACTTTTGACTGAGGGATTAAGCAGTATGGTAACTAGCTTTTCTTAAACTTATGACTGTATAAAAACAATACCCTTACTCTTATCATGTACAGCAATATACATGTCCAGTCTTTCTTATATAGAGTATTGAATTTAAAAGCATTCAGTTCTTTAAGCCTAAAGAGAACAATTTAAAATTGATTAAATATAAGATAGTAAACTTCTGATTAAAGGAGAATGAGATTCATATTTCTTCAGTGAGGGAGGAAGAACTGCTCCTTACATATAATTAAGATAACCTTTTATAAAAGGAAATAGTTGTTTGCAGATATCTCTTTTACACTCCAACTTGTGTTTGAGCTCTAAATGATGCTGTGGGGTGTATTTAATTATGCCACAGCAGCTGACAGGCATAAAAGTAAATGAGATATTTCATCTCAATGGGTGTACTTCCTGTTTAAATCTTTTTAAAAAATAAACTCAACAACTTTTGCCAAACTGAGACGGGACTATCTCAAATAATTTGCTTCTGCAATGAACAGCTATTAATAAATCTTTCAATCTCATTTGGCCTATTGGCCTTCAAAACATTAAACCAGTATCTTTACAGATCGAGTTATTTCTAATATTTGTCTTAATTTTATGAAAGCTTAATTTGTTCATTTAAAATACAGTAATTAACAAAATTATTTCTATACCCGTTGTTTCTGATTTTTTTTTCTGGAAAAAAATGCTGAAAAAATCAGACTCAGAAAAAGGTGAAAGTCTGAATTGAGTTCTAAAACTGTTGATCTGTGAACTCTTTTTTTTTGGTACTGTATTGTTGAAAATATAAAAAGCATTATTTCACTAATTTTCCTTCTAGCGGTGATCCCTTCATCCTAGTCTAGTGTGATAAATCTAGGTAGTATTAGAACAGCAGAGACTGAGCAATTCTGCTGATGCTCATCACTCTTGTTCATCAGGATCAAGATATGGAGCTGGATGCTGACATGGCAGCAGCCAAGAGGGGTTCAGAGTATGTACTGGAGTTCCCTCAGTGATGGCACAGCGTCTGGACTCTAGCAAAAGTTTAGTTACTGGTAGAAGTTTCTAGCGTGAGCAGGGCTGTTAGTTGTCATGTTTTTGAAACTGAAGCTCACAGATTTGTATATCAGCACACAATTTTTAATTTAAAAACCTTGAAAACAAGAAATCTAACCACTACAAGTAGAATCAGAAAGCAAAAGCATAGAATTACAAAATGCAGTTTTCAGACGTTTTTAGGTGATATGTTTTTCATGTGATTTTGGTAGTTTTGGTTTTAGGAATATTATGAAGCCACTAGGTGTTCTGACATGTATCTGGACATAAAGATAGGACTAATAAGTAGATAGAGATGAGAATTAATTTATGATGAAGACTAGCAAACAGTGAAAGTAAGTTGTGGTTTGCCAGAATTAATCATTTGAAAAGTTAAATATGAAATAACAACATGATTGTACAATTGAATGGTTAGTGGCAATGTTGGGAACCCAGGGAATAACACTGTGAACTAGGATTATCCTTTTTTTTTTTTTTTTTTTTTTTTTTTCCCCTAGTAAAGCAATATAAAAGAATGCAAAACAGAAATTATAAAAGAATGCTATTCTTTTATAATAAGATGCTATTGCATCTTTTATGAGATTTTTAAGCTCAAAGGATGATCAAAAATGTATAATTACTATGGAAATTTTCTTAGAATTCATTTTAAAAAGCAGTGAAACACACTTGGTGCAGAAGTTGTTTTAAAATGTTTGTTGAACATCTAGAAAGATTTATTTTGCTTAACAGATTTCCTTAGAGAACAACTCAAAAAGTCTAAATGTTTTAGAATGATGTAGGAATTTATGGGTGGAATTAGGTAACTTATTGTGAGAAGTATTCTCAGATATTTCAGTAAAACATTTTGGCAATTTTTGTACTGAAGAGCATGCAGAGAGTTTATGTATATGTTAATGAATACAATGTTGATACCATCTCTGGCTTGCATTAGCTCAATGTAAGGTGAGGGTTTAATGATTATTAACATACTTTGAAGTTCTTATTCACGACTGACAGCAGAACTTCCTGGTTTTGGGGTTTTGTTTTGGTTTTGTCTCTTCAGGAATGAGATAAAGCCTTCTTAATCCTAGTGCATAGACTGTGGATTATTCTTTGACCCAAGGAAGGACTAGAATAGATAGCAATTCAGTGGGATACACATACAAATGTTTTGAGAGGCAGTGTGATGGTGGGATTCAAGATATCGTGCTGGATGCACATAAACTGCCTCAGGTCTAAATAGAATGCAGTAGCTCTGTGTGAAAATCCCCATGTGTTTAGCTGACGGATACAATTTACCAGCTCAGGTGCAGTGCCAGGTGCTGTGCCAGGAGAGTCTGTCAACCTGGTGCTGTGCTGAGAGACACTTAGCAGTTAGAATGTCCTTGCTAACTCAAGCATCTCTGCAGTGTATTTCATTTCATAGTGAGGATGTGCTCAGCTGTGAAAGCAACTGAAGAATATCCTTTCTTCGTATCTTTCTTTGTCTTTCCTGAGTATGTAACATAATCCTTTTCAGGGATGGGAGTTTTACGGCCTATGTTTTCAGGCATTATTATTTCAGGCTTTAGGGTCTCAAACCATATTTTAATAAAAGAAGAATGATTAAAACATTCAACGGAATAGACATGAGATGTATATATATGTATATATTGCTTCTCTACTATTTTCTCATCATCTGCTAATAATGAAGTATAAAACTAAAAAGGTAAATCATACTAGCAAGAAACCTGTCCATGAGTCCACTGCCAATATGCTTTTGTGGGGGTTGGAGATGGTTGGCTTAATCATGTGTGTGCTTGGAATTCTTTTGATACACACCCTGTTCTATGTCTGGGACATGTTGAATCTGAGACGTGTGCTGCACCAACAGTCTAAATGTGTATGATGAACCCTTGTGGAGAATTTCCTGACATCCTGCTACTTTTGCAGGAATCTTGAATGAATGCCATGAAGGCTGTGAAGCTACTGTAGATACCTTCTATCTATATTTCCCTCAAAAAAAAAAAAAAAAAAAAAAAAAAAAATTTGCTCCCAAACCCCAACATCTAGAAATAGTGAACCTCTTCCCCCACTTCCGAGACACATATTTTCCATCTCCTTTGTGTATTTCAGCACGGAAACAGTCTCAGATAGTCTAAAAATAATTCTTAATTTTCATTAAAATTATTTCTAGTGCCTTTGAAGAAGCCATGATTGTATTTGTAGATAAATAGAACCTTAGTCTTGTATAATTTTCAGTATCAGTTAAACAGTTAGCAATATCAGCTTGAGCGGGCTTATCATTTATCACATTTGCCAGTACCATGTACGTTTTTTGATGCTGTCAGTCAACCTAATGATGTGGATGTGATGATTTTCCTGACCTCTTTCCAGAGCTAGGAATAGTTTACCAAACACAGAGGTGTTCAGATAATTCAATTCCATTAACATTTCTGTTCATATGGCATGTACCCCCAATACAGTCAACTTGTTGAGCAGGTGCAGACAGGTGCAAACTGTCTCTGCAGTGAAATTTGAAGTGAACATGTCTGTGCAGAATCAGAGAAGTGCCAGAGACAAATTGAATGATTTAGGTTGGAAGGGGTCTCTGAGGTCTTGTGGTTAAAGCCTCTTGCCCTCCCAAATGCAAGGCTATCTTTGGACACTTGTCCGTATTTCTTGACTAATATCTAAAGTCTTCTATCTAGATGAAATCTGCAAGATAAAAATAAACAAACAAAAAACACTGTCAAGGCAACTCATCTGCAAAAGCCATTACAAAAGAGAAAATGGCAGAAAATAGCATTAGTGATCATCAGCAAAACTAGTCACATGGAAGTGGGTGCCTGAATTTAGATAATTATTTTAAAGTAGTTAAAAGGTAGGTATCTTTATTCTTGTGAATAGTATTATTTCTATTTCCGTCTGGAAACAGAACAACTGTATGAAGGGAGGTGATGTAAATATTTTAAAAAGGACTGCCCTCTTCCAGCAGCCTAAAGGACAGTCATTAATCTGTAGTTACTTGAAGAGGTAAAGGCAATAAGTGCTTGCATTAAGGTGGCAAAAAGTTTGCATTATGAGCTTAACTTTCCTGGATATACGCTTGTGAGAAATTCTGCATTCAAGCTTAACTGTTAGTTAAAACTAACTTTTAATTAGTTAATAGTGTTGCTGTTATGGAATAATATTTGTGGGGGAACTTCCCTTATTGTGAAAATAAAAGAATGTATACTATTTAATTCTATCTTTTTAGTTTCAAAACTGACTAAACTGGGAAACTGATATATAAATACTTTTTTCAAGAGGCAAATACTAGTGGATTTGGACAGTATGGGAAAGAGAATTTCTGTGACAATAATTTAGATAACTCTAAAGGGAAAACAAAGACCGCAGTTAGGATGCTGGAATGTTGAACTGGGAAATTCAAACTACCTGCATATAGGGTTCAGGATCTATGGTTTGTCAAGTGCATTAAAAAAAAAAAAAGTCCCAGATAGTTAAGGTTGTCTGGTGGAATGCTCTTCTGCTGCTTCCTGCTGCCCACACTCCCGTCTGCTCAAAATTCTGGCATGTGTTAGCTTGACTTTCCATTACTGACGTCATGTGATTGCAACATTTATTCAAGTGGTTCAAACCTCGCAACTCTAAATTATGTAGCAGCAATCAGAAGAAACAGAAATCCAACCTCCACAGCACGTTTTTGCTTGGTAGCTCCGTACAGCTGGCTCTGCTCACTATAGGTCAGCATTATAGCAGTAGAGCTGGCCAGAACTGCTGTCATGTGAGGAAGGATGGGGCCCCTTAAGTTTTTTCCCTGATGTTCCACTCCTCCACCCCCCTCTACCTTACAGAATTATATTTTCATGAATACATTACTTTCCATAGAGTACTGGCAGTCCTGACATTGATAGGCAGTGAATCAATACTTTTATAGAATCATGAAGCCAAACTATTTCTGCAGATCCAGTGTGCAGTATGTGGTTTTTCATTCTGGATATAAGAACTGCAGTTTGAAATATGCCCCTACAGGCACTGATTGCATATTTTAAGAAATTCACAATAAGGAATTTAATTAAAGAAGTTGCCTCACTCTATCTGTAAAACAAAAATTCACCCAAGATGTTTATTATTATTATTATTATTATTATAATAAACATAATTATATAAATATAAACATTATAATAATAATAATTATTATTATTATTATTATTATATAATTATTATTATTATTATTATTATTATTGGTTTCATTTTCAGTATTTAATAGCAATAACCATCTTTAGCTGAGGATATTTCCTGGGGCTTAATGGCCCATAGCTGTGCTTTTCCAGGTGATCATCATCTCCCAGCAGTCATTAATGCCCTACAAATGCCCTGTGCCTCAGTCATTAAATATTCTTAAACGTGCTTCTTCTGAAAAATGAAATACTTCTTCCAGGGATAGGAGTGATCTTTCTGAGGTGAGGAATGAAAGGACTCAGTAGTGGTTCAGAGAAGTACTAATTATGACAATTAGATAAGATCTGTTTCTAGAGATAGCACAACAAAGAATTTTTCTACAGTCAGAATATAGTATATGTAAGTCATTTTATCTAGGTGATAATTCACACAGATCCTAGTTACATAACAGACAAGTCAGAAATAGAGACAGTTATTTTTAATTGTTTTTCTCTACAGGGGCACCACAGTATAGAAATAAAGCATCTCACAAAACAAGGAGAGTATGTGCCTGAAGCACTACTTAAAAGTTTCTCCATTCAATACATGAAAAATTGAACCACACAGTGTTTTACTCAAGTTTTACAAGGTGCTTGCAGTAATATATGGAAAAATAAATGTTAAATCTTTCATACTGAAGGTCTGAAACTCTTATAAACAAGTCTTTTGGTGAGAGTTTTGTGAGTCTTTCTTAAAAATGAGACTGCAAATAAGCACTGACAGTGTCATCAGAAGTTTTAAAGACAGCATTTACTGCTTGGCCTACCCTTGGTCAAGTAGAATTAAAACCTTCAATTAGAATAGTTAAAAGGAATTTGTCTCGATCAAGATTGAATGGGAATTTATTTTGTGGAATTGTGTTTAGTTATGATTTTGTTTTACTTCCATCTCATGCTACTAAGTATGTACTGTACAGTTTACGTGAAGGCTGTACTTGTCCCATATAGGTTGTGAGGGGGATCAGATCTCATCCCATCACATTGCCATCAATGAATGCAGAATTAGTACCTTTTAGGTATTATGGTCATTTATTATTTATTTTGGACGTTCAGATCTCATGTACTTTGATGAATGTGGGTGAGCACAGTAGTAGATTTTTGGGCCATGCATTTTTGAATGTTGACTCTTAAATGATAATGTTAAAATTGGAGCTGTCCTAGTCAATACCTTTTGATTGCAGATAAACCTGAAAAAAAAAATTGTTATAACTTGATCCCCAAATTCCTTTGATTTTAAATTTATTCTGTTCCTACAAATAAATGAACAAACAAAACCAACAAACAAAAAAAAAATCACCTGGAGAAAAATATCCTCCAGGACAAATGGAATCACAGAATCATAGAAAGGCTTGGGTTGGAAGGGACCTCAAAGATCACGTAGTTCCAATGCCCCTGCCACCCAGTAGATCAGGTTGCCCAGGGCCTCATCCAACCTGGTCTTGAACACCTTCAGGGATGGGGGCATCCATACCTTCTCTGAGCAACCTGCTCCAGTGCCTCTGAATGAAGAAGTTCCTCCTAACATTTAACCTAAATCTTCCCTCTTTTGGTTTAAAACAGTTCCCCCTTGTCCTGCCATTATCTGCTCATGAAAAATGTTGCTCTCCATCTCTTTTATAAGCCGCTTTTAAGTATTGAAAAACTGCAATGAGATCTCCCCAGAGCCTTCTCCAGGCTGAATGTCTGCAGCTCTCTGTCATTCTTCATAGACGAGGCGCTCTGATCATTTTCATGGCCTTTCTCTGGACCCACTCTAATGGATCTACATCCTTCTTGTGCTGGCAGCCCCAGACCTAGATGCAGTACTCCAAGTGGGGCCTCACAAAGGCATAGTGGAGGGGACCAATGTTTTGCTTAATTTACATTTACTTCAGTAAAACAAGGTTATCATACTTTTTTAATTTTCTGAGTGAGAACTTTATTCCAAATGTGAAATTAAGAAGTTTCATTGAAAAACATTAAAATGAAACATTTCACATATATACATGCACACAAATGGTTTTTATCCTGTTATTTCTTGATTTTTTGCTTTTGTTTTGCTTTTTTTTTTAGACAAAACTTTTAACTGAATTAGATTCAGCCCTGCAAATATTTGTACTTATCCCAAAGTAATTTTGGGCAAACAAATTAACAATTATGATAAAAATAATAGATCTTCTATTAAAATTCATTGACTAACAAAAAGATGTATGGAGCCAAGGACAAGAAAAACAGTATTAAGTCTTTAAATTATTTCAAATCTACTTTATATCTTGACATAAATAGTAGGTTGGGTAATAAGTGCCTGTCTATAGTACTGCAGCCAGAACACTTCATTTGCCATATATTATTGTTGTGGTTTAACCTAGGAGCTAGGCACCATGCAACTGTTTGCTCACTCTCCCCACGTGGGGTGGGGGAGGGAATTGGAAAAGTAAAAGTGCAAGAACTTATGGGTTGGGATAAAGACAGTTTATTAGGTAAAACAAAAGCCATGCATGCAAGCAAAGAAAACCAAGGAATTCATTCACTGCTTCCCATTGACGGGCAGGTGTTCAGTCACTCCCAGGAAAGCAGGACTCGTCATGCATAATGGTTTCTTGGGAAGACAAATGCTATTGCTGAATGTTCCCCACTCCTTCCTCCTTCTTCACCACAGCTTTTATTGCTGAGCATGATGCTGTATGGTGTGGAATGTTGCTTTGATCAGCCTGGGTCATCTGTCCTGGTTGTGTCCTCTCCCAGCAACTTGTGCACTCCCAGCCTCCTCGCTAGCAAGGCAGCACAAGGAGAGTCCTTGTTTCTGTGTAAGCACTGCTCTGCAACAACTAAAAGCACTGGTGTATTACCACAACTGTTTTCATCAAAAATCCAAAACACAGCATTGTGTGAGCTGCTATGAAGAAAATTAACTCTATTCCAGCCAAAACCATAACAATATTTAAGACTACTTTGGATATTTGTATACTACTATGCAACTTGCAGTGTTAGCAGTCTTCAGGCATTACTTGAAAACAAACAAACAAACAAAACATTTTTGCATCTACCTCTTTCTACCACAGCTGGTGTTATTCCCTGTCTTATTATAAGTGACTCTGAGTACTCCAAATCCACACCCAATTACAGAATCACAGAATTTCAAGGTTGGAAGAGACCTCAAGATCATCGAGTCCAACCTCTGACCTAAATTACGAAATAGGAAAAGTTATGCAGACTTTGCAAGTTATCTTATTTTAGTACCATTAAGAAAGAACAAATTAAAACAAAAATGTACACAATAAAAGGTACTATAAGAAGAAAGCATATACTCCTGAAGTGAATTTATAAGTATGCCTAGAAAACTTGTGTAATTTTTCCTCTTGAGACTTCTGTGTTTTCATCCATTTGTGTTTACAGATAAATATTTTTAAAGTGTTATGCAATGTTTCTCATTTTAAATTCTGTATTGTAGGTCTTGTTTTCCCTCTGCATTGCATTCTGGGGAATCCAAGTTATGAAGCGGATCACTTCTTCCAAAGATAAACATGTCTGAAAGAACGGAACTAACATCACTTTAATTATGGATGCAGCACTTTGGAATAACCTTCTAAGTTCTTTGGAATTAATCACCTATGACTCTTACTGAATTGCAGTCATTTCACATATGATAAGAAAGGTTTGTGATTTTATATGAAGATTTGAAAGATTCATTGGGAAGTGCATTTATTTGGGGGTTTTAAAAATATTTAATTTACCCCCCAATTTAAATAAAATTTTCTTTCACAGCATATTTTTGCATTCAAGGGATCAAAAAGTCTTAGAAACCATATGAAACTAATGAAATTTTACAGTAATTTTATTAGTATTAAATCATATATGAAAAGTATTTTTCACAATAGGAATAATTAAAATCATGTTTTTAGCAACCTGATATAAAGTGACTGGCTGTCTCTCTGTTGAGCCTAAACATAAAAATATGTGAATGTCAGTTTTTCCATAATGATTGGAGTAGACTAGAATCTGTGTCATGCCCAATTTAGTGTTCATAACACACGGCTACATGAGGATAGTCAGGGCAAGAAAATGAATAAAAACAGCATGATAAAGTAACTCAGAGTAGTATGAATTGAAACATCTTCAGAAAAATTGGCTGATGTATGCATTGTATAATGCAGACTTTCAGTTTAGACTGAATTATTTAAGGACTACACCTGCAGTTGCCAGCTTTAGTCACTGATCAAGCCAGCACATGAGTATCCCATTGACAAATGTTACTCATGTGACAAAATATTTGCAAGGCTGGGCCCTTAATTCTGGTAATTTCCTGCAGAGTTGGTCTCAGGGGAGATGCACGTCTTTCAGGAGCTGCTGGAAAGATGGTTTCTACTAAGATAGGAAAATTAAATACAAATGGTAAAGGGAGTCTCCAAACAGCAGGACTGGCAAAAATACTGGAGCTGGGTTGTTTTTCTTTCCTCACACTGTTCCAACTTCTATTTGGCTCCAAAACTTTTAGAAGTGCTTAAAGTCAAGTAGCTAAAAAAAGTAGGCTGTCTTGCATGCCTCAAACTAGTAATAATACCTGAATTATTTTTTCCCATTCCATTTTCCTTTAGAATATTAATGGCATGCTAACAGTGTTCTCAGATGTAGCCATCCTATTTTTAATTAATCCTTATTTTCAGTCTTTAGCTGTAACAGATGCCATTATCTATATAATTGGATATTTCTAGTAAATAATCAGAAAGGCATTGATGTTGTATAAATGAAATAGATCCAACGTCTAGTGATAATATCAGCCTAATTTTATATAAATTCTTGCTTTAAAACCCAAGTTTTGAGTCACTCCACTTTTAGGTCAAGTGACTTCTGTCTATTGATTTGCATTTTGCTCAAAATACTTGAAATATTTAACCGAGAAAGTAAAGTGCTTGTTCGATTAGAGGTACTAATACCTGTAAAGTAAGGATCTTACCTTCCTAAACCAATGGTATGTATAAATACATGTATTTACTTGTAGATCTTCTTCACTTTGTATAATAAGATGAAAAAAAAAAAAAAAAGCCCTTGAAAGCCCTAGAAGAAATCAGATTTTAAATACTTGTTCAAAAGTTTAATTCAAACATTTACACATAACATGGTAGGCTTCCAGTGCCTTCTAATGGATAAATACAATTATATACATCTGGGTCTAATAGTGGAAGTATAATCTTCTGATTAACACACCACAAAACTTACTATCTCTTTGCTTGAATTTCCCCATTTGTGGAATGGGAGTGATAACGATACTGATCATGTCTCTCACCATAATCAAAGTACAACGTTTGGAATCTTTTCCTTACAAAATTATTATAGGATATTTAAGAAAATTCCAGAATATGATTCCAAACATAACAACATGATCAACTGACTGTTTAATTTATTCCATCAGTTAGTGTACATCTGCTTTCAAATTTTGTAATTATGATAGCAACATCACAGGAATATTTTGAGGTCAATTTAATATCATGACTGAGTACTATAATGAAGAATCATACTGAAAGTCAGTTTTCTTACCACAATAAATTATTCAAAGAGACAGGAACAGGATACTGAGTTAGCAACTTCTGCCTTTTAGTTGGTCAGCTAAGGTAAAGCTCTGTATGTCTCTGTATCACTTCCTGCAGTGTTACCATATATATTGAATATACAGAAAATCTGCATTTAAAATTCTGGTCTTTAAATTATAATAATGAGGATCTGAATTAAATTAATTATAAAGATATCCCAATGAATGCCATTTTTTACATGAAGTAATTAAAGTAATGTGATTTTAAAGGTAAATTCAGATTAAGATGTAAATATCGTATGCCTGTCAGTGTCCAAGAGGTATTTTGACAACGGCCTCATTGATATGCTTTAATACTTAATTAGTCTTGAGGAGGTCAGGCAGCTGGACTAGATGATCTTTGAAGGTCTCTTCCTAGACCTTAGAACAATCCTATTCTAATAGATCTATTCTACTACATAAAACACTTTTTTTGCTCTAGTTACTATCAGTTGCCTTCAAATAAATAAATGAAAATTACATAGATAAGCTAGTGACAAATACAAAAGGAACAGTAATTTAACTAATGTATTATTCCAGAGAATACAGTTGCGCTTTTGTGGGATCAATTCTAATATATGAAATATATAAAATACAGGTATGGAGTATAATCTAAATATATCATTGCTACAGCCTACTTAGGGAGACAGAGCACTACAGAAACTTTACTATCCTACCTTAAAAGTGTCTCATATCTCAGCTTGATGAGAATCTGGAAAAGAAACATTCCTCAGTTTGTTTGGCACCCCAATTTGGCCAAATTTTATGGGGGAATCTATCACTGGGAACATCTAACATGTTCTACATACATCTAACAGGACTACATACCTTATAAAAAATTGGTGATGAAGGCAACCTAGTAATTAAAACAGAGGCCCAATACATTTGCTCTTTTAAAGGTATTTCAAACCCCATCTTCCTACTTCCAATAACTGCTGCCATTGTGTATGTGTTATTTGAAAGCAAGGTGCATAAAAGAAACAGTGTTCTTCCCATTGCATACTCGACAACACCAGAGTCAGAGAGGGTGACTCCTCTGGTTGAAGACTCAAAGAGCCTTGTCCTCTAGTGGGTGTCCCAGACTCCTGTATTTTATAATAACATCTATCAGGTATGTACATGTATAAGCAAATCTGTGGCTGCAGAATAGAAGCAGGTGTTTGCCTTTCCCAGAGAAGAGAAAGTTTCATGGACAGGTTCACAAAACACTCGACTGCATTATTGAGGGAGCTGGGCTTGTTCAGCCTGGAGAAAAGGAGACTCAGGGGCGACCTTATTGCTCTCTACAGGTACCTCAAAGGAGGCTGTAGCGAGGTGGGGGTTGGTCTGTTCTCCCACGTGCCTGGTGACAGGACGAGGGGGAATGGGCTTAAGTTGCGCCAGGGAAGTTTTAGGTTGGATCTTAGGAAGAACTTCTTTACCGAAAGGGTTGTTAGACATTGGAACAGGCTGCCCAGGGAAGTGGTGGAGTCACCATCCCTGGAAGTCTTTAAAAGACGTTTAGATGTAGAGCTTAGGGATATGGTTTAGTGGGGACTGTTAGCGTTAGGTCAGAGGTTGGACTCGATGATCTTGAGGTCTCTTCCAACCTAGAGATTCTGTGATCATTCTCCTACTAACTACATGATAGGTAGCGATATCCCTGTCAAGTTGCTTATCATGATTTTTTAATAGAAACTATTTAATTTTTTTAGGCATCTAATACTGGTACTGAATCTAGTTATACCGTCTTTATAGACACAACATAGTTTGAAACAGTCATCTCAAAGGTTCTGTTTTTGAGTAATCAGGAGGATCTCTAGGCTAGGTGGTCGATGAATTAAATATGACATCATTATATATTACATACAGTTAATTGAATGAATTAAATGCCAACTACAAACAGTGCTTATCAACAGAATATATTAGTGGCATTTTGGTAATCCACCCTTCTACCCTCACATTTGTAAGATTTCATTGTTTATTTATTTGGTGTATGACCATGTTGTGAAGTTTGAACAATTGTATGGGGTCAAATCATAGAATCATTAAGGTTGGAAGAGACCTTCGAGATCATCGGGTCCAACCGTCATACTACTAGCAATGTCACCCTCTGAATAATGTTCCTAAGCACCAGGTCCAACCTTCCCTTGAACACCTCCAGGGAGGTGACTCCACCACTTCCCTGGGCAACTTGTTCCAATGCCTGACTATTCTTTCTGAGAAGAAATGTCTCCTAATTTCCAACCTAAACCTCCCCTGGTGCAACTTGAAGACATTCCCTCTAGTCCTATTGCTTGTTATCTGCAAGAAGATGCCAACCCCCAGCTCCCCACACCTTCCTTTCAGGTAGTTGTAGAGAGCAATGAGGTCTCCCCTGAGCCTTCCTCTTCTCCAGATTAAACAACCCCAACTCCCTCAGCCACTCTTCACAGGACTTGTGCTCCAGGCCCTTCACCAGCTTTGTAGCCCTTCTCTGGACTCATTCCAGGGCCTTGATGTCCTTCTTATACTGACTTATGTGAGGGTATTAGTGAATATATGTATTAGTGATATATATATATATATATATATATATTTAATTAACAGATTTTGGGCAAGTAACTTTTTGTTTTAGAGAGCCATTGTTGCATCTTTGGAAACAAATAACCTGCAGGCTAAAACCCTAGTATAAACCCCATGTCCAAGTGAGAAACTCCATAAATCACAATTGTAGTATTTGCAGTATTGCTCAAGACTTCCTTCTGGTTTTGTTTGTCATTAAACTCCCTGGTGGCACACATCTTTGGGAGAGAGCCATAGATAAACAGAGATGCTTTTTTCTTTTCTTTTTCCTTTTTTTTTCCCCTTCAGCAAGAGTGCTAAAAAGTGATTTCCCCTACTCTTTCCAGCTGTTGTAAGGTCACATCCGTATGCATGGAATATGCATGCACATCCCAAACTACATACAGAACAATATCAAGTTACTGAAAATTCAGAAGTAAGCAGCTGAATCCTGTATTCACTTGAGTTCTGACCCAGTGCCATTCAAGTCACCAAAAATCTTGCTGCTGACCTCAGGAAAAAAGAATGATGCAATATTCACTGCAACTCAAGCTTTAGTACAGTGCGTTAATTAAAAGCAGTGTAGTTGCACAATGACTTGTTCCTGTAAACTGCTAAGATGGTGTTCTTTGTGTTATGTTAAAATCAGAGCCCTTTGACTGATAAAGTGACAGAGGAAGTTACAGCTGCAATCTATACATACCAGATACTCGGGACTTGAATCCTTCTCTCTTGTCTTTCCTGTTTCCAGTTTTCACTGAAGTCTGTGGGAGTATGGACATTGTTACCTAAACCATTATCTAAAAGAAAGGAGATGATCAGATGGCTTATTCTGAAGTTTCCTCTTTACAGGCAAACAGATTTCTGTGATCGTTCAGGATTTAATGTTATGTGATTAGACACTAGTAGGCTGAGTTGCACTAAAGGGTAAGAGTTGTTCAGACTTTTCTTCTTTGCTCCTTGACTTCTGGTAAAAAGAGTTGTGGCTCAAACATGGAGTTCATCAAGGAAAGTAATAACTTTCAGAGAACACTCAAAGCATTGCTGCATCTTGCTGTGTTATGCAAACTGTGTTACCCATAGTGTTTCTTAAAACTCTGCCTCCTGGAATCTTGTAAATGTTGCTTTTATTTTATTTTATTTTATTTTATTTTATTTTATTTTATTTTATTTTATTTTATTTTATTTTATTTTAATTATTCACATTCATTAGCAAATATTTCTATCCATTGAAAACATGAGCCATAGAAGTTTCAAAATCTAAGATGCAAATAATAAGATTTTAATAGGTAGTATTTTAAAATATTTTCTCTTTTAAACCACCCTAGTAATTACATGAGGATTGACTAACGATTTTTAAACTCTTGGGACAGCTAATGCTGCATGGGAAAAAAACTATTGGTCTTTCCTTTTTCCATAAATCCTCTGGTTTTAGTATAAGAATATATAACGGCCATGAAGCAGAGTTTTCCCGGGTTTCCTGATTCACTGCTTGTGTTTGGCCTGTTTGGCTTGTGATTAGTTTGGGATTAACACAAAATCCAGTGCTACACCACAGAACAGGCTCTCTGAGGGTGAACTACACTCAGTAATTCTCTGCACATGCAGACCTAAGTCATAGTGTTACCTCTCCCTCTCAGCAGTTCTGGTCAAAGCAAACAAGAGACATATTATGGACTTCAGGGTTTTGTGTTTCTAAAAAAGGAAACGAGAAAACATAATGAGTTTGAAACTCAGATACAAACCGCAAGGTAAAGCAAATATAAGATATCTCACTTATTGGAGTAGCACTTCCATATTAATATCAAAGCCAATGGACTTGGCTTGGTTCTTTGTCGTTTTTGCCCCACCTATGAAAAACAGCAGAAAAATGTGGAAACAGTGAGTAAGAATGAACTGCTGAGCATCCTTGTGTTTATGGTTTGGCAAAGAAAAGTGATAACAAAATGAATCCTCTCCTCCCTCCCCTTTCTATATTTTTAATGCTTCCTCATTTGTTGTTCCAGTTTTTCTGCCTCTCTCTCTCATTTATTTATCATTGAAAAAAAAGTCTCCTGCTTTTTTTTATTATTTTTATTTTATTTTATCTTATTTTATTTTTTTTTACATTTAGAGGTACCTAAAAGTACTTTTCATTCCCACAGAGTGATATTTCTCACAAGTGAGAACCAAACATAGTTATCTAAAGATGATTACTTTCATAACTGTTCTTTACAGTCACCTTTATGTTCTAGTATTGAAGACACAAAATACATTGCTCATACATTGTTAATATTACATTAATTTATTTCATGTGTGTCTGCCTAGTTCCCTTGAATGGTCCATTATCTATTTCTACTCCTGTAGCAGCACAGCAGCACTGTCCTTTTCCCAGTTTCTACTCCTTTTCCTTTTTTTTTTTTTTTTTTTTTTTTTGTATTAATTCCTTCTAGCTACTTTCTGTCCCTTCAGTGATGTGCTTTAGCTTTCACTGTCTGTCTTTGCCTCAGGATGTGCTGCGGTAGTTTTTTATACACTATATCTTAGCCTGCAGATTTTACTATAGCAGAAAAAGGCAGCCCAGTAGCAATAATGTTTGATTTAAAAAAAAAAAAAAAAAAGATTAAATGAATAAAGAAGATCATGGAACATTTCAAACACTATGGAACTTGTGATGATTCCACTTCTTAGATTTTTCCATAAACCTTGAAGTACTTTATCAGCACATAAATTGCCATTATAGAAATATGTGCCAAGAAAAAAAAAAAAACACAAAGAACACAACAGTATGAAGACAATTGAACTACACTTTTTAGATCGAAAAATAACCTATTAACTTGACTGTGTGTGATCATGTCTTTTATTGGATGTCTATCTGAGTTGGAGTCATGAACCTTATATTTGAAGGTAATATTGTAACTTCTTTGCTTCAAGTACTAGCTTTTGTGATTTCAGATCTAACAGTCCTTTACCTTCTCTCCACTCATGACTCATGGCTGAGTCATTACCATTAATCGTTTTGAAAACACATATTTTATTTTTCTTTTAATCACAGAGCAAGAAAACACTTTGAAAAAGGGTAAAGTGTTACATAATGCAGCAGTGTAGGTAACAACATGCTTACTTTAGGAAAACACTAAATACTCTCAGTTCCCTATCCATTGCCACAAACTGGATTTCACAGTGATGTCTAACAGAGGGAAGCCTGGTGATCAGGGACTGGTGGAGGAAATGAAAGAGATGTTTCTGAGATTCTAACAGCAACATTTGCCATTGGAAGTCAGATAAGTCAGATCACCTTTGATTTTCTTTTATATAAAAAATTTCCCCTGAAATACAGCATTAGAGAGGAGTAATATCTTCATAGATAGTAATGAGATATATTCTTTTTTTTTTTTTCCTTGTCAGCAGTATTTCTGTCCTTCTAATGTCCTTCTTTAGCAAGGTGAAATTCAAACTTCAGATGGCCAGCAAAAAACCGAAGGACCATGTTTCCACTTGCAATTTTCTGATGGTTTTAACAATAGAGAGATTTCATACAGTCCTCATCCTTGGGTTCAGTGCCACCCGAGGAAAACAAGAACATGAAAATCAGCTGTCCAGCTTGGAGGATGCACCAGTCTTTTTTTTTTTTTTTTTTTTTTTCTATTCCTTCCTGCCTTTGAGCATTCATACAGGAGAGAAAGCTACTGACAATGAAGCACATACTGGGAATTAGACTGCAGTGTGTGTGTAAATGGCCTTTGTTAATGAAGAGCAAAGAACAATGGTTTGTGCAATGGAAGTAGAATTATTGCTCAATCATTTATTTATTCTAGGATTTCTTCATGCAAGGGAACCCTGTGTTAGGATTTAGTTAGCATAGTCCTAAGTATTATAGGACCATGGAAACTTCCTGTACAATACTAATAGCACCCTCTTTGTACCTCTTTGTGGAAGCCTGTAATATTTTCCCTGAGGAATCACAAACTCATACAATGTTACATGAAAAATAACTTATCTCTGAGTGTGGCTGAGAGGCATCTGAGCATTCACAGAGACGGTTCTTAACCATAGCAAGCAGCCTAAACAAGATAAGGTGTTCAGTCTCCCTTCTTCAGTGTTTTCAGCAGAGGAAGCTGAGGTGGACTTGGGCATTGAGAGTGGCAGAGTGAGGTAAAACACACAGGTTACAGCAGGCTCCTGTTGGGGCAGAAGACAGTCAAGCTGTGGCAGGAAATGTAATAGAAAGTTGGCAGTTCCTAGTCTACAGAAATGAATAGCACAAAGCCATTTTTATCTTTTTTTTTTTTTTTTTTTTAATTCAAAAGTACTTTAAAATAAAAAGTACACCATTTCACATGCCATCATTCTTTTTCTTCATCACCATGAGGCTGTCTGAACAAATCACCCAATTGATTTATTATTTATATCTATATTTTTATTTTTATTTTCTTTCATTCGGTTTCAAGAAGTTGGTTTAAGTTCTACATCACACTATACCTTAGGTAAGTATAAAGCACATGGATCTTCTAATACATACCAGGGATTTTTCTACCAAAAATTTAATCAAGAAGAAGAAATGGTATGCTGGTGGATTTGAGCATGTGTGATGTATTTGCAATGCATGACTTCATGGTCCTGTCAGATTCTTTTGCACTTATAAGATAAAGAGATTAGGCAAGATATAGCACTGGCCAATGAAACTGGTATAAACAATGTCCATTTAAAGTGCTTTATGAGTACGTTACCTACCATAATTCTCCTATTTAACAGAATGTGTGTGCAGGTTTGTGTACAGGGCTTGTAAGTCATCAGCAGTAATCACTTCTGGCTGATGCATGCAGAGGTAGAGTATTTAAAACAATCTTTTTATATATATATTTTTTTTTTTCAGAAAGAAAAAAATGTTAAAATAGTATTTTCTCTAGATACTGTTTCACAAATAGTATAGTTGTAGGCAGGGTAACAAAAAGTAACTGTTAAGTTTTATCAGTACATTGAAGAAATTCAGAGGTGACTTGCCATCAGATTTTAAGGGGAAACAGCATTGATAACCAATTGTATTGTTAATAAGAGCTAGAAAATATTGATCAATGTATTATTAATATTAGTAAAAGTAACTGAATGCTTCAAATGCAGTTGCACAGTTTGAACTCAGTAAAAATTGCCAAAAATGTGCACTGGGATATTTTTGTTTTTTCTGGAAGATTTTCTGGAACTTATGGAAAATGTAGTTATATAGTCTAAATATATTCTGTGGAAAATACTCAACTATAAGACCCATTTTCCTGTTAGGGAGATTTCAGAGCAACAGAATTATTAGTGCCTGAGACCTTGAGCATGTCTGGTTAGAAGACACATATTTGGTCTCTAAAATATGGAGATTTATGTCTGAATTCACATGAATAGGACATGTAAATACATTTTTGTGTTTTCCAGGAGGCATAGTCATATATTTTTTTGACTACTCTCTAGTATTTCTCGGTTATTACCTGCAAGTTATTACTGACTGCATATGCAGCAGACACAAAGGTTAAAAAGGTGCAAAATAGTAATATTACATGGATCACACTCTGTTCCTCTAAAAAGTAGCTTCTGACTAGAGAGAATTGAGAATTGAGCTAGAAATATATATATGTATATATGTCTTTAATTCTTTCTGCAACTTACTTGCTGGTTTGGAGAAAATATGTGTTGTTTCCCCTTCCCCTTCCCCTTCCCCTTCCCCTTCCCCTTCCCCTTCCCCTTCCCCTTCCCCTTCCCCTTCCCCTTCCCCTTCCCCTTCCCCTTCCCCTTCCCCTTCCCCTTCCCCTTCCCCTTCCCCTTCCCTTTCCCCTTCCCCTTCCCCTTCCCCTTCCCCTTTCCCTTCCCCTCCCCCTCCCCTCCTCTGTTCCTTTCCTTTCCTTTCCTTTCCTTTCCTTTCCTTTCCTTTCCTTTCCTTTCCTTTCCTTTCCTTTCCTTTCCTTTCCTTTCCTTTCCTTTCCTTTCCTTTCCTTTCCTTTCCTTTCCTTTCCTTTCCTTTCCTTTCCTTTCCTTTCCTTTCCTTTCCTTTCCTTTCCTTTCCTTTCCTTTCCTTTTCTCTTTTCTCTTTTCTCTTTTCTCTTTTCTCTTTTCTTCTCTTTTCTTCTCTTTTCTTCTCTTTTCTTCTCTTTTCTTCTCTTTTCTTCTCTTCTCTTTTCTTCTCTTTTCTTCTCTTTTCTTCTCTTTTCTTCTCTTTTCTTCTCTTTTCTTCTCTTGACTTTGCATTGCATGTCCTATCAACCTTTTTCCTCCTCAGCTTTTCAGAGCTACGGATGGAGCTATAAGCTATATAGAACTCTGTATTCCAAATGTTTGAGAAGATCTGATCAATAGAATACTGTTAATGATTTTTCTGTGCTGTGGCAATCAGTAATGGATGTTGCTGACTTTGACTTTTTGTCAATGGATGCTTTGAAAGGTGCCTTGCTTCCACAGGAAAACTACATAAATGGGGACAGTCAGATAAGCTGAGAACCCTAGCATCACAGTCCTGGGTATGGATTACCTATGCAAGATTTTCTTAAAAGTCAAGAAGTATTACGCTGTTCAATTTCTGTCTGTTTTCTGGCTGCTCATTTTACAAGATCTCTGGAGGCTGTCACCTAAGTAAACTGTGTAGGCACTGTGTGTGAGGGCCTGAGATCTACTTTGCTCTAATGAGCTGATGGAGAGAGTCTCACAGATAAGTTTTCTGCTGTTAGTAGCACATCAGAGAAGATTAATGACAGACAAAATAGAAACACCTTTAACAAGAAACAGCAGGTGAAAAACAAATGAAAAAGCACCTTGCTGTGTTTCATAAAATCTAATTCTAGATTATATGTGCTCAGGCGATGTCATTTCTGGAGGGAAGAAGCCCTGCTGGCTGGAGTGTGTGCGCTCATATTTAGTAATCTTCAGCAGGAGCTGATGTTTCTATCTTCAAGAGGTTCCCATTAGCGCAAAGCAAAGCTGGTCTTTGATCCACCACCACCGCCACTCTCCCCTGCCCCACCCCCCTTTTTTGTTAAGTAGATGAGAATGAAGCGGAAGCATGGCTCTACTCCTACAGTGATGTACTAAGAAAATCCTGATCCTTGGCTGATATAAATTGGATAGCTCTACTGACCTTTGTGTTTGGTTGGTTGTCCTTTTTGGCTTATTCAAATCATCCTAAGCTCATTAAGCTGTGGTTCAGCCAAACTCCCCGTAAGAAACGATTTAAAAGGTAAGTGAAGTGGCATATTTGAAGTTCTGTTGCTTAGGGCAGAATTTTATTGAAAAGATATTTGCATTAATATATAAAGGTTCTCTGGAGCAGAAGCCACATGTTTGTCACTAGCAGAGTATCTGAGTGTCCAAGTGTCTGAGTCTTTCAATTAATTCACAGATCCAGGATTCCAGATAAAGAACTTTCTAAAAAAGTAATGGACTCTTCTCTGGGCGAGTCATTTTCAACAAATTAATCAGCTGCTTTCGTCTCTTTGGTCCTTCAGCCAATTGCCTGTAAATATACTAGTAACATTTTGGACATATTTGTTACTCAGAATAACTCCCAACTGGAACAAGGTTCACAAGCAGAGCATACAGCGCCTTCAGACATGAACATGGGAGCTGTTTGCATTGGATACTGACATCTTGTGGTAGTTTTCTAGGGGATGGATGCTGCAGCATTTTTTGCAAAACTTACACCAGTGAAAATGGCCTACTACTTCATCAGAAAGGCATTTAACCAATGTGTCTACAAAGACTTTTTTTTAAAGTAATTTTTTTTTTTTGTTTTGTTTTAAGTAGCTTGATTTCCAGGTCAGTAGAACTAGTGCAGTCATCTCAACATTGTGTAGCAGAGCTGAAAGAGGTAACCATATAGGTTTTTGCTACACTATTCCAGTTTAAAAAGAGATTCAGAACAATGAACTGTTACCAATATTCATACACACAAAAAAAAAGTAGTTGTTGTGTTTGTTTTGTTTTGTTTTTCTTTTTCCCCAAGAATTTTAGGGTTTTGACAAAGAGTGCTAAGTATCTGTGTGTTCAGTACAAAAGTTGAAATATCTATGCAGCATGGGTAAATAACTCTGAAACTGTTTTACTCATAAGCTTTACTTATCTATTTTAAGGAACACCATCATATTTTGACATGTCATTCCAGAAGCAATCGAAAAGCTTCAAAGACAGCTTACCCCAGATATGATCCAAAGTAACAGGCAAAACCAGCACTTCTAAAAGACATGGCAGTAATGTACAAAATGGGTTAAAGAAAACACAGAACATTCATTGTAGTTGAATCAGGAAAGAGCAAAAAGCAAATGAGAAAGTGCATACTAACCCAGGCTCTCAGTAGGTTCAGTCTTTCATATTCTATGAAATCAGTAGATATTATTGATCTAATAGTGAGAGTTTAAAGAATGAAAAGACATGCAACTGTTTGGATGGCAGCTCTTCAATTCTACGTCTAGCTTAATTAATTTTGCTCTCATGCTGGTATTTGTAGCAGTCCAGGGAGTAAGTCTTTCCTTCTGCCTTTCTCTTTACATTACACAAACAGCTCTCTTTTATATTTTGATAGTGACATCTATTGGAGCTTTGAAGAATAGTCTTTTGGGGAAAAAAAAAAAAAAAATCCAAGGTTATATTAGTAAAACTAATTTTTTTGACAACTAAAAATTTCAGTTAAAACAAAAGCAGATACATATCTGTCATCAAAACATATACAGGAATGAAAATACCAGTGCAAAAAAGAATAAAAGGGGCAAGAGTTCACATTAGTTTTGAGGCAAAATTATGCCTCTTTCTCTTTGATGATGGGTGAGCTTAGAAACTCACCCAGCTGTCATGAACCAAAGCTGTAACTTCAAAGTTTCTTTCAGAAATACAGAATTTTATTGAATCATATACATGATTCAATATACATATACATGCACAACTTTGAAAGCATGGGAAAGACCAACTCTAATAGAGTGGGTACAATAGCAGTTAAGACAGTCAGCAAAGGTTTGGCAAGCAACTGAAGCCTGTGCTGTTCGGGAACAAAAACATCAACAGTATTTATAATGAAAACAGCTTGATTTTTTTCTAAGAAATCCATGTTCACAGCTCTGGATTATATTGTCAGTATGGGGCAAAGGTCTTAGACTTTTCCAGAGACATCACAATAGTACCAGTGGTCACTGATACAGTTCTGTTTTCAGAGTGAAAATGGATGTAATGTAAAACCATTGTGACCAATGTATTTACATTACAATAAATTAGTCAGTGTATTTACATTTTTAAAATGTACATGTACCGTGGGAACAGTCTAGAATGCTGTCCCTGGTGTCAATAGTAGGCAGTACTGCGTAACACTATTTCACAAAACCTCTGAGAGAAATTTGGAGATTCGTAATGTACAAGGAGATTATGTAGTGGCATGCAGTCACCAGGACAGCGTGTTTCCATACTGCTTACACCAGAGTGCACACCAGACAAACAGGCCTTATTTTCCTCAGACTATGCCTTTCCATGACATTGCATCCATATTGCTGAGAAGATCCTGATATTAAAGTTACGTGTTTATTTACTAGAGGTTGTGACTTTGGGGCCTTTTTCATCTTTTCCACAGCAACATGGTAAAGAATTTAACAATACTTCAAAGGATTAAAGAAGCAGCAGACTTTTCTGCTGTCTCAGATTACAGATTTTGTTGTTTTGTTTTGTTTTGTAGATGGTTTCCCTCTTCCCTTCCTTTCCCTCTCCTCCCTTCCCCTCTCCTCATATGAATTGATTTCAGTTAATTCTAATATTTAAAGGAAATTTATTTTCCCAAACAATTAAAGGTTTTTGTTATGTTTTCCTTCTTCCTGGTGTTGTTTCACATATCTTAGGATATGTTTTTGCTCTTATTTATCCTGGTGTTTCTTCAGTTGGTAGTTTCCCTGTGGTTTACACCTTATTGAATCCATTGTGATAATAAGTCAGTCAGGGAGCTAGTCCGGCAGAGATCCTACTATGAAATGAAGAGATGAAATGTGGTTTTACAGTAGCAAACATAATTGACTCAAATGATCTCAGTGCAAGAGTACTTGATGAAGCCTCAGGTTGACTATTTTCTGAACTGCATATTTTTCAAACCTCTGTATAAACCCTCTCTTATACCAAATAAAGCAACTGATAATATCTTCAGTTACTATTCTCATAGAAATAATATAATCATTTCTCCTGCTGCTGGGTGAGAAATGTTCAATTTTTACAGCCAGCATTATGTTCTCCACTCTTATTCAGCATTTACAGAGCCTGAGGGAGAAATAAAATGTTAATGACGTTGTAAAGACACTTTTTATAATGAAAATATATCCAAATTCATCTCACCTTTCATTTATTTAATAGGAATTCTATCATATAATTTGGTGTCTTAAAAGAGTCTGTAAAAGGACTGTACAGGAAAGTATCAAGTATTTTAGCCAGTATATTTTGACTTTTCTATACAAATGCTGCTAGAGAAGAATAACCCTGTGTTTTGGTACTGTATCCATTTGACTGCATAAGCAGTTTCAGTGACATCAGTTAATTGAGCAAATGATGCAGAATCACTTTTGACCATCTAGCAGTGCTTTCAAGATCATTGATTGTTAAAATGAATATGTGGTCAGAATACAAGAAGAAACAAACAGAAGCTTCTTTCTCTAAGTTTAAGCATTAAAGGAGAGATTTATTTAATTAAAATGAGACCTAACTCCCTAAAATCTGTGCTGTGCTGGAAACCCAGCAAATACATACCCAATATGTAGAGACACCACAGAGGACTTTTATATATGTGTTTTTGGTCTAGCCAGGTGATTTAATAAGAGTCTAAGCAGATTCTGAATAGAATCATAGAATCATAAACTCATTAAAGTTGGAAAAGACCTTCAAGATCATCTGGTCCAACCATCACCCTACTGCCAACGTCATCCACTAAACTATGTCCCTAAGCCTTTCAGTACTGTTCTTCTATCACACAGTTGGGTGCATTAAGCTCAGAAATGTTCCTGCCTGTACTTGTACAAAGCTGTGCTTTTAAGCTTCTTGGAACATCATGGAATAAGAGAATTCCTTGGGTTGGAAAAGACATTAAAGGTCATCTGCTTCCATAGGCAGGGATGCCATCCACTAGATCAGGCTGCCTAGGGCCCCATCCAGCCTGGCCTTGAACACTTCCAGGGATAGTGCATCCACAGCTTCTCTGGGCAACCTGTTCCAGTGCTTCACCACCCTGATAGCAAGTAATTTCTATCTAATCTAAACCTACCCACTTGGACTGGATTTACTTGGACAGGTGTTGGTAGCAAGGGAGCTAAGGTGGATGTGGCCTGGAGGAGGTTGCAGCTCATGTAGAGCCTCCACAGGAGCAGGCCCTGGACCGGAGCTGCAGCCCATGGAGAGGAGCCCACGCAGGAGCATAGGGTCTGGGGGAAGCTGCCACCCATGGGGGACCCGTGCTGGAGCAATTTGCTCCTGGGGGATGGACCTCATGTTATGGACCCATGTTGGAGCAGATCTTGAGGAGCTGCTGCCTGTGGGCAGCCCCCGCAGGCTCAGTTTGGGAAGGACAGCATCCTGTGGGAAGGACCCCACATGGAGCAGGGGTAGAGAGTGGCTGTAAAGGAATGGCAGATGAAAAGCATTATGGACTGATGACAACCCCCATCCCCCCTGTGCCTACTAGGGGGATGAGATCGGGGAGGAGGGTTTTTAGTTTGCTTTTAGTTTCTCACTGTTTTAGTTTGGTAGTGACAGGCAATAAATTATATTCATCTCCCTACATTGAATCTGTTTTGCCCAAGACAGTATCTGGTGAGTGAGTGATCTCCGTGTCCTTATTTCAAATGTTGAGTCCTTTTTCTTCATAGTTTCTCAGAATCACAGAATGGCTGAGGTTGGAAGGGATCTCTGAAGATCATCTAGTCCAACCCCTGTGCTGAGCAGGATCATCCAGAGTACATTGTGCAGGATGGCATCCAGATAGATTTTGAATATCTCCAGAGAAGGAGACTTCATGACCTCCCTGGGCAATCTGTACCAGTGCTCTCTCACCCTCACAGTAATGAAATGCCCCCTCATATTCAGCTGGAACTTCATGTACTTCAGTTTGTGCCTGTTGCCTCTCCTGTTGCTGGGAACAACTGAAAAGAGACTGCCTTCATCCTCTTGACACCCTCCCCTCAAATATTTATACACATTGATGAGGTCTCCTCTCAGTTTTCTCTTTTCCAGGCCCAGTTCTCTCAGCCTGTCCTCATATGACAGGTGCTACAGTCTTCTAATCACCTTTGTAGGCCTCCTCTGGAGTTGCTCCAGTAGTTCCATGTCCTCTGGAGTTGCTCCAGTAGTTCCATGTCCCTCTTGTACTGGGGAGCCCAGAACTGGACACAATACTCCAGGTGTGGCCTCACCAAGGTTGAGTGGGGGGGCGGGGGGAGGATCACCTTCCTTGACCTGCTGGCAACACTCTTTTGAATGCACCCCAGAATTCTCCCCCTCTTTGAGGACAGGGAGTGAGACAGTGGTTGTGACGGAGTTGCCTATCAGGGTAAAAACATCACACCTTTTTCAATGTAAAACCACTCCATCTTCTTCTGTCACTACACTCCCTGATAAAAAGTCCCTCCCCAGCTTTCCTGTAGGCCCTCTTTAGATACTGGAAGGCTACTATAAGGTCTCCCCGGTGTCTTCTCTTCTCTGAACAACCCCAGCTCTCTCAGCCTGTCTTCATAAGAGAGGTGCTCCAGCCCTCTGATCACCTTTGTTGCACTCCTCTGGACCTGCTCTAACATCGTGGCCTGAGAGCACATGGCAGAGAAATAATGCCAGTCTATCTTGTCTTGTTAAATCCACAGGTGTTATTCTCAGGTGTGGTGGACCTCAGCTCCATACAAAGTCACCTAGCTGCTTGTATTCCCAGTAATTTCCCAATTTCTCCAGTATTTTGGGCTGCAGGGATAGCATGTTAGCTTTCACACAGCAGATCAACTTTGATGCAATGTTTTAGAAAGACACTGCACTCAAAGTAATGATCCCTCCTAAACAGGTCCTACAACCAGAGCTGCTGCAGCCTGTCCTGTTTCAGTGCTTTTCTATCTTCATAGTACAGTCATTGAACAACTTAAACTGCCATTGTGAAAATATGGAATGGACTTTGTATTTAGTGATTTGGTTTTATATTTTTAAATCAAGGAAGCTTTATCTTGATGATCTCAGCTATACTCTTAAACTGTTTATGTCTCAGATAGGAGACAAAGAATGGTTAAAATGTCTTTAAAGAAAAAAAGAAAGAATTACCTGTAGTCTGCATTCTAGGGAAGAACATATATGCACAGGAAAACTGATGAATAATCATATACTAGAAGAAAATCTAAAAGGAATGGAAAAAATAACTTTGTCTAGGAAGTCAGACATGAGAAAGGATCGGTTGAGTTCAAAATGTTGAGTTCAGAAGTTGCAAAAGGACTGGAATAATAAATTCAAAAAGTATGTCTAGACATCCAAATGAATGCTTTGTTTAAATTTTAAAATAAAAATAAGATGTAGAACATAAAAGCAAAATGAGGATGGTTCATGAGTTTGAATATATGAAAAAGGAAATAACAACTTGGAAGCAAAAGTAAGAATGTTTAATGAGTTCACCTTTGGACACCTATTATTCTCTGTTCTAAAATAATGAAGGAATAAGGATGCTTTCAACACTGGAAAACAACAAACACTATATTTCTGTTAAATAAAAGGAGAATATGATTGAATTAATTTGATGCTCATTATCCTGACCTCAACAGAATTCAAAAGTGTTGAAAAAAAATTAAAAATGTGGAGGCTAAAGAGGAAGTAGAATAAAATGTGGCATGTGTAACCAAAGTGAGAATGTCAGGATAATTGCTACCATATCTACATGGAGTAACTGATTGCTTACACAAGAAAAACATAATACATCTCTACTATCAATACTATAACAAACAATTTTATATGATGTCACATAGGAAATTGTTAGCCAAACTGGGAGAGATTATGATAAATGCAGGAATTGCAAGGCATATAAAGAACCACACAAAATGGATGACTAAATACACAGCCTCAAGAAAAGCCTGCTGAAAGGAAATATGATTGTGTTCTGTAATATGATGTGACCATTGTGTCCTGTGAAATTGCAAGTAGAAAGGACATCAATAGGGGATGATAATTAACTTTTTTAATATTAAAATATTCAGGTAACATCAAATAAATTTGTAAACTTAGGTTCAGAAAGAAAATGGAGTGCTATTTCACTTGACATAACTGTGAAGTTTACTGCTACAAATTTTTATAAATAAAAAATAAGTAAAATTAATTTGGATTTATGGATGAATTTATGGAATAATAAAAAAAATCTATCATGGGCTATTCAACACAAAAATCTTGTACTTTCCCCAAGTACCTATGGTAGAAGGGAAACTTAGGTCTCAGCACACGTTCTGATCTTCTTAGGAACTGACAAAAAGAAAACCATGAGATAGTAGCAGAATTCTTCAGAATTCAGTCTTGGGGCTAATATTATTTAAGTTTTCTCTAACTACCTTGGCACACAATATTTGAGTGAACAAATGAAAATTAGCTGGTAAAGATGAAAGACAGACAGAAAAGGATGTAATCTGAACAAATAGAATAGCTGAAATTTAATAATATGAACTTTGATGCCATTCACTGAAGGATTAATGACAAAAATCTGCTGTTAACTCAAAACACAAATGATGAAGACCAGGGCTTGCTAGTCAGCTCCAGGGGTCTCTAAGGGGCTGTAGATGAGAAAGGACTTATTCAGGAAGGTATTAAGTCAGAAATTCCCTGTTCAGATTAAACAGCATTCATTCTATTTTTACTAGATGTTGATGAGATCCTGTCCATAATACCATAATACTATGTACACTTCAAATCATCTATACTCAGAAGAAGACAACAAGGCTATTCTGAGACTACAAAATGATTCGTCTCTCAAGCAAAGTGAAAACTAAGATACGATTGTATATCCATATCTGTAGATTCTGTGGTAGCTGCAATTAACAGACTCTAATTATTCTTGTTCAGACTGGGGATGCAGGAAACGTTGCTTTCAGGCCAGTGTACCTGGTTCTCTGCTCCATAGAGACAGAGGACAGAAGAAGAGGAGAAAGCCATATCTTGTGCTGGTATGTGGTAAGGACATGACTGAGAGGCACACAAGTACAATGGATAAAGCAGTCATTGATAAATCTAGAATGAAAATTAGAATGTATAGGTTTGAGAATTGCTTACTAGTATAATTAGTTGCCTGTAAGTTCATGTAAGAGTTCATTTTTCTTCTAGTCCAGAACAGAGCATTTTCAGCATTTTGTGCCATTTTACAATATAAATTGAGAGAAAAAAATGAATTAACGTACTTACTTTCTCATCAGTTCTTGAAAGCAGAAAATCAGAATCATTCAGCTGAGCAAATGCTACTTGGACTGGGTATCACTCAGTGCAGAAAACTTGAAGGTCTTATTCCGTATTTGAAGCAAACCAAAATGAGAGAGAACAGGAATTTTGAACTCAATTGTGTGTACGTTGGACAGGAGCACTGATGGAGGCAGTATCACTAAAGATAAAGGTGGGGTGAAATTAAAATTTCAGTTTTGGGGTCTCTCTTGACTTCCACGGTAGCTGCTACTAGGAAGTAGCTATTAGCATGTATTTATTGTTTTTGAGTCGTTACATGATTACATGGGAAATAGCGTTTCTAAATTAAATGCTTCAGTGTTGTCACTTGTATACGTATATATGAAATATGACCTTGATATTCAAAAAATTTTTTGCAGATGGAATTTGGTGTTCTCAGCAATGAGATACTACTGAAGGATGATATACCCATATATACCAAATACAAGTGTTTCTGGCATCCTCACACCTACCATGCTCATAACTGTTTTATTCTCTGATAAGTTTGTATTTAACTGAGGCTTTGCCTTGAGTACTTAGAACTTGTGATAGTATAGCAGAATTATTCTGCTAATGTCACAGACTGTGGGCTTTATTTATGTGGTGTAATGCTTTATATATAATTCCTCAATTGATTTATGTTGATACACTTACTGTGGTGCATTCTTTTCACAAACATATCAAATTGTGCTTTCTAAACTGAAATCAGAAAACTTGCTTGCCAGTATGATTTACTGTTTCCTTTTTTTTTTTTTTTTCCTGCAGTGTGGGCTAGATGAATTATTTAGTTTTCGGGAAATATTAAATAGTAACTCATTATATTCTGTAACTGTTCTATGTTTTGTTTAAATATTTCAGAATAACATTATTTACAAACATCAGACTTTTTGTCATTTGTTTAAGAAAGACACCAACAAAGATGTTTCATTGAAGAAGAAATTGAAATTTATTTTAATCCATATTAATTTAGGAAAAACTTTGCTAGTTTTCCTTTTCTTTCCCTTCTCTTTGCTTATATGGCTCTAAGGTATGTGATATTTGCAATTCATGCAGTGTTTCTTACTATAAAGAAACTGAATAACCTATTCTTATTCTTGTCACTCTATTTTATTTTATTTACTGTTTTGATCACCTTCAAGATGTTGTTTGATGTTGCATTAATCCATTTGCTTATTACTATTACAGTATTTCATGGATTTCTGTTGTTGCTAAGCTGCTAGATAAATGAATCAAATGACCTTAGCAATATCTCTCTGTTGATAGTGCTGTTGTTTTTCCTTCCCATTTCTTTCTTAAAATTGTAAAAAACAAAACGTCTATAGCACTACACTTGGGCACTTGTTCCTAATTGGGACTATTAATGAGCTAGGTGAAGGAACTTGGATAAACTGAGAACAGCTGGGGAACCTGTTGTCCTCAATAAAAAGATTGCTTTTGGCCAAAGGTAAATGTGGTGGCGGTGGCTTGGGTATATGCTTTTTCTCTTCTAGGCTTTTTACCAGTCTAATAAGAAAAAATATATTTATTCTACTCTGTAGGTAGGTATTATATGCTATAGTAGCAGTATTAATAGAGGACAATTTTGCCTTTTATTTTTGTTGTTGTTATGTAAGCAAAATGATTTTGCTGTTTCTAGTGGTGTGGAATTTTGTTTATTTTTTGTGTTTGAGTGAGCTAGAGCTAATGATCCTGTAGCTTGCTTAGAGGTTTTTTCTTGGTTTTTAATGGACTTTTTTTTTTTTTTTTTTTTTTCTCCTTTCTTCTGCGTTTTTCCCTCTATTTGCTCTGTTCTCAGACCCTTCTTCTTACGCAACGTTGAGAGAGGCTTAAAGATATGGTGCTTTTTTTTTCTTTTCTTAGAAATACTTGTTTTACTTTCTTAAAAATAAATTTTTCGTATATCTTGTACAAAGAGTATTTATTTTTCATTCTGAGGTCTTATACTCTCAAGAACTATCTTTAGAATTTTGATGTAGCCTGCAACTAAATGCAAACTTACAGAGGGGGTATTACTAGAAAGCCACAGATAGTCTTTAGCAAGATTCATATGAATGACTGTGGACATTATTGCCACTGATTGCGGACTAAGGTCCATTTGTTGGAATATGCATCCAGGCTTACTGTGTTATGACTGTTATTTTATCTGCACCTTTACCCCTTTAGAGTAGACTGTGTTTTGTTACTGTCATCTAAGAGTATGTATATGAATGATAACAAAAACAGAACTTGTAACTCTCTGTCTGTATATTAATTCAGTATAGCTTAAGTTGTCTCATCTGGACCTTATTTTTACTGAAGAGTGTCATTTTTATTACTTTAAATGAATACTCATTTAATTTGCTATCTCACCTCTGAGCCTGTTTTGTTAATGTCAGTATTATACTCACATTCCTCTGAGTCTTAAATACTCCCCTTATTTTAGTATCATTTGCAAATTTAATGATCTGACTTATTATAGCTTTATCTAGACCAATGAATAAAATATGAAAACCTGCTGGTGTTAATCTACAACCCTGTGGGACTTTGCTTCTTAGCAGCTGCCTGTTTTCCTTCTAATCTGCTGTCTTTCTGAGTAATGATTGGTATGTTAGTACTGCTGATCCCTGAAGGCAGACAACTGCATCAGATGTGAAGTTCACTGAAGTTATTACAGTTCTGTAGGAAAAAGAAGGTCCTTCCCCCATAAACTTAAGGTCAAGGACTGGGAAGAGATTTCAGAAAACTGACCCTCAGATGTGAACAGAGGGTCACAAGTGCTTGACATTGGAGAAGAGTTTGAAGCCTATTTTTAACAAGAGCTTACTCCACTCACATGGAAAATGTTTTAATGATAACAATAATCCATCATTCTGAATTTCCTCTGAACCTTTTTAAAAATCCAGCTATATCAAGTCTGTTGGTTTATCTAGGCTGATAATGTTTTTTAGAAGTAACCAGATTTCTCTAACATGATTTACTTTTTCTATATCCACGATGACTCATAATTATTAAATTGTGCTTATACAATTATATCCTTTAAATTGATCTAGAAATGTAACATCTCTTTCTTAAAGACCAGACTCTGAGGCACAAAGCTTCCTTGGTTTCTCCTTGCAGATAAAAAAAAAAAAAAAAAAAAAAAGTGCTAAAAGGATTCATTAGAGGATTAGGTGAGAGTCTGACAGCTCTGGAGAAGAGGTTTGAAATTTGGTATGAGAGGGGATTTCTCTTTTTAATTTATTTTTTTAACTAGAGTAGGGGGAAAGTGATATTTGTGGAGTTGGACCAGAATGGTACATCTGAGAATCAGTTTGATTTGAGAGTCCGGGAACACAGAAGGAATTGCATGAAGACTTCAAACTTGAGAAAGGAAAAGATCAGCCATCGGCACTGAGGGCTGGGAAGCCTGGACCAGCTCCCATGTTGGTGGGCAGGAAGGGAAGCCTGGGTGTTAATTTACAAAAGGCAAAGTCTTATTATTTTTCTAGAACTATAAGCTTGTGTTCTTTTATATCCTTCTTAGACATAAAAGTCTTGTAAGGCTTTTGTGTTGTATTTATAGTTGCTTTTGTGTTGGTTCAGATGTATTTAAAAAACAACAACAACAACAAAAAAACTATTTTCTTGGCTGTGGGGAGGAATCAGATTTGCTGATTTCATGTTCTATTCCTGTTTGCTCTCTGATGTGGTCTGAAAGATGTGGTGTGAAGTCCTAGCAGCCAAAAGTTTTAGTGATGGTGTTGGAAATTGCCAATATTATACAGTGTTTATCTGCTGCAGTAAGGGTGATAGGTGGAAACCTTTTAAAGGAAGAAGGAGGAACTTGGGCTGTGTAAATCTAACATGGTCACAGTTGCAGTTGTGGGCTTCCCTATGGGCCTTTCACAGAAGCAGCTTGATGAAATAGACATACTGTGTACCTGGCAGAAAAAATAGAATTAATTTTGAGGGTGGTTTTAATAGTGGTATCCAAGTGCTACACAGCCTTGTTAGTGAGCCAGTAGCTGCAGTATTTTCTTTGCAGGTACCTATGGAACCCCCCTCCTTCCTCGTTTTATATCCTCCATCTTGTGGGATGACAGCAGGGGAAGGAAAGTAGGCGTTAAATCCTTGTTTTTATATCTTGCACCTTGCAGCCTGAGAACTTACAGTTCTATCTGTATTTGTGCCTGTCTGTGGGTGAACTCTAAGGGAAAGGTGGAGGAGAGAACAATTTTACAAAGCTGGAAAACTACTGTTCAATAGCCTTTAGTCATCTGCAGAACCTTTTGCCAGCCGATATACCTTATTAACAGCACAGGCCAGGCATTTATAGAGCCATTGCTTCCAGAGTTTCTTTCAGAGACAAGCTGTTCATACTCTGCAGGAATGCAGTACTTGGTGAAGGAGGCTGAGCAATTGTTATTGAGGCAGCAGTGTGACCTCATATCCTGCTGCTAACAGAGGCATAACAGCAATGGAAGATTAATTCTCTATTTCTTTCCCCAGAGTGTGACAATGTTTTAGGTTCAGGTTTAAATCAAAGAAAGAGACAGAAACTTCAACTATGTTTTTACTGTTCCCCTTATTAGGTTGAGAAACCATTATTCTGTTAAGTCAGATGATACATAATCATGTTCAATCTTATATTTTCATAAACATTTTTAAGTTGCAATGGGGTAAAAGTACATGAGTCCTTATTTTAAGAAAAGGAAAAAAGAAAAATTGGTTCTAGTATTTCATTTCTTTAACTATACATGCACAGTAGGTATTAATGCTTCCTCATTAGAAAATATGATACTGTTCTCATAATTCCTTTATCCTGCCTTTGGAAAGATGATCAAGATTAAAATCCTGAGATGTGGATGAAAGGAGTACATAATACTCTTCTTGCATTTGAAAAATACCCTAGTTTCTGTTGGTAGGCTCTGTGGTAGTTTTACACTGCTGGGCAGCAGAACTCTACCACAACCACTCTCTCACTTCCACTCCTCAAAGGAAAAGGGGTATGAAAATATGATGGGAAGGGCTCAAGGGTTGGGATAAGAACAGGGCAAACACTCAAGAATTAATATCTTGGGCAAAACAGACTCAATGTAGGTAAATTAATATAATTTGGTATATTAATATAATAATAATTAATATAACTTGCCTATCATTACCAAACTAGAACAGTGAGAAACTAAAGGCAAGTGAACCTCTCCCTTCTCCCACCTTGTCTCCCCAATAGGCACAGGGGGGTTGGGGTTGTGGTCAGTCAGTGCTTTCTGATCTACCACTCCTTCACAGTCACTCTGCCCATGCTCCATGTGAGGTCCCTCACACAGGATGCCATCCTTCCCAAACTGAGCCTTCGGGGGCTGCTCACAGGCAGCAGCTCCTCAAGATCTGCTCCCATGTGGCTCTGTACCATGGGATCCATCCATCAGGAGCAAACTGCTCCAGCATGGGCCTCACATGGGCGGCAGCAGCTCCCCCCAGGCCCCCTGCTCCTGCATGGGCTCCCCTTCATGGGCTGCAGCTCCGGCCTGGGGCCTGCTCCTGTTGGGGCTCTCCATGGGCTGCAACCTCCTCCAGGCCACATCCACCTGCTCCACTGGGGGCTCCTTCATGGGCTGCCGCATGGAGATCTGCTTCATGTGGGGGCTCCTCCATGGTCTGCAGGGGGATAGCCTGCTCTACCAGGTGCCTCTCCATAGGTGGCAGGGGAACTTTTGCTGCGTTCCTGGAGCACCTCCTGCTACACTGAGCTGGGCTGGTTCTCATGCCTCACTCTCCCAGCTGCTGTTGTCCAGAAATTTTCTTTCAATTTCTTGCTCTCATAGAGACTTAAACAACCTTGCTTATTGGCTTGGCTCTGGCCAGCGACAGGTCGCTTTAGAGCTGGCTGAAACTGGCCCTTATCTAACATGGGGCAGCTTGTGGATTCTTCTCACAGAAGCCACGCCTGAAGCCCCCCACTACCAAAACCTTGTTATGTGAATCCACTGCAGGGCTCCAAGATAGTCCAGATTTGATGTTGTTGAAGCTGATAGATATAAAAATTGTGGTTTCAGAAACAATAAGGCAAAACTTGTGATTTGACTCATTTGGTCTGTACAAGTGAATGTACTATTGGCTGTGCACCAGAAAAAGGGCAGTGGTACCAAAAATTCTAGTGTTGTTTTTTTATGAAGGAGACAAGTTTTTAGAGAGGATAGTTTATTTTTCACTGTGGAGCTCCATACATGATAGAGCTGTACTGTAGAAGTAGCCATGCTCCTGAGCCTTCAGTCATGAATGACTGTGCCAGAAAATATGGGGAGATGTTTCCAAAGCACTTCAGGCAACAATGAAACAATGTTCAAACAACAAATTGATTTAATTTTAATTTTACTCTTTAAAAGTACAAGGCAGGAACAGCGATGCTCTGCTGCTGAGATAAGAATTCTTTATTCTCAGTAAATAAAGTTGCAAAACTTTTGAGACTGTTTTCCTTATCTCATCTGCTGTAATGGTCTTCTGCAAATTGGTTCAGAGTTCTGAAATGAAGTACTTCATACTATGCATTCTTGTTTAAATCTTCTGTTAGTCATTTTTTTGGATGGTTACCAGAGGGCAGAGGTAGACCAGGCAACTTTCTTGAGGATTGACACTAAAACCCAAAACTTTTCTTTCCACTGTCAAAGAATAATACTGCAGTTCATCCTCTGCTTTCTTTAGAAAAATAAATAATAAAAAAAAATACAAACAACTTTTGATGACTTCATGCAAGTTCTTTGTTTTTTTTAATGTTAATTATTTGTTATTAAAATTGTTGGTTACTCTAGGAAAAAAGAAAGGGTGGGGTACGGTTGTACCTAGTTATAACCAGTAGACGAAAGTGGCAGCTTATATGAACTAGCTTAAAAGCAGTTATTCTTCTATGATAAGTAGTCATTTGAGGCCTACCTTTTTCTCCCACTCCTCATTTCCTTATTTAATGGGGATTGCATCCATTAGTGCAATTGATGTGCATCATTAAGGTGATACCTTACATGCGTTCCTCAGGTTTATGAGGTCACTTCAGTTTTGTGGTTGTAAGCAACATCTTAATAAATGTTCCTTTTTACAAATGGCCTTAGTTCTTAGTGAGAAATTCATATCAAATGATTACTTACAGCCTAAACTTGCTGTACAATGGTTCTCATAATCAACCTCTTATATAGCTGTTATTAACCCTTGGCAGTTTGGAACAATAGGATGTTTCACAAAATAAATTTGGATGGTATAGTTAGCATAATTTATTATTTTAGTTTTAAAACAAATTCAAAAACTACTCATGTTGACATTTGCTTTCTCCTGTCAAACAGAAGTGAGAGCACAATTCTTGCAAACAGAATGCTTGGTTCAACATGGTTCAGAAAACAAAACTTATGACCTGTCTTCTGGTTGAACCTATGATGGTGACTTTCTAACTTAAGGTTATTGGTTTTATTTCCTGAAACTCCAACAGGTAGAAAGCAAATTCCAGCTACAGAAGAAATTCTCAAAAATTAGAGCTATGTTATGTTTGGCTGTGTGTTTTCTTTTGTCCCATTTTGTGCAGGCATTGGACTTGTGAGGGACCTTTCAGTTTGACATACTACAGATATCTGTAGACATACAGATATCCACAGATACCTTTCAGCCTATTTATCTCTTCCTGTGCAGTTCTTAAAGTATTTTATTTTCTTTAATTAGAAACTGTTTCTCTAGTATTTAGAATAAGTAGTTTTAGATGGGGTAGGTCAAAACTTTATTTGGAGGAAGAGCTGACTTAACTGCTATATTTGTGCATCTGAAATAATGGTTTCAAGTGCAACTGATAAGGAGCTGGATAATACGCTAGCAAGCAGGATGTCTGTAGTCCATCAAGAACTAAATGAGATCTATATAAAGCAGCAGTATAATTGTAAAATCAAGATGCATAGACTGGAGAAGATCCAAAAATAACAAAGTTGTTATAAATGGAGCATGTGGTTCTGATGAAAGACTGGAACTTCACTTGTGTATTTAGCATATAGGTAAAGCAGATAAACCAAATCAATTCTTAGTAGTTGCCTAATAATATTCAGTAAAAATAATAATAATAAAAACAATCAGTCAACATGTAAGGAAATTATTCTTTCCATATGAAATTGTTGTGGCTTTGATACTTCATATTCATACTGCTGAAGTGATAGATCTTTGTGGTGTTTGGACCCAATGTATGAGGTTACGTTTATTGCTTGGTATGTTGTCTGAAATAGGAAACCATCTGATAACAGCCCATGCTGTAAGGCTGGCTGAATGACTATGGTCTCTGGTACAGAAAAATTTTCTCTACTCATTAAATCACTGGAGTGTTTTGGGTGCAAACACTGGAAGAGGCAAACCCAAGAGAAGTAGCCAAGGTGGAGCACCTGTCCTGAGACTAGTTACATGTTCCAGGATATCATGGCCTTGGCTAATTAATTATTCCATAAATATACCAAGCTTTACCACAGAAGGGATTCAGAAGCTACCACACAAAATAGTTCTTCAGAAACTAATGCCTATTAAGGGTTCTGGTGTCTCTGATCTACTGAATTGTCCCTTTCACAACAGTGAGAGATATGTCTTCAAACAATTGTTCTTGACCAGATGCTTGTCTTCTAGTGCCTTAGATCCATCATCTTAGTTGTTCAATTATCAAAGGGCAGCTGGAAGGCAGTTTTGGAGTGTGGGTTAAAAACAAAAAAGTTCCAGTTTTAAAATCATAGAGTTGTATGAGATGTTTTTTAGGCAATAAGAAAAGTACCAAGTCTTGCAACATTGTGATATCTGCACTTAGCAACATGAAAGGTATCAACTCTTCAGATAAATTATTACCATCAAAACCTCATTGCTCCTACGTGAAGATAAAGAAAGGATTGTTTTGTATTGTATAAACATATGCAGAGGGAAAAAAAAAAAGGAAAGCATAGATTCTAGGTGAGTACTATCCATTCCTTAAAGACTTCTAAATGAAGGTTTAGTTTGTCCTTTTAGATAACCTTAATAGTAACTACTATTCTGAATGATTTGCTCTTCAATTACCAAAATATATATAATTCCAGAAATAGAGGCAATTAACCTAGAAGATTAGGTATGAAAGTTATTTTTTTAAACTCTTTCTCTAGTATATAGAAACCACTTTTAGCCCTGAGAAAATATTTTATTAATCATGTATTTGATGCTTTATGTCTCCTTTAGTAGGAGTCTTAATGCTTAGCATTTTGAGGAGAGGAGGTGGTTCAGAGAAGTCCTAATTAAAGCCCATTTTATGACTTTAAAGCATGAAAAATAGCTATATTGATTCATTAGATATAGAAAATGATTGTAGGATTATCATTCTGTCCAGGCATAAGCTTTCTTAGAGCAGCTTCACTCCTTATCCTCTCTCCAGAGAGAGGAGAGTCCTCTTGCATGCGAACTGCCTTGAGAGGGAATCAAAAAGATTAAAATTCAGAAGTATCCTTTGACTTACTATTTTTAGGGCCTTTAATCTGTATTGTAACTCTTTTAGTTAAGAGAACTGTAGAAAGGCAAGATCTATTCAGGAAGCATCAGAGCTGCAGTCCTCATGGGACAAAACACAGCAGTTTTTCTGCTGCTAAAATAAACCCAGTTAAAATAAACTTTTTTCTTTAGTTAGCGTTTTTCCAAAGTCCAACTATTAAAAATCTGGCATACTCTTGATCATCTAAAAGCTCTAAAAATTAACATGGAATGCATGTTCTCTCTAACTGGTTATTTAAATATCTTTTCTTTTGTGAGTTCTGTGCGGTACAGTGATTTCCCATCAGCTTTAGAATGTGGGTATGTTTGACTTTTGACTTAAACTGTAATGTGTCACCCAGTCTACCAAAATCCCACTGAAACACCAAAAGCATAAGACAAATCTAGATTCTTTGGTTATACAGTCCCTTCATGCCATACTGTCTAGCATGAAAATATCCCAGATATACAATTTTAGCTGGTAATCCACTTTTTTAATGTCTTTTTTTAGGGAGATGGACAGATACAGCCTGCTTTGATAGAGACTTAGACAGGAAAATATAGTTCAAATACATAAATATCTTGGGGTTTTGTTTAGGGCTGTTGTCCATCTTTAGGAAGCAGAGTATAATCTTTTTCTTGCTAATCTAATTCCTTTTATTCTGATTGGATTACTAAGGCTAGAGTTGAGGCCATTACCAGAAGTTTGAGAAAAGATGACTATCAAATGTAAATGTTTGAGGGAAGTAATTCCACCTATCTCTCACCTTAGACTGAGATGTTACTGTCTTTCCTATATTATATATTATTGTATATCTAATACAATAATATGTATTATAATATATCCTATATTATCCTAATATATTACATTCAAGGTGAGCTGCACAGACATAGATAAGCCTCTGAGTGATTTGCAGTATCAGAAAGTTTTAGAAACTCATATCTAGGGATTCCACAAATAGGAAATGGATTTAAATGACTTAATAGTTCTGAAAAACTGAGACAAATTAATATAGTACTGTTTACCTTTTTCTCTTGAGAGTGTGTGTCTGCATGAGCATAGATGAATTGTATCAAGAAACATGTACGGATTAGGAGTTCAAGACTTCTGGGGTCAAAGGAGGAAAAAACTGACATTGAAATAATTTCAAATAATAGTGTGAAAGAAATACTCTGGAGTCCCTGCTGGCTAATCTGTTGTTGTTTCTTTTGCTCCTTGTCCCCATTGTCCATAATGCTTTCAGCTCTGTGGCCTCTCCTTGGAGAGGAGATATAGGATGGGCAAAATTCTTTAAGATATAAAGCTGCCATCAGCTTCATTGCTTGTCTCAGATCTGGCACTAAGACTCCCTAATGCTCACTACTTGTTGGCCCAGCTTCAGAGGATTCTGAGGGTGCTTTCTTGAGGTGTGGAAGGAGAACAGGTCCTATGAGGAGCGGCTGAGGGAGCTGGGCTTGTTCAGCCTGGAGAAAAGGAGACTCAGGGGCGACCTTATCGCTCTCTACAGGTACCTCAAAGGAGGCTGTAGCGAGGTGGGGGTTGGTCTGTTCTCCCACGTGCCTGGTGACAGGACGAGGGGGAATGGGCTTAAGTTGCGCCAGGGAAGTTTTAGGTTGGATCTTAGGAAGAACTTCTTTACCGAAAGGGTTGTTAGACGTTGGAACAGGCTGCCCAGGGAAGTGGTGGAGTCACTATCCCTGGAAGTCTTTAAAAGACATTTAGATGTAGAGCTTAGGGATATGGTTTAGCGGGGACTGTTAGTGTTAGGTCAGAGGTTGGACTCGATCTTGAGGTCTCTTCCAACCTAGAGATTCTGTGATTCTGAGTGTGCCCAGCTATCTTACAACTAAGTGAAAGCTAGAAACAGTATCTTATCTCTAATTCTCAGACTGAGGGAGACCGTTATAGTACGGGATGATTGATTTTCCTATCAGTTCTTATGTTTTTTAATATGTTCCATCAGGTAGATACATGGGTAATGTGGGCTACCAATCTGCCAGGAATTCTGCTCCTGACAAGTGAGGAAGGACATACAGAACTTAGCCATACAGGACTATCTTTCAGAGCTGTTCAAAGACATCTAACTCTCTCATTGACTGTACATGAAACAGAAAACTTGGGTATAGGAGAGGCCTATTCACTTCTTCCCAGAAGGCAGAAGCCCCCCTCACCCCCCCCACCCCCCCCCCCTCCCCTTAGAATAGCCTGTTTCTATGATTAATGAGGTTGCTGAGAACTATGAATGCATCACCTTTTTTGTTCTGGTAAATGTGGAATGTTTGTTTTGTATTGTAGAAGTTCAAAAGTCAATGAAGAAGTGTTGATTCTATTTGTGACAAAAACTGCTTCATAGCACTATTAAATAAAGAAACTTATGTAATAGTGTCTAAAATACATGAACATATTATTGAAATCTATTATAATCTATTAAGTACTTGATGTGCTATTGGCTAAATTTTAGGACCTGTTGCAAGTGTTGTTAAATTTTATTGACTTAAAATTTGTCAAGGAGTACCATGGTACCGTGTGGGAAATAAGAGAACTTCCAGCAAATACAGGTTGCAATAATCAGTTGAATATAGCAGGATGGAAGGAAAAAATCCAATATCCAATACAGTAAATAAAAATTGGTAGTTATGGAGGAAGTTTTCAATATCTGTAACAAGGGATTGTTTCTAAAAAACCTTTCTATCTTTTCTTTGACTTTCACTTTTTATGGTTACTCTAGTACACTTTTTCCAGTTGTTTATGGATGAATAATTCATCAACCATTACTCAAAATATGAGTAAAGATTCTTTTTCTGCCTTTTAATTACAGTACATCTCTTACAGTACCTCGTATTTGAGATGGTTGAAAACTTGAAAAGGTACAGGAACAAAACTTCTGCCCTTTTTCCCCTTGTAATAACAGTGGATGTTTTCTAGAGGAGCTTCTAGAAATTATTCCAAGATTAGCCACAACAATGTTAAATGTTTGGGGTAGTCTTAAAGGGCAGTGGAAACTATAAGCTTTGCTTTGGGGACAAATCTGACTGTTGAAGTCTGTATGCTTCTCTTGGCCGCATGAGACTGTCATATAAAGTAATTATCTTTCACAAAAAGGAAAAAAAGATTTGTCTTAGAAATATGTGCTCTGTTAGAGCTACTTCTTATCTGGTGCATTTCTAGGCAAAACAGTTATGGTGGGTCACTAGTGAATTAAAACAAACATTTCATAATCCTAGTGAGTCTGTGTTGAAATATGTCCTTTTCCTCCTCTTCCTCTTCACCTGCTTCTCTCATGGTGCTGTTTGAGTTGTATGGTGTGTCTGTCACAAAAGGCTTTCACATTGAGGAAAAGATCAATGATACATCTGGCTAAACAAATTCAATATGAGTTTCTCATGGTTCTCTTCCAACCATATGCTTTAATTCATCTGTGTTTTATCTTACTTGATCTGTCTTCATGCAACTCTTGACCTAGTCATGTGCTAACAACCAACTTTATATTCAAGTACAGGCATTGGTTTGACTTAATAACACTACTGGAAGTACAGTGGCCAAAGCTGTCTATGCCAGACAGTGGTGGTCTTGTAATGACTTGCACACAAAAACAGTAATGGCAGTTGAGGAACTGTCCAAAGCTTTTCCCTAAATTTTGAGGAGGAGGAAGAAAAGAGCCATATGAAACTGGGTCAGCTGCCAGGTCCTGCAGCTGTATCATCACATCTTGACTGTGACATGTCTCTCTATGTAGAGAGCAGTTCTTATTCCATGTTGGAACAGTGTTATTTTCTGAAAAACATTGCCTTCATTTTAATAAATAATATATGTTGGGATCTGTCTTAATGGCTTAGACAGCTTAAAATGACTCTTTACAGTCAAATTATTCAAAAGTCTGCTAGAGCTGATGCAGATGTGTTGCACAGGCAAATAAAAGAGCAGTGTAGAGCAGTGAAGCATCTGAAGGCACCACTCTCACTGTACTCACACTAGAACTTTTGTCTTACCTATTGCTGATTTCTTAACTTCCCCACATTTCTGATGGGTATACATAATTAACTAAAGTTAAATAAAAGGTTTACTGGAATTTTATTATGGCATGTTACCAGATAGTTATGAACGGATTAGACAGATCTTTAGCAAAATTCATCTGCTGCGATAGATGAATCGGTAGGTAATTAGGCTAAATGTTCATTTATTAGTATTGAGTCAGTAGAATCAAGAATGACCTAATCATCTAGATTTGTCCTTATAACTTACACTCCCCCAATGTTTAACAATGGTTGTCAGATAATTAGGGATACCAGGTGGTGAGTGAATTCAGGCATAACTTTAGACAAGTCTTTGAAGAGAGTAATAAAGGAATTGCAATAAAGAGGTTAAACTTCTGTTAAGTTTCCTATGAGAAAGATGAACGTGATACTACAGTTCTTTCTTGAGCTGTCAGACACTTGTGTCTAGGAGTATCCACATTCCCTGAGTAAAAGACCAGGCTGTTCTGTTGTCCATTCAGTATTAAGGCAACTGCCTTTAGATAACTGCAAGTAGAAAGTTTCAATGGCTGGATATTTTTACGGGTTACCTCAGTAGGTCACCTGCTGCTACTGACAGCTTACTGATTGCTAACAATCTTTAATGGTAGCAGAGGGTGTAGTACAGTCTTGAAACCAAGATTTTTTTTGAATACTTTTCTGACTATAGGTATACAAAATAATAATAAATGAGACCGCTCACTTAAGGTTAAGGGAGTGGGAGTTTTGTATCATAATGTTAATGGGAGCACTGCACTATAGTCTATGCTCGTGCACGGAAGTGTCACTTCACGGTCCCTGGATAGTTTTAATCAACAGATTAAGCTGATGTGTATGTGTGTCCCCACACAAACGTTCAGACAACATTTGAAAGAGAAAAAAGAACATGTGGCTATGCAGGTCTCAGGCTGCAGAATGTCCCTGAGTTTCCTTTCAGTGTCTGGCAGCAGTGAGCACACCTGTGGGAGGTGTGCCCAGGTAGGACTGATCAGAAAGTACATGGCCACTAGAAGCAAAGGTGGATGATATGGGAGGACCACAGAGATGCTGTGCACAATTGTAGGGAGAAAATGGATCTGGTTGAAGCTGGCCAGTACTGTGGGGGACCCAAAAAAAAAAAAAAACAAAAAAAAAACAACAAACAAAACCACTTATAAGTATGCTATCAGAAAAGGGAAGACCAGAGTTAACACTGGTCCATTACTTATTGAGGGTGGTAACCTCACAAATAGGAATGTAGACAAAGTAGAGATGTTTAATGTCTTTTTCACCTGGCTTCAACACTGATGATGGGCTCTGTGGGTCCCAGTTTGGAGGACTGTGACTGAAGTAATGATAAACCTGAACTTAAGTGGGATTTGCTACTTTAGTAGATGTGTATAAGCACACAAGACTCAATGGGATTCATCCCAGGGTACTCAGAAGGCTGGCTGATGTAATCATGAGACCTATCTCGATTGATTTTTCAATGGTCTTGGGAATCTGGAGAGGTCCCAGTTGATATCACATTGATAGCAGGTCAAGGGAAGTGATTGTCCTGTTCTGCTCTTCACGGGTGCAGTCTTACCTCAAGTTCTATGTGTAGTTTTGGATGCTGCAATGTAAGAAAGACATGAAACTGTTAGTGTCCAAAGGAGAGCTACAAAGATGGCAAAGGTTCTAGAGGTGAAGACATGTGAGCAGTGGCTGAGGTTACTTTCTTTATTCAGCGTAGAGGAGACTGGGGGCAAACCTCATAGTGGCTTACAGATTTCTTATGAGGGGAAGTTGAGGGACAGGCAGTGGTCTCTTCTCTCTGGTGACCTGAGGGAATGGCATGAAACTGCATTGGGGAGATTTAGGTTGTACATTAGGAAAAAGTTCTTCACTGATGGTTGGTCACTAGAACAGGTTCCGCAAGGAAGTGGTCACAGCACCAAGCCCGCTCAAGAAATGTTTGGACAATACTTCCAGATATATGGTTTGATTTTTAGGGTGATCTTGTGTGCAGCCAGTTGTTGGACTCGATGATCCTTGTGGGTCCCTTCCAGTTAAGGATATTCTATGGTGCTTTGAACTTTAGCTCACCTTCGTGAGAACCTAGGCAGCCTGGTTTCCAGTTGTATCCAGATGTCAGTTTCTCAAAAAAAAAAAAAGTGTGTAACACTTCAATGATAATACAATCATTTTTGTCCTTTCACCTACTGCACCCATGCAAGAAAGGAGGCACTGTCCAGCCCTAAGTCCTTTTCTCTTTTGGATGTGGTGCCAACTCTTTGTTAAGAGAAGTCTGTTGCCTCCCTCTCTTTAGAAAGCAGTTGTTAGCCCAAACGACGCCACTTTGACTTAACCTTCCTACCATTATCAGGTGTTAAAGATTCCCAATATAGACCAAAATTTTAGGCATTTTAGTGAACTACTCAGGTAGCAAAAAAAAAAATACAGTTGTATGTCAAGCAGCAAGTGAAGCACTAGACCTTACAGTAAGAGGAGGGAGGCTGAGCATTGTATTCTACTACTTAAACATCTCAATTTTTAATGGTATAGGAATCAACTATGCTTGAAGAACTGAACTTTAAGAACCGCTGCTGTAGATCACTTTTCTATGTAAAAGAAACAATCTATGTAAAAGTAACAATTTAAAAAATAAGATATTCACTTCCTTATTTTTTCTCTCCATTTATCAGTTTAGAATGGGTGTTGATATTCTTCATTTATTGAAAACATGTTTTGTGAATTGAAAGGGAATGGTTTTGGAGAAACACTAAAAAGGGTTCTGTTCTGAAAACTGATGTGGAAATAGTTTTTAAAAAATGATATATGTTGTCAATTTATGGTAGGAACTAGACTGATAGACTTTTGTGCCCACCCCCAAAAAATAAATCCTATTTAATCCTAATAATTCCTGAGTTTTTGAATAGCTATTAATAAAATTCCTTTTCTGAAGTTACCAATTTAAGAAAATGCTCTCATTAATTAGAGAATGGAACTGCAGCTAAATACCTAGTAAAAAGAAATCAGCTTTGCTGAATAAAGTTTAAAAAAAAAAAAAAAAAAAAAAAACAAACAAAAAAACCAACTCAGTGTTACTGACTTAACCTATCACTTGTAGTATTCTGAAGTCAATATATAGTAATAAATTGCTAAATATTAAAACATGTCAATTGGTAAGTCAGAAACTTGCTTCTGACAATGGACTATACTTCCTCTACTACATCCAGCAAGGATCTGGTGATGAAGCACAGGGTTTCACAAATGTGTATATACTTCACAGGGAAGTGTGTCAGTGCATGTGGAAGAGATAGAAGTATTCTGGAAGAAGTTCAAAGGAAATATCTTAGTAACTACAGAAACAAAAGCCCTTCGTGCCCTATGTTGGGAAGAAAAAAGACTAAATAGACTAAATGAACATCTTCCTTTTTAGTACTAGGTTGGCTGAGACAGATTTATCCTCTAGAGCTGATGGGGCTTTGAAAGAGAGAATGATGAAATCTCCATAAAACTGCAAATGCTTTTCTTATGATCTGGGGACAGACTTAAAATAAGAACACCTTCCAGCATTGTTCACTCATGTGATTGAGATCAGGCTGTATTTCAGAAAAGCTCTTCCTTACACTTGGCTGGAGTTCCAGGTTTTGTGCCAAATACGGGAAACAGTTATTTCAATTTTAGTATGGCTCTGACTTTTTAAGAACAAATAGATAAATAAACTTAAATATTGCAGGAATTTCAACTTTGAGTCAATAAATGAGAACCATGAGCTTCTGTATTGTAGTCCTTAAATAAACTTTTGGATAACCTTTTATTATATTAATCATAACCAAATCATACTTATATTGTCATCTTTATATATGAAAAGGTTATAAATGGTCTAGAGTTATTCAGGGTGAAATTTACACAAGAATGTGGCCCATATTTCAATCATTTTACTATTGTCATAGAGATTGGCAGCAAGGCCATAGGTGTAAATATTGTACAGCACATTAGGCATACTGCACTGTTCTAAAATATCTTATTCCTTTTTTTGTTTAAACAGAAATGTTTAAATGTTTTTCTAATATCTGTTTTGATTAGACTGACCGTAGAAGAATTTTTACTTATTTTTCTTTCTGAAAAGTGGGAGGGGGAAGAGGAACCTAGTCCACTTGGATTTTGCCTAAATCACTGTTAGAGCTTAGCAATTGAAAAATCTTGCTTGTTCAAGGTTTCCTGGAAAAAGTAGGGGGCGTTGTGTTTTAAGTCTCTGAAGACAATTCTTGAAATGCATCTGTCCAATATGATTTGTTTTTAATGCTTTCTGTAAGGGAGATACAAAAGCTTTCCATTGAGGAAATTCCACTAATGATTTCTCCACAAATTTTTCTTCAATTTACAAGAATTATTTTGCATTTTCATTAGGTTATCAACTGAAATTATATATCACATTATAAAGTGGATTATTTGGTTTTGTATGTACAGAATGTGAATTATTTGAAGTACTGAGTAGTACTTCTCTGTGTTAACTTCAGCAGGCTTTTTACATAATATTAACGTGTCTGGAAGATATTTCTGTAGACTCATCTCTAATGTATTTTACATTGTCAATGTTTTTCTTAATTTGAAGAACTTACTCAAAGTTGAACATCAACTTTGTATGCTAATGAGCCACCAAGTATTACAAATGAGTCTTCCACAGGTAAAATTTTTTATGTGACTTTGAGAATTTTGCCTTTCTGCTATATCTTCCTTACTCTTATAAGGCTCAAGAGTCCTTAAAGCTTAGTGTGTGTAATTTCTGCTGTGAAATGACTGTAGATAAATAATCTCAACCTTTCCAAAGGCCTCGTCTCTGTAGCAGTTCAGGAAACACCTTTTCTTAAGTGTGAGTTTAAACAACAGTAACATTTTTGACTGTGTTAAGAATTTGTAACATGCAAGCTGTTGTTTAACTCAAAATGAATGGAGTTTACTATAGGAAATAACTAAATCCTACTGTTATTCATCAGAAAGGCTTTTGAGTTAGCTTACAAAGTCTTGTCAGGGGAAGCTCCTCAAAATGATTTCCTCAGAGTTCAGGAAGTTACTAATGAGATTTGGTTACCAATGTGTTTTCTGTATGTCAAAAATAGAACTTAAGGTAGCAATGGCTAGACTTCTGCACTCAAATGTGCAGTCCAGGGTATTGTAGTCTTTTCTTCTTTGCACACAGCTGATCTGAATATGGAAGGAAAAACAAGACAAACCACAGCACACCTTTCTGGTCTATGACCTATGTAAAATGAGAATTGTTATGATTACCAACCTTCTGCAAAAGATGTGGTGACTTATAACTCAGCAAAAGTGATGAATTGTTCTTTCCAATTTGGGTCTGTGGCCCTAGACAGAGAGAGAGCTCTAAGATCAGTTTGTTCTTCTTTCCTGCCACAGCAGCATCTTGGAATTATAATCAGGACCATGGAGTATGTAATTACAGAACAAACATCTCTGCCTCACAGCACTGGTATGTACTAGTAAACAGAAATGAGATAGGTAGAGACTGCAGGAACAGTCTAAAAAGAGGTGATATCAGCTTGCTCATGATAGATGGTCTATCTATGATTGGAAACATGTTTGGGCATTGAAGAAAGTTACGTGTGCTGGTTTGTGAAAGAAGAAGAAAAAAGGTAGTTTTGCATACCTCCATGGGGAACTTCTCTCCTGTGGCTGCCAAGGCTGTGATTAATCCTGTAACTCTCTGTCAGAACATACTACTCATAATTCTTCTGAAGTCCTCAGCCATCTTGCTTTGCTGGTTGGTTTCCTTAGCAAAGTTTGCTTAAAAAGTTTGCTCAAAAAGCAGATTTTTGGAATGTTTTTCCTTCATTGCAGGGCTTGAATTTAATTTAAATCTTAATTTAAAACATACTTTTAATTTTAGAAGCAAATTTACGACACTTCTGAACTGTCCTTAGGCAGCTCAGTCTCATAGCACAAGAGTGCTTGTTCTGTTATATATAAAATGGTGTCTAAAGACATAAGCAATGTTTCAGATTAACTCAAAACTAATTGTGCTTTCTCATCTATGTACATCTTAGAATCATAGAATCATTTAGGTTGGAAAAGACTTCTAAGATGAAGTCCAACAGTTAACTTAGCACTGCCAAGTCTACCACTATACCATGTCCCTAAGCACAGCTATGCATCTTTTAAACACCTCCAGGGATGGTGACTAAACTGCTTCCCTGGGCACCCTGTTCCAGTGTCTCACAACCCTATCAGTGAAGAAATTTTTCCTAATATCCAACCGAAACCTCTCTGGTGAAACTTGAAGCCATTTCATCTTCTCCAAAGCAAGAAGTGACAAGAGACTGAGCCCGCCCCCCCCCCCCCCCCCCGCCCCGTGCTTCAACCTCCTTTGAGGTAGTTGTAGACAGCAATAAGGTCTTCCCTGAGCTACCTCTTCTCTAAAAATAAGTAAATAAATAAAAATAATCACTCCTTCTAAGGATGTTTCTTTAGACCCTTTACCAACTTCATTGCCCTTCTTTGGACATGCTCCAGCACATCCATATCCTTTTTGTAGTGAGGAGCTGAAAACTGAACACAATATTCTTGTAATCATTTTTCTGCATTTGTGAACTTTAAGAGCTTACGAATATTCTAATAATATTGTATTCTAATAATATTGTATTCTGCATACAATCTCATAATTACAGGTATAATTAAAAAATAATTGGGAAAAGAGTACCTGACAAAGAACCTTATCCTTCCGATATATAACAAGGGCACAATATTTCTTTTGAGGTTTCAAAGGCAAAGGAACTGAGGAAGGTGAGAAGGATTTTTGCTGTTACTACTGTGTTTTGGAGAAACCATAGTGTCCCCCATTCACACTGTGTTGTAAATATCTACTTTAGTTTGAGTAATCTCAGTTATCTAACAGCAGTGCACTGGGGCAGACACCTAACCTGTCTTCAGTATCAGGAAAAAGGATAGAAATAATCCGATCTTTTTCCAAAGTTGCCTCATGCACTTACTCTGACAAGTTTTATTTTTTCTCCACTTGTAAGCTTAATATCACCTGGTTTATTTCTGTATACATTTAAAAAAAAAAAAAAAAAGTTTGGGGAAATGAGATGTAGTTTCTGCTTTTTAAGGAATCTAATAGTCTCATTCTACTTATTTGGTCTGAGACATACAACAAATTGCAGTATAAAAATCTGGTAACCTAGCTGTAAATTGGAGCATTTTTTTTTCTGTACTATGCTGTCTTGCTTGTTCGTTTATGCTGTTCTGGAGCCTATTACTGATAATATCTTGCTGTTAAGCAGGATGTGCATCTACCTCTTTCAAATCAGTATAAAGATGAAAAGCAAGTCAGACTTGTTTTAAATTTTTTTGCCAGCTAGTGCTGTGAACTATGGTGCTCAAAACTAAACATTTTTATATCACAATCAAGGAGGTACTTCTGATAATGAAGTTAAACATATGAATGTTATACCATCTTATATTATTATGCAATCCTGCTTCTTCCTTAACCCTTCTTTTTGTCTGCGAGCTTTTCAGGTAAGTTAGGGAAGCCAGTGTTTCTCCAGAGAAGTGCTTTAAGGTGGATACAAAACTGATGGGGTAACTCTGCAAAGAGTAATAATTAACTGTTAACTGTCTCACCTAAAGGATTTCATTGATCTTCTCTGGTTATGGTAGTATCTTTTTTATTTCACCAAGGACTATTATAATACAGTAAGTTCATTAAACTGTCCAGCAGTTGCAGGAATAGCTACTGTTCTATTGGAAGATCAGGTTGAAGTTTTTGGTTTGTTTTAATATTTTTCCAATTTTCTATAACATTTTGAACTACAATGATAAACATCTGGAAAAATATTCTGGCCTTAGTAGAAATCATCAAATGCAGAAATACAGGTTGAGGATTTGCTACAAAGTAGTACTATTTCCTGAGAAAAGGATCTGTTCCTGTATGTTACAAACTGAATATGAACAAACAAGGTCATTGTTCATTAAAACAAACATGTTAAGAATTAAATGAATGATATTTGTAGTACACTTATTATAGTGTTTCTATTGTACTTGGTACTAATGAATTAATAGTGGCTGAATTATTTTGTCCCTTTTTGGGTTATCACATTGAAGAAATTGAGTGTCCTTCCATTGTGGAGAGGAGAGATGAGGGAGAAACAGTGTAGCCCAGTACTACAATAAGGCAGACTTAAGTATTTTTTCACTGTCCTGACTGTTGTATTTGATGTTGAGGTAAACAGAAACACAGTGCTTGAATTTATAGTTCTTAAACTTCCACTGATATATTTGTCTGATTTAAACCAATCTGGACTGAATTAGGTATGAATAATTCTGCTATGGAACAGGAGTTTGTATTAGATAATCTTTAAATGATTTTTTTATTCAATAAAAAAATACTTCTTAGCATATTTCCAAAGTTACTTAGGTAAGATTAGCTGAATAGGAGAATAATAGGAGAAAAATAAAATTAGATGGTAAATCTTTTTATTTATTGGAACAGCAGGTAGTTTGCACAAAATCTGTCTAGTTGAATGATTATTAGGGAAGTTGTTATAATTAAAAAACTTCAGTGTCATAGAAGAAGAAAAATATTCCCAACTGTTGTGGTGCAGCTAGCATGCATTTGTACTGTGTAAAGCCTATGAAAAGGCTAACTGTAATTTTTTTTGCATTTTGGCAGTGTTTTTTTAATTTTTTTTATCGCTTGATGTTTCTAATCAGATCATAACTGCAACTAAATCCAAGCTATTGTACCACCACCTGCTAAAGTCTCATGTTTGCTGTAACATTTCACAGAAGTTCTGTCCAGTCTATTTCATTTCAGATGTGTAACCCTTCAAGTAAATGGATTATATGAAACAGATAAAAGAAAACTGAAGATTTTAAGTTTACAACATAGATAATTCTATTTCTTAAGAGACAGTGAATTAACATGAATTTGCAGTAGATTACAGTAGCAACATAGGAGCTCAATACAGAATAGCTGTTGCATATTAAATGTTGGACTTACTCCATTTCTAAAATGCATACACTATAATTGGAAGTGTTACTGTACTACATCGGCATAATGCAAAGGTTAGTCTGGCCAGATAATACTTTAAGGTTAAAGATGAGGGGGGAAAAATGCTTAAAACTGGGAACTACTTGGCAGAAGGGAGAAGAACATAATAGATAAAAGGCTAGGGAAAAAATTGCAGCAAATGTGGTGAAAAGTCCATATTGCAAGTCCATATAAGGTACCTGTCCTAAAAACTTATGTAATTAAGGCTTCAAGGGGAAGGTGGGGGGGGGGGGGTGAATAAAAATGGATAGTTGCTACCCAGAAGTAAAATTTATTCTCAAATGCATGACTTGCTCATGTATTGCTGTACTTCATCCTTTCTTTCTCTACTGGTGATGTATAGGTGTGTCATGGCACTAATAATTTCTTGAGAGAGAGAGAAAGCTTTCTCTTCGAATGAAATAATTTCTTTGTAGTCTTTGATTTCATAATATTTTTCAGTTGATTGTTCTTGTTTGTTTGCTTGTTTTTAATTTTTTTGTTATTCTTCTGACTTTAAAACATTTGTAGGAAGTGAGCAGTTATCCTCTGAAGCCCAGATGGGAGTAGGCAAGCCTGCACAAACACATAGGCAGAATACATCCTTGTAAATCCCCCAGCTATGGGCTATGAATGTTCAGGAGGAAACCATGTGTCACTTCAGCAGTACTGAGTGAGGAAAAAGGGGAAAATGGACTAGCTTTAAACTACTCCATAAAAAACATCATTTGGTTTCTTGGAGTGCAAAGAGTTTTTCAGCTTTTTTATTGTCAGTAGAAATCCATGGTGGCTTTCCACCTATCCATTTACACTGTACTCCTTATACAGCAGTGTCACAATAGCATCCAGCCCAGATGGTGGCTTTGGAATGGGTGGTAAGAAGGGATGGAAGAAATTCCTAAGGTGTAGCATGCTTCTATCTAGCTTTTTTTTTTTTTTTTTTTTTTTTTTTTTTTTACTAAATAGGATCTTGTGGAATTCTTGACTATCCTGTTCCTTTACTATAGGGATAAATGAAATAACTTCATTCAGGTTTGCTGATGCTTAACAAAATAAAATCAGAAGTCTCAACATTCAGGGGGTTGCTTTTTTATTATTTACAAGCTTTGATGTGTTATATTTCCCGGACAGTTACAGAAACAATTTAATGTTCTAATGGTTATCTCAGGGGAGGTGGAGGAAAAATGTAGCAAGATCATAGGTAATATCACAGTGAGTTGTATCCTATTGTCATGGAAGAAATTGTAGTCAGTAAGATCTCTGCTCTTGAACACAAACCACATCCTGTTCTCTAAGAGATGTTTAAAATATATACAAACAAATATATAGGCAAGGAAAAAGGTTAAAGGGGAAAGAAGTGTTGGCTTTTATTCCTTCTTGTGTCTATCTTGCTTCAAACTGCTTTGGACAGGTAGATATGTTCTCAGAGTAACACACAATTCTGGAGGACAAAGAAGTCTCTTCTTGAGCATCTCTATTCTATAAAGTGAGTTGGTAACAGTTTCATCATTTCAGTAAACTAGTCAGATCAACATGGTTTAAGTTGAATCAACAGTAGCGAAGTAAACAATGACATTTTCTTAACTACATCTTCATGTGTCACCACGGGAATTGAAAGGTATATTCATTTTATGATGATACTTCAGGAAGAGCAACAGGATTAGGGATGTTAGAATGGAACTGGAGAACAAGGTGGTTATGACAATCTAGATAAGAATTCATTTTGTTCTTAATCTGAAAGAAGAAACTGCATATCTTGGCTTTTAGATCTTAAAAATAGTGCTTAGAAATGAACTAATAGTTTATCAATAAAAGCTGGTAAGAAATCCAATAAAAAAAATACAGGAAAGTTTTAAGGAGAGCTATGGTTAGATGACTTCTTCATCATGAAACACAAAGTGAAATCAAAAAAAACTTTGTTTCAACCAGGAATTTCTGACATGCTCCAGACTTCTACTGACTTACTAGAAAAAATCAACCTTTAGCTAATGATCTCAAGTGATCAACCTGAGTAAATTCTTAAACATAATTGCTTCTTTTTAGATGATACTGTACTCCCATTATAACAACTAATTTCAGCCTTTGTGTTTGACATGTTCTGCTTTTTAAGAATTCCAGTCAATCTTCTTGGAAAGACATTGGGCAATTTTTCTCAAGAGCTTGACTTTTTTTTTTTTTTTAGAAATTCCTTTTTTTTTTTTTTTTTTGAAAACACATCTGCTTAATTTCAATGCTAAATAGTCTATTTTTATTATTGTTGGGTTTTGTTTTTGTTTTCACATTCTTGTGCTTGAACTTATTTAAATAAGTACTCCTAGACTTTTAGAATATTATTCAAATATCTGAAGCTAATGCATATGCATATTCAATGTGATAGCTGGACTCTGTGCAGAACAAATACTTTTTCAGTGTGTATATTAGCAGCAGTTGTTCATCATGAATTATGTTTTACTTCAAAAATTGAGAATTAAAGGCAATGCTAAGAAATATTTTTGTATATAATATAGGGTTTTGTATATAATGTAGGGTTTAGCCTGGAGAAGAGGAGGCTCAAGGGTGACTCCCTATAGGAGCTTGGGGATTGGTCTATTTTCGCATGTGCCTGGTGATAGAATGAGGGGGAATGGGCTAAAGTTGTGCCAGGGGAGGTTTAGGCTGAATATTAGGAAGAACTTCACTGAAAGGGTTGTTAGGCATTGGAATGGGCTGCCCAGGGAAGTGGTGGAATCAAAATCCCTGGAGGTATTCAAAAGACATCCAGATGTGTGATCTAGATAGTAATATGGTTTATTGGAGGATTTGTTAGTGTTAGGTCAGAGGTTAGACTTGGTGATCTTGGAGGTCTCTTCCAACCTAGATGATTCTGTGATTCTGTAAGTGTCAGACTAAATTTAGAAAGAAAGTGTCTCTAAATATTCTTTCTCTGATTATTTCTTCAATTTTCAGCTAATTAAAGCATGACCAGTGACAGCATGATGATAATGCACTAGGGAAATGAGTCAGGAAAAAATCAAGGTAAATTAAACAATGAAAATCACTGGTGGTATGATGGCTTTCAGATTGGGGAGAAGGAACCAGAAGACACAGGATTCGCGCAAATAATTACATTTGCCTGCATATAACACAAGAAATAGTACCTAATGAAGCAATACTGTCAAGGTAGTAATGCATATATTTCAAGTCATTGCTTGTTAGAAACAAGGGACGTATCCTTTTCTCTCATGCAGGCATTTATACTCGTATAAAGCCAGAGTGATAGCACAAAAATAGAGATTCTAGAGCTGCTTAAAGTGGTAAGCACAAGATAATATATTGCACAAGAAGTGTAATAATATATTGCTGAGAGTAGTACTCCTGGTCAGAGCTGCATATAGGAGGTACAGTAGTTTACAGACATGCTAGGAGGAAATACCTGTCTATGAGCTGTTGAGCTTATGACAGATGTTAGGCTGGTTTTCAGGTCTCTATGGTGATCAGATAAAGTGGGGATAGAAGTGTGAGAAGAGACCTTTTGCACAGTGTGGTAATTCCTTCCATCTTCTGCTGCAGCTATCTGTTCTACATCTTTTTTTTTTTTTTTTTTTTTTTTTTTTTCTCTTCTTATCTGAGAAATCTGAAGAAGGGAGTGGACCAAAGAGCACCTAGTTCCCCCTACTGTATTGCAGACCATGCCTTGGTCAGCTCTCTGGACATCAGGCAATGTTCTGTAGAAGTCAGTGTATACTACAACTCAAGGAGATCGTATACATTGTATATGTGATTTTTGTCCTGACCCAGGAAGTCCCCAGATACCACAACTTCAGTAAGGGAGTTATACTGTATAAAAATGATGAAGACATGGTTCAAAATAAATATTTTGATATGAAATAAAAGATGATTAGAAACAAGAGATTTTGAGGATAATTACCTACTGTTTCCTTAAGTCCTGTAAGCTAAAGGGTAAATGAACAGAGGAACATGCAGAGGAAGGATAAATGAAGTTGTGCCACTGGCATAGTGGTAACAGAATTTTTTCTTTCCTGTTCAGTAAATGTCCTGTTCAATAAATGGCCTGTAGGCTCAGAAGAGCTACTGTTTTTCGTTAAGAAATATGAGTTTGCATTAGAAGTAGTCAGAAGTAGAAGATAACATCAGTTATAACATTGAAGAAACATCTAAAGAAATCAGCATAGGTCCAACTAAGGATCTAGGATGAGGATAGTTGGGGAGGAGATTTAAGGTGGGGATTTATACTGCTGCAACAGCACTAAAAACAGTTCTGTCAATTTTATTTCCAAAGGAGTTGCATGTTTCAAACACCGTAACTGAGAAATTGTAAGAGCATAAGAACATTCAAGTAAATAGAGACATGACTTCAGTATCAGGTACAAGTTCTAGTAATATTTATAGAACAATAGTCAATTTATGAGTAAGCCTTTTACAAGTAGGATGAACAATTTAACTGTTTCAAGCCCTGAATGCTCTAGGGATACAAATCCATGATGGAGAATGCAGTAATTTGTGACCATATTCCATTTAAAGGCATGCTGAAACTGGGAAGCCTGATAATATTATGCAATGATTAGTATTTTAAGTAGCAATCCAAAGACAAGCTGCATCTGTTTCTGAAATGAAATGGGTTAAGTTTAATGCTTTCTGATAGTAGAATGAATTCTTAAGGCTTTTTGAAGGTTTTTCTTTAAACAGAAAAAAAATCTTATCTGGAGTATTTAGGAGAAAAAGTGCTGGATGAAAGAAAATCCAGAGACCAGAAGTTAGGTATGTACCTAATTCTGTATTATAGTCAGAGATGCTGTAACACTCAAAGATTGGTGTGCCTCTGGGATATTTTTTCCATATAGAGACCCTTAGGAGACTAGGGGAAATTAGCTGAAGGTGTGAAGCTAGACTGCATTAAACTCTGCATGGACACTTTTTTCAGAAGTGTGGCCTTGAGTTACTTTAGTCAAATCAACCTTTGTATGAAATAAACAGAAGCACAAGATAATTTGGTTCAGTTTATGATTCCTTCAGTTAATTGATTTCAACTTTCCTAAGTGTTGTTTGTTTTTTTCTTGTTTTATATGAGTCCAAGTTTCCATGATATCATAAGATCAAGATCATGGCAACAAATCCAGTTGAAGTGATGAAGATTAAACCTTAGCAGGAAGCAACCTAATACTTCTGAAGTGGTTGATGTGATGGTATAAGTAGGTTTTACCACCCTATGAGGAGGGGGGAAAAAAAGCTGTAATTACAAAGTGTACAAGGTTCATTGCTTCTCAGGACTTTCTTTTTTATTACAGAGACAAAAATGCAACACTGAAAACACATCTTAAGTCACCTGATGTGTGGTGTTCCAATTGTTTCCTCTACTGAGATGCTAGACTCACATCCTCAAGTATCTCTGCTATGTAAGTGCAGACTACACCATCTTTAGGAGTCAGTCCACAGTGCTCAGTTAATTCACTTCAAAAGAAGTGACTACAGTCACTCTTTCAATAAGCGTCAAAATATCATGCATCATAAGTTTTTTTGGTTGTCTAAGGAAAAGCTATACATTCTACTGCCTAATCTCCTTCAGCTTTTTTCTAAGTCAACACCAAATTGGTGCGTTCCATATTGTAGTATGTATAATAGTGTAGTATAAAAGTATAGTATTTATTCTAAACTATCATTTTTAACCAGGGAAAGAAAAATCATTTCTGCTAGTAGACATTGTTTATTTGCTTCTTCAAGAAAAGAAACAGGTGGACAACAGGTACAACAGGTCAAGGGAGGTGATCCTCCCCCTCTACTCAGCCCTGGTCAGGCCTCACCTGGAGTACTGTGTCCAGTTCTGAGCTCCCCGGTATCAAAAAAAAAAAAAAAAAAAAAAAAAAAAAAAAGACAAAAAAAAAAAAGACAAAAAAAAAAAGTTCTCCTGGAAAGAGCCCAGTAGAGGGCCACAAACATGATACAGGGCCTGGAGCATCTCCCCTATGAGGAAAGGCTGAGAGACCTGGGTCTGTTCAGCCTTTAGAAAAGAAGACTGAGAGGGGATCTTAGCAATGTTTATAAATGCCTGAAATGTGGGAGACAAAGGGATATTGCCAACCTCTTCTCAGTGGTTTGTGGGAACAGGACAAGGGGCAATGGCCACAAAATGGAGCACAGGAAGTTCTACACCAATATGCAAAAAAACTTATTCACGGTGAGGGTGACAGAGCACTGGAATAGGCCACCTAGGGAGGTTGCAGTCTCCTTCTCTGGAGGTATTCAAGACCTATCTGGACACCTACCTGTGCAACCTGCTCTAGGGAACCTGCTTTGTCAGAGGGGTTGGACCCGATGATCTCTTGAGGCCCCTTCCAACCCCTACAGTTCTGTGATTCTGTGAAAATGAGACACCATACTAAAAACCTACAGGCAGATTAGTCAATATCCATCACAGTTTTCTTCATTTCTTTCCCATGTCTGTTGATTTGCCGAGCTGTTATCTGACCTTCATAACTAGGTTTAGATCAGCTTAAACATCTACGGCTTTTATTATGATTTCACCTGTTAAAAGTAGCTGCAGAAGGCAACTATGTTATCAAACTTTCTGAAATTAGAATGAAAGGGATTGAAGTAGCTTCATGAATAGCCTTAGCCACTTTTTAAGGGAATTTTAAGTCTGTTAAACAGCTTTTACTCTGAAAATTAGAACAATTAATAAATCCTGATATCTGTCTCATCTCCAGTAATATATATATGTATATATTCTCAGGGCATCTAAAAGTAATCCAATAGCAAAAACGTTTATTATTATAAACTTTGTACTTCGAAAATTTATGAATTCTAACAGTCCTCGGTAAGGTCTATCCAAAATTGCTTTTAGAGTTAGAAGTTAGTTAGGTTAGTCATCCACAGACCAAGAGATCAGAGTGGTTGTATATCCCTGCATTATGTTGTCAAAGACATTGTACCTGAATTCAATGTCATAATATATAATGTTGCATGCTACTGGAATGCATAGATGTATTAGGTATTTCTGCTGTTACTCAATTTTGCTTCGTTTACTCTTTTTTTTTTTTTTACATTTGCACAATAATTCTCTGTAATCAAGAACATCAAACTATTTTTCACCAAGTTATCAGTGATTTTCACAATTAATGTCTCTTACAGCTGTGAAATGCTTAAGAGTAAGTGCTCAATGTTCAACATTTCAGAAGGAAAATATTTTAATTTAAACATGCTTCTCAGATTCTTCAGGAGCCTAAAACATTGCATGAAAATGCAAAACTCATTACATTATAAATAAAATCTTTACAAGTCTTTTTAAATTTCTTTGAAATGGCTGTGAGCACCAGTGTTTTCTGTGCCACACAGAAAAATAAAATTACTTTTTTTTTTTTTTTTAAATGAACGAGCAGTGTCCAGAGGGGAGAGACTCTTTCAAATTAAATGTTCTGTTGCAGTCACAAAAACGGCTTCAGTATTCTTTAGATTGTTTATGTAAACTCCTGAATAATTGATTCTATCACATCAGCCTTCCTACTCTATCTGATATTTATGTGATGCTTTTTTAAATTTTGTAAGTGCATGAACTACTAGAATAGGAGCCTCTCAGTAACTTTAGAAAATCTCAATGAAACAAAGCCTACGAAATAATCCTTCATTAGAATGACATTAATTACAAATCAGTTACTTTACAATAATGTGATGTGTACCTGCTGTGAATACTAGTTGCTTATGAGTTGTGATCCATTAAAACAGCTCGTGTTCCACACCAATAAATAATTTAACTGAAAAGAAAAACTGAATTTTTTTTTAAAACAAAATCAAGCATGTGACGCAGTATAACAGAAGTAAATAAAGAAATGGAAGCACAAATTATGAAGTAGAGAGCTAAAACATTATTTAGTGGGAAACAGTAGGATTGGACTATGCAGGCAGTTCCTAAATAGGATAACTTTTGTCATTGTTTACTTTAGTAGTTCTGTTGCACTTGTTCATTATAAAATTAGCTGGGGATCCTCTGTCACACACTACATTAATAACCTTTTTCAACCCCTGAAAATACAACATTAAACAAGTAAACACATGTAAACATTAGTAACAGCTCCTTTATGAAACATACATTGGTGTTATCATTGCAATTCAGTGATTAGATTTAGATTCCTGCTTTCTTTTTACCCACCTTACTTAGTTTAAATGGGAGCCTTCAGACACTGATAAGTAACAGTCTCGAAATATGAAGGTAAATTACTTTTCCATCTACTGATGCTGCATTATTGAATGTTATGTTTCCATGATTACATTATAGATCAGCAAATAAGAGCTTGTACAGAGGCTTGAGCTTACCTAGGAAAATCTGCATTACTTTTTTTAGAATTTGATCAAAATACCAGAAAAGATACTAAAAACAATTATAAAATGTGAAGGAGGAATTTCCTGCCTGAACTATTTAAGGGTCAGAATAGATGCATGTTAATTGTAAGTTAACAGTCCTAGTCCTTAGCCATCTGGGGCCTGATGCAAAGCCCACTGACGTCAATAGGAACCTTTATACTGCTTCCATTTTGGCTCATGTCCTAAATTTCTGTGGCAAAATATAATGCTGTCACACAAAATACAAAGCTGTCACACACACACACACAAATGTATGTATGTATATATGTATGTAGTACTGCGACTTTTCAAATCTCAAAATAGCAGTGTATACAGAAATCACATAAGAATTGTATTGCTGCTGTTCCAAGACACTAAGTATAGAAATACTACTACTGCTTTTATGTCCAAAGTAGTGATTTTGAGTACAAAAATTAACCTATCTAAATTAAGTGTGTGCTGCATGGGGAGAACAAATTAACTTAACTGTGCTGTGGAAATGCTTAAGCAATGCTGAGGTAATTTCAGCGAAACTGAAGGGGTGGCAAAATAACTCTTGTATTTCTCAACGGTAAATTTAGTAGAAGAATTGAATACAAATGCTTCTCTTTTCAGTTGCCATAGCGTTATTTCACAAAAGCAAAGTGCATTTTTCCCTTGCTGTTTCTCAAAAAAAATGATTCATGCAGTCATAAAATTTAAGAATAGCATGGATTATTAGGAGCTTAATTTATATAATTATATATATGTTATATATAAATTCTCTCCTACTTATTCTCTTTTTGTTCCTTGGAACTTTTTAATGATTCATCTGGATCTGAACCCTGTTACTCTAAACACAGTGCATTTAACTTGTTAAAATGAGGTTGGAGTTGTAGGATCTTCAAGGTCCCTTCCAACCCAAGTCATACTATGATTCCATGCAATGTCACATCTTTCCTGTTGCATATGGAAACATTAAGAGGGATTGTTCTATATTAAAAGATAAAACAAGAATACGTTGAAAAGGTCATCAAAGTAATTGATACGTGTGTATATATATACATACAATAATAATTTGTTCATGTTTTATTGTGAAGCTTACAAAAATGTAACCTGCTCCGTTAACTCTAAGACTACACTTGTATATATCTGGCTTTTAGGACAGACAAAACAGATATTAAAAGTTGAAATGAAGGGGTGAAAACCTTTTTTTTTTTTTTTTTTTTTTGTTTGTTTGTTTTTTGTGGCATTTTCATCTGACAGGGTAGTAGTTTTTGACAAAACTGTACTAACATCGTATCTGTGAACAGGTATGGGTTTTGCTGTTTTGAAATTGCTGCCTTTTAGAGTCAATGAGTAACTGAAGTATGATACTTACTAGTTAAGAGTCTTGTTGTCCTCCATCTAGTAAAGAATTATTTCAAGACTTTCAAGCATTATTTTATCCCCAGGAACACTATTTAATATAACTTAATAAGTTAGAGAGATAAGCACTGACAATTGGTTATACAGTGGATTTTTGGTTATACAATGGATTTGGGGAAAAAAACGTATTTATTTCAAAGCAAACAAATTAATAAATAAGATATCTGAGAGCCCAGTTTGTATTGTGTGTGTTATTCTGGGAGAGTAACATAAAGCTCACATTTATTTATTTGCTTATTTTTTCAAATGAAGACAGAGTCCAAGAGCAAAGCACTGCACATCATAACCTGATGTCATTCTATGTGTTTGAGTGCTGTGAATCATGAAGAGCTATGTGAAAAGCTCTCAAATGCGTTTCATTATTCTCCACTCACCTTACAATGTAAGAACCCTTGCATTTCAGGGCATGACTCACTGCCTTTCTCCACAAAGAAAAGAAAAATATGCAATCTTCTATGAAAAGATCCTTAATGAAAAATAAGGAGATACAGTGCCCCTACCAAATTTAAAAAAAAAAAAAAAAAAAAAACACAAAACAAAACAAACCAAACAAACAAACAAACAACACTACCTCATATATTTCCTGAGGATATTTCATTTGTTATATTTTATTCTGTTTTAGAGGTGTTTTTTTTTGTTGTTGTTGTTTTGTTTTGTTTTTCAAGACTTCATTCACAAGCTGTGCAAGAATTCTGATGCAGCTGCAGAATGTGACCAATTTATCTCCTAAGTACTCCCTGCTCAGAAGTGCAAACACTTATTTCTGGAGAGTTTCCCTGAAAATTCAGGTGTCAGTGTGTTAGAAGTAGGGACGCTGAGTAAGAGAGTACATGGATAACATGGAAAAAGGGTTATGGATATTAAATATCCATATGAAATGATATAAAATTTAGATATGAATCCATTTTATACATGGGTAGAAAATAAAATATAAAATACCACAATTTTGTAACTCGTATATCTGGTTACTAATAGAACAATACAAAATTGTAGTTTTCCAGACAAGGCCTGGAGGTACTTCAGCATGTGGGTTTAGAGTAGATTCACAGAGGTCTATTTTCAGAAATAATGTCTCCTAGTAATTGCTTTCATTGTGTCACATGTGTTAAGGATTTAATGTGTTGTGGTAAAAATAAATAGATAAATTCAACAGTTTCTCTTTACATATGAGTGTTGATCCTCTTTTAAAAACAAAAACGTCCCTCCTACCCCAAGCAACTTAGAGAATTAATTAATGGGCAAACATTCATTGGGTCTGTGCAATCAAAAGGTTATAAGATATATAAATCGAGCGTGTGAAAAAAAATCTAAGGAAAACTAAGCTTTGAAACTAAGCCCCAGAGCCAAGTCTTTCAAATACAAATAAAAAAGTTTTTCTTTCATGAAAGCTTGATGTTACCATAAATACATAGGCTTTAAGGATTCCCTTTTGCTCTGGGAGAAACTAAAGCCAGCCTCGTGCAGTGTTCACTCTTACTGTTCATTGGTTTACTGTTATAACCAGTAAAATTGCATTGGCCTCTGTTTGTTTAATCCTGATTTACATGAATATACACAAGATTATGGTTATGTCCTGCAGGTAAGTCTACAGCTTTTATTTTGAAAAGAAAATTGTAACAATTCAACAGACAGCTATGGCAAGTATAGATTCTGTAGATGTGAAGTAATAGTCTGTGACTCTATAGGTAATCAAATATTACAGCCCTCAACTTTTAAAATAAAATATTCAAAACTAAAGATGTAGTATATTGATATGGATTCCAAGGGCTCTAACTTAAACTACAGGAAAATCATAGCTGTTTGTTTCAGAGCTTTTTGTTTTCAAGCTAGCTTCTTGAATATGAAATCAACTCTTGATTGCTCAGCTTGATGTTCCATTTGTTTTTAATCTCTCAGTAAACAGCAGCGTACTTGCAAAATAAGGTAGGGGAAACATTTCAGTGATTTACTCCATGTCCTGAAATGTAAGATTAAAAAGAATTACAGAAAACACTTGCTGACTTTGTGGGATGACAGAATGATTTTAAAATCAAAAGTATTTTGGAGAAGACAATATTATGTATGTCAGAGCTGCTTTTATTCCTAAACTGATGAATGTGAGAATATAATTCTCACTGTAATGAGTTTTATCCTTATTGTGAACTCAATTAATAAACAGTGATTTTAGTCTTTTCTTGACATTCTTTATGGGTGAGATTGGCAGCACCTTGAGCATTTTTCTTGTGATGAACTTGTGATGGCTTGGGATGAACTGATATAATAAAACTCAAGTAGCTTCTTTTTATAATAGAAGATTCTAAATTAACAGCTTTGCAGTTATTTGTTTGCAGATGTTCTAATAGTCAGCACAAATATTGGAGTAAGTGCATTGCAGAGGTACCTTTGCAATTCCACCCAAAACAAACAAACTAGACCAAATATGATGGCAGTTCATATATGTGACTGGAATGTCTTGATGATATTTTGAGCATTCCACACAAAATTATTCTATTTCTACCTTCTAAACAATTTTCATGCATCTCCTTAATTTTCATTAAAAACACATTCTCAAGGCCTTGTTTTGCCATTGAGTTATTGGTCAAGTTCTGAAAGCATCGTATTTTAAGTGAATGTTTTTATCTAATTGAAAACAGCTAGAAAAGTCTGAGTTTGTCTAAATTAAAGTGATTCTCATGTAGAAGCATTTTATTTGCTTCTTCATGTGACTTGTCCTAGTGAAATTTGAGATTCACTGTGGAGCAGGAGCTGATGATAACTAGATAGATTTAAGAACTTTAGGAGTTAGTATGAGAAGGAAATAAATATATAATTAAATGTAATTAAGTACTTAATCTTACTTGAAAGTAAATATTTTTAAATACTTAAGTACTTTAAAGTACTTAAAGTATGTAAGTACTTTACTCTGGGTAAACCCAAACCAACCATAAGGTTAACACTACTTCTGTGGTGCAAATCAAGTGTTCCACAAAGGTCTTGAAACACTAGTATATCGAGACCATAATAGACATGAAATACACAGTATATCCTGAGTCATCCAGTCTTCTTTCAATAGCACGAACTGATGAAACGTGACAAAATTTGAATCTTGGTTCTCTGCAGCTTAGTGCATTTCAGATGCTGGTTTGTTACTGTCCATGGTGCTGTTTGATGGTTACTGAAAATATTATGAGTCCTGTATTTGCCAGTTAAATACAGTCACTCTCATTTCTATTAATATATTATGACACTGATCTTCAAATACATGATTTATTATCACAATATGTCTCATTCCCTTACTCTTAAATTTTATGTCCCAGTCACCATTCTCACATTAATGAAGTAGACACAAAGGAAAGCTCTCGTTTAGAAAGGACCATAGTGAAACAGGTACATGTTGTCCAGGGTAGCAAGTTCACAGTACTCTTGACACTGCCTTATTGCTGACATCTGCATTGTCGCCAACATATGTTTTGCTGCAGGTTTCACCCAACTCACTCTGAGTTCCTTCAAGAACTACGAGAAAGATCAAAACCTTACAGATCATGAACCTTCCCAATCCCAATCAGATAATGAGACCTCACTACAAGTTTGTGCTGATTTATCCAGCCTACAGAAAGGTTTGGTTGTGTACTTACTACTTCTGTATACATGTACGTTTGCTTTCTAAAATCTATTAGCATTTGACTCTGAATTAGAAGTCCTTGAATTGGCTTCCATATTGATTAAATGGATGACAGTTAGTTTTACAATCTTTGTGATCCTCACTGTCTGCCTTATATCACCAAGCACTCTCATGAACAGTCTACTTTCTTTTCCATACTAGCCTAATTTTAAGGGTTATGTCTTGTGGATGCAAATCCTGCTGGTATTATGTTCTCTCTCACTTTCTTAGAAAAAAAGCAATTCAGAATGTGAGATGTTGAGAGGCTTAAGGTTAGCTAAATGACACATTTGTAAGATCTACTTTTCCTTTAGCACAGCTCAATTTTTATTAGATTTCATGAAGCACTTGAAACCGTTTTTGTCCTACATAACAGCTGCACAGTACTTATTAAATCAGAAGATAAATGGAACTGGTTCTAAATATTGCAAGTTACATTCTGATATAAAATCAATCTCTCTAAAATTCAATTATTAAAATCCAGTAACCTTTCAAATGTCTATAAAGACATGTAGAACAATAGGCTGTTTGAAAGTATTACATTGTTTAAAAATTTATTTCTACCCTTCATTACTGAAAACCAGGGCTAAAGTATCACAGAATCACAGAATTGTCTAGGTTGTAAAAGACCTCAAGTCCAACCTCTGACCTAACACTACAAGTCCTCCACTAAACCATATCATTAAGTTCAACATGTAAACGTCTTTTAAAGACCTCCAGGGACAGTGACTCCACCACTATCCTGGGCAGCCCATTCCAGTGCCTCACAACCCTATGATAAGTAAGTTTTTGAGAAAAGAAAAACAGAAGAAAAACAACAACAACAACAACAAAAACTCAAAGATGTGCACACACTTCATAAAATCAATAGAGATATGAATCTGCTTGTAGGTCGGACTTTGATTAAAGTAAGTCTACTGGCCCATGTTATCTACAATTAGATAGAGTGAACTTTGATTATGTGAACTTAGCTGATGTTATCTTATACATCTACACGTACAGACTGCTAACTGTAGTTTGCTCATGAGGTTAGTTTTGAGGGAAAATGCAGAATATCTCAGATAACAAATTTCCATGTCTGTGCAACACACAATTTTAAATCAAAAGCAACATTCTGATAGGCACTGAAAAGATATTACTAAAGAAAAAAAAAATCAGAGACAAAGCAAGCATACAGTGATGAACAGTGTCCAATGACACATTCTGCATATAATAAATTGCCTTTTTCATCTTTTACTATTATTTATAAACTTCAGGAAATAAACCAGGCAAGATGTAATAGAACTTTAGAATCCAAAGTGGCAAAGTTGGCTGGAATTCTTATTCTCACTGCCATCCTCCATCACTGAAATATACTCCTGTTTCTTATTCAGTTCTCATGCTGTCATGCCTCAGCCAGTGATGCTAAGTTGAAAAATTAATGATAAAATGGCCATAACTCTAGCAGTGTCTCTGAGTGTTCCTGTTGGATTTTTAATACGTTCTTTAGAGATAGCTTGACTCCAGAAGAGAAAAAGAAGATGGATGGATTTATAAACAAATTACATTATTGCTGCCAAAACTGAGCATATAGTCTAGTCTGTGGGTGATGCATTTGGTCCATCATGGGATTTTTGATTACCTCCATGTGAGGGAGGGTAATGTTTATAGCTACTAATATATAATGATACTAATAATGTTTTATAGCTACTAAAGTAATCCCTGAAAATCAAACCAATCATGAATTTAGGGTTCTTTTGAAATATTATTGTATGTTACTGACTTGAATACTTATAAAGTGCAATGAATATGCACTTTATAAGTGAAGTGAAGTGCTATTTCATGTGTTGTGAGATCAGAATACTTTAGAATTTGTGGATACTTTATGGTGCATGAGACTGTATTGCACTGAATGCTATGTGATGTGAATCAAGCACTGAGGTATGGCATTAATAAAAACATTACAGCATTGTCTGTTTCATGTTGCAGTACTCAGTCTCAGAACTTCTCATTACAGAAACTGTGTAAAGGATCTCTTTTTCCTGCTATTCAATCTTCTAAAGCTCTTTATTTTGAAGGAAAAAAAAAAAAAAGCTGCTAAATAAAAGTGAGAGTCTTTAGATAAATTCTTAAAGGCTAGGTACCCCAGATGGAGAGTTCTGAGTTATAACAGTTTCAAGTATCAAGATCAAGGCCTGAAGCACAAAAAGAAAGCTGTTAGAAAGCTGTTTGCTAAGCATTTTATCTTTGTGTGAGACATTTGAAAGACAGACATATCCAATATATTTGGCAGCATTGGGAGAAGTAGAAAATGTGATGAAGAATGTGTTTGAGAAAGTATTTGCATATTTTACTTCTATATCTTCATGAGGAAATAGGATTTGTGTGTTTTGTATATTAAATATGTTGAAGAAATGCTTAATTTGGTGTTACCAATTTCTTCTCAGAACAGTTACCTTCAAGAACACAAAATTTGCTCAATAGAACTCAGCAAAGTGGCAATATTTTTAAGGTCTGAATTCTGAAAACATTTCATTTCCAACACGTAATTTGTTGATTCAGTGGAAATAGTAGGGTTCTCACTACCCAGAAAACAACCCATATAGAGGTTACCTATAATTTCATTACCAGACTTCTGTCAAAGGAGCAGAGGAATACAGTAGTGTGTTGTGTTTCTCTCTATGACAGGGAGAAGGATGGGTTAAGGGTTGTCAAGCAAAATCATGTAGAATAACAGAGATGGTCAAAGAGTAGATATAAATGCTGTTTGAATATAGAAAAAGAAGTCTGCAGTGAAGTTGAAACAATGAGCTTTTTATTTTCTGTCCTGATTAAGTTGTCCTTGCCAACATGCATGAAGTTACACAACTTCATGGAGGTACAACTATGCTTATGGCCTAGCCTGGCATTTCAGTTTTGAAACAAATATCACAGGACAAGGGGATTTGACCAACCCAGTTAAGGCTGGTTACCATCACATAAGATAAGAAGGACAAATGTGGAAAGGAAAAGGAGAGTGAAAATTGTTGAAAGAAACACTATTAGGCACTACAAAATTTGCTGGTCTGTAATTTATGGCTTATCCCAGGGAACATTAGTTTTAACAATAACTGTCAAACCTTTTGTGTTCCAATATAGTTCAAATCTTAGATTATAACTGCAACTGAACAAAAACTGAATGTGTTTTGAGTACTTCCTTCAAAAGGAATGCTTTCCCTAGTTATTATTCCGACTATAATACTATCCCATTTGCAACACGTTAGGCTCTAGTACCTTCATGTGAAATATATGAATTGTTTTACTGATTTTCAGGTGAAACTTGTTTGCACTGAAATCAGAAGTAGTTTTGCATTGAATTAAGTGGTGTCAGTTGTGAATTGCTCTTCCTTTTTTTTTTTTATTTTTTAATGAATTAATTAAATTTGTGCTAAGCAAAAAGAAGCAGAACTAAGTTTTTGTGCATGGAAGGTAAAAATGACTGGTACCTGAAACTTACATGAAGGATTACAGGTGCTTTTGTGTTGGCTAGGAGACTGGATATCACAGATCTTTAACGTACAGATTGATGGTGCCATTATCTCAGAGTCCCTCTTGTGTGTGAAATGGTAGTTGCTGACTATCCAAGCTGTTCTGACTCTACATGATCTGATCTTTTAACTGAAAACTTCCTGTTCTTTTCTTTGCATTATATTAGCCTGTTTGATTCTCTATCCAAAGTGCAGTTGGGCTGTACAGTGTTTTAACAGACCATTTTATGTCCAGATACATAATCTGTCAGTCCTCTACTTTGCCTATCAGTCATAAATGAACAAAATTATTAAGTCCTGCTTTAAATGTGACTTGATCCTTGTTTACAGTCACAGGATGAGATATATTTTCTTATTCCTCAAATATCAGGGGTCATAAAAGAATTAGAAAATAGTTTAATGCAGAATGTCTTTGTTTAGACATCAATTCGTTCATGTTTTATAAGTGTATAGAAGTATTTGTGTTTGAATATTTCTCAGAAGTAAGGAGAGTTTCACATGCATTTAAGTTAAAAGTGACATTGTAATATCTTATCTGAATTCTAGAGAGAATTTATGCTAACCATTTATTTTATTCACAGTGTACAGGTCCATATTCCTGGGTTTGACAAGAAAAAGGTATCCCTGCTTAACAGTAAGACACAATATACTAATTTAGATATTTTGTGGTGTATTTTTTCACACTTACATACCATGCAGTCTGTTTTCTCACTGAGCAGATGTCCTGTGCATGTAGTATGAAACAAATAAGACAAATATATTTTGTTTTGTTTAACTTAACTTCTGTTGTAGAGCTTAGATGTCATTCATGTACAGAACCAAAGGTGACTTTAAGATATCTCAGTATTTCCTTTTAATACACTGCAAATTCATTAGATTCTCAATGTCCTGTAAAACAAAGTTTCACAAATACGGTTTAACATAAGTGAACATCTAAAGACAATAAAAACATATTCCAAAGAGGAGTTAATTTCTGCATCCAGCTAAAAATGTAACAGGTTGGGGGAAACAGAAAATAACTTATGAAATAACAACACCTCAATATTAAAATAATATATTTTAAATTATCTCTTATTCAGTTGTTAGGAATCACAGTCATCAGAGTGTTAGCAAACTGAAGATGCCTCATTAGCACAACAAAATAGCAGCAAAAACTGTAAAAGAGCTCAGAAATTGGCTGATTTCCAAGAGACCTTAAGCAAAATATACATGAATAAGAAATTTCTCAGTAATTAACTACTCCTGATCTGTGCAATTTTATGTTGCAGGATTACCCTTGTTGCAGGAGAGAGAAAAAGACTCTAATGCAGAAGTTCTATAAAATCTCACTGCAGCTTCACTTTCGTGGTAAATTTTACCATGCGTGGGTAAATGATCGACCTAATTACATTTCTGATATCTGCCACAGAAGTCGTATTATTTCCTTCTGTTCCCCCATCTGTCTCTGCCCATCTGTTTTCTCATATGGTTGGCCTGTAAGATCTTCGGGGCGGGGGTTGTTTTTTGTTTCTGTGTACAGCATCTAATTAAGAGTATCTTGGTTTACAACTAGAAATTTTAAGCAGAAGAATCAAACAAATATTTCATAACAGTTCTTACATATATAAGAAGCTGAGTTACTGGTGAGTTGTAAACACTTGAAGACCTCAAGACATCAAATTTTAAGCAAGTGTAAGGCATTCTCTTTAGCATATCTATAGCTTTACCTGTATGATAGTTCCTTATGCGCTTCCCTTATATCAGAAGTGCACTGGTCAGTATGTATCTGTTCTGTCTGTAGGAAGTCTGTCACAGTGCCAAATTCTCATAGAACTGTAAGATTACTATCATTAAAGAATTGTTCTAGAAAACATGAAATGGAAACATTCCTTTCTCCTAGTCTCCAAGTCCTGTCTGCAGCATGCCAGGCAGGATGCTTTTCCAATTTCATTCTCTGCGTTCGTCCAATAGGATTACACCTTGAGTCAGAAGAATTTCTCTCTGTCCTACTTTGGGATTATTAGGGCTTCATTATCCGGAAAAAAATCTAAAACTATCTAAGTAGCACTTCCCCCAAAACAGCCTCATTAATGATGTGGAATTCTTAGAGTAGCAAGGTTTTTTTTCTGGGAAAAATACTTTCATAAAATCAATTTATTCCTGTAGTATGCGTAAACATTCAGGACTTACCAGTGCTCTCTGATAGCTTATTTCTTGTTTGTTGTTGTGAACACGGGATCACATAAGGTAAAAATTGATCTAGAAAACAACTTCTGAGCAGAGCCAATAAAGGATATTGGTAATTGCTGAAGAAGACTGAAAAAAAGATCTTGCTAATCTCCTTTTGGATTGCAAAGAAAAAATGATTAAATCTTGGACCAACCTACATAGTATATTCAGGAAAGAAAAAAAAAGAGAGAGAGACTTCTTACAGCAAAAGGAATAATTTGGGTGCAATTCTAAACTAAATTCTAAAACTAAATTCTAAACTAAAGATAATTTGGGCAATAGATGTTTTTAGCCAGTCACAGGTTTGGTATTCATCAATAAGCTAAATAAGTGAAAACAGGAATACAGCAACAGGCCCCATGTGGAGGTGAGATATTGTATTGAAGATAGCATTGTTACTATCAGAAAACGTGGAATAGATTCAGAATTCATGATACATACCTTTTATCACTGTTCACAGTCTTATCGTAAAGTGTATTTATTTTCTATGTAAAGCAAAGAGACATAATAACTGGAGGTATTTCCTTTTAGTCTCAGGTCTTTCATGGGGGGTATTTATATGGGAGCCTATTTCCTTTTTTAATCCTCCTACTTCTCCATGAGTATGTAGGAAGCAAATTATGACTGACTGTTTTAGAAAAAATAACAGAATAACTAAGTTTTAATGCAAGCAGGGAACACTTTATATACCATATAAATACAACACATTCCCCTCTGATCTGTACTTTCTAGAAAGAAAAATGCAGCTATAATTAGGCATTTGTTTTTTTTTTTTTTTTTTTTTTTTACTTACATGTTTGTAAGAAAACAAAGCAAAACTAAAACATATTAATCTTTCTTTAAGACAGAGAGGAAGGAAGAAATACTTTAATTGCCCTCACTATTTTTATATTTTTGGCTTAATTCATTTTAATAATGCAAAGTGGTTTATGCCATTCACATATAGGTGAAATTTCAGTTTATAGCTGATTAAATGTAAGTGATTAAACATAAAATAAACTACTGAAAATTCCTTCTACTACTCGCTCTCTGGAACTTAGTGATTCATCTAACATGGAGTCCTCCAATGCATTCTAACCATTCTAACCATCATTCTAATCATGATGGATGCTATCCTGAGTGACTCAAAAAGAATCAAACCTGTAATAATTAATTCAAGATGCTGAAGCCATAAATAACTTTGTGAATAATTCATTTTGCTGTAGTATCAGATTTGTTGATGAACAATCATGAACTATCTGGAATTCATTAGGTTATAAATATTTATGACAGCTATTGTCTCTGTATGTTTCATGATTCCATGCCTGTCTAGAGTCCTCCAGGAAAAAAAAAAAATATATATATATATATATATATACATGAAAAGAGGGAAGCTGAAGAAAGAAAGATAACAAAAGATTTCTAATTACTTCTGGAATGTTATTTCAGAAATGACAAAAGGCTAGCAGTGTATCAGTTCATTTCTCTGATGATCATGTGAAAAGAAATATAAATATTAGGCCACAATAATGCCACAAATTGGCTTACAGTTACAGGGAACCCTAGCATAATACTGTTTGCTCTCATATTTATAACTTAACAGTTTGTAACACAATAAGCTATCACAAAACCTTTATATATTTATGGCAGCAACCTAAAAGTTCAGATCAAAAGTTCCAAGGATGTGAAACTGAATATCTAGAAGCTGAATTGTTTTTGATGTAAGATATGTCTGCATGTCATATCATTGCTTTATATGTTGTAATTCACCATCAGGTCAGAATTGCTGTTTGTTGAAAGCTGTACTACACAGATCACATCTTTTTGTGTCATGCCATTGCAAATTATTTTAAATTTGTCATCAAAAAATCTGCAGTTTTTCCCAGCTATATGTTTTAACTACACATGAATAACTAAGTCGTTTTAGCAGCATAAAGAGTGTAAAATTTGTCTATGTTTAATACAGCAGCACCTACTGTAAATCTCTCAAAGTGTTTATTAATGAAAAAGAAAGAAATCAGTATAATTTACTTTCACTGTAGTGTAATATTAAATCACTTTGGTGAAATGTTAAATTTTACTTTTTTTCCACATTCTTAATAACACTTAAAAACATATGAAAAATCATGTTTGATCCTGCAAGGTTTGCAAAGTTGCATATTATGTTCCTAAGCCATTGGACTACTTTAAGTAAAACATTTGGGTAGTAACAACCTCTTCAGGGTTAATGAAAAGTTGTTAAGGTTAATGTGCTGTTGCTCCCTGGAAGTAGCTGATGTGAAAGTAGAGGTTCTCGTGAGGAGGAGTTGTTTCGTCATGAAGGGTGATGTGGAGTCTGTGGAAAGGAGAATTGATTTAAGAATGTCAGGGAAGAGTGATAAATGTTTTCTAGATGTATAATTTGGAATTTTGGTCTTCTGTTCAAGGAAGAGGAGATATCTGGACTGATTCTGTTTCTTTCTGAAAGGTAAGCAGTTACAAAGGTGTTAGGAGTTAAGGTATGCTAGAGTGCTGAGTAAACTGGGGGGAGCATTATTTGCAATTTCCCATCTCTCTGGTGGAAATATTAAGCCTAGTATGTCAGCCAGGGTCTGGGGCCCTCTGTGTCTGACTCAGGTACTGGTGTTTCCAGATGCTTCTCACACCAGGGTATGGCTTTTTCTGTTCACAGAGTTATTGTGCACATTTCATGTTTCTGTATGTGATCACCAGCTGCAGATGCAAAAAAGATACATTGGCCATTTTCTGGAAAGATCAGGTATATTGCTATAGTTTGAAACCTTCTTCCAGATCATCAGAGATGTACAAGTGATTTTGCTCTCAAATTTTAATCTTTCTGTAGATCAAATACTTCTGCACATTTCCTACTCCTATTCCTGTATTAATGAATTTCACAATGTCTGTTCAAGAAGATTCAGCATTGTCTGCATTTTTCCTACTGCTGTGAACAAGCAGTAATAATTTCCTATGCTTCACTAAGGATTCTTAATTTGTCCTTTGTCAGTCCTTTCTTGCACAAGATAACTGCTTGTAAGAGCTGATTTTGATTTAGATCTCTTAACTAGTTGGTCTTCAGTGACTGCTCTGTCTTGAGTAGGCTGCTTCTTATATGCTTTTATCTGGTCTCTCTGTCAGATGACTTCAGTATTTGACAAGGTAAATTCTGAACAAATGGATTTTTTTTATTTTTTTTTCCCTGATGTTTCTCGTTGGTGTTAGTCACCATTCATGTGGCCAGTGGAAGAGCAGAAATGAGATTTCAGTGAAATATTTGGTACTTTTGGAATGAAGAAAAATTTCTTTCAGATTTTTTCACTGTATTTTTTTCCTGAAAAAAAAAAAAAAAAAAAAGTGTGATTACTTCTAGAACATAAACAGTTGAATATTTATAATGATTTTGTTAAGGGCAATATCTGTGCCAATGAACATCACTTTAAAATGTGTGATTAAAATTGTGTATTACTACCAAAAGACCCATCACAGATGACTAAGTAACAAAGTATCTGGGGAAAAAAAATAGATAAATAAAAGAAAAATAATAGTTTTCAAAAGATCATTTTTGGGGTTTCTCAGATTTCTACCTTGACTGTGAGAACTGCTATTCTAAAATATTTATATTGCTTGAGCCATGCATATTCTTCCTGAGGTTTTTGCTTCCTGGCTAATGAAAGAATAATTATGAAGTTAGCATGAAATTGTAAATTTAAACTGTGAATGTGTTTTAATAAGGATGAATATAATTTCATTACAACAAGAGCTGGAATGTAGCTCCTCCACTAATTCCTTACTACTTCGAGAACTATGAAGAAGCAAAATAAATTTGGGAGTCAAGGTGGATGTTATGAGGTTATTTCTAGAGGGAAGGGATATTTCAAGGAGATTTCAGGAAACCTATGAAATAGTTCAAATCTTGTTTAATACTAAACTCTAATGTTTTTTTGCTAGGTATTCATATACCTATATATACCTATATATATATATACATATATATATATATATATATATATATATATACCTTCATGACAAAATTTTCTGAGGGAGATGGGGAACAACCAGGGCTTGTGATGAAAAGTTAAGAAAAACACTTCTGAACCTAAAATTGCAAAAATGGATAAGATAACCTGAAAACAAACAGATATGCAACAGTATAGACTGGCTTTCACCAACTTACATAGTGGCTAGTTAAACTCAATGCTTAGAAGAACACAAAGCAACTTAGAATTGGCATGTTCTTTTCAGTACATGGGTGACAAAGGGAGAGAAAGTTAAGTGGGGAAGGGTGACAAGCAGGATAGGAAGGAAGAAAGGAGATGGGTGTATTTCAGTGTGTGACCAAAAAAAAAAAGCCACATCATTCAGTTATACTTTAATGTTGTACATTTGGTATGCATAATGCAGTATCTGATAAAGATGGATGGTTAGCTGCAAAATGTGGTTTCAGACTGGCCTCTCCGGTCAGCTGTTTCTCTGACAGATCCCTTGCTCATGATTCTTCTTACTACTATCTAAACTAGCAAATTTCAAGGTCTGTTTTTTTGTTTGTTTGTTTGTTTTTTAAGAAAAAATATTTCATCTCTATTCAAAATATGTATATAAAAGAAAAGAGTTGAATTATAACCAATTTACCTGAGGCTTTAATCTATATCAATCTATAGTGTTGCACTACAAAACAGTTAAATCATGCTCCTATTTGTATTGCTTCAATAAGTATTTCACTAGTATATCTTGACCACTTATTAACTCACTTGCTGGTGTCACAAGTTAGTCTTAAAACAGTCTTCAGTACAGCTGAAGCTTTACAATACTGATATGTACAAGACATAAATATATTGTTTTTAAGGATTTTTTTTTTAATGCATACAAAATCATTTTTGTAGATAGATTTCATAGATCTAAAGAAGAGCTGAGGCATAAATTTTGACCTAAAAATAAGGACAGGTGAATTTGTGGGTGGTTGTTGTCAAATGATGATGTTTTTTGAACAGCACATTAAATATCAAGCAACTTTGGCACACACAAGTTAGAAAGCCTCTGATCTTGGGACAGAATTTAAAGGACTTAGACTCTTGAGACTGCATTTAGAGATTCAGGAGCTCTTCAGAATCTACTAGATTATTATCTGCAGTACCTGAAATCTGTAAAAGTGCTAATGGTCAGAATAAACAAGACCAAAGTATTTGAATTGTTTTGTCAAACACCATGAAGAAAACCCCTTTGAAGAGAAAGGAAAGCTGCAGTAGGAGCAAAAAAAAGAGGGCTTAGGAAAAACAAATCCTTCTTTACTTTTCCACTTTAAAAGTATCTTTGAAGTAATTATGTTATTGTACCAGCAGAAAAGCATGTATATGCTGTGAAATGTGCTTGCTGCCCTGTTTGTACCTTACCTTTCTTCTGTATTTGACATGGTCTTCTACCTTAGCTTTGCTGAATATGCTCACTTTTCTTATCCTGAGGTTGCAAACTCTGTCACAGAACCATTTCTTTATAGCTGTATGCTCCAAATTTAATGACTTGACTCATACCCCAGAGGACTCTACAGTTCAAGTACAGTTGTGAGAAAAGCTGTAAACTCAAGGACACAAGGGTTTGTTTTGCTTTCTTAATAAATAATAAAACAACTTCTTGAATACAGTTTCAGGCAGGAGAACTCTACCTTTTTTCTTGATTATTCTAGGATTCATGGCATATATAACTGATCAGTTATCTATAATACCTTTCATTGTGACGTTTGTGTTGTTGTTGGTCTTTGTTTTGTTTTGTTGGTTGTTTTGTGGTGGTGGTTTTGGTCAGTCAAGAACTGGAAGCTGAGACTCAGTGGATAGAAGTCCCTGGTGAGACTGGAACAGTTGAGGTCCAACTTGGCATGAGGTCCAAATAAATCTTCATGCAGAAGTACCAAGGTGTTCCAAGTAGCCATCAGTGGTCATTGCCTTCACCCTTTGGCTGATAGGGTGGTTTCCACAGTTATCAGATGTCCTGGATAAGGTTTCTATGCTATCTTCTGTCTGTACCATAGGTACATAGTCTGTACCATAGTTCATCTATTAGCCAGATGCTACAAAGCCTTCCACAGAGGGGAAAATTACAAAGAAGAAATATTTGGCAAAGACTTGCTTCAAGCTTTTATAATTTCCAGTCACTTTATATGGAAGCTGTCTATTTAGTTTGTTGTCTCACAGTCTGACTGAGACTATGAAATAAAATCATTATAAAACTCAGGATAACTGAAATTCTGACCGTCATCAGAATACCTGCACTGAACATGCCAAATGTTTTCTTCTTCATGTCTTCAAGAAGCCAAGCTATACACACAATTATTCACGCATTGAGTATGCTGAGATAACACTCATCCTCACAATGTTTTGTACAGAACATCATCTGGTTCAATGATCATCTCAGGCCAGGAAACTGAAATCTGTTTTGTACATGCACATGAAAAATTTACTTTTGAACTGTAGAAATTTCCAGGTAGGACTTCAACCAGTAGGTCTTTTTATGAGATAAACATGTAAAAATAAGGAAGATGCATAGAAGAAGCATAAGTATGACGGTGTATGTGTGGAGAGTATAACATAAAATGATCTGAAAATTGCTCTTATGTGTCAAAAATACAGCTCTCACATACAGCATATAACAAAATTCTGCCTGGGTATTTTTTCTTTTTAAAGAGTTTAAACTAGTGTTTCTAGCCTGTGGTTAGCAAGGTCCCTGTAGTGAGAGAAAGGAAGAGGAAAAGACTTTATCGTACTCAAATTAAGACCTTATCTCTGTCACACTGGCTGTCAGCAGCTGAAACAAGGAAGTGTATCCTTCTGTTGGTTTAAACTGGTACATATGTCTGCCTGCTTGTTAAAAGGAATCTCATGCTGAGAGTACATGGTGTAAACGCTCATGAAATTCAGTGGCTTACTGGGTAGGGTAGCGATGCCAACTTTAACCTACCTAAGTCTTAAGTACTTTGATACTCTAAAACCTTAGACAGCAGAGATAAAGTAATTCTAAATATTGTTAGGATAAATAGTGTTTTATATTTTTTTAATTTCCATTATGCATCTGTATAACTTCAGTTTTGTAATGCTTCTCATGAAAATCACAAAAATCATGAGTAGTTGCTCAGGACATAAGGTCCCCAGAAGGTTTTTAAGCTACCAGTTGCCTTCAACATCATATACATAACTGATAAGAATGACATAATGCTGATTGAAAATACGTGCTTAAATATATATATTTTTTCAGTGTCTCTGACTGTGAGGAAGTATCTTATTTTCATAGTGTTGAACGACCTGATTAGTGATCAGGTAACAACCTGATCAGGTATTGCTTTGAAAAAAGCAATGCTAATGAAATCAAATGTACCGTATGGAAGTATTAGAAATCAGTAAATTTATAATCTAATAATTGCAGTTTATCTTTTAATGGCTCATTGATACTTTATCTTAATCATCCCTTGGAATGGTAAATGGGTGAATATTTATAGAACGGAACCATTAAGGTTGAAAAGATCTCCGAGATCATCTGGTCCAACTGTCCCCCTACCACTAACAACACCCACTAAACCATGTCCCTAATCCAACCTTTCCTTAAACAACCCAAGGGATGGTAACTTCATCACCTCCCTGAACAGTTGCAACCCGTTTCAATGTTTAAAGTGCCTTTAAGTTCTATAAGATATAAATTGTACAGAACATTAAACAAGCAAAGCTTTGCAGATAGAGGTCACCATTTTCTGCAGGGCTGTCTCAAAGAAGAGTAAAGATCAAATCCATTCTACCGCTTATTTTACAGGAGAATTGATCACCTGCTGGGAACTGAAACTTTGCTTACTTAGTAAATACCTTGAGAAATTCTTTTTTTTTGACTGTGGTATTGGTTTAGTTTTTTGTTGTTTTGTGTTTTTTTTTTTGTTTGTTTTTGTTTGGACTTTGTTTTTCTTCCATTATTGTTGACATCTCTTTTCCATTTAAATGCCTCCAAAAAATGGCTAAAAGAGCCATTTCAGATCAGGCATACCAATGAAGGAAGTGATGTGGTGCTATTTTCCCCACATTCAAGGACTATAAACTAAGAAATGTATATATGTATATATATTTTTATGTAATATACCAAATAATATAAACACTGTATTATTATATACTATTATACATAATTATATATTGTATACTTAAGTATATAGGCATGGTAATAATGTAAAAGATCATCTTGTTTACTAGTTATATGAGATGAATTTAAATTTTATGCTTTAACTTTTTTTTTTCAGAAATAGCGATGGGTTATTGCCTTTTTTTTTTTTTTTTTTTTCTCCATGGATCCTTGGTATATTTTTTTTCTAAATAAGAATGGAAGGTAGAAGGTACTTACTAAGTGGGTTGTTGTTCAGATATGCTATTTGGGCCTCTTTTATATTTATTTGTTGCCCCCCTCAAAAAGCAGCAAGTGTAGTTAGGCACCAAACAAAAATTTAGCTATGATTCTCTGCCTGTGAAACACCTCTAAATATATGTTCTTAAAATGTAAACCTTTGTAATCTCTCAGGGAAAGCAAAATACCTACAGCAGAAATTATAATAAGCAATTTGTTTTGTCCCTTCCTATCCCTTATTAAGATAAGCTTGTTCCCATAAGAATTAATTTTTTAAGCTATCTTGTTTTCTGCGGTGGTAAAAATATGGGGATACATTACTATATTTTGAGGTAAATATAAAGTAAAGCTCAAATCAGAAAATGAGAACAACTTATTGTCAAAACCAAATCTGTTTCCTTTATCTTTGCTGCCAAAATCTTTCACTGGAATGATTAGTTTATTTTCTAAAGTTATGGTTGTGCCACCTTCACAAGCTCCTACTTCCAAGCCCCCACTCCTGGGGTCTAAAGGCATTAACTGTTGTTAAAAATGAAAGTACTGGAAAGTACAGCAAAATGACTCCAATCTTGATGTAGAAAAACAATGGTATAGTACAGGTAGTGTTTAATTTGATAGAAAACTAAACACTTTGGCCTCTAGTTTTAAAGCTACTGTTTTGATGTCAACTTTGCTTTCTGGCAAGTGTAACGCAGAGGGGTTTTTTTATTAACATTTGGTTTTCCTGAGATTGCTATTAGGCACTATCATTCTACAGAACGTAAATTGTATGTGTGGTTACAGACTGATGAAATTACTTTCATTCATTAGATTACAAATCTCTCAGAAGAAATAACACAGATACTTTCCAGCAACTACAATTTAAATAATGCTTAGCCTTTATTGGTCCAATAGTACAGCTTTAGCCCAAGGCTTGATTCTTCTGGGAGTGATGGTCTCAGGTGATAACACAACATAGGAAAAGTAAGGATTTGTAACCTTATAATATATGTGACCAGTAACTCCTCCTGAGAGGAAGCATAGAGGGAAGGGAGAATTCTATTTAACGGAAATTATTGGAGCAGAAAGATAGGGAAAAAAAAAAGTTAAATTTGCTTTAATAAAGTACTTGGTGCACAAAACTGCATGAGACATTCAAAATACATTGAGTGTCAGGCAGCCCATGAAGATGAACCTTAAAACTATGATTCAGGAGACTGTAGGTAAGAACAGTATCAGTTTAAACCAGGAGTATTTATATACTGTTAAACAGATCATAACCTCAGTTAACATCTAAGGTCTTAAGAGATGCAACAGACATTATTTTATATTCCAGAGAATTTAAATTGACTTTTGTGTGATTAAATATAGATTAAATGCCCTAAAAGGGTGAAAAGAGATCATGTAGTAATCCAGCTGTGCTTTATTTCCATCCCCCATATTTTTTTTCCACCAAGAAGTAAAGAAGGAAAGACTTTTGTACAAAAAGAGTTGTCCTCTAAACTTAGGAGTTTGCAAATGCAGAAATAATTTAACTGAAAATGTATAAACTTTAACTGAAATTGTATAAATTGGTTGAGAGTTTTAAGGCAAAGTTTTAATAATACGGTGCTTTTAATCGTTTTAAAGATTACATTTGTTTTGCATGGTTACACGCTTTGAAGATAAGAACTCTGGCCTACTTTTCAGTAATTTATGGCAGCAAGAGAAGGATGAGTTGCATGAAGCTACTGCTTGCTCTTTCAAATCCAAAGAAGGTTTCTGGGTCTTCAAAGAGAGAGAGCTCAGGCTAGTTCCTGACTTGTATGCTTTACTGTTGTCTGCCACAAATTTTGCTATACTGGCAACCTATGCTTTGTTACATGACTTGAATTGAACATGACGATGATGTGCTTTTAACTTTCTGTTTCATCTTTGAGAAGCAGTATGACAATGTAAATTATTGTAATAAAGGCCAAATCTTTCACTGAGTTGATGCAGAAAGTTGAAATAATTAATGCTGTAAACAGTTTACTTTATACTAGAAAGAATGGAAGATATGAAGGAATTACGATTCACGAAGTGACAACGCTCAATTCCCCTTTAGAAATACAATAGCTCAGTTCATAATTCAGTGTACAGTGATTGCAGAGTTCAGAACAACCTGACAAACGTTAACTGGATTTATTTTCATGCACAGTATATAAAATTCTGCTTCACTGTACAACTTTATGTTGCACAGGGTAGAATTAACTAATGATGTTACTGAGGTTTAAGTTAGTTAATTATTTTCATAAATTGTTCCCACTAGGTTTACTGGAACGGATTCCTAGTCTTAGAAGATAGCCTGGAGAATTTGTTGAAAGTACCTTGCCACAGACAATAGAATAGAATAGTTCAGTTGAAAGGGGCCTTCAAAGATTATCTAGTCCAACTGCCTGACTACTTTAGGGATAACCAAAAGTTAAATCATGTTACTGAGGGCAGTATCCAAATGCCTCTTGAACACTGACAGACATGGGGCATCAACCACCTCTCTAGGAAGCCTGTTCTAATGTCTGACCACCCTCATAGTAAGGAGATTTTTCCTAATGTCCAGTCTTAACCTTCCCTGGCTTGGCTTTGTGCCATTCCCATGCATTCTAGCACTAGTTACCAGGGAGAAGAGACTAGCACCTCCTCTCCACTTCTCATAGAATAATTTCTCCTCTTCAGGAAGCTGTGGAAAGCAATGAGATTGCCTTTCAGCCTTTTTTTTCCAGACTAGATAAACAAAGTGTCATCCGCCTGTCCTCATGGGACATTTCTTCCAGCCCTTTACCAGCTTTGTTGCTCTCCTTTGGATGCTTTCAAGTATTTGAATGTCATTTTTATATTGTGGAGCCCAGAACTGCACACAATATTCAAAGTGAGGCTACATCAATGATAAATATAGTGAGAGAATTGCATCTTTTTATAGGTTGGCTATGCAATGTTTAATACACTTTAAAATGTGGTTTGCCCTCTTGGATGGTGGGGCACACTTGTGACTCATTTTAGGCCTACTGTTGACCAACACCCTGGATTGCTCAGTACTCCAATGTATCTAGATCCTTCTGCAAGACCTCTTGTCCCTCCCAAGAATTTACATCACCTCCCAGTTTAGTGTCATCAGCAAACCTTCTGGGGATGCATTGAATTCCTGCATCTAGGTAACTAATAAAAATGTTGGACAGAACTTGTTTTCTCCCTGCAGATACAAACTGAAGCTCTGTACTCCCCCTGTGGATCCTGACCTTGCTTTCAGAGGTCATGTATTTTCTTTTTTTGCCCTAGTTCCAGTCACGGTTCCCTGTTCAGCTGGGTCGGTCTTCTGCCCTGCTTACTCCTTTTAAAAGGTGATTCTTGAAAAAAGGCCAGTTCTCATGAACCCCTTACTAAAAGATGTCTGTAACTAAAATAAAAGCCTGTAACTTGAATGGCAATTAAAATGTCAAGTCCAAGCCAAATAGCAGCTAAATAAAAAATTTCTCTCTTCGATATCTTCGAAGCCCAACTTACTATCTTGCTTCTGATATAACCAAAATAAAAACAGTTTTATTGTATCAGACTGAAGTTATTGGGATGACTGATAAATGTACATTTCTTTGTAAATTTACTCACAAAGAAGGGCACAATGATTATATTTTTAGTCTTTAGTCATGGGAGAATGCAATTTTTATTTTTTTTCTTACTATTTTTTTTACTGATTTGCTTTATTGGTAATAAAGCTCATTTCTCTTTTGAAGTGCTTACAAGACTACTCTTTCAATGGCTTTCATCTTTTAACTCAATTTCCAAATTTTCTCATTATGTTCTAAACCATCAAACAAAACAATTGTTGCTGCCTGCTGTAGTCAGTCCATCTTCACTTTCATTCAATTATAAATTTTCAACAGTATTAATTTCTAAATATTTATTTATTTTCCCTTGAGGAAAGGATCACTGTAATGACTTTATTTTTGCTGCAATGGATTTGGACCCATACACTCACCATTTATTGCTCTGGTTAGTATACAGGTAATGCTTTTTTTATTTCCTTTTTTTTTTTTTTTTTTTTTTTTGCCTTCAGTCAGGAACTTTCTCAAAAAAAAAAAAAAGATTGAATTACTCATTTGTTTTTTTTCAAAAATGAAGAGTAGGATTCCATGTATTAAAAATTCTGACCTTTTTTTTTTCTGTTTTCCAATTTATCAACAGTTGGGCTTTTCTGTCACCTAATGTTAATTGGTTAATGTATTAATAAGTAACTAACTGCTTTCTGAATTATTTCTGATTGTTCCTGGCTGTATATTTTGTTCTTCAGTGGAACTACCTGTTAATTTCAGTAGTTATCTACATATTTAACAAATGATAAATTGTATCGTTTTATTTTCCCTGAATAAATTACAGTCTTTCTTTCACTGTTTCCCAACTTAAGCTTCTTTCTCTTTCTCTGTTTCCTTCTGTTTCCTCTTTTCTCAATCTATTCAGTTACAGTATTATTTTCTATAAAGATTTGCAGAAGCACACCTTAAAGTAGCTTTTTCTTCAAAATTCACATTTTTTTAAAAATAAAGTGATTATTTTATTTTATTTTTAAGAAACCTCTACAAAAGATCATGTAAAAAAACATATTGAATTTGTCTTTGGAGGTGCACCTCTCTGAAATGCTTTCTTTCATGTCTGGCTTAGAGAGTGACTATATTCTTTCAGAGACTTTGGCTGTGTGTTTTTTAAGATCAGTGAAGAAGATCTTCAGATCTTCAGACTGAGAAGATCTCAGTTCTTCTCCATGCACAACAGCAAAACATCAGCAGCAAGAGGAGAGTGGATATCTCTCCTCATGTACCAAAACACTCAACTACAAGAAGTGGGTACTTCTTACCTGGGAAGTAATTGACTTCGGGTATCCTTCCTGAAGAAGTGATACAGCCTGGTAGAGACCACCCTCTCCTCTGGTTGGGGTTTCAAGAGAAAACAACAGTTTCTCTTTTGAACAACTAGATGCTTCTTTTGAAGAGACTTGGACTTGGAGAAGAAGTATATCTTTTTTGCATTTGAATAGAGCACATATTCCCCAAGGAGGGTGTAGATTTTCATGTGCAATTTTCTTCAGTATTTCTTATCTTCTGTATGTAACTCTGTTAGTGATCCCTTATCCTAGGTGCCCAAGGTAGAGCTTTGGAGTTCCCCTTTAGCTACCAGTGTACTAAATACAGTCTTTTAAACACAGAAATTTTAAAATAACATGTTCTTAATACATTTGTTGCCTCTCATTTCAATTTGCATGAAGCAAGAACGTTTTCTTCTCCCTCATAGCTCAAGCACAAATATTGTATAGACAATGCTTTTTTTTCATAGAAAATCTCCCATCTCCAAATATATTAATATTGGCAGAAGACCCAGACAAGATTGTGTGTCAGGCCTTTAACTTTCTAGGGCTTTACAAAAGTAATGAGAACAGGAACAAACCTTTATTCCTGGTACAAACTCATACTTGCTTACATTTACCTATTCTAATTTTAATCTTCCCTTGTCTCTCACACTGCCGGTGTGACTTTTTGCAACTCTCATGTTTTTCATCTGCTGGGTCATTTGTGAACTGAAGTATTAGATCCTTCTGGAGAATTCAGTATAGATAAAGATATTTGTTAAGTAGGTCAAATGCTTCCTAGCCTTTCTTAGCTTATTAGATGGTAAAGAAAAGGAGTACAGAATGTCCTCTCTGAAAATACCGGATATTGTGAAAACAGCTCTATGATGACTACTTTTAAAAATATATACTACTAATAATATTTCAGTCAAGATAAAGATTTATGCTATGTATTTTCCCAATGAGTCCTTGTCTCACTTTATGAAATTATAGATGCTCAGTATCTTAAAAAATTGTGGGAAGAAGATAAATTAATATTGACCCTTTTAAAATGAGTAGTGGGAAACACCTCAGGGGTTCAATTATTTCTGTCAGTTGACTTAAGTTGCTACACTGTAATAAGCTCAGCCTTTTGAAAAATCTTTTTGTTGACATCAGAACAATTTTTTTATTTTCCTGACTCTTTTATCCCCAAAATGGAGTATGTGTCTTGAAGAAGTAGCAGTCCGTTTGAAACGGCTGTTGTAATGCTGCATTCTCTTAGCTATTTTTTTAATTGTATCCACGTAAGTCAATTTTCTAGTTTGAATTTTATTTATATACAGTAATAACTGAATATAAATAATATGGGAATACTCTACTTTTGTCAGTCATAGTATTTGCATACTTTTTTTAATTTATAAAAGACATGATCTATTTTACTTTTTAGCTGTTCACTTCTAAAAATCTCAAATGAAATATGCTTTGTAACCATTTATACTTCTTGAAATTTCTATGTAGAGTTGGAGGTAAAATTAGTTGCATAATAATCCTTTGACTTACTACTTGCATGCTTTTGAGGTTTCTTAATTTTAATTTTACTTTTATTTCTGCCTTGGTCTGGATCTGATTTTTGTATTGTTATTTTAGTAATTATTATTCTTTTTATTCATAGGCAATTGATGTGTTATAGTTCTATGGGAGGTCATATTCAGGGCACTATGAAAATATAAATACTGTCAACTCCTGTTTTGATTGCATCTTTGAAACTGCTTTCTGCACTGCATAGTCATGGTTTTCTGATTTGGAGTTAACCCTATAAAAATATCTGCCTCACATAATACTGTTTCACCAATTAAAAGGAAATTATTCAGGATTTATTCCATAACCTATACAGAAGCAAGAATTTATTTTTTTTACCTTTTTGAGCAAGAAACATTTTTGCTTGGCAATATTATATTATTCAACTTTTTTTTATTATTTAAAATTAAATTTAAAGTCCTGAGAAGTGATATATATTCTGTTCTCATTCTTTTCAGATAGAGCAATAATGCAGGATAACATAATGTGTATTAGTCTCAGGTTGTTGAGAACTATGAATATTCAGCATAAGCTTAATGCTAAGAAGAAAATAAGGCATGTGACTCAATGGTATCAATGTTTTGGCACCAAAACTTTGACTTAAAATCTGTGAAATGAGAGAAAACTATCTTTGGCAAATTTTCCACTTTTTTTCTGACTGTATTTTCAGTAATTGTTTGGGTTATTTTATTTTATTTTTTTTAACTCATCTGACTACTAATGAAATTGAGATCATGAAATGACCATGACTGATGGACACCAATGTGGTACCTTTTCTAACAAAGGTAAGCAAGCATACATACTGAAACACCTCGATGCTGTTAATTGTCTTCAGGATTCAGTTAAATGTGGTTTTACAGAGCAGAGAATAGTGGGAAGGTGATTGTATTTGGGGTGTGGAGTTGTAACATGAAATTCATGGGACTTGATTTCTTCAAGAAATGGCACTAGATCAACACCTCTGAAGAATATGGAAGAAAGTTCCTATATTATTTCATATTTTACTATAATACTGAAATAAACTATATATTAACTTAGAAATAAAAACTGCCATCCACACAACTATGTGGTTATTAATATGAATTAATATTCAGATAGTTCAGGGAAAAAACTTTGAAAAATAGAAAAACTGAGCAAATAAATATAATGTAGAAACGGATGGACATGTATTGCATTTCATCCCAAGCCTGATATGTCCAATTCACCTTAGAGGCTTTCCTGATCAAGGACAAGGGCAATGCTGCAAATTTAACAGCAGTTATTTTTGCAGCTGATCAAAGATTAAGCTGTTTGCATTGTCGTGTGTAGACCATGAACCTGAATCAAGAAAATAAATTCATCACAATGGAATGGAGAGAGTCTTTCAGATGACAAACATAAGTTACCATCTCTTACTTTAAAAAGAGCTGGGGGCAGAGGCGGCAAGGAGGGACACAGCACTTATGGCAAATGAGCTAGTGTGTCCAGATGGGAAGCAGCCTAAAGCCATGTGGTAGTGAACAGCACTTTGAAAGGAGTGTCTCAACAGGTGTCTCAGAGTTTTCCTTTCAAAACCCCTTCTTTGCTCAAGTCAGAATATGGAGCTTTCTTCTGACAGTGTGGCAGAGGAGGAAATTCTTGACATGTTTCACAATATCTGCAGCCTGTGGCATTCATGAAGGAAAGGCTCCCATTCTAGATGTTCCTAACCTCCTGGGGCTTGAACGTGGAGGTCATACCCCAAGAGGTACCAAGACAAGATTAGGAAAAGTTTTTACTTTTCTTCTTTTCAAGCTCAACATAATAGAGCAAGGCATACAAATTTATATGGCTTAGCAGGAAACCAAGAAATCTCCCCTTTAATTCAGTCCTCCTCACAGAACTACTGTTTCTGGGTAAGGGTTCTCATGGTTGGTGATATTTGGGCAGCAACGTGTGTTGTTGTTGTTGTTGTTTTCCTTTAATTCTCTCACCCTTGAAAGTAAAATGTAAATATATTTTGCACTGCAGCAAGTCCAGACATCAAAACTGCAGTGGAAGCAAATTCTTGCCTTTGTATTCCTGGAGTGCAGAGGCTTAGCAAAAACTGGAAGGGGAAAAAAAAAAAAAAAAAAAAAAAATTGTGTGGGGGAGGAGAGCAGGCTGTTTTCATTTAGAATATTTCAAAGGCCTGGTATTAAAAAAGTTTGAAATTAGAGAAATTTGCATTTAAAATCTGCATGTACAACTTATAATTCAAGGCTATTTCTCATTAAAGTCATTAACCTCTAGTCCTGCATATACAAAATATACACAGCAACTCTTTTTGATGGAATTTTAATCACACAATCAGGATTTGTTCTCTAAAAAATGGTATGGGAGGGAAAAATGAAAATAAGTTGCAGTTATCAAATATTTAACACCAAATACATTGTATGTCTCAGAGGTGTAAGTGAATCATGTTTGATTCATCTGAATGAAAATTCAAGTAAATAAGGCTGGTTCTCTGTTGGCCTCAGCTGGTGATGATGTATGAGGGAATTTCCATGTTTAATCTTCCTTTATCATTCTCCCTTCCTAACTTGACACCAGGATTACTTTTTTTTGTTGTTGTTTTTTAATGAGGACTTGACAGTTAAAGGATCATAGCCTGTTTATGAAATTGATAAAAGCATTTTGAAATGTATTTGAATACAAAATAACATAATTTCTAATTACATTTAGTTTTATTTCTGCCCCTCAAAATGTATGCATATAAAATTTTTTGCATGCCAAGTCAGCTGGAAATTTAACACCAAGATGAATTCAGGAAAGTGTCTCTTCACACTCATACGTATTTTGTCCAACCTGTATGTGAATGACACTGAAGAATTAGGTTTCACACTTCTTTTTATATTTGCATCTTCAGTGAATGAATTACTTACTATAGTACCTACTTCTGTGCATATTTGCTCATTTTTCTGTTTAGAGTTGATTGCTACACTGTCTCAATGGAGTTTATTGGTGGTACAATCCTGGATGCTGCTACACTGGTAGAAGGAGTAAGGATGATTTTTTGTTGTTGTTATTTTTTACAACATTTTGCAAGTTGAGATGCCAATGGTAGCATCAACCATTGCAAATGATGTGTTTAACTTTTGTGGTTTCCATTTTACCCTCACTTCCTGAATAAATAGTTTGACAGTAGCAGCAGCAAGGAGCTAGTATACCTGTAAGCTAGTATACTTACGGCCTATAATGGCAGTAACTGTTTATGCTCATCTTTTAAGTTATTTTACTGTCTGTGTGTGGCTGAAGAAGAAAAGGAAACATTGGTTGAGTGCTACAGTTGGTAGATGTGGTGTGGGGGCAGGTAGAGAATAAAATGCACACACACACCAAAAAACAACACGCTATTCAGTCCAGATTAGCAAAAAATGCTTTTCTATTAGATTATGGTGCTGAGCTTTTTATGTAGCATATGCTACCACATCTTTGCTTTCATTGTTACTACATTCAGTCCTTTAGAAATATTGGTGGAGGGCAGGAGGTAGACATCTGTCTCTAGTTCTGAAACACATCACTATCTGGTGACAACAGTGGTCTGCTTTTAATGCTGCCAAAAAATATCTTCTCCAAGTAATGCTGAACATGTTCTTACTAATGGGAAAATTCTTGGATGAGTGCCTACTCTGTTGAAAGGCCTGCAAGGCTGACTGCTGTAGAAGACAAACACAATTCCCTCTAAAATGTACAGTTTCTAAAGCATATCACACAGCAATTTGCAACTATACAGCATACCCTAAATTATATTTCTACTCTTACACAAGCCAAAAGGACAAAAACTGACTTTTATTGCAACCACTGACTACTTATTCCTGTTTGTTTGTTTGTTGTTGTTGTTTTGTTTTGGTCTAAAACTAGCTGCAATCCCTTTTTATACTCTTTACATAACATAACCAGGTTTTATGTACTCTTAATTATTAAGCTACAAATACAGGTGGGGGAGAACAGCCTTTCTTAGCATAGAACATTGTAATCAGAGAACATTGTAATAAATGGAATTATACAGTAGTAGTCTATTAGTCTCCTTTCCTGTAAAGCCCAACCATAATATCATTCAGACTTCTATGAAATGTCTAGGTGATGTGTTCCAGTTCTCTATTATTAAACTTCTCCTTGTTCGGTAACACAGCTTGTCATGAAAGTCAGTTTTGCATTCATATCTATTGCAGTCACATTTAATATAATATTTAAGAAAATAAAAGGTCTAATAGCATTGTCTCCATTAATGTACTTCTTTTAACAAAATCTGAGGCTATTACAGACAGTTTTCACAAAAAGAAAACTTGCAACTTATATGGCATTAGATATTTATTGAAAATAATAGATGGAGTGATTAAGGAGGTATTCTATGTACAAGATTCCTGTTAGGAGGCCTTTTATCATAGAAGGTAAAGACATTAAAAAAAGGCGGTTATAGGACAAATAATTCTTCATAATAAGGTTGTTCTATTTGCTAAGTTTTATTTTAAATTATTTTATTATTAAATTATTTTAAATTATTTATTTTAAATTATTTTAAATACATAAGTATACCAATTAAATACATACCAATACATACCAGACCAATTAACTTTTTTTTTTTTTTTAAATATAACGCCTTTAAATCATGATTAAACATGATTAATGGTATCATTTTTCAGAAATTTTTCTCTTCATACCAATCAGGGTGAAGCAGTTAAATAGTGGAGTCTGTTATAGAAATAAAATAATAATAATAGTGAAACAAACAAACAAACAAAAAAAAGAAGAATTTTTTAAAATCAAGCATCTTATCCTCCTTGTCTTGGATTTAAGATTTTGTATCGCTCTGAATCCTTGTAGTATTTGTTATATCTAGTTTATATTCCAATAACAAATTGGAATGGAAGGTAGGAGAGATGATGGATGCTCGAAGGGCAGATAGAGCTGTGAATGGAGTTTGAAGGAACTGGAGACCTGAATCAGGTTGTTTGTGATATCAAACCATGAGATTTTAGTGGTATCACAGTACTTGAAGGGATGCAGAATGCCAGGTGGTTTTGACTTAGAATAACTTTAGTCTCTTATTGCTATCTGTAGCTCCAGGCTATCTACTTCCTCAATGATCTGTAAGGTGAGACAACACAATCCATTCTACCCATTGCTCTTTACCTACTAGTAGTAAAGGACTACTATAGATAGGACTACTAAAACCTTTAATATGCTTTTTACTGAGAAATATGTTGGTAGGTACTCCATGCATGATTGTTCCTCCACTGGTACTGGGTAAACTGGAATAAACATGGTTCACTAATAACATGTCCTATAGAGACTTGTCCATTTTGGCTAAAATAAGACCAACAGGGTCCACATGCATGCACACACATACACAAACAAAACAAAAGAAAGAAAAAAACCTGAAGCTAAACCTAGTTTATCAAGAATCTGCTTAGCATCACCAATCAATTATATCTCCACTAACAAATATCCACAACAAATGAATGATGTATTGCTAGGGTAAGCCTCTTCAGCTACTGAAAATTGCCAGACCAAAATGAACTTGTGCATTTCTAAAGTCTTATTTCAGACATTAGGTACTTACTACTATATTTGTTTTTGTATGTATGTATATGTATGTAAAAAATGTTATACAAAAGTAATTTCTACTTTTTTCTTTTTCCATCCCCTTTTCTCCTTCTTTTCTTCTTCATTTTTATTGCTCATTTAAGTGTTACCAGTTTCCTGTTTTACGCTGTTTTCCTCCATTTTCATTATGTGAACCAGTATGAATGTACGGATATATTCAGGATAAGTGACACTAATTACATGCTGCTAGACTCATAAGGTAGCCACATATTTCTTTAGTATTTCAGCACTGAGTATAAATAATTTATATCAGTTACATAACAACCTACACAGAAAAATATCAATTTAAAAATTTTTCTCTGAAGAACCCAATACCATATTGTTAAGTGTAAAACTCATATTGGGTTTGTACAGCAATATGTTGAGACATCTGCATAGGCAAATGTTTCACAGATTCTGAAGTACTAAAAAAAAAAAATAAATAACATGAGTCATACCTATTCAAACAAATTAGAGGCCAATCTTTAGAACATGAGGAAAACAAGACAGAATCAGAAATAAAATTTCAGGGCAAAATTTATACTATGTATTTGAATCAATTATATGGCAAATCTAATGGGATTAAAATTTAATCCATGTTCTGCTTGGAAATGTAACATAATATACACAAAGAAACAAACAAACAAACAAACAAACAAAAAAACAGTTAAAAAGATGTTTCTGAAAAGTACCAGGCAAAACTTAGTATTGGGGAATTTAGAATTAGCCTAAATTGTTGGAGAATTTAGAATTAGCTTTAATGATCTAAAGGCAAGATATTTTCTAGTCTGCATCTAAATTCCTTTTGAAATGACAACTCTACAAATTGCAATCTAAACAGTGGTATAGATATATCAGAAACTTAGGAATGCATTAGACAAAGGGAAGATTTTGATTATCTGCCTGAACACATTTTTTTAAACTACTAAATTAATTTGAAGAACAAATCTTCAGATGAAAACTGTAACAAAAATATAATGCTACTTTATTTATTAAACAGTAAGTCCAAACTGAATCTCTGAACTTCACTGAACTTTGCTGGGAAATGATTTATCTTGTACATTTTATTTTAAATATAAGAATAGATGCAACAAATATTACAAGAATAGAATCTCCACTTGAAATAGCAACATTGAAATTTTATGACTAGATGGAGTGTTTCCATTTTCTTAGTAAAACAAAAAGCGTTGCTTGATTGTATTTTCTTTTAGGTAGCCTCAAAAGAGTACCAATGAATCTTTTCTCCACCTTAAGTTTTCTTAACTGAAGAAAATCATGATTCTGAATTGCAGTTTACTGATTACTGGTTTTCTTTCATTTATTTTATTATTATTATTATTATTATTATTATTATTATTATTATTATTATTATTAATCTTCATATTTTCATTCAGATTTCTCTTTCCTCTGGTATGATTCTTACTCTGAAATCTGATCTGAAAGAGCTGAATTACAAAGCACAAAGTATTTGCATTGTGAGGACAATATTTGTCAGGAAGCCTGAGAGATGGTGAAGTGCTCTTGACTGTGACAACATTTTTGTGTGCTAGGTGATGCAGCACAAAGAGAACAACAGGACTTCTGTCAGCAGCAAAATGAATTAAGCTTGGTTTCATAAAATCCTGTCTCCTATTTGAACTTGCTCATGCTTAATATAGTGAAAAACACCACTCAAAAAGTATCTTACCTCCCATCTCCCTCCATCCCCATGCCCTCCATGGCTGGAGTTTTCATGCCTGTTCTGTTTTCTAATAAGAATTTAGCTCAGTGGGACACATTAGTGAGTTGTATCCCTGCATATAATCCTGTATTTCACATCATTTTTAAGGATCTAATACCATAGGGTTTGTATTTCTTTGGGGGAAATCAAACAATAAATTCAGCTGTGAGGAAAGGAATATATATATATATATATATATATATATATATATATATATTATATATATATATATATATTATATATATATATATATATTCATGCATTATAGTACAAACCTCTCTTTCTAAGGAAGCCAGGCTAAAAAGTATTTCTGCTAGCATGTTATGATAATAAAATACTTGCATTATAGTGGTCAGGCAGCAAGCATTCACTGCTATCAGCAAGCCATGGACTGAGCAAAGAGAATGTAGTGAATACAGGGAACAGCTTTAATAAAAGATCCTCAGCTCCATTCTTCTGCCTTCAGGCAGTTATAACAGTATTTCCTCTATTGACAAATTATTTGGTACGTATAGGATATGAACTGATTCTGCTTTGAGGCTAGTGTCATACTCCTCATGCCCAGTGTCTAGTTCACTTTAGGAATGTTTTCAGTTCTGTAACATCCCCCTCTATTTTAACAGTGCTTTTGTAGAATTAACTAATTTATTGAAAATATAGATATTTCACTGGTAATGACAGCACTGGGAAGGTGGAGGGGCAAGGAGAAAAGTAAAAGCATTCAACATGCAAGTGGCATTGTGTTGATAGAGTACCAAGGAAGGCTGCAATCTCCCCAGCTTTGTATCTATTGCTGTTCACAGGCTTTTAACATTTCAAACAGATTAACAAACGTGCAGCCTTGCTAAGTGTGTACATAGAAGAAGCCACTTGACTAAACTTGTTGGAGGCAGAAAGAAGGTAGGAACTCTTTGCCCTAATTTCTCTTAACATTTTGGAGTCTGAAAAACTTCAGTTAAGGAAAGGTTTCACATCGTTTCTGAATAAATCAGAAATTGCCTTCAACTTCTTATGACTAGAAGGAGGGCATTGATAATTTTAGATAGGAAGCAGAGAAAGTGCTTAGTAAATCTTCTATGGGTGATCTGGGCTTCAACCCAGCATCTGTCAGTGCTTCAGACACGCAGGCAAACAAACGCAGTAAGTATTTGGGGTATGTTTCTGATAGGAGGTTGGAACTGGAGAAAGCTAGTTAATATAGCCAGGGAAGGGCAGAGAGACTTTGAATAAGTGCATGATGACAGTGGAGAACAGGCATGAAGGGAAATAGCTGACAGAAAGCATTTGTAAATTGCGGTGAAGTTGAGGAAATGTGGATAGAAAGGGAGTGTAAACCAGGCCTGTTTTTATCCCAGTGTCATTTTACTCTCTGATCAAAGAATTTGTGAATAAAGGGAATGAAAATGAAGTTTGCTCTATGATGGTTTGCAGAATTGTTATAACTGGCTTGAATAATGCAGCTATCTCTTTTTCTTTCTTCTTTTTTTTTTTTTCCTTTTTTTTTTTTTTTTTCTTTTCTTTCCTTTTTTTTTCTTTCATAGATGGACAACCTATTTTGAAGTGAAAGCTATAGTTTCCATAGTATGACTTTACTGTACCCCTATGGTTCATTTGCTAACGAAAAAGCGATGTGATCTGGTGGTAGGACACAGTCTGTGCTGTAAAACGCAAAGGCTTTGTGTTTTATTCCAGATTGAACTGTCACTCAAATTAATGAAGGTGTTTAAAGACTATGGGCATAATAACTAACTTGACTTAAAGAGTCTTTATCTAGATTGAGATGCCATTGAAATGATTATCTTAATTACAATTTATAACATATACATAGAGAATTCGTATATACACAATTGAAACAAGAAAAAAGTTTTTTATTAGTTGCAGACTTTTGTGTTCTAAAAATAGAAACCATTTTTGTTCATACTCTGTCTTTAAAGCGTTCTTCAGATGAATTTCTTTAATGACACTCATATTCTACAAAATAGGTCTTTTGATCTTTGAGTATTTAACCAGACTGCAGTATTTCAGTTCCTCAGTTGAAAAAACCTTCAGTATATTTAGGGTTTTATACACTGTTAGAGGGACAGTAATTGCTGTGATTTTTAAGTGATGTATGAAATATTATGACTTATCTTAAGTCTTTTCCATCTCTACTCTTCTACTTTCTATGCTTCTAAGGTATGCTTGTAAGGGATGTCTTTTATTGTTACCACAAATTGATTTAAAGTAATATTTGTTCAACAACACATGTAAAAGGTATTATTTGGGGGGAGGAGGGGGAAATCTGGTGTATATTTTTCAAGAATCACACCTCTGTTAACTTCCTCAGCTTTATATTCTGATTTAATGGCAAAAATAACCAAGGATTCATGCCTGTTTTCAGCCTCTAGTTAATTCAGTTCCCATAATAGGAATTTTGAGCTGGTGTTGCTCATTTTCTTGCCTGGGAATTCCAGCATAAGAAAACTTAGTAGAAATTCAGCTGGATCAAGTGCCTCATGTACTTAGTGGATCTGAGCCAAGAGTACAGTTAGCATAAGATGCAATATAAAATTGTGATTCTAAAATAAATAAATAAAAAATTGAAGAGGTCGCTGTATGCTTATAAACTCTGAGTTTAAAATAAATAAATAAATAAATAACCTTTTTCCAGTTCTGTTTCTCGCAAATGCTGCAATAGAAAATAGCTATTGCTGAAACTCTAAAAATGCTTTCCACATTTCTTCTTAAAAAGTATTCTTCTAATGTTAAAAAGCTTAATATTTTCCTTTAAATACAATTCATTTGTTTGCTGTATATTAAGCTTCTAAGAAGTGGACTCCTTTTAACTGAACACAGCAGTATTTATAATTCCTGTATGGAAAAAGATATTTCCTAGAAGCCTTTATCAGAAGAAGGGGAAAAAAGTAACGATAGCTGAACAAGCCTAGAAAGACCTTCTGGAATACCAGACTTACATTATTCAGCCTGTACAGCATACAACCCTAGAAACTAGAGGCAAATAAAAAGAGAGACGACAACCAAGAGACTATTTTGCATGCAGGGAACATGGCCATGTCTATTTACATGAGATATGGAAATTGTTGCAACATCTTTTTCTAGCTGCCCTGGAGATTTAAGATTTTGGTATTTCCATTTCTTAGCATGCAACCCAAAGTAGTTTTACAGAATTTGTATATAATTATAACAGAAAGACACAACTCCTGGCTTAGACATGCCATTTGTGTGTAATTTATGCCTAGAGTAAGCCAGCAGTAGTCTTATGTCAGAGGGACTGTAATTTACTTATTTCCTGAGCAGTTTCAAGTTTAAGTTTATAGCTCTGCATGAAAGGACAGTCTATAAGTCTTGCAAGAAAGAAGCGAATTTTGTCCATGCAATATTAATGTCTCCCTACTCTGCCATATATGAACTTGCCAGTGTCAGCTTGCTGGTGCTGTACGAGATTTGATGAGACCAGGGCCTACTGTGATTTGGTTACGACTTTGCATTTGCAAGATGCAGAAAGAAACATGTCAAGTAGAAATAAATTCAAGTAGCTTGGCAGTATTGTCACTCTCTCAGCAGGCAAAATGTAGCATACACATAACACTTCCAACTACAATTGTATGAAGCATATACAGTCTGAGCAGCTTCTACAGGATATAAATTGTAAAAGCCTCAGGGAAAAAAATAAAATAAAATCCTTGCCATCTCAAAGGGAATGGATATTATGTAGTAAACCAGACAAACATGGTCATGTAAGCTACTTCATTAAGAAAAGTTTGAGTTTAACTGCTCCCTAATTATCAATTAGATGTGTTAATTCAATAGTTAAAGGTCAGGAATTACTCATGGCTAGCACTGTATCTCAGAGGGATATCCAGGAAATGGTCATCAGATCAAATCAGAGGTGTTAATATGTAATTAAAGGTCACAATAGCTTTTGCTGAATTAAATGAGCTGTACCCTAGATAATTTTTTTTTTATTTTATTGTTTCTTTCTTCTGAGGGACAGCTGCTTAGCTGAGCTTAATATGCCTTCAGAGGAACATTCCAGTTGAGCATCTGATTTTTAGAGGAGTTAGAAGCTTTCGTTAGACATAGTTTTGGAACCAACTTGTTATAGTTTCAAGTCCTACTTCCCCTATCTGGATAGAGATGAATTGAAAAAGTGAAAAGAAAAAAATATTATTTTTGCGTTTTGTTGTGCTTATTGCTGAGTAGTTGGAAGAAGTTAAACTGTATATAGCACAGAATTAGAAGTATATAAACAAGGGTAAGCATGCTTACCTTAATCTGTAGCTTGCATCTCCACTTCCAGAACACTTCATATTGATGAGGAACTAATTATATCTCTTTGATCTCTGTTATCTGGGGTGGGTTTATCAGTTTATCACAGACATTAAATGATGGCTGTGTATTCTTATGTATGCTATAAATTACTTTCCAATTAGTTCAAATCCTCTGCTTCACCTAATCAATACCACTACCATTAATAGGACGCAGAACTACTACCTGGTCAGCTAGTCCCTACACTGTATTTGGGCAGGAATGTATATGCTTGGAGTTAGTTTAAATAGTTTCTGAAATTTTTTTTTAACTCTCTTTTTATTTTTTTATTTTTATTTTTTAAGCATAAAATAACAGTATCCTATGGCTTCTCTTTGTGTGATATTGTTTGTAAATTCAAGTTCCACTGGTTGATACAGAAATTTTTATCACCATTCTATCAGTAAAAACATTGAGCAGAACTGAAGATATGAGAGCTCTGAGAAGAATTTGATTCATCAGAACTTTGCAGCATAAAAATTAACCTGATGACTGCCAGGATTATTTTTGAAGTAGTTTTGAAGTATTAGCCATTACATTCATCCAGACTAGACCAAACTAGATGTTGCTAAATACTTAGATATTTCATCCCACTGGAAATTACAAACAATTCTAATATGGGGAGGTGGAGGAAAGCCCTAAGGAGTCTAAATGACTAAGTATGTTTTAGTAAATAGCACACTAATTAAGTTATAGTAATCTGCTATTTATATAGGGTACAAGTCTGTCACCTCATTCTGTAAATGAGTCATTTTACTTTGGATTTGGTGAAGACAAGGTAGCATGTTACTAGTCAGATATTGCATTTCTGAACATTCTAAAGATCTATTATTATTTCTTCAAATACTGCTAGTTCAATCCTCTTTAACTTTGCTTTTATTTTGTAATTGTCAAACCGTGTTGAAAAAGATCTGTAGGTTCATTCAGCTTAACTTGCACCTGCATGACTGATACCTGTGTTATTCTTACAGCTGCTTGTAAACCAGATGTTTGTCTCAAATGCTTATAGTGAAAATGGTTAGTACATTGATTAGTACATAGGTGTGATAGCATTAAAACAAAACAAAACAAACAAACAAAAACTCTGCATGAAAAACAGCATGGTCACCTCAGAAATGTTGCTTTGACATCAAGAACGATGTTAGGATTAGAATTCAATTGCTTTTTTCCTCCTGCACTTTTCCTTCCATAATGTATTTCCACATCTAATAATGTCATAGATTATATATTGTTCCATGCTTACAAAACACATGAAGGTGCTCCAAGTTTTTAATAAAAGACTTTTTTTTAATAAAATGACTTATTAAAGACTTTTAATAAAATTTCCAAGATCTGAGGTTAGTTAAAGAGTTAACTAAGAGTTAACTCATCAGAACATAATTAAACTGCTCTGACCATCTGCTGCTTTCTACCAGCATCCTTCAACATTCAGTAGATGGCTGTGTCCATATGTATGCTTACTTTGTAAAGTCTAGAAGGGTAGTAGTAATTCCTTTAAAACGCTGGTGTGCATCCCAGTATATGTCTTATTCACCTCTTGATTTAGTTCATCTTGTTTTAACCTTAGTTAAAGAGACCCCTGAGTTAACATAGAACCTTCTATGAAAACAAGTCAAAGTCTTCTGTCCCAAGTTTTATGATGCTTCCTCTGCCAACCTCAAGTATCCTTTGTCAAATGTGATTGAGTATACTAATTTCTCAGTGAAAGTATTCTCTTTGAATACTCATTGTTTGATAGAGAAAAATAGCTAGTTATGTCTCTCTGATCTCTATTATCTCTGTTGTGGTGGATTTATCAGTGCAGTCACGAGGAGAAGCACTAAATGAGTCTGTCTTTAAACAAACACTCTTAAAAACAAACTGATAATATAAGTCCATAAATAGCATTCTGAGGAAGTCCTTTTATAAACAGGTATGAACGAATCATGTTCTTGTTGCGTTAAACTGTGCAACCCAATGTAGTTTGGAACCATGCTTTTTAAGTGAAAAGCTATAGCAACTGAAGACTGATCATGTTTGATTGGATCAAATATATATACACTTCGTTATTGACAGCACTTGCTACTTAAAAAAATAAATGCCAGATACTACAGAATAGAAAAAAAAAAAATTTCAAATATGTAAGAATTACTCAAAATATTATTTTAATTAGGTTTACATAAGACTGATGGCCAGTCTCTAATTCTCCAAAGGGATCCACTTTAGGGCCAGTTCCCTTTAATGTTTTCATAAATGACTTGGATGCAGGGTTCAAATATGTACTAAGTAGGTTTGCAGGTGACACTAAATTAGGAGGAGCTATTGACTCCCTTGAGGGCAGAAAGATCATGACAAATTAGAGGGCTGGGAAATCACCAACTGCATGAAATTCAACAAGAACAAGTGCCAGTTTCTGCACCTTGGACAGGGCAATTGTGGATATATGTATGGGTTAGGGGACAAGAGACTGGATAGTAGCCCTGCAGAAAGGGTTCTGTGGGCTGGTAAGGGTTCTGCATATGGTAAATTGAATATAATTCAACAGTGTGCTTTGGCAGACAAAAGGACCAACTGTATCTTGGGGTGCATTAAGCACAGCATTGCTAGCCAGTTGAGGGAAGTGATTATCTTGCTCTATTCTGCACTGGTGTGACCTCACTTCAAGTACTGTGTACAGTTTTTTGGTGCCACAATATAAGGACTATTACAGAGTGTCCAAAGGAGTGCTGCAAAGACCTCTAGGACCTCTAGGGCCTAGAGGTCAAGATGTGTGAGGAATGGCTGAAATCACTTGATTTGTTCAGCTTGCAGAAGAGGCAGCTGAGGGGAGACCTCACCACATCCTACAGCTTCCTCGCAAGGGGAAGCAAAGGGGTATCTCTTCTCTCTGGTGAAAGCAATAGAACCTGAAGGAATGGCATGAAGTTGTGTTAGGGGAGATTCAGGCTGGGTAATAGGAAAAAGTTCTTCACCAAGAGAGTAGCCAGGCATTGGAACGGGTTTCTGGGTGTTCCCAGGTGGTCAAAGCGCCAAGCCTGCCAGAGTTCAAGAAGTGTTTGAACAATTCGCTCAGACATTCAGTTTGATTTTTGGGTGGAGCAAGGAGTTGGACTCAATGATCCTCCTGGATCCTTTCCAGCCTGGGATATTCTATGATTTATTCTATGATTCTGTGATAAGAACTCAAGCAAGATAGTTCAGTGTGTTTTTAGTATTCTTATTATATATATTTCTCTTCTCTTCTCTTCTCTTCTCTTCTCTTCTCTTCTCTTCTCTTCTCTTCTCTTCTCTTCTCTTCTCTTCTCTTCTCTTCTCTTCTCTTCTCTTCTCTTCTCTTCTCTTCTCTTCTCTTCTCTTCTCTTCTCTTCTCTTCTCTTCTCTTCTCTTCTCTTCTCTTCTCTTCTCTTCTCTTCTCTTCTCTTCTCTTCTCTTCTCCTATTACAAGGTCTTGACTGAAGTCATATATACATTTCACTTCTAAATCTGGGGGCAGGGATGAGAATTTCCCTTTTTTGTTCCTTTTAAGCATTTAGTCCTGTTTTATACAACAGTATAAGGCAGCTTTCATTCTTTGTACTTTTTTTTCCTTAATATTTGTTATGCATCATCTTTTCAAAATGTACGGTCCAAATATACTTAGTTCTCTCTTGATGTGAAAGGTTTCTTTTTCCTGCTGTTAGTAATAGTAATCTATCTGGAATAACTTTCACTGCAATATTTGTTGAAAGTTAAGTTGTAAAACATTATACATAAGGGGATTGAGTATCATAATGTTGACTACCATGTTATTATCAGTGTTATCTCCCATTCCTCTTTTTATGTCATATTATCTAGATTGTTTTCATGATAGGATATTAATTTGATTTTTATGTCTAAGTATGTCCATCACTAAGTTATGTTTAAGATATTCTGCCTCAGTACAGTATACTTTACTGATTGTCCCAAATGCTATCTGCCATCATTCTGTCCAATCACCTAGATAGGCTAGTATTTCTATAGTGATTAGGTACATTTCCAAACTTTCATACCTTTTTTTTTTTTTTTGGTAAAAATATGAAGTGTATTTTTTTAAAGTTCAATTTATCAGAAGAAGAAAATCTTAAAAATATTTTTATTTCTTCATGTGTAGATAGCTCAATTACATTCCATGGAGGAGAAAAGATCATTTTGGAGGTAAGTGTTGCCTGATAAATTTAAAAAATTTTCAAGTAACATTTCAGCAAACTTATCCCTTTTGCTTATTATTTCTGAATCTGAAAGGTCTGTTTGCAGAACTAAGGAGGGTCACAGTAGCTGTGAAAGAGGAGTAAGACAAGGTTTAATACAAAAATATGAAATCTGCGTTTCCACAGTATAAACCAAATAACGCTGTACAACTACAGGTATTGAGATGAGAAAGTATTGCTTAAGTGAACCATATGTTTCTGAAGAGTGTGGGCTTTTCTAGTGGAGAGGGATCCGTTTTACTACATGATAAGGGATAATTATTTTGTGAAATACATTGGGAGGCAGAGAGAAATCAGAGCCTAGATTTTTTTACAAATGCACATTAACTAAAACAGCAGTGAGAATGGAAGCCTTAAAATGATAAAAACTAATTAAAATCCAAGTAATTGTTTTGATATTTAAAAAATAAATGAGAAAATAAATGAGTATTTAAAGAGAAATAGTAAAGAAAACATTTTAAGATAGCAGAAGTTATAGCAAGCCATCAGAACATAAGAGGGTAGATTTTAAATTCAGTGCTGCACACACCAAGGCTGGATTTGGAGGAGAAACTGTCATATATAGCACACAAATGTAATTGAAAGGATGGAGTGATAGGTTAGAATCAGTGCTTGTGGCAGGAAAATCAATCACCAGTGTGATCTGTACATGCATTGATACTTCAAGCTTTAACAAAACATCAGTAGGAAAACACTGCAGATCTTTTCTCAAGTACACTACTTAAAGGGTTTCAGTATGAAATGTATGCTTGACTGTCAGCCTGAATGTTGGCAGATCAGACTGAAAAAAAGGATTCTGGCTTTCAGACAATGCTTCAGGACATTATCTTGCCTTACAGTGCCTGTCAGTAGTGACTCTCCAGTGTCTCAGGCTTCCTCCACACAGCAAGTTTTGTCAGCATGAGCTGTTGTCAGAATGACCTTTCCAGTCTGAGATACCTATCCTGAACTTTCTTGTTGCCTTATTCTCAGAGGTCTTGGCAGTGTATCCATCAATCTGTGAAAGGAGGCAACCAAGCCATTAAAGCCATCATGGCTCAAGTGCTGGTGCTGGCCTCTGAAGCAGTCTGTTTGCGTACTTCAGTATCAGTCACTCAGATCTTTCATTTGATCAATAAACTCTAGAGATAGTGAACACTGAAGTCAGGTAAGCACAAAATGTTCCAAAAGTGCTAGGGCTGTAAGAAATTTAAGTTTTTTGTTTGTTTGTTTGTTTTTTAATGATATTTTATGGCAGCCCAGCAAAAAATGTCCAACCTTTTTAGTCATGTAATGTCCAGATTATCATTTAAACTAAACCACAACTAAAATGCTAGTTTAGAATGAATTCCTTACTTTAGTTGCATTTCAAGACAAGGAAACTAATTTTAATTTATACAGCTGTTCAGACTGATGGTGTTAGATATAGAATTCCTAGAAGATATGGCCAAACTTGTAAGATTTGCTTAGTAAAATTACTTCAATATCTATAAAATTGAAGAAAAAAAAAAAAAAAAAAAAAGAAAAGGAATGGAAACTTTGCTGGAATAGTGATCTAGGTAAGACCTTTCAAAATAGAACAGGTGACAATGGTACCAAACCTTTACAATGATGAGAAAAATATAAAAATTACACTTGAACTCTATGCAAGTAGCAACTGGCAACAGCATTTCTAGATGAATAAAGTTGGGGAGCAGAGGGATTGAGGGTGAATGCCACTGCACATCACTCAGTCGTGTTCTTGACAAGGCACCTAGTCTCTACAGAGCCAAATCTTCAAAACACAGCAACCTTAAAGTCGCAAGTATAAAATTCTTGATTGAATTATGTTACAGTTTGGTAGACAACAGAGACTGATACAGTAGATTTTTCTCTCATGCTGCCTTGTTGCATGTCAATATTAAAAATTAGCTTCTTCCTGTTTTATGTAATATCTAGAAATAGTTGGTGAGGAATAGGGCAGCAGACATAAAGCAAGAATGCTCCAATTTATTTTCAATTGAAATAAAACAATATAGATTCTGAAGATTTGCAGTTAATTGTTTGATGTTAGAGCCGTGGAAGGTGGCAGTCTGAAACACGTTATGCACCTTTCATTAAAAACAAACAAACAAAAAACAGTAGTGCTTTAGCCGTGGAGTTCAAAGAAGCTGTATTTACTCTGTAAGTATTGGTTGTAATAGTATGGTGTCTGGAGTAGTTGTGAGGAGAATATATTCAGCATCCTTACCAACAATATCTGTGCAGCCTGCTACACATGAACTATTTTGTTATGGGTTAATAAATGAATTCTGTCTATTCCACATACACTTTGACTGTTGAATTAACTCTTGATACAATAAACACGTTATTTCTTTATGGAAATGCTTCACAATAAGCAAGAAGACAGGAGCAATTTCACTTTTTAAACACAAACACCACCAACAAAAATCAGTCCTTGATAGCTATTTGAAACTCCAAGTGGGTAGCTTCTCTTCTTCAGTACACTAAAGACAGCATAACACAGTTGGTTTATTCATTTCAACAACATTTTAAATTTGGGGTCTATGGATTCAGATTGATGTACATTATCAGATGCCAGTATCAGATGACTATAAATGCATAGGTGTTTTGAGGGATCACTGATGTTCAATGATACCTTGTGAAATGGGTGGGGAGGATTCTGATGAAACAACTGACTGTTATTCGTTCATTTAATTTTATGTTTAATTTTATGTTATTTACTGTTATTTTTTGTTTAATCTGCCATTTAATTTTGCCCTCTGAGATCTCTTAACTGGTGCTATTTTGGTAAAATTTATTCCAGACCTAACATCTACAACATCATTATTTATTTGTAACAAGTTTTCATATGAAGTTTTGCTATTAATATTTCATAAAACTTAGAGTGATGAATTGAAGGGTTATTGACTCAATAAAACCTCGTGATCAGTAACATCTCTCTCACAAAATTCTTTGATTATAAAAATTGCAAGTATATGGGAGACTTCCCAGATACTATATACTTGGAGACTTCCCTGGGATGTATATGATTCCATATTATAAAAATCTGCTGTTTAAATTCATACTTATATCACTAAACATTCTCATTAACTTCATTGTTTGTAAATAGTCACTTCTGTTACACAGATATAACCAGAATAAATACTCATTCAGAAATGTCAGCTTGCAAAGTTAAATTAACTGTACAAATGAAGCCTAAATGCACTTTATAATGAAGAGATCAATTTTTATTTATGTTTTAACACAAGTAAATTGAAATTCTATGTATTGTCATCACATGCTTATTTTAAGACTAAACCAAGTCAGTGATTGTCAAGGGTATTTTTTTTAGTGGTTAAAATTGCTGTGGTTTAGAGTTAGGGATCATAAACCTGGGGTTGCATATATTAAATTACTCTATGATTAATAGTATAGAGAAACAGAACTAGTAGGGGATTGCTTTATGATTCTGCTGAGAATAGGAAATCTTTTGCTTTACACTTGCTTTTATTTTAGCACCTGAACATGATAAAGATACCTAAACCAAGTCATATGGAGAAAAAGAGTTGAAATACCTCCTGTGATGAAAACTTTGGCATTGTTTTTAATGCAAGAAAATATACTGCATATCTTTTTAAACCAATGAATTTTGTTGCTCTAACAGCTTATTTAATGAAACTGACCGCCAGTCTCAATTGCATTGCTTTAGAAATTTTTATTTTATTTTATTTTATTTTATTTTTTTCCTGGTCTAGTTAGAAGGCTCACTGTCTGCTCTTTCTGTCAGACTTTTGAAGTTACATTTTCCTCTATGTTTGCTGTTATGGTTGATTCTGAACAAATCCATTTAGATGTACTGGTTGCATGGAAAGTATGCGGTTTCAGTGAGGAAGATATGATAAAGATTCAAATATTGTTGTACTAATGAAAATTCAGGGAACTTAAGGTTTCAGTTTTGTTGCCAGAGTTTTTGTTTTGTTTTGTTTTATTTTATTTTATTTTATTTTATTTTATTTTATTTTATTTTATTTTATTTTATTTTCCTAGATTTTCACAGTTGTTCATATTACTTTTTAGAAAGATTGTTTCAAATATTACTATGATGTTTATAATGAGCTCATTCAACTTTTAAAGCAGTTGGTCACAGAATGATTTCAGATCAATACTGAACTTCTGTGCTGTATTATTGTGTAAGAGAACAACTTCCTACATAGGGATATCAGTGAAGAATGTAGCATCAAAGTGTAGCAGCTGATAGATGCTATCTTTTTGCTGGCCTTGGATGAGTAATCTGCTAACAGAAAATTTAATCCATTAAACACAAACATCTTTAAAAATAACTACTAAAATCTTCCAATATTCATAACACGCCTAACAATATTTTTGCAACATAGGCAAAAAAACCTGTTAAATACAATTATGTTTTTAATCTTAGTTTATTTTACAAGGAAATAAAATGTGCTTTAATTCGTTTTGAGTTCTTAATCTAATATAGATTACAATGTTTATTACCAATTTGTATGGTTAAATCCATAAGGCTGTTTTTCTATTTAAAGTATATGCACACTATGATAACAAATGTACCTGACTGTGTCAAGTACCAACTCACAGGAAAAAGTGTCCTCTATTGCTCATGCTTTATAATATAGTCCTGGACAAACTCTTCAAAGCATATAATATAATAATTTAGGGATAGTAACAAGAAAGCCTGGGGCAGTCAGGCCTCCCATTAACTGTTGCTGGTAGAAAAGAGCCTAAGTCATGTTTATCACATAGTAAAATAATCACATTTGAAAACAAAGATAGGCTGCCACATTTTATTTTAGGGTTATATTGAGCAGAAAGGGTATGTACTGCAACTCAAATCCTTCTCTATATGCTTTTTTTTTTTTTTTAATAAAATTTGGTCTATGTGAGAGGACTTTTAAAAATGTAGCTTTGTGTAAAACAAGGATTCTATTTTTTTCCTTTTCTCCATTCTCCTTTCAATTTGAAGGAATTAAAAATCAACTGAAAGGAGAAATGGAACAGAGAGAATCCACATACTTGTAGCTGACTGAACAGATGGTTGTTTTCTTTCGTTGTTGTTGTTGTTATTAAATTAAATAAGGTATTCATGTGATTAGAGATTTATTTTATTTTAGTTCTCAGCTGAATTTAATAGTATCCAACCAACTAAAGAAAGTACTGGGTAATACCAAAGGTTTATGTCATTTAGTATTTTTTCTTTATCATTGGCCAGTAGCATGATTATACTGTAACTCTTTTTAGATTATATACATATAAATATATTTTAATATTTTTGTTAGCACTAATCTAGGGCCTTCCTGAGAAAGAGGCTATGGTTTGGCAATCTGTGAGTAGCTATCAGGGAACCTAATTCTTTTGTGAACCAGCCTATCTTCTGAACTTCAAAGCCTGTCTTTGATTATAAGCTCTTTGGTTACAGCTACTTTATTAATTATGACTTATAATATTATTTTTTTTTTAAACCTAATATTTGATCATTTGATTGGATGTTATCTATTGTTTTTAACATCAATGAATCCATATTTACCACAAAAACATGAGATCTTCAATATATCAGAATACGTTGGATTTATGTACTGGTACAATTAAATTTCTTTAGAAACTGGAGAGGTGTATTGGTTTATTTTCTACTTAATATGCTACATAAAAAAAAAAAAAAAAAAAAAAAAAAGAGGTCTGGTTTAAGATTCAAGCTCCTATCAATAGCTTATGAAGCATATTTTTTTTTAATAGTCATGCTCTTTGGAGAAAATGTTTGAAATTAACATCAGAGTATATTATCTGTACTCTGAAAATTATTTATATTATCAACAGAAAATACTACATTCTACACTAATTTTCTTTGGCAGATTTCATATAGAACCACAGAATCATCTAGGTTGGAAGAGACCTCCAAGATCACCTAGTTCACCCTCTGACCCAACGTTAACCAGTCCTCCACTAAGCCAAACAAAGAACAATGGCTAGATTTGTAAAAGGTGAACTGCAGCCTTCACCTACCATGAATTCCCAAACAAAAATCAAGCAACATACACTTTCTGTTCCAGAACTTCATATCATGTAGCCTTTAGTGAAAATGTGCAGTTTCAGAAAGGTGACAAGATGTAGGTTGAAAATAGGCACTTAAATATTACAATAAATTGAATTACAATGAAATTGAGGGTTTTGCAGGTTTTGGTTTGTTTATTTTAGAGGGCATAACTATATTTTGCAAGAAGATACTGTACGACTGAGAATATATGTGGGATCAGTTTTTGCTCCTTTTACAGTTTCTACTTCTTGTGTGTATGACTTTACCCTGTAAGAAGCTTCACTTCTTATTTTGAAGTCACTTCTCATTTTTGACTATGTGTGCAGAGTTACAGAATCAGACCTAGAAGGTCTGTTCATTATGGTAGAAAATGCTTGAGATTTTAATTTGTGTACAGAAATTTTACAGGCATACTTTTGGTGTTTCTTTTGTTGTTTCCTTTTTTATTTTTTTCTTTTCACTCCTCCTTTCAAGGCTGCTTACGATCAGAATTAATATAGTTATATTTGGATTAAGGAATGGTATAAATAATCTAATGAAACATGAAAAGGAGACCAACACAAAATACATTCAGGAATCAACACTGATGTTTTCTCCAGATAAATTGCTGTACTGATTGTCATGAAGTATATTGATGTCACTGTCACTATGACAACATTATGACAAGAACCAGTCACTCTAGGCTACCTTGCAAAAAGGATCTGTCATATATTTATATAAATATATATATATATATATATATATTTATATATATTATATATATATATTAGAAAAAGTAATAGAAATGATTATTCTAATACAAGGTTTCATTTAAGGTTAGATGATTTGATATAGACATCGGATCAAGGTATTCTCGAACCAGTAACAAGCTAGCTTTTCAAAACAGGTAAGAGCAATATATTATTCATACACATGCTTTTACTTCTCAAGTAGTAAAAACAAGAAGAAATTGCATTCTCTGAAATGTAAGTATTTGAATATTAAACAATAATAATAATGTTTTGATGTATTTCTCAAAAGTAGAACAGGATTTTATTTTTTTTAATTTGACAAAGTAAAACATTTAGAGATGGAATGTGTGTAATTTAACTTCTAAATGGATTAGGATTTGGGGGGATTTTTTCCTGTAATCAATTGTTTCTCTCCTTTTCATTTAAAATAATCTTTCCACCCTTATGTATTTCTGGTTCTGTGCTGCTTCAGCTAAGCCATGGGACCTGTGTACAGCACTTATACAGTTATATTTCAATACATATGTATCCATAGACCTAGTTTATTTTCTGCTTGTGAATCTGTTTGATTTCTTCTGTCTCATAGATTTTAATGTTTGAGTTTTGCCACATCAGAAATACTACACTGGTGTTAGGAAAAAAAACTTGTGAAAATTGTAGCCTGTAGAAATATCAAAAGATTAGTAAAATTCATAGTATCTCTAAGTTCATTTGTCTACATCACAATTTTTGAAAATGTGTTTACAAGACATAGTGCTGAATTTACTAACTGTTTAGAAACACATAGTATCAACACGATAATAGCGTGCAAGTAAACCTAAATCATATTTTCCCGGAGGTATTTGTACTCCTAATAAATCTTAATCAAGTCCAAAACTCATATGGGGAGTCCTTTGTATGTTTGCTTTGCTGTCTTTTAAGTGTGTAAGCTGAAAAAAACATCTTTATTAAGCTCTAGCTACCTTGATCTTTATTTCAGTTAAAACAAATTTAACTGATGATGATTTATAGACATGTCCAAACATATTTATTTTAAAGAAATGTTTACTACAAAAGAGAATTTTAATTATTTATCAAATACAGTATTCAAATAACTTTAATAAGGACAACAGTTATTAAGGTTTTATATCGTCTTTTTTTTTAGGGTTATTCTCTGAGATGACTTTAATGTGAAAACTGGGCAATCCAAAAAGTTATCGTTTAGATGACGTTTTTTGTTGAAACATAACTAAGTAATATAACAGAGGCAGGATTTCTGAGTTTGAGGGTAGGCATAAGTATTCAGCAGTTAGAAAGAAATCCCATCTAAAGGGGAAAGCTGCCAGGAAAACAGCAATTAGTACACAATACATAGAGTTCAAACCACAACCTCCCCCTGCCTCTCCCTTCCCCACCTCCCCCCCCCCCCCAAAAAAAAAAAAAAAAGAGAATATGATATCTGCTTTTAAAATGAAGGTCCTGAGCTCTTTAGTGGGTTAGTTGTTTTCCTCAATTCCTCTGCATTTATTTATTTATTTATTTCCATCATAATGTGTTAGTCTGCTTGTTTTCAAGGTATTTTAAGCCTGAATTAAACTTCTCTTGTATGGACACCCTAACACTAAGTGGCCAGATTGGCATTTTGATTAAAAGTCTGAAATAAAATCAACTGAACATATAACTTCTGTATAAAGGGATCAGTGGTAACAACAATCAAAGTAGATTATATGGTCTACATGTACTGTTCTCTGGCTCTCTTTCACACTGTACCATGTGAGAAGATCATTCTGTTGGTGCCTTGTTTCTAAAAGGGACTTAGAAGAGAATGATTCCTTCTCCTCTTCCCAAATAGCATGCACTCAATTAAAATGCTTCATCTGAAACATCTTGCTTTAGTGCAGTGAGAACACAAGATGGGCAGTTGCCCTGTGGATGGATCTTTAGCATAGGTGAGGAAACAAAATGCCAGGGCATTAGACTGCAGGAGGTGGCTTTTCCCATAGAAGGACCTGAAGAAACCCTGCTGTGGATGACAAAGACTGAGAGGTTCAGCAGCAAGGGCAGAGAGGCTGCTCCCAGAGGGAGCACAACTTGTTTTCTCTCCACTTCTTTGTTGGTTTCAGAAAGGTGCAAGTCCAGCTCCCTTGGGCTCCAGCCTAGTTCCAGCTTTTCTCTTCCAGCTCTGTTCAGGTCCCAGCCTTGTGCCCTTTGGATAGGAAAATTTGGTTCTGACCACACTGCTGAGAGACCTGGAGCTGGTTCATTTACCTCACTGTCAGAGCTCAGACAATGGTTGGTTTAACTCTGCGCTTGCTTTAAAAGGTCTGACAAATTGCATCTGGTTGCTGCTGAGTAGTAGTGGGATTAAGGCCTTTTTAACATTTAAAATCTGTTTTAAAATGTTCAGTTATTTGATGACTAGAAAGACAACTCATTAGCTTTATTGTGATCAGTGAAAATAAGTAAATAGTGTATTGCATTGTGCAAGTGAAAATTCTGATACTGAATTTTTTTTCAAGAAATAGTGATGTCAATGAAATTACTGTTTATTACATGAACATGCCATTCTGGTTTATCTGCATGTTTAGTTCTCTAAAATGTTACATAAATATAGAATACAGTTTGTAACACTTGCATGATTTTGACACTGGAAGTTTCATTTTCTTATAAAAGAATAAAGAACTACAAATGAGAATGGATAGACAAAGTAAATCAAAGTTTACCTAATTAGACCAACAAATGTTTAAATGGTATAAAAAGTAATCTAATTAGGAAAATGTAAAAGCAAGCTGCAGTCAGTGCACACACTGATATATTTTATGGGTCCACTGTATGTTCTGGTAACAAAGTATATATCCCAGAGACCAGGAAAGGGATTCATAATCAAACTAATTGATATTACCTGTTATGTGCTTTAATTTGTAGCACAAATCTTGAAGCTAAATCATTCTTTAGCGTTTCAAATTAAGCTGCTTTTGAATGGTTTACTATAGTTCTTCTTCATTTCCTGAATTCTTCCGGGAGTGTTATTCTGTAATGTTTTCAACAAGCAAACAACAGAAATAAAAACAAATATATATTTTTTTCTATAAAAATAAGCTATAATCTGTGAGTTTATGAGTTCTTGTTGTTGTTCTAGACAAAACCTTAGAAATCTTTAGAAGTACTCCCATTTTAATACCCATGAATGACTCTGATTTTTATTTTTTTTTAAGTTTTGAAAATTTTTTCTCTTTCTAATACATTAATACCTAGCTGGAGTAATATGACTATGACCACCACGCTCTTCAGAAGGATTGAAATAATTTTGAGTCTAGAGCAGAGCAAGAAGAATGATAGGTTGGAAAAACATGACTGATCATGAAAATTTAAAGAAAGCAATTCACATCATTCTGTGAAAGAAAGGTTATTAGCTGTTTGGAAATCAAATGCTACCAACATTATCAGACAAAAGAGTACATTTTGTAGCAAAGAAAGGTATTAGGGAAAACTTTTCATCTCTTAGGACCAAAGACTGGAAATGTAGAATCTCTCATTGGAATTTTTTGCTTCAAAATAAGCTGATAAGAGAGTCTGTTTTAAAAAGAGGTAGAATAAAAATAGTTAAGTATATCAAATCTAAATTATGTTAAGAGATGTAAGTTTAAGTGTAATTCTGAAATAGTTGTGTAATAGTGGTGCCTTTTTAATAAGCATTTCTACCTGTTGAGTATATTTTAATTGGTAGTTTATGTTACTTTCAGAATGGATGATTAACTGACTTTAATTATCTAAGTAAACACAGATGGCAGAATGAAGTTGATTCTGTTCTTTCTTTCATTCTTCAGGAGAATTACCAAATCCCTGTATATATGCAAAATCAACAAACTGCAAAACTTTAAGCAAGGTCATAATACAGATCCCATACCTAGTATTGCAAATGATGGTATACAGGTTATAAAGAACTCAGTTTGAGCCTCAGCTTATAATATAAATATATCTTGGATAAGACTATACACACACACACACATATATATATATGTAAGTCATAAGCATGTAATTAGAATGGAAATTTATTTACTTATTTTAGTGATTTTCCTTCTATAAAAAGTGTTTTTATATAACCATTCATATTATTTACATGTGCCTGTTTGATGATTTTGTGTGCCTTCTCTGTATATATACAACTGGCTTTTCATTGTTGTTTCTCTCTTCAAAAACAAGAATGAAGATGATCCTCTACTTTACTTTGCCGCTCAACTCTGGTGTAAGTTCTTTTAACACACTGGATATTTCATACAAATTCACAATCACCTTTCCAGAGAACTAGCTGAGAAAGGAAAAATAACTATTACAAGTGTTGGTGGGTTGGCAGTTACTGGAAAGTCAAAGAACAAAGAGGCATTAGTACAGTCATGAACTGCTCCTTCTCTGCTTTGTACTGTGCCTTCTTCCATTGCTCCTGTCTCAAGGTCTGTGAAGAAGTTTCATTGCAAGAATTAGTTATGGTTTTAGATACTTTCACTTTGCATCTATTCCTTAGACCTTTCATTTGTTAATGTCTGCCCCATTCAGAATGTGGGTCTATTAATGAATTGTCATAAGCCTTGGTTTTGAAACGTGACAAAATTTCACATTCAGATTTGACCATTTATTTCTGCAATACATCTATTTATGAATGTGTAACACACCATGCACTTTCCATTTTTTCTAGAGAAAAGATATAAGTAGTAACCATAATAATGGATATGAAATCATTTGTACATGAAATGAAGAAAAATATATCCTTCTACTATCTGAGAAATCGTATTTGTCCTAGTGTATACACAGAGCCTTATTTTCCCAAATCTTTGTTTTCGTCTCCTTAGACCCAAAAAAATATTGATCGATGTAACACTGCATTGCCACTGCAAGTCAGTGCAAAACATACCATGTATAATCTTATATATGACAGAGGTCAAATTCTGATAAAGAGCCTTTCTTTAACTCAGTCCTGTCAATACTCTCCACTATTGTCTTATTATAGATATATATATTTTTAAGGGTTATTTCTCTCAAATCCAGTAGACAGAATTAGAATCACAGAGTGACTGAGGCTGAAAGACACCTCCGGAGATCATCTGGTCCAACCCCTCTGCTGCTTTCCAGCTGGGTGGTCCCAGCATGTCCTGGTGCCTGGGGTTGCTTCTCCCCGGGTGTAGGAGTTTGCACTTCCCCGTGTTGAATTTTGTGAGGTTCCTTTCAGCCCATTTCTCCAACCTGTGAAAGGTTCCAGATTAAGGTGAAAATTATGAGAGTAATACAATTTCTAAACTACAGTTTTGAAAAAATATATATGTTTTTAAAGTAGATTGTGTTTGTAAATCAGATAGATTGAAATTTGTATGGTGCTTTGCATGTTTTAAGGACTGTGTAAGTACTAACTAGTCTTCACCTCTAGCATACAGCTAAGCATTGCCCCAGTTTTATGACCTTCAAAAGTGATAAGAGAAAAAGTTAATAATGTAGTCAAAGACCAAAAGTAGATGAGAAACATAAGAATTTAGAAAATGTGCTTGAAAACGTGTCATCAGCCATATCCGATGCACTGACCCGTTAATTAGTTTGATTACAGTTTTGACTATAGTCTTAATAAAAAAGAAGTGAAGTGGAAAAAGATATATAACGTTTAGCATAGAAAATGTTAGCTGTAGGGGACCATTCATAATGTATAATGCTGTTAGTGAAGTGGTTTTTTGTGTGTGTGTGTTTTTCTTTCTTTCTGATTCTTCAGAATATTGAACGTTACTATTATTATATATTATATTTTTATATATTTTATATTACTTATATAATTCTATATTATATATAATATATATATTATATAATATAGAATTATATAATGTAATATATATATATTATATATATTATTTTATTTTTTCAGTTTCTTCAATGACATCTTTTGAGTTTACGTAAATTATTTCTTCTGATTTTTTCAGGTATATACAACAGCTTAAAGAATACTTTAATTGCCAAAAATGTAGGTTAAATTTTTAATGAATTGTTAAGGAGAATGTTTTATTACTCAAGCTACATGCAATTTTTTAATCTCAACATTCACCTGAAACATTCTCAGAGGGTTATGGCAGAGTAAGCTGTAATTCCCCTTCCCTTTCCATTTCCTCTTTCAGTTTGACTTCCCATGTTTGTCTATTTGTTTTTCCTGTACAGAATAGATTTTTCTTCTTACTCTTGATTTCAGCTTTGTTAAAAATAAGAATCTGGAAATTACTGAACCGACATTTAATATTAGATAAATCATTGGATTACCTCAATCATAGTAATAGACTCATTCATACATCTAATTTGCCTTCTGTGTTTAAAACCACAAAACAAACAAACAAACAAAGAAAAAAAAAAAAAAAAAAAAAAACACTATATCAAGATCCAGAGGTTTACAAATGTGGGTCAATGATTTATGCCTCATCCATCAAGTTGTAAAAGGCCTTGTCTTTGGCCCTTTCTTCCTCTCTCACAGAAGTACATTTCCATGGTCTTTCCCACATTGGTGGGAGAGATTCCTGAGGGGAGCTGTTGTCTATCTCCTAGGTATATAACTATGTAGATATGCTGGCTCTGTATAGCTGGTCTGGTGTGCATATCAGACCTTCCTCTCCCTTCAGCAGTGAGTCACCAGTGACAATGATGCATCTTTTATTCTTTACTGAGGAGGTTTTAATGCAGCGGGTAGTCTGATTAGACTTTGGTGAAACCTCCACGTAGGAAGAATCATCACCCTCACCATTGTCCAGTTGTCCTCGCAGACCAGTATACCTGTTCTGCAGGGGCAGCTCAGGAGGTAGGGGAATCACTAGGCAGATGCACCTGCTATGCTTGTATCGCCAAGCAGGGACCTTTTGCCATTGTCCCCTGCCCCACAATTCATTACCATTGTTGTTACGGGAAGCAGAGGAAAGGGGGTTCACTGTAGCAGGAACTCTGTGTGCCTGCTGGTCCCCTACTATCATCTGCTTGCAAGGCAATAGGGGACGATGTGTTTCTTGTGTAGCCTCTGCTGGCTGTCTAAGCTTCAGGGTTGGTATTTGTGGTGTCTCACCCCGGTGCCTTTCTTTCAGGCCTGGCAGGCTCCACCAGTCTATCTCCTGATCACACTCCCTGATAGCCCTTAACCTCTCCACCTCCTCCTTGAGCTCTGCCACCAGGCTGACCAGGTCATCCACCTGCTCACACCTCACACACCCGGTGTCTCTGACACCGTCAGATGGCAGCAACTGGCTCAGGCATGCCCTGCCGCACACAGAGACTTGAATGGCCCCATTTTTGGGCGGGCACTCAGTCTGGGTGGCCACAGACTTTCTAGAAAGAGCTTTCTGCCTAGTGCAGACCATGGCGGCTTAGCTATAGGTAGACAGCCAGTAAATGAGCTGTCCTGAGCACAGACGGATGCTCTGCCCTCTCCCAGTGTGCCCTGCCTGCGTGCAGTGCCGTGCCAGGCCGTTTGCCCGTCCTGGTCGCCATGCTCCCCAAGGGCTGCCTTTGAACGGCATGGGAGGGGGTACTGCTGGCTTCGCCTATGCCTCATCAGCCTCCCTAGTGAGGGCTGCCGGGCCCTGGCAGCTCCCTCAGTTGCCATGAGTGGTCCCGATGCCGGAAAAAAAAAGCCCTGCCTGCCTCGATCCCCTGCTGCACTGCAGAACGCGTCTGCCCCGGAGCTGATCGCCTCCGCGAGTGGCTGCAAAATGGCGGCGACGCCTGATTTGGGCAGGAAGTGCTCGAGGGCATAACCCTTCTAATTGCTTGTGAGTGAAAGCGCAATGGGCACCAACTGAAATACAAAGAATTCTGTTTAAATATAAGATTTATTTTTATTTTTTTGAGGGGGGTCAAATACCAGAATGGGTTGCATAGACAGTGTGTGGAGTGTCCATCTTTGGAGATACGCAGAGCATGACTGGACATAGTCATGAGCAATCTGCTGTAGTTTACCCTGCTTTGAGCAACAAGCTGGAGTAAATGATCTCCAGAGGTGCCTTCCAGTCTCAGCAATTCTGTGTTTTGGGTTGCGTTATGCTTCTAGACCACACTTGAATTGCAGCATAACTGTTGATAGAGAAAAGAGGTAATCCAAAATATTATCTATGATATTTTCATACAGTATTTCAATCAAAAATCTCTACAAACTTAGACTGAAAAACTTGTCAAAACAAATGAGTTACAGCAACATTATTTTAGAATTGTGAGCAAGTTCCATATTTTTATAGCATAGGGGAACTCTATGATAGATAAATGATATGATAGATAAATGAGATAGGTAAATGACACAAGACTGTGCATTAATATATCCTTAGTTTTTAAGGATCCTTCACAACCAGGGGAGACAAACAAACAAACCTCACTTGTTTGGCAATAGTATTGGTCCACCACAAGTTTTACTGTATGAATTGTGTCATTAAACACAAAGAGCTACAAAAGACGATCTGAAATGTGATTCACTATTCATTGTTGTATAGCACCATGTGCCCATCTTTTCTAAATACTGATGAGAAGAAATCAAAAGGATCTGAATCTAAATACTATGCATTAGCCACAGTAATGTGCATTCCTCCTTCCCTGCATTCAAGCTGCAGATGAGGAATGAAGCGATATAATAAATAAACAGGATTTTCTCTCTTCTTTTCCCCCTCAATTCTGCAAATATGTTTTTAAGCTACTGCCAGTCAGTAATTAGGATTTTGTTTTCAATGTGGTTATGGCTTTTTAAACTTGCATATTTATGTATACATGCTCCAAATAAACAAAGATGACTTCACAGGTTTTTCTCAAGGGATTTCCTCAAAAGTTGTTTCCAAAATAAATAAATACGTTGACTGTTCGGGCACAAGGGCTGCTACTCCCCAGGACACAGATGCTTTTGGGGCAAGTTAATTGTTTCTCCCCACAACATGACCTCATTACATAAGACCACTTCAGAAAGAAACACATATCAGCTAAAATCTGTTTTTAGAAAGTAGAAGGAAAAGAAAATGCTTTGTTGTGTTCTGTGGTGTCAGTGCTGCTCACAGTGAGGAATTAGATTCCACTCTACAAGGAGAAATCATTAGTCAAGGGGAAACAGGTCTGCTTTTAGAGATAAGTTGGGAAAATTTGTAACTCTTACTGGTTTTATGAAGAGGAAAAAAAAATGTTCAAAACAAGCTTTATGCTTTTTGTAATCTACGTAATTTCTTTAGCTGGTTCTTGTCTCTTGGTCTCAGAACATAGAAAGAAAAGCTCCTCTAACATCTTGCATTATGCATGAGAACTTTAATCTAACTGTTGGTGTTTAATATTTTATACTGGATGCTAAACTTCAGATTGTGAGAAATACTGAAGATTAAAACAAGAGGTGCAGAAAAGACTAGAGAGATGGAGAGACAGTACAGAGACAAAGAAATGAAGAACTACTCAAAGCCACAAACAAAACAGCACAGCAGCTTGTTTTTTTATGTCAGCGGGTGCTTTGTCTAAGGATATGTTCTTCCATTAAAAAACGTGTATTGTTACTCAAGAGGCATACTTTGAAAAAAAAAATAAATCTTATGTTCTAAATAGCACAAAAAAGCAAGTTGTATAGCCAGCTCTGTTTAAAATTATCCTGGTATAAGCCACTTCAGTCAAAGTGCAAAATTAAGGCTCTCACACAATAGAAAAGACAATTTATGATGATTCCTGTCACTGAAGTTGCTTGTCAGTGTTGACAGGCTTGAGATACTGTATTCTGTCTGAAACCTTGTCAGACAAAACCACTGAAATGAAATAAAACACTATCAATGGAATACTAATGTTTTCTTCGCTGAAGTGGGCTTTATGCTTCCCTAAAACTGCTAAAACTGAATGACTGTTGCTCATTGTCAAATAGGATTAACACCTTTAGCTGAATATTTCTCTATTCTTTACCAAACCTTTGCAAACTATTTGCAAACTATTAAAAATGCACTTAGACAATATATTTCTTGAAGACATTTAAATGATATCTGATAATACAAGAGAGAACTGTTTGTAAACTTCCCTGGCTTCCTCTGCTGTTGTGTCTCAAAGAAGAGCATGTCTCAGACATCTGTGAAAAGGTGGAGTAGCTCTAATAATAATAATAATAATAATAATAATAATAATACTCTGTTACAATACTCATTACAATAATAATAATACTCTGTTACAATACTCATTACAATAATGCTAAGATTTCTTTTTGTACTTTCAGATAGAGTAGGATCTCCGGGTTAAAAGCTGTTTTGAAACCCTCACCTGTGTTTTGTAGAGAGAAAATGGTTTAGTGTTTTCTGGTTAAAAAATAAACCAGTGATTCGTAGGCAAAAGAAACAAAATGTTCTCAATGCTGAAGAACGTTTTTATGTGTTATTTAACTCTTTACCTTTTGAAAGCAAAAAAATTGAGAACTCTAAATTCTTTTGCTTGTTTACCTTCATTTTTTAGAAACATATTTTTGAGTGCTTTTGGAAGCTGTTCTGCCCTGTGTTTTTTAGTATTATGTAACATATTCTCCCTCAATGCTCTAACTACAGTGCATGTAGAGAATGACAACCGTAGGCAAGCAGTGAAGAAAATGAATTATATGTCAATACAGCACTAACTTTGGCTCCAATGATTTCGGAATCCTTTGCACTTCCATGTTATAAAGAACATGGAAGCTTATTATTTGTTGAACACCAGGGAAAGCTATGAACTCTACAAGATGAAAAATGAATGTCAATTTTGCCCTAAGCGTCTGCCACATACAGTAAAGTCAACTTGTTTGTTGAGTGTAATATGGATGCCCTATTCTTCCTATATGGCTAACTTGATCAGTTTTCTCTCCATAATTACAGAAGCTGTTAAGAGTGGTTTGGCTGATGGGATTGTGTCAAATGTGGATGAACTGAGTCAAATACATAGTGAAGCAAAGTGAATGTATTCTCATTTCCAATTCTCAATTGAAGTTCTTGATTTAAAAAAGAATTGTCAGGTCATGTCATTATATGGTATGGATCTAATATGTAAATTCTATTTCAAGAGAGAACAGTGAAAAGACTCCAGTGAGTCGTCTTTCATGTAGAATTTTTGGATTAATTGATTTTCCAATCTTAATTTTGATAGTTAGACTTGCCAAGCATTATAGCACCGCTAGCAAAAATAAATAAATACAGTTATTGTGGGTTTTATACTTGCTGAAATGTACGTATAAACATTCACTCTTACTGAACATATTTTAGATTAAACTAAAAGTCTTATTCACGTTCTAATTTGGTCATATTTTTAATTAATGAAAATGGGCTATAGAAAGATTTTTTTATCCCATTTTTCCCCTATGACATTTCTTACAATTATAGGAACAGACATAAGTGTCTCTAAAGTAATTGCATAGTATCTGAGTCATCAAATGAAGCTTGATATATGGATATTTGCCACTGCAGTAATGAAATTCTTTGATTAGAGCCAGTCAGTTAGAATTCAGCAAAAATAAGCTGATATCCTATTTTTTTTGTATTATGTCAATAATTACTTAATGTTCCAAGGCACAGACTGACCAAAGAACTTGTTAAAATTCTTTGATAAAGTATCTTTTGTCCTCAAACTGCTTACAAATAATATATATATTAATTATTTCTTAGAAATAGGTGAAATTTCTGTGAACTGACTTCGAATATTTTTTTTTCTCTGAAAAACGGAAACTATTTTCATATATATTTACTTGTATTTTATTTTTTCTTAATTGCATTTTATGTCATCACCTAAGCATCAGACTGATGCCTGATCAGAAGTCAAGTTCCTAACTTCTGTAAGCATTTGATATAGTGTTATGATATAGTTATGATATAGTGTTATGAGTTAACGTCATATCTCCAGATGTAATAAATATTTATAGAGGGATTGTTTATGACCATGTGAGACCATAACTGACTCCTTTGCAGGCTGTAGAAATGTCCCTATGGTTTAATAAGCGTGTTAAGAGTTAGGCTTTTAAGTTTGTGCTATCAGTGGCCTCCTCTGTACTCAGCTAAGACAAAAATGTGACTCTTAAGCACAGCTCATACTATTCTGAGAGGTCAGATGACTCACCCTCTGTTAATGCTTATATCTTGCAAATACCTGTGAAAAGAACTTAGCAGTCTGATTTTTAAAATGTATATCAACAACATAAACTTACACGTGGTGTTTCAGAGGCATTGTGCTATCCCAATTCGAAGAGATTTGAATGACTGAAAAAGTAGGTTAAAATGACATTTTAGACTGTGTACAAATGAATGGATGTCAGGTCAAGCAGAAAAGTGCTGAAAAAATTCCTAATACCATTTTTTTTTTTTTAATGTAAAGTGGATGTTTAAACAGTCTGTTGTTGTGAAGTTCTCACTTGACAAAATCAAAAATTTTTTAGTTGGCTTGAATAACAGCTTGAAGGGTTAGTAAATTGCCAAAGGCTAGATTGTGCAAAACTTATTTGCACAGATGAGACTTTTGTCATGTAAGATGCTTGACTGAAAACAATGAAATTCCCCATACAAACATGTTTCATCATATGATTTTCATATGAGAATCTTTTTAGTCTAATCTTTGAGTTTATCAATATAGATTGATTCGGTGGAATGAAGTGAATGCATAAATTGTTGACCTCTTGATGATGCCAACATAAATACCTCTAGACACTGGTTTAGCTTCTTGTAATTACCTGATATCTTCTTGGCACATCGTGGGGTTATTCTACAGGATAGAAACCCTGTCATTTTTCCCATAGCGTAATGCACATGATATTGTATCTCATGTATGATATTATTCTTGCCAATGAGGCCAGTGTAGAAAATCATGCTGCTGTCCTGCTATCAGATGTGATGATCTCGGTTCAGAAACCCCATACATTTCCTCTTTATTTGATGATGATTGAGTTAAGAGAAATGAAGACAAAATTGCTAAAATAGAAAGTAATATATGTGTTTTGTGGTGAAATTTAAATATATACAGAATTTGCTTGCCAGATTTCAGTTACAGTCCATTTAAAAGAAATGTTTGCCATGAGTTGCTAATTGCATAAAACTAATCCCATCTAAAGTTTAGAGAGGGTTGGCACAATCCTCACAGATAGATTTGATACAACATATGGGTTAATCCTGGGCAGTCATTTATGGACCCTTATGTTTGGTATGAATGTGTGTGATGAGCCATTAGCCCATCACACTGAAAGTTTCAATTACAGGTGGACTGTAGGAGTGGCTGAGTTTCAAAACTGATGCTCAGTGTTTGAAATAAAGGTGAAGCCTGCAATAGCAGAACTGTAGCAAGCTGCACTCAGTCAGATCTTTAAATTTTTCCTTTTTAAATATTATTTAGGAGAGCCATAATGTTAATTTAATGAACTATGACGATTGTCTTGAAGATTAAGAATGTAGTGGAGATGGACTATTCAATTTTAGTTCTCCATTTAGAGAATATTCTGAGGTACATAATTCCATAATTTGTCAGAGCAATTAAAAAAATAAAAAAAACCTATGGTATAATTTATGTTTGTAAGCATGGGGGGAGGGTTGGGACAACGTAACACACAAAACAGAAGTTGGTTTACTTTTGTCTTGACTGTTGCTGAAACCCATCAGTACTAGGTCCAAGTGTGCAAACACTTTGCAGTTTCCTCTGCCTGTTGCAGTTAGGTTACCTGGAGAATGTTGCCAGAGCTATTCCCTTCCAAATGTGTTTGTTCTGCTATACAACCTGGGCCCATGTTCAGTCGTGCAATAGAGTTTTTTTTCCTGGTTCTTTATCTATTTATCTTGAGCTACCTGTATATTCTGTGATTTTGTTCAGTCGTGCAATAGAGTTTTTTTTCCTGGTTCTTTATCTATTTATCTTGAGCTACCTGTATATTCTGTGATTTTTTTTTTTTTCTAAATGGGGGCATGAATTTAATATCATTGGTTGAATTACTTGACTTTGGAATTTAAGAACTTACCTGTTTTTCATTCCAAGTTGGATATCTAACTGGTATCCTGTTATCCAGTTATTTAAAGAGTTACTGGAAAGAACAAAACAAAACAAAACAAAAAGTCAATATACATGGAGAAGTAAAAAAAAAAAAAAAAAAAAAAAAAAAGTAAAAAGCAAGAGCTTTTTTTTTTTTTTTTTGAATATTTAAGTATGGCAGCTTTATTTACTCTGACAATGAAATGTTGCTCATACTAATGGTGACTCACAGTGTTTTGCTGAGTCTCTGTGATTAACAAAATACAATAACAGTACAAAATTACTGTAATTTGGGGCTTGGATCTATGACACAACTCTACTTTTCTGTTTGCTTTTCTTTGGGGCTGAAAAGGTTGGATGCCTATAAATAGGACATGATCCAATAATCTGTAGAATTGTTTGTCCTTTGCTTTTGAGAGTCTGTGACATTTTCCTTTGATGATACCAGGTTCAATAGCTTCAGAGAAGTAAAATTGTGCTGTAAGGAAATAGTACCAAGACTGATTTCAGCTCCATTCCCACTTTTCTGTTAATACTTGCAATTTATTTATATCATCATTTCTATGAGCCAGATGGCGTATTGTTTGCTGGGGGTAGGGAGGAACATTAAATCTACAGGTGTCTTCATATTTCTCTCCCTCCCCCTCCTTCCCCAGGCAATATATACTACTGCCCTAATAGTAACCTAAGAAGTTGTTTGTCCTTCTGAGAATGGGGTTCATAAATTTATCCAGCAATCTCAGTAATTTCCTTTTTTTTTTCTTTTTTTAAATTGCTTGCACTAGGCAATTTCTTCTAAGATCAATACAAAGTTTCACATAGTGATCATTACAGTTTTAAATTTTGTTAGTGGCAATCAGTTTAACTACAATAGTTCTCATTTGCTACACGGCATCTACAGGGGATCAGTTAGGCTTAGTGGATTGCTTCTATTTTTCAGATAGAAGAATGGTGTTTTGTATGTCATAATTAAAGTAACATTTGTATATAAATATATTTCCATTATTTATTCCTTTATTTTAGAGCATTCAGTGTACCACATGGAAAAGAAAAAAAGTTCCAATGTGAAGCCTGTGTGTATTGCAAGTCATAGTCAGTTAAGATGCTGTTAACCTGTTAACCATCTCTGTTGACCTAAAATACATTCCTGTACTAGTCTATGAACTACAAATCCATTCTGAATGATGCAGAGATTTTGCCATATAGCAAGATACTCACACTTGGCTGTCTATATCCATGTTTAGGCATAAAAATTTTAGTGAAATAATTGTCAGTGGTTTTGAGCCTTGGCAGCTGCTATTGGCTTGGAGATAATTTTTAGTTACTCACTGTTTCTGGAATCATTAATGATGGTAGATGTCAGTGAGTGGGTTGAACTTGAAAAAATTGAAACTTTTTAAAAGGAAAAAAAAAATGGAAATACGAGAATTTAATCGTGACTTGGAATCAATGCAATCTCATTTGTCTATTCTAAAAATAGCTGTTGCCATGAATAGTTGTTACTTTTTAGCATGTTAACATCTAGGCAGAAAGTCAGGAGATTTAGTTCATTTACATACAGAAAAATAACTTGCATTATATGCATTGTGATGATTAAGGGAAATTTAAAGTACAGCAGTTCAAGGTCAACTATTGAAGTATGCTAATCCCCCATATTAGAAACATATCATGTTCTAGTTACTCCACTATTCTATGTCTCAGGAAAAAAAAAAAAAAGTGCTATAAAAGGTTTAAAAGACTGGAATTGATTGAAGGCAAAATATTAAAGAAGAAGAACAAGGCCAAAGTAGGGTTATTACAAGAACGGTGGTTTTTTTTTTCATAGATTCCCAAGAAAATATGGCCATCTTAATGCTGTTGACTTCACTTTACCCATCTTTTGTGTAGGCAGACCTCTATAGTTGCTGTCATTCACAAAGTAAGTCAGGAATGTCTTTCATCCTACAGCTACATTCCTGTATAGGAGTTGTACCTTTAGGGTAATTCTTTTTTAACCAGTACCCTTTGTGATACATGTTATTAACAAAATACTCATAATAAAATGAACAATGGCTAATCCTTAAAAAAAAAAAAAATAAATCATTTTTTGGCTTTGAAAAAGCAGACTTTTCCATCCTGTTGCATCCTTTGATAGGTAGTGGATTATGATACCTTCCCTGTGTTTAACTACTTCTGAGACAGTTGACATAACTTATTTCAATCTTGTTTTTTTTTTAAATGACAAAAAATATAGGTGGCTAAAGTCTGATATGAGGGCCAAGGGCAAATTCCCACTACCTCTCTCAGTAACTGTATTAATAACAGACCACCATCTTTGCTGGTTAGGACATGGTTATGACAGGGGAACTTGTCCTTCCCTCCCTGTACAAGGCCGTGGGGTGTGGGCATGCCTTCCCCACGTACACCACCAAGATACACCTGTTAACTTTTTTTTTCTGTTTTCAGAGGCATGGAAGATACTGGGGAAACACAGACCTGGGGAAAGCAAGATGCTCTCAACCCAGCAGAGGAGGGTGGTCTAGTGGGAGCTCATGCTTGTTAGCTCAATAAACATGTCTCTGTCACGATAGATAGACTAGTGTAAAAGAGTTTCATGACTTCCCTCTCCCCCACATGTCCCATGTTTCCCATTTTGCTCCTTACCCTGTTACGTAAACCAGTAATTGCATCTTTAAAGGCTGTGTCAAAAAGGCTTGATCTTCCATTCCTTCTATCTTAAGCTTTTTGAATCTGGATCTCAAGAGAATAGCAGAAATGAAACTGTTTTGCAGTAGTTGAGCAGAGTCTGGAGAGGTTTTCTGGCTGTATTTGCAGATATAAAATTAGTTCTAAGATAACTATTCAGTTGCATGCCTCAACAAACCTCATCCTGACAACAAGTTTGCAATATTCAAGAAATATATAATGAAATGTACAACTAATTTTCTTTAATTCATTTGATTAAATGAGCATGAATAATAAAATTTTCAACAGTGCCTCACTGTAACAGGTGAAGTATGTTTATTTTTATTAAAAAAAAAAAAAACAAATATAATGAATATATAATATTTTAACAAATGTGTTTAAATAGTCTTTTAAATAATTATATTTCTCTAATCAAAAAATTACAACAGTTTAAATGTTTTGGCAAGATTTCTTTCTCTAACAGGTAAGAAACTCTTGTTTCTCAGTGGCTTTCTTTCCCTTTTTTGGGGAAACATCAGAAAGACATAACATTTTTTACTTACTATTACTGGTGAAATCAACAGAAGCATTGGTAGAATTTTTCATTCCCTTGACTTCCTTTCTAATTAGCATTAAAATCAAATTTGGATGTCTCTATACTGAGTAGTACTTAATTCCTGGACTCACTATGTTAAAATCAGCACATCGGAAAGGTAAGTCCTATATCTAGTCCTATGTATGTTTTGTTGTTTTCATTGCCCAAGCAGGGTAAAACGGCAATAAATAAGTAGTTTAGATCATGGGGATCTTTACAGTTATTAAATATCCTTATTACAAATAGGGATGAAAGGAACATTTTTGTTTGTTCCAATGATTTCAACATCTCTTTAGATGATGTATAAAAATAAAGTGTTTCAGATATTTTCTGAAGATTCATTAATTTTATTAGAAAAGTTTAACTATTTTTACCAAGATAATTTCTGTTTAACCAAATACAAAAAGCTGGAGACATGACTGTCTTATCTTTCATGAATGTATTCCATGCTCTTGTGAAGGTAGGAACAGTTGGCTGTCAAGCTTGTTGGTGGCACTAATTACTCCATGTTTCTTACATAAATTCTGCTTACATATGTTTCAATAGCATGCCATTTTTCATTCGAGAACTCTTGAAATTCATTACCCTCTCTGAATCTTAAATGTAGCTGGTTGTTCCCCATCTTGCAATGATGGGGAACATCTTACCATCTTACCCCTCTTGAAGAACATATGCTGAAGCTGCATCGTGGTAAGGTTATCAGTCAAAGTTTGTATCATACTTCCCCTACATTAAGATAAAGCAGTTTTGCAACTTTCATTTCTGCTTGGACAGAAAATTGTTGCAGAAGGGAAGCTGAGGGTTCAAATTCTGCATGCCATGAGGTAGACATTTCTCATTTTAAAAAACAAATATCATTTTGTTTTCTTAAATTAAGCATTTCTGATATACCTAAAATCCATGCAGCACTATTATCTAGGCAGGCTGCTTTGACCATAGAAATTGTTGAGACTGAAATGGACTAGTGTCATATAAGATTATTTCACATTTCCTGTGTGAAATGGTCCTGCATATATAGTATGATATTTTTGACTTTCTTTGTCTCTGTGATTCATTACCCACTGTAAATTTGACGCATATTTAGTTATTCCACCTTTTGTATTTTTTCCAGCTAGGGATTAATCCTATGTGTAATACTTTGTGCATTTCTTTATTAAATTAAATCTTTTTTTTTCTTTCTCTCTCCTTTTTTTTTTTTTTTGGTCACTTTTTCAATTTGTCAAGGTCACTTTCAATTCAAATCCTATTCACTAAAGTGCTTGCAGATGCTTTCAGCTTGGTATTGTCTGCAAATTTAATAAGTGTACTCTCTATTCCATCATCCAGGTCATTAATGAAAATATTGAATAACATTGGATCCAGGACAGACCCTGTGAAACCCCACTCAGTATTTCCTTCCAGCTTGACAGCAGGTCAAGCTCTAAGTAGAGCTTCAAATTTGTTGTGCACCTAGCTACAATAATGTCATCTCAACTGCTTAATTCTAAGTTTATTTATGAGCATGGCATGTAAGACTGTCAAATACTTGAAACAACACATGGTATTTCCCTTTAGGAAGAGAGTAGATGGGATTGATGTCTTCTCTTGAAAAGTGAATATTTGCTCTAGTTCATCTGTAGTATTTACTCAAAGATAAAGCATTTTTGTGAGAATTGAAGTTATATTGACTAATATGATATTATCTGGATTATCTGTATCTATTCTACTTTTTCAAAGTTAAGCACAGCTGTTTACCTTTTCTTGTTCCAACTCTCTTCCATATATTCTCAGAGGAAATATAAATTCTGAGATTATTTTATCTGATTCCTGCAATGGTTCCAGTAGCCTGATTCCAGTTTGCTGATTTCACAGTTTAACCACCCCTTTGGAATAGAAACTGAAACAAATAATTTAGTTACTAACTGTTTATAGGTTCCTTTTTTTTTTTTTTTTTTTTTTTCCTAATCTTTTAGGAAAGTAGCTTTTTGCTACTTTCTTGTTGTCTTTATATATTTTGTAGAAAGAAATGTTATTCATGTACATTATGAAAAAGCTAAACTGTGTCTCTGTGGACTTCTGCTGCCAACCTCTCCCTTCTTTTTTGTCTTAATGTTCCCACATATTTGGGGTATTCCTATATTTTCATTTTCAGTCATATGAATTAATTTCCACTCTTTGTAAAATTTCTTCTTGAGTTTTTAATTACTGCTTCTTAACTCTAGTTCTGTTTGAGGTGGTACGTATTTTTGAGAAACTGCTAATGCTTTTATGAAAACGTAAAAATAAAATATCTGTGATATGTCTACAAGTACTCAGCCAGTAGTTGAGGTACATATAAAAGACTTCAGGTTGCTAAACATATTATTTTTTGTTCTTTAGTTTTATCTGACTGTGGAGAATTTGAGCCATTCCTGCCACAGCCTCAGGTAGGGCAATGTTTCCATGGCATCCTGTAAAACAATAAGTGGAGATTTATATTAAAAAAAAATATCTAAGTCTGTTCATATTCAAGCTGATGACAAAACCTACATGAAGTTTAGTGAACAAAATTAAATAATTTTGAGTGTGGAAGTATATATTAACAAATGCATTTGCAAATTATATTCTGTTTTCATAATTCAGAGAACAGCAAATACAATTTAATTTAAGAGCTCTTATCTTCATCTACGGAATGATAGATCTTGATTAAAATAACTTGCAATGAATTAGAAAACTTTAAAGACTTGAGAAAGTGTAGCAAAGAGTGGGAAAAAATTACTTGAAATTACAGGCAGAGTTTAGAGCTCACAAACGCATGGGAACAGCATCTACTTAAACATGAGATACTTCAGGCTTAAGAGCAAGACAGTCCAAGAAACGGCAAGAAGTTTTCTTGATAAATAATCTCAAAAAATTCCACTGATACAGCAATTTTGGATGGCATGAAAAGAAATTCAAGAATAGATGCTGTCATTTTTTATTGGTACACTAAGAAATGTTTGAATTTTACAGTGGCTCACTACATCAGGTTCAATCAGAAGAGAGAACTTTAATAAAATGAGAAGAAAACATCTTCTCATTTTGAAAGTTAGGATGAATGGAACCTTGATTTTGTTAAGCTAAATCTCTGAAACAAGTCTTTTGTTTGAATAAAAAAGGTGGCTGGTTTGGTCTTTTTTATTTTTGTTATGTTGTTGTTTTTGAAGCTTCCACAATAAGAAGTGTTAAATTACTTTTAAATTAGAACCTGTTTTATCTTAGCTTTAGCCACTGGACGAGGAAACTATTGTATTTTGGATGTTGCTGGAGGCAATAGTTTATTCACAATGAGCATCTGCTATTTTTCTTTTGCTATACTTTTGATTCAAATTAAAGAAAGCTAACTACCAAAATCTAGAAGGCACAAGATAATTATGAAATATATAAGTATACATAAACTCCTTTGCTTTCATTTCAATGTTCAGATTTATAAAATTATTCAGAAAAAAAATAGTCTTTTAAATATTTATAGAAAGTTTCCGAGTGCATTAAATTTATCAACTCTGAAAAAAAATAGTTATATTGTTTAATATCATTTCAGGAAAATCAGTGTTTCAGGAAATCTGTAAAAGTTCAATAATTTCTAAAATGAGTAGACAATGTCTGATGTGACTAGTTATAATCAATCACAGTTTCTACTTGTCAGAACAATTAATTTCAAAGATTCATGAAAAAATAATCTTTGGTATTCTTGGATGACTTTTTGCAAAACATGCTTGTTACTCAAGCTGTTTTAAGCTAAATAATGAATCGGCCATGAAAATACAACTCTAGTTCCCTTGGCAGATTACCCATTTGCAAATGCATTTGAGTAATGCCAAAATCTGTTCTGCTCTCAAGTTTAGTTTTAACTACAGGAATTGTGTGAAATGATACCTACCAAAATTTAGTTGAGCACTATATACACTTTGATGGGAAGTGCATACATGAAACAACTATTTTTTGAAAAATAATTTAAAGTTATGAAAAAATGTATTTCTGGGGATTAAATTGTCTTCACTAAAGATAGTATTTTGCTATTGATTTCCATGGAACCAAATTTTAAAAACATTCTCCTCTCAAAAATGATTATAACATATACTGTTTTCTTCATTAGAACACTGTAGAGAACAAAGTCATGAAGGCTACCACAAGGTAAATACAAACATGTAGGTTTTACCTTACCTCAGGGTAGTAAAAATATTCAAGGAACCTATAGGGATTTGGATTTTGCTATTTTTCTTATCTTTCTCCAGGATCTAAATATTGATCTTAAAGGTCAGTTTGAAAATTTCTCTGGTGATATATTTACCATGTATATTTAAAAATTTTTCATGGTTATGGTAACATCAGCAAGAAAAGCGAGGGAAATCAAATATTTAGTGGTAAGCCTCCCATCAAAATTTGGTTACAGTTAGCATGTCAATGAAATCTCACTTAACAAGTCTATCATAATTAGTTTCTGATTCTCATTTATGTAGTCTTTTTCCAGGAAAGTTTTTAATTATAGTAATGCAAATAAAAATAAAAATCCATCAACACCTCTCTGAAATTATTTGTGATTAGTGAAGGCAAGATTTAAGAATAGGCTTTTCGAATCTTGAAGTGAATGCTAATACAGATTTAATTAATTTTCTTCTTTTTATTAGTATTGTTATTTTGAATGAATTAATGAATTGGCCATCCTAGTTATTCGCAAGCTAGTGTAGAGACTAGTGTAAAAAATTGTTCGGTCTCTATGCTTGAGGAAAACAATGTCAATTTTTTTCCACCATTTTTTGACTCTGATGTTCACAGTCTAGAAAAGTGTCATACAAAGGCCATCATCTGATATTTCTGGAACTGTTTCCTTTGATTGCCTCAAAAATCATTGGACTTCTCTTTTGGGGAAATCTCCAAAACAGTCTTTCATCAGAGCTGTATAGTTATTTGAAATTAAAAATGATAGCAAATCTATTGCAACAAGTATTAATATGTATGTTATTTTTGTCAAAGATATTGTGAATTTTTGTTTTCTGAATAGCAGCTGTCACAGTTGTATTAATTTGGAGCCATAAGAAAATGAAGCTTCTGGAGCACAATATGTATGAACCTCCATACTAGTATTATTTTCCAGCATTCTGGTGTTTATCCTCCTTTTGGTGTTTCTTGTCCAAATGGAAATCAAATAGCATCATCAAAAAGCCTATTTATAAATGAGTCTATATTTTAAGTGTTGGTTTCTTATTTTTTTACTGCCAGTTTTGCTTTCCTTTTGAAGGAAAGCTACACTCCCAGAAGGCTTTCAATATTCAGAAGGTCTCTCCTTAAATCTCACCTAGGAGAGATTTCTACAGGAACTACGAATCAAGATTGAAAAGACTGAGGAGCTGAATGTAGCCCCTGCTGCTATATGCACATGAAATATTATTAATTGGCTTAAACCAGAAATGAGGTAGTTGTCAATTATGTATATGTGTGGGTTTTTTTTAGTCATGAGTTGATTGTGTTATGTATATATAGACATTCAGTCAGACTCTGATTAAGTTTGGCATGGCTGTTCTTCCAGTTGAAACAAAGTGGGGTGGATTCCTAGGTGAAGAATGTAAACATGGGGTATGAGAGGGGAAGGGTGAGAGTGGTAAGGAATAAATGAAAGGCTTAAAAGGGTAAAGCTTGTACAGACAGTGCTCTTTCATTATTGTAAGGCTCATTTATTCTCTACAGATAAAATCCTACAAATTTTTTGAAACCTAATTTCCATAGGAGATAGTTTTGCTTAAGTGACGAAGATAGTATTCCAACTTAAATGTTTCTGTCAGAATCCACTTACACTAAGTGTTGAGAAATTTTCTATTTTCAAATTCGTCACCAATTTATTAAGTATGTTCTTTTCATTTATTTCAAAGGAAGAAAATGTCCGATATGCCTGTGTGAAAACAGATATAAGAAAATCTATTCTAAACAATACAGCAGAAAGCTTAAAGCCATTTTGCAAAGCTTAATTTAAAAATAAGTCCCTTTCTCATCATGCATGTTTCTGCTGAAGAAATTTATCCTGCCACCTACTTCACCATATGGAATTTCAACTTGGTGCTAAATCACAGTAGATGCATCTGTGACAGTGTTGAATACATGCTTAAGTCAGTGAAGAGGCTGAATTTGTACACTAATAGCATAGCTCATTTGAGTACTGTTTTCATTTGTAATCTACTTGAAGTAGTGCTTTTTACACCTCAGATGTTCTTTGGCATGGTGTACTAACATAATTATTGTCTTGAGGCTCAGTCCATCCCTTCTGGAATCCAACTTTTGATTTTCTTTTCTTGGTCTAAAATATATTAATGCAACTTTGCTATTAAAAGTGTCTTGGAAGAAAACATTTCATGTGCATGTTTGAGATATTATCTTTCCACTGATTCATCCTGTCAATTTACAGATGGGGCTAAATGCTGTTATAAATGATACTGTTTCAGTTTTGACTAATCCCATTTTCAATAACATATTTTCAAAAATACCCGCAACTAACAACATCAACAAAGTTGTATATAATTTATATATACTGTAGCTTATGTCCAGGCACATTGCAGTCCCTTATGTCCACGAAGCAAAGATTCCTCTTTGTTCAAAATACTGAACTGTAAGTCAAGGGAAAAAAAAAATCACTGTATTATACTACATAAAACAACAGTTTTGTCTCTTTCATTAAATATGGTATGTTTGTTTGCTCTTTTTCCTGCAAAACTGTTATTTATTATAGGCTATTTCAGTATCCATTGTCAAATGTTTACCTGTAGGGCTACAGTTATACCCTGCCATGCTATCATGCTATGTGTAATTTGCTCTTTTTTATTGCTATGAAAAACATAAAATAATCTGCTATTTAAAAAAAAATATATAATATCTGAATTTCACATAATACATTAATACATTTAGTTAAAATATAAGGCTTTTATGTTTGTCCTTTTCCTTCTTATTGCCAGGATATATTACTTATGTACAGATCAATAATGTAATCCTAGAGCTGCTCTGGATTGTACTATTATAATGTCAGTGTTTATACAAATAGCATCTAGGTTGTTGTGTTGGTTTTTTTTTATTTTTGTGTATGGACGTTCAGTAATTTCCCACTCAACTGAGTTTGTTAAACATTGTAATTCAGTAAATAAATCTGTTAAATACTTATTGGTAATAAATAAAATGTTGAAGTTATTGACCATTATTATAGAAGTGTGATATATTATGTTATGATATATTATTATTATGTGGTGATATATTATATCACAACAAGAATACTTTTCTCTTTAAAGACGCTTCAATTTATATTCCTAATCTTTAGTTCAGCTGGGTACATTTGAAATCTGCTGATGACCAGAAAACTATTAAGTGAAAATAAATAAATTGTATGTAACTCATTAGGGGATATGTTTTAATAACATCAGTAAGATATATTTAACATTATAGAAATACAACTTCACTGCGCTCTTTCTGTGCTTTTTTCCTGTGGGTTTTTTTTTTTTCAATTAATAATGTAAACAAGTTTGCACTCTTGTAGCAAGTTCACCCTCATAGAATAAACTATATCATACTGAATAGCAAAAATGTGCACATTTTGTTAAAAAGAATTTTCTAGAAACCTTTGAATGAATGGGGAGATTGAGTCAGCTTCTAGCAAAAGGCTTATCTAATGCCCATGTGAATGCTCAGTGTATTGTTTTGATTAAAGTGTGAATGGTAAACTGCTGATCTGAGGTAGCTTGTTATCCAAGATGCAGACAAAGCCATTTTCAGCTGTGTAAACTGCAAAGTGTTAGTGGTAGAATGGCATAAATTGTGTGCCATTCAGTGAATGTACATTATGGGTTTGGATTGCTATTCTAGATGATTAGGATTAACACTAAATGAAAAAGAATAACATTACTACTTTTTTTTTTTTTTTTAATGTCTTATGTGCAAAGACTGTTTCGCAGGAATATCAGGGTACATGTGGGATAAGGAAAATTAGGATTAGAGAAGCTTTTCTGCCATATATTATTTTCACATATACTTAGTTTAGTGTACTAAGTTTACTATACTAAGTTTAGTGTACTGTAACTTCACAGTTGCCCAGTTTATAAACATTCTAGAGCATTAACTCCACCAGTCTTGGTTACTACAGTGCAAGACTAATTGTAATTTATTTATTTTTTGATCAGTTTTCTCCTCACTCCTCTGCACCTCCAAAACGCAGACTATTAATAAAAAACAACATGAAATGACTTGCTGATTAAAATGCAAGTGATGATTCAGTGATGAAAACACCTTGAAACAGAACTACATTATTGACAGGAGAAGCTGATTTCTTTAACAAGGGCACAATTGATGTAACTTTTTTTAGCATTATATTTCATATGTAAATGCATGTACTATAGCAGTCTAAAGTTCAAATATTTTAACTTGCAGATTAAATGAAACTGAATCCAGAAGCAAGGACAGTCTTTGAAACCATGCCCTGTCTGGCTCAAATCTGTCAGGTAATTCAAATGTTCTGTTCTGCTCATGATATAACCTGATGTTCCACAGCTATAAATGAAAGGAAGATATGCAGAGCCATGGGTGATAAGCATGTGTGGAATAAACAGTAGCCCCTGGAAGAATTTTTCTCACTGCCAAGTGCTCTTGTTCAAGTAGACATGTTAAATCAGAACACATTGGTAAAGCAAACACTTGATAAAATAGCAGAATTGATAACTGTCTGCAACATATAGTTTCTTACTAGTAATCTGGTCTATATGTTATGGTAATCTATTTCTTCCTCCCTCCCTCCCTCCCTCCCTCCCTTCCTCCCTTCCTTCCTTCCTTCCTTCCTTCCTTCCTGTCTCTCTCTCTCTGGTGCTCCAGGAAAATGCATGCAGTTGTTGCTATATACGCAACTGTGCTTAGCTCCTGACAGGGTTATGTGGCTTACACAAGATATTTATCTTCAAGAAAATTATTTGTGGCATCTCTGAGACACCAAAGTGGGTATTTCTCATGGTCTTATGGCTCAGACCATGCCACGTAAAATTCAAATTCATCTCAACACTTGACCGTGACACTACATATTCCTTCTGCTCTTCAGGTTCAGAATAGGGTACCAGAGAGGCAGTCAGAGATGATCCTACAAGGATCAAAGAATCAAAGAACCATCTGTCCTAAAAGTAGTTGGCCTCACTAGGTGCTTTGTAGTCAGACCAAACTCTGCCTGTCTGTAAGAAAAATGTGAATATGACATACCAAGTCTCCAAGTCACCTAAACTTCAGGGACCTACTGAGATCTCTCAGCAACGAGAGTTACAGATGTCTGCATAAAGCATATTGTTAGTGGAAGTTGGACTGATAAATATATTGTTGTATTTTGAAACTAATACAGGTTCTGAACTAGGAGTTCCACAGTATTAGTTATACCACTAAGACAGAACAACTCCATTGTTTTGAAAGGAACTGTTACAGATTTGCAAAAGAAGTAATTACACAAATTTGTGGGCTGCATGCTCCATTTTAATTAAGTATGCTCTGAATATAATAAGAAAATGCAAATCAAATATTCTTGTGGGGTCCTTGGTGTTTTTTTTTTTTATTATTTGTTATTGTGGTTTTTATCTTTTATTTTTAGAAAGGAAGAATTATCTTACTTTCAACTATTTTAAGCATATTTTTAAATAAGTGCTTATTGACAGAAAACAGAGAAATTCAGCTTGCAGACTGAGATGGTGGAATTTGCATGCCCATTGTTTTTTTATTTCAAAAAACACGCAAACCTTATAGACAGTAAGTGTTTTGTTGCTACAGCCTAGACATATGTCCCATCCCAATGCAGACACTTGTATTGTGGCAGTGGATGGGGACAATTTTTCTTCCAATTTCAGACCCAGATCCAGAATTTACTATAAATATGCAATAGTTTGAGGTAAATCAACATTAAAAAGAATTAGACCTTTTCCACTGAATTCTGCTCCGTTAGGCTGATGATGCATGTTCACTTTTAATACGATCTTTAAAGAAGAGCATGTCTGTCTGGAGACAGGTATCTTATAAAATTTATTGATAAGTTTTAGTTCTGCTTTTGTTCATGATTTCTTCTTCCAAGAATTAACTCTTCTAGCATTAACTCTATATGGCCATAAATTTATCTGAATAACTCCAGTATTATTGTGTAAGCTTTCACTTCACCTTGGTGTGTAATTGTCTATCTTTTTTACTTTTTTTTCTTTTTTTTGGATGAACAGTATGCTTTAAAAAAATAGAGAACATTGGCTTGGACTCTTGGGGGAATATAGCTATTTAATTCATAAAAATGTGAACTGAGGGTACTTCTTGAACAGTGTGCAATTATCTTAGTACCTTTAAGTAATGTAACATCACAGACTACAACAGTTTAATTGGATGACTTTGTACATATATTTTGTAAGTACATAAAGTACAAAATGTTTGCTCTCTTTTGAGGTCTCGTGGAAGTATACAGAGCACAGTGAAACCCACGCAAGATATGCATACAAATACAAGATGAGTCATTCAATAGGAATCACACTGTTTAGAAACAAACTAGAAATAGGGAAAGGTATATTGATTGACAGGTAACAGGAGGTTAACTACTAGTAATGGAAGGAGTGTGTCTTAAGACTAGACTAAGTGTTACTGAGGTAAGGAAACCTTATATATGTATCTTGCAGATACATTCTGTTCATACTGTGTGGAACACTTCTGGGGTATGAATCATTTGGCATAGCAGGCAATTTTGCTATAGACATGCACATTTAAAATCAATATTTGAAATTACATTTTAATTAAGGTTGATATTATTTTCCATAGTCACATTTTTTTATTGTTACTTCATGAGTAATAAAGCTAGATTTCTATTTATTTATTTATTTATTTATTTATTTATTTGAGACTGAGGATTCATTTTGCAAGACACAAGTTATTTCGGTATAGCTATTAAGATAATGAGGCAGCAATGAAACTGATTATGGAACGTCCTGTGGTGTAATCACCTAATATAAAATACATGTTATTTTATGTTCACTTCACCACAGCAATTGAATTGCTTGAATTCTGAGCAGCCTAGCAGTCAGTCCATTGCACAATTTTGCATTAGAAGTCTCTAGTTAAACCTATGTACTATGCTTAGTATTCCATGCTTAGTATTCCATGGTGCTCACAGCTAAAACCTAATAAAAACCAGAGCAACTAAAGAAAGCATTTTATATAATTTTGAGCTACACCATCCAGGGAAGGTGGGGGCTCTTACTTTATGTAACTGCACCTCATTTTTTCTCTGTCCTCAATTCTATGTGAAGATTGGTTTAATGTAAAAAAATCTACTGATTGCTTGTAAGTTATACTGAAATAAATACAGTTTCTAATTATAAGAAAAGGATTAGGTCAAAATATAATCATTAATGGCAGCCTCTTATAAAACAAAACGGAAAAAGAAAAGTACATGCACAAAAACCTTCTAACTGTATTTTTGAGTAGTTTGTTCAGCTGGCTGTAATGATTCTCTGGAAAGAAATTTTCCTATAATCCAATGGAAAGATAGTCAATGCGTCTAGGTGGAAAGTTAATTAAGTGTGTGGTATCTTGTCATTTTTAGTGTTTCTGCTTTTGCAAAGAGAAAGAGAGGAAGAACTTAGAGACCACCTCCTCAGTTTTATATGGAGATGTACACTTTCAGAAGATCAAGTTTTAGTTATCTGAGTACTGTTTCCCAGATGTCTCTTAGTAGTCTCACCAGAATTTCATAAACCTATAGTGACTTGTACTGTATGTGAGCCAGGCACCATACAGATAGAAGTATGTTCACCTGAGTGCTTTCATTTCTTTTGCAATGCACCTACATTTCATTTTTCATGCAGCATGTGGTCAACAGGAACTGAACATCTATGCCCAACTTGGTTTGCTGTGCTGCCTGCCTTTGCTAGTTCCACATAAAAACTGATCTTTCAGTTATCAATACACGGCATCAGATTTGCACATTGAAACTAGAGCATCTGCTATAAATTAAAGGAACTCTATGTCCAGTCATTATCTCTTTCGGAAACTCCAAATTTCTTTTTTCTTTTTTTTTGTTTTGTTTTGTTTTTTTTTTTTTTGTTTGTTTGTTTGTTTTTCTCATGTGAATTAAAATCTCAACATTTCAGTAAGAACATTAAATTTGCTTTCATCTGTTTTTCTCTTAGCTGGGTTACTAAAATACATGTATGCTTGCCTTCAGCTATCAAACTATTGTGAGGAAATGCTGCTGGTCTTCCCTTTCCTTCTTTGTATTTGTTTTGAAAAATATATCAATTTAAGGAGAACCTAATTATAATTAAACAATGAAATTATTTTCTTTCCACATTATAATTAATAAGTATTTGGTTCTACTCTTTTTTTTTTTTTTTTCCTCCCTACAACATATTCAGCTAACATATTACTTTGCCAAGGCAATAGCTTTGGTTCTGATGTTATAGGCCCATTCCAAATAACAATTGAGGTGATCGACTTTCTAGTTTTTTCCAGTTGATACGAGATTATATTGTAATAGCCCAGTGGGAAATTAGAAAAGTAATTACTTTTATTAAGAAGCTTAATTCAATGAAAAGACCCTTTCAAAGAACTTAATCTCAATTGACAGTTCATTGTGCCATTAAAAAGTAATATAGGATGATGGCATCAGCAAAACAAAATGATGCTTCCTAGCAAGTGATTTTACATTCGGTACTAATGATGTAGTTCTTTTGTGAATCATGAAACTTTTTTTGAATGTTTAATCTATTATGTCAGTTCACCTGGGGAAATAAATTGAATGCTTCTAACTGCATCATCATTTACTACTACTACTTCCATAGCTTTAATTCTTAATTCTTAATGCTTTTTGGTAAGAAAGTATTTTTCAAAGTTGTTCTTCTTAGAATTTAATATCAGTCATTTCTTATTCATATGCTTAATTAGGATACAGATTCAATATTTGTCTCTTTTCTGGGTGGAAAGTGATTTTGAGTCATTTTATAGTTCATAGCTTCTCAGCACTGTTTATTTTGAACCACTTTTTCTTTAAGAAGAGGAGACGTTGCACTTGCATACTTCCTCCTTTGATAAATTTGCTAATTTGACTATTGTAGGAATAGATTGGTCCCTCAGGCTGACAAAGTAGCTCTGTTATTTAAGAAGTAGCTTTGAGCAATTAATGGTTGTCTTTGCATATTAAAATTGTTTTGCTACAACATTTCTATTTAAAATGGAAATATGTCCTTCCATGGCCAGCTGTGCCACACTTCTTAACAGCATTTTGAAAAACCTGTGGAGATCTCGGAGTGTATGGAAGGGCAGCACTGCAACTCTTCAACACCTTACTGAGTGCTTATAAGGATGTAAGGTTTATGCAGCATCAGCTTTACAAATGCTTTTATCCTCTGCCTTCTATTTTCCAACTGCTTCATGCAGTAGTACTTCTAGTCTCAAATAGACTTTTCACTGAATCTTAGTCGTCATTTTTGTATGGAAATTACCCAAATTTGCCCTGCCTCCCACAGTGATGATGTAGGTCAGCTGAGAGACTTTTAACCATATCACTTTTGTGATATGGTTAAACCATATGTTTATGGTTAAACCATATGGTTAACCATATCACTTCTGTGACTTTTAACCGTATGTCAAATTTAGTTAAAATTGACCACTGTGTTCAAACATTATTGAAAGATAGGGAGTAGGAACACACAAACCTCGTTTTTATTAAAGAAAACCTAAACCTGGGTAAAGACAAGCTAAATCAAACCCCTCCTCAGTCATAAATGTTATTAGATCATATGTTGACTTTTGAAGAGCTTTATACACATTTCTCAGCTTGTTATTTATTTTATTGAAGACTTCCAGCTACAGTTAGTTCATTAATTCTTCTTGGCAATTACTACAACACTGAACTACTTTCTGCTATACAAAAGTAGTGTTCTTCCAGAAGTGTCAGAGAAAAAAATGGCTGTTAAATATTCACATGCATATATATTTAATGATAATATTTCAAGACAATCAGAGCTCATTTCTTGGTCTTCCCAAATGTCCTACTTCATTTATTTCTCTGTACCTGCGTACAGTTCTTTCTATAGTTGCTACTTGTGTCACTGCTGCATTCTACATTGTATTTGAATGTTAAGACTACAAAACAATATGAAACAATTTCCTGATAACTGACCATTTCCTGACCATAACATACAGCATTTAAATTCCTTAGACTCCAGATCACCCTTTCTGTGCTCACCTTGCATAACATACCAATGTAACAAGGTACAACCAGTAAACCATTATTGCACATCCACAAATGTTCTTTTTGCACTTGTTCTTCCTCTTATTTTCCTTCCTGCCCCTCCCCCCCCCCCCCCCCCCCCCTTTTTTTTTTCCTCTGCATTATGCACTCCTCATAGGATTTATTCTTCCTTGATGAGGAACCTGGCTGATCCTTTCCGTCTCTGCCACTGACTCCTAGTAGGTAGAACAGGAAGGACAGTGTAAAGTGTCCAAGTGTATTACACCCAATGTAGCCTTTTTTGTAGACAAAATTCATTACATTAGGTCTGAAATACGTGAATTCTGAAAAGGGAAACTAACAGAGAGGAATATACAAATAAAAACCAACATCTACTGCAGTGTCATCAGGGAAAATTGTGAAAGGGAGCATGAATGTTTTTTTCTAACAATACTTCAATTATTTAGGTTCAGTATTTCTAGTAAATCAAAAGGGGATTAATTAATCAAGATGCTGTCTAGTTGTTGTTGCTTTGTTGTTGTTGTTTGCTGTTTTGTTGTTGCTGTTTAGATGCTCTTAGTATATATCTCTTAGTGCAACTAATGAATTTTTCATGAAATATTCTGCAAAATAATTCTGATAAAATGCTGATAAAAGCAAACTGAAAACACTTTTGAAAATACAGTACTATTTTAATAAGATCTGAGTTTATGCTTGGCTTTAAGAACAAATTGTATTCTACCTTTAAGACCACAGAACAGGAAAAAACAACAACAAACAACAAACAAAACAAACAAAACAAACAAACAAATGAACAAAAAAAAAAACAACAAACAGAAGCAAGGAAGTTAGACTTTGGCAATTTCAAACTGATTATACATTTTCTGAAGGTGATTCAGGTGAGGATTCGGAAAAGACCTTCAGAGCTACTTTACTTACATCATAGGAGCTCTGCTGGCTGCAGTACTATTTGGAATTGTCAATTAGGATGTAAGCCGTATCTCCCTTTTTCCTGTATCAAGCCTATTTTCATCAGTATTTGTGTCAGGCAAAGCCTCTTACGGAAGGATCAAGAACCGATCAATAAAGCGTAAAAATGCTAGTTAAGGTCTGAAATTTCTACTCACAACTTTTAAAACACTGCACCAAGAATAACTGAATGCAGATGGATGACTGTTCATACATATGCAAATTTTTAATATCATGGAGTTAGGTTCCACATAATAAGCCTGAATATATATCTCTGGCAGAAATGAGAAAAAATTCCAGCATCAGAAGTGTTTTGTGTTCTGAGATGGGCTGTGCATGTTTATTCATATTAGCAGACAGACAGCATTGATTCCATTCAAGACAGAGAAGCTAGTCGTGAAAATAAGGAATCACCGAAATTACCAAAAGTTGAAATGCTTGTTATATAGTGAAGAAGATAATTGTCAACATTGCAGAGATATTAAAGCTAAAATATAATAAAAATGCTAAAGTAATTACAGGAAACAGAAGAAATATTACGTCAGTTGGCAACATACATGCTTAAAATCAAGTTTACAACAATTAGACTAAAAAGTGTAATTAAGATTTGCATTCAGGAAGCAGCAAATTTAAGTATTGTATTTACTGTTTGGTTACCTGATTTTAGAAGCAAGCATTTCCTTTGCCACACAGCTCTAAGGAGGGGGATTGTATGGATGCACACAGTCCCATGGAATCCATTTATATTAGAGAACAAACACAGATTGAAATTCCACTGTGCTAAGTACTGTGTGAGAACTGGCAGCAGAGGTTTTCCTGGGTCCAGGTAATTTCACTCTAGATAAGTAAAATATATATTAGGATATGTTGAATATAAAATATGTTTTTTCAGAGGGCATGCTCTGAAAAATAGTACAAAAGATAGATTTGACAGTGTAGGCAATCAAGTGTTTCCTGCTGCCTAACGATAAATTCAGTGTCTCTTGTTATTCAAAGCTGCTTAGAAACCTAGAATTGCACATATCCACATATCTAAAATTTCATTAGTCTTCATATTTGTGTCACTATTGTAGTTCAGGCAAAAGTTGAACTAGATCCAAAAGCAGATTCATATTGTACTGCTTTCAACAGCTTTCTCTAATAGATTTTTCAGAGCACATCCAACAAGTATTCACATCATTTGCAAAAGCATCACCATTTCTTTTTAATACTTGTCAAGGGAATGAGAAAGTGACAATATAAAAATTAGAACTTGTTTCAATGCTTTTCTGAAGAGGTTCAAACCTCCACCTCCCCCTACGCCAGAATTTTAATGCTGAGTCTGGTCTTGATGGGATTTGTCTCTGTGACTTTTCATTTGAGTTTAAAGAACAGAAATTTGATTGTATCAAAATGACAATTCAAAGTATCGCTTTATAGACCTTCTAGATAGAAAAGCATTCTGGATCATAGGAGAAACAAAAAATATAAACAAGTTCTTGGCCCTTCTGAAGGAATACAACTACAGTACTGTTCTTCTGATTTTAGTCCAATTATTTTTTTTCTGTCAGTCTCCATACAGTTAGTGAGGATGTTTAATTATCTTCCTGTCAGGTAAGAGTTACAGGTTTGTATTCCTGAAGAACAAGAGGTCTGAACTGGGTCACCCATATCATATGTTAACTGCTGAGCAATGCTGGGCAAGCTGTTCTAGCTGAACCTGCTTGAGCCAGGAGGGTTGGACCAGATGACCTTCTGTGGTCCTTTCCAACTTCAACTATTCTGAGACTCTGCAAAGTTTTTGAAACATGACCTGCTTACCCTCTGCCTATACTTCTAAGTAAATATAATCAATTCCCCTGTGGTTTTTATAGACCTTGATTCTATGTTTATACTGGGAATGAGTGAAACATGGTTACTATATTTAGAGTGCCCCAAAGGGGAAATGAAAGAAAATGTCCCACTGGAGGCCTAGGTATGAGTGCAACATTGATCTGTTAAATAATAATAAATTTTATATATATATATATATATATGTATATATATATATATATACACACACACATTTTAAAAAGGGGAATTTTTGTGCATCTTTAAAAGTAGAATTTTAATTAACTGAGGGAAAAATCTGACTAAATGATGGTAAGAGGCTGTAAAAATTGCAGTCTTAAATCACAGTGCTAGTTTTATGTGCATAGATTCTAGATGTCAAGTCAAGTAATGGGCTGCCAGCAAAACTGGAATATACAAGAATCTAAGCATGCCACTGAACGCTTTACTTACAGGACCCTGCTGCTCTCAGAAATGAAAAACTTTATTCACCTCATTGTGTAGATCTAGAATAAACCATCTTGGTAGCTGTGACAGTACAAATAGAACAGAACCTAGTTATTAAATAGCATGTTTTGTAAAATGAAATACTGGATGATAAAATGCTAAATTTACCTCTGGAATCTGTATGTGAATCTATTTCCAGATAAGTCAGTGGAAAATGTTTTTTATTACATACTTTCAACTGCATGTAGAACATCACATAAAAACATAACAAATGTGAGCATTTTAATGATATGAGGTAGGAAATGATAAAGAAAAAGAAAAACTTGTTAACTTAAAAAATAAACAACATATGTAAAACAGGAGTTATTTAAAATATCTGCAATATAACACTGATGTGTTTATTACATATAAATATTTCTAAAAAAGGTAACGGTAGGCCCAGAAGGCATTACAATATGAATCAAAGAAAATAGTGCTTCTTTACGGATCTAATTTATTTATAATAAAATATTTTTTTTTACATTATTATAAAATGTTTTTCAAGTGATTTAAATAGATACATCCCTGATCTATCAGTAAAACATAACTTCAGAAGGAGAAAAAATATATATTTTCATAAATTTGACCAGTAACTGTGGAAGAATTTGAGATTTAAGGACTACAAAATAGAGCAGGTGCTACCAAGCCACTATTTACCACTACTGACTTATTTTCTTTCTCTAATTGCCTTAAAACCACTGAAAGTTTCTTTTTGAAGGCTACTGGTGACCTCCTCATTAATAATAACATAAGGGAAAAAAAATCTCCTCTTTACTTTTTTTTTTCTTGAGAATTAAAATTGTTGATGTCACCTTTTCTGTAAGCTTTCTCTTGTAAACTTCTTTGACTTTCTGTTCCAAGAAATGAATAACAGGTGTACCAGAGAAAAAAGTATAAAATCACTTTGGGAGTTTACTTCAAGGATTTACTTTACAGAATGGGAATAAAACACACTATCTGTGTGTGTGAGAGAGAGTTAATTATTAGTTTTTAATAGTTTTTAATAATTTCTGTGCTCTAATGTTTCTATATGGGTCCATAGATACCTAAAACCAGGGGGAAAGAACATGGGAATAGAGTTGCCAAAAAGTTTGTCCAAGAACTGCAGACCAGCTAGTGAAAATGTGGGTGACACAATGTCTCAAACACCAACAAATATATATATTTGTCCGGTTACACCAACAGATATTGATTTCATATATAATTGTTGTTGACATTGGAAACATGTTTCTGGTATTCATTCCATCTGTCCCCCTTACTTTTTATTACTTTTTTTTTTATTACTTTTATCTAAAGTAATTAAATGTAACTATTTTTTTCTTCTTTTCTACTACTTACTTTCAATTTCCTTTCACAAATCTCAACACTCCATCTTGCCTTTACCTTCTGATGTAAAAATATACATATCTTTTGAATATGCAGTGTAGTAGTACCCAAACTCTGCAGTCTTGGTGCTGGTTTTGTTGCTTATAATGTAATACATGATATACCGACATGGTATATCACCTCCTCTGTATTCTTTCTCCAAAAATTTTGTCTCCTGATCACATTAATGAAAATGCAAGTAAAATAGGTCTAATTAGTTAGGAAATTCAGTTTTTGAATTCTTACAGTTACTTTGATTATGTTTTATGATAAATTGTACCCAAATACAAGGAACTAAAGTGTGTATGGTTTTAAATTTTAGCTATACTTTTAAATAATTTCTTACTATTTTTGTTCTCTTTCCAATGCTTGCTTCTTATAGGGTGTTTTTTGAAGCTAAGGACATTTGCAATACCGTTAGTTCTCTATACATTTATTTTTCTCTCTGTTCTTTACCTTGTGCTCCAAGAACCTGGAAGATGTTATCATTTACATAAAATATTTCTATTTGCATTGAAATCTGTGAATTAAATTCACCCTATGAATTCTTCCTTTGTTGCTCTCTCCATTTTTGATGCCTTAGCTCTTTAGTCAACTATTGTCCTTCTCCCTCATCTTTGTAAGTCCTGCACCTTTGCTCTCAGTCATAAAACTTTGTACTATTACATGTTTAATAATAATCTGTAAAAGTTCTACACTAACTTTATATAGTATATATTCTATATTATACTACCTCTGTCAAGTCACAAATCAAGAAAAAAGCAGATGTTCTCAGTTCTCTTATGAGAACTCACCATAAATAGAAAAGGGAGGTGATTCTTTCAAATATCTGCTGTGTATTTATATTTTGAGACACGGTAACATACTGCTGCCTTTCTTTGATCTACCTGTGAGAAGTAAATATGCCGGTATGATGTTAAACATAAATAAACTAAGGAAATCAAAAATTATAGAAAATTTGGAAAACAGAGGAAGAAAGAAAACAAAACAAAGAACCCATCAACACGTCTTTCATTTTGTATTTTACTAATAGGAATGATCTTTGTGCAAGGTGCATACAGTGAACGAATAGCATATAAATTTAATAGTTTAGGCCATCGGGATTTTGGAATGATTACCATCTACTAGAAAATATATTACACTTGGATTGCTTTGAGTAAAATTTTAAAAAAAGTTCTTTCTAAAACAAATTATATTGGTTGCTGAATGTTAAATAGTAATTCCTAAATATGTATTCAGATTCAACAAATGTTTAAGGACATGTAATATCTTTTCCCACGGTTGAGACAGTTCAGAAAACATACAGATGGTAATTAATGTATCAAAACCATCTTTTAATATATAAAGCCGCCTATGAGATATTATTTTTAATGACTTACTAATGACAAAAAGAAGTCTTATGCTTCTTTTTGATATCCTGCATACATGTATATATATAATGAAGTGTAGTGAAAAAAACATGCATGTCACTGCTTTAATGCTACTTCAAGAAGCATACAGTAAATACACTTTGCCCCTTACCTCCTGCCTAGCTAAATATTTAAGAATTTGTATAGAGCTTAATAGTCTTTTTTATTACAGTGTTTAAGAATGAATGAGTTATCAGACATCTGCTTCTTAGATAATCTGTAACCATGTGGCCTCTTCTCAGACTGAGCAAACATTTCTCATTTACTATGACTAAGGGCTCATTTCTGCATCCACTTGAGATGAATGGGACCTTTCATGTAGATTTATGAGCTTGTAAGCCCATTGCCTGCTGATCTCTCTGAAACTCTTGCCATTGAGATATGATGGCTCTAGACTGAGGATCCACCTTTGGAATAGAATCAGAGAATCATAAAGGTTAGAAAAGATTTCTAAGATCATCTGGTCCAACCGTTAATAGGGGCAACAGATGAGAAAACTGGTTATGTAGATTGAAGGTAAAGATCAGTAAGATGAAAAGAAAAAAATAAATATTTAAATTCACTGAAAAGTACTATAACCCATTGTCCAGCGTGGAAAATGAAAGCTTTGGAGAGACATAACAGTAGCTGCAAGGAGGCCGTCAAGAAGGCAAAGACAGGCTCTTCATAGTTATGTATGGTGGGAAGGCAAGAGGCAATGGGCCTAAATTGAAATGAGATGTTCAGACTGGATGTAAGAAGAAATTTCTTCAACACAAGGACTGTCCAGCACTGGCAGCCCACAGAAGTTGTGTTGTCTTTGGAGTCTTTCAAAAGATGACTGAACAAAGCCAATTTGATCTAACCTCGTATCTGATACTTACTAGATCTCCTTGTACTGCTCCCAGACTAGACCTCTTCAGGGTATTTTCAGACAGAATTATCCAAGGATACAGTATTGAAAGTGTGACCTATCAAATGTAGAGGGGGATAATCATTTCCATACAGACCAGGAATGAGTTGGTCAGCTTTGCTGCTAGGGCTCACTGCAGACTGATATTTAGATTGCTGTCTGCTAAAACCCCCAGGGCTTTTTCAACAGAGCAGCTCCCCAGGAATTGCCTGGAGGAGTTGCCCTAGGAGTGCCCATCATGACCCCATCACTGCAGAGTTTTTTCTTCCCTTGTGCAGGACTTTGCATTTGTTCTTCTCAAATTTCATAAGGTTCCTGTCAGCCCATTCATCCAGCATGTGTAGGTCCCTCTGGATGACAGTTCTGCCCTTGAGCATGTCAATTAGTCCTCCTGGTTTGTGGGTCTCGCAGACCTAAGGAATGTACACTTCTTTGTGTCCTCCTGGTTACTGATAAATGTGTAAGGACAGGTGTCAGGATAGATCCCTGGCCAATTCTGGTTGCTACCAGCATCCAGATAGAGTACAATCAATTAAACAGTACTCTCTGAGCTTGACCATCTAGCAAGTTATTCACCCCTCTAGTTTCCACCTACACAGTCTGTAATTTCACAATGTGCAAAAGTCAAGATATATTTAATATGGTCAAGTTCACTGTTCTGCTCTTGTCCATATATTCCATCAGTTTATTGTAAAGGACAGTCAGATTGATAAGGCTACATTTACCCTTGGTAAACTCCCACTCAGCATATCTTCCTTCATGTGTCTCAAAATGTGTTCCAAGAGGACTCATCCCAACATTCTCCCAGAGGCATAAACGAGACTGAGTGATGTGTAACAATTAGGGAATCAAGCAAATGTACCTGTATATCAGTGACAAGCCAACAGAGGCAAATTTAAATACTTTCAGTATTATATCTTACTTGCATAAATGAACAAATAGCTAAAGATTTGGCTGGAATATGTGGTATACTGGATAATAAGCCATGAACAATAGTTCAGCTGATTGATGTAATTTCCTGTGGTTTGCCAACAGTCCTTGATTATCGCAAATTCAGATATTTTCTCTGTTGCATATTTTATTAGCTACCATAGATTTATATACATACATTTTGAATATCAGTAAAGTAAGTGGTAGCAGACATGTAAATGCCTCTGGGTATTTCACAAGATATTTTTTTTCCCCATTTGAGCCGTGCAAATAGCTATGCCACTCAGCATAAATGTATCAAGGATATTGTACATACTATTCTATGTTTTATCCTTATCACCACAACAATTAATGTTACATGATGTAAGAATGGTGTGTGCAAGAACTTATTCTGACAAAAATGATGAATTCTTCTTTGAATCTGTATGACTAAATTACCTGTGAATTTGGTATTTCTGGGAGGGAGCAATATACTGCACTTACATTTCCTGATGAAAATGGAAAAAGTACAGAATTTACTGGGTGAAAGATGCTTAATCATTATTTTATATTTCCTTCACAAAAACCTTCATGTTGTAAGAATTGTGTAAGATTAATTTTTTTAATTTTTTTTTTTTTTTTTTTGGGGGGGGGGGGGAATATACCTGCTTCTGATAACTGTATATTCTAAAGCAGATTTTCTAACTTATATCTGAATATAAGTTAGCTGAATTCACATAGATTAGTTTTTGATAGTTTACACCTGTGACTTTTTAGAGTCATAGAATCATAGAATGGCTTGAGTTGGAAGGGACCTTAAGGATCTAGTTCCAACCCCTCTGCCATGGGCAGGGATGACACCCACTAGATCAGGTTGCCCACTGAAGTCAGATTTGGAAGACTGAATTCTGTTTTTTCTAAAAGTACCAAAAACTGCAGATGATTGATATTGTTGCAACTTCTCAATAGCAAGTAACAAATATTGGAGACTGAGAACTGTTTTTGCTGTTAAGATTTGGGCTTGGTCCTTTTTATTGTTTCAAAAATGGTAAAAAGCTTAGGGGTCACAGTTCATAATAAAGGTATATTAAATGAGCAATCTAAAGTCATGCTTAGCAACAAAAATCATTTATTTAAATATCCAAACACAGGTCTAAGGATAGACCATATTTTTTTATTTTTTTATTTTTTAATTCTGGCTGTGGATTCTATACATCTGTTATTTGCTCTGCTGTAAGGGAATGAGCTGTTAAGCAACAAACTTTCTGTATATTTTAATCTGTTTATGGTAGGTGCTTGAATAAAGAAGGAGAGAGAGGCAACAAGCACAAACTGAAACACATAAAGTTCCAACTGGATATGAGAAAACACTTCTTCACTGTGAGGGTGACAGAGCAGTGGCACAGGTTGCCCAGAGAGGCTGTAGAGTCTCCTTCTCTGGAGATATTCAAAACCCACCTGGATGAGATCTTGTGCAATGTGCTCTAGGTGATCCTGGCTGTGCATGGAGGTTGGACTAGATGGTCTCCAGAGGCTCTTTCCAACCCCAGCCATTCTGTGAGAGGACAGGGGTATACACAGTTTGTGTGATACACTGCTTCTAGAGCAGGACACATCTTTGCACAGAAACCAGAACAAAGCTGCTGACCTGAATGTGCTACTCCCAAATGCTGTCATTAAGGTCTAGGCTGAGGACACTCTTAGCCATCAGATGTATTCCATTTATCCCCCATCTTTGACATATACTCTGAACTGAAAATAATACAATCCTGTTTCTAAGGCTAGCCACATTGAAACCAAACTTCCAAGTATTTTTCAATGCAAGCAAAAAAGCCAAATGTTAGTATGCCTTTGGTGTGACATCTTTCATGTTGCTCTTTCACAGCTCTGTTGTTCCGAGTTGGCTTTGGCCTGTATGGGTATTACTGCTTTTAAAATACAGATTAAATATTTTAAAAAGTGGTTATTTTTCCCATTTCAACAGAAGACCTCAAATTTAACTTCAGTGTTTTAAAGCTACAAGTATCAATGGAATTAACATTCCATTTTACATGTAAACGTGGTGGACATTTTCTATTTCAATAAGAACTGGAGTTGTACACTGCCCCAACACATGGCCAAAGATAACAGTAAAGCTCCAGGTTAAGTGAGTATACAAAAGCTATGCTCAATATTAAAACAATAAGAATAACAACAATAAAATTGTAATAATTGTGAAATGTAATTTATCTACTAATTTTGCTTCTAATATGACCTTATGTTATGGAGAGTGCTTGAAACCAATTTTTAAGTCAGTATCATCTTTCAAAACCAGGCTCCCTTCCCTGAACCACTACATCAATCAATTTATTGTAGGGCCTATAAAATTTTTGTGTAGTACTGAAATGATTTATCACAATTAAGTAACTAGTCACTGCACTTCAGTGTTTTGATCTATATTTAGTAACCCAAGGCTTAAATATACTGGGACTGAATTCCTTCCCTGGGAGAAAAAGAATTTTCTGAACTCTGTTGTTTAAATGGATAGCAATATATTAAATGTTGGAGACTAGAGTCAAGCATTTGTCATTTGTCATTTGATAAACTGCTGTTTGGAAAGATATTTGTAAGGTTAACTACTGGATCTGAGATATAAAGGCTAATGTGTGTAATAATACCCTTCCTAGAATACGTTTCACCAAAGTTACAGATAAATTTTTATTCTGCTTTTGTGTGCATATGAGGAGAGGTAAATAAATATTTTAATATTTAGATTATGGGCATATAAAGGTTAATCAAAATTATATCACATCATAATTTTAGTTGTGAATGCATTTATACCACTTAGTATATGGTATAGCATATGTATCTTGTATTATACAAAGTAACTGTAAATTTCGCTTGCACACCTGAAGCTTATCTGAATTTTCAAACTCTTTTGTTAAACACAAAGCTGGAGTGCTAATGAGTTTTAGAAACCTGCTATTTCAAAACAGTTAAATGCCTTTTGCTGTGCTGTGTAGAAGTGGAATTACAAAAATAAGTACCATGTAGTCTGAGGAAGCCACTTACATCAAGCTAGGTGAAGTGAGGAAACCTTTAAGGAAACAAAAATCTTTATAAGTCAAATTGAGCTCGTTATGTTTTACATGGTTATTAAAATAAAGGAGATTCCAAAAATTTCTAGCACTTGCTTGTTATGTAAAAATTAAACCATTTATGTACAGATTTCAGAAAGGAAGAATGGATGCATTTAGAAAATAAACAAAAATTCCTGGCCAAAACAAACAAACAAAAACACATTTTTATACTTTTATGGTCTTCTTATTATACACAGCTATTAGCAGTATGCTATATTGCATCTAAATTGTCTGAAACACTCATCAAGGCTGAAAGGCTAAAGTATTTATAGTATTATATAGCAACAAAGTGAATTTAGATAGGAATTCATTGTCATTATAATTAACCAAATCATCAGGATCCCAGCTGATGTCCTGAGGCTAATCTAAGAGCAGAACCCAGGACTTGGTGAAGATGGAAGTTTGGCACCGTTTGCTCTGCTTAGAAATTCACCTGTGTTTCAGAGGGATTTATTTTAGTCAAGACAAGTTGCCATTGAACACGCTGGGAGGCTGTCAGTGAAAGTTTCATCTGATCCCTTATTTTGTGTCCTGCTAAGTGGGAGGCAGCAGCAGAAAGGCATGAATTTTTATGCCATCGCTATGCTGCTTCCTCTTTTTTCTTCTCCAAGCAAATCTGCAAATTCCTACGAGCCCTAGCTCTGGTGTTGCTACCTAGAGGGGGGGATTCCCAAACACGTGCTGGAGACCCACCCCTCGGGAGGACAGCGCGGCGGGGGAGAACGGGGCTGCGTTTCAGTGCCGTGACATTCTTGCAGGTCCCTCATCGGGGACGGCCAAACGGTGGCTCTGGAGGCTCCGGGACGAGGAGCTGGGCACCGGGCCGGCCTTACTGGGGGGACAGTGTCTGCAGCGGGGTGGGGAGCATCCTCCCCCGGCTCTCCTGCGCCCCTCCAGCCCCGGGCAGCTCAGTACCGCGCACCTGCGGGAGATCGCCCCCGGGCCTCAGGTAGGCGAGGGCGGGCGGCGCGCAGGTGCGCAGCGGGGAGAGCCGCGCACCAGCCCTCGGCGTCCCCGCGGCTGCGCGGCTGCTCTGCCAGCCCCGCTGCCGCGGAGCGAGCGCGGAGGGCCGCTGGCGGGGGGAGCGGGGAAACTTTGGGTAAGTGCTGGGAGGGAGGTGTGGGGATGTGGGGGAGCATCACCGGGGGGTGCGGAGAAGGATCACCGGGGGGTGCGGAGGGTCACTGGGGAATGCAGGGAAGCATCACCAGGATAATGCGGGGGGTCACCGGAGGATGCGGGTGCGCCGGCCAACAGGTACCGCAGCTGCGCGGGTGCGGGAGGGGCTGCGTGTGTGTGTGTGTGTATGTATGTGCGTGTGTTTTTGTGTGTGTGTGTTGTGTGCGTGTCGCCTGTCCCCTCCCCCGCCCGCCCTGCCAGAAAGGGGTGGGAGATTTCCCTGCCTCCCGGCCGCTTAAAACCGCGCTGCCCGGCGGTGCCTTCGTGGCCCCGGGCGGAGGGAGGCTGGCGGCATCCGCGCTGCGCCGCGGGGAGTGGGCGGAGGGGAGGGCGGTGGCGGTGGCGGCGGCCCCGCGGGGCCGGGCAGCGCTGGGCTGCGGCAGGCGGCGGGGGCGGTCTCTCGCTCGGCTGGATGGCCGGTTCTGCCGGCTGCCCAAGGCGCCGGGCTCTTTCGCATCCCGGGCTCTTTCGCATCCCTCCTTCCGCATCGCACTGCAGTAAGTTCGCCAGGCGCTGGGCGGCTGAACTGGTTGCAATCGCGGAACTGGGGAGGGAGGGATGAAGGGAGGGAAAGGAAGGGAGAGGGGTTGTGTGTGTTAAGTTGTAGCTAAGCGGGCTATATTGAATTTGTCACGGTTCATGGCTTTGGTTCCTAGTTAATGGTATTTTGCCTCGCTGACCTACATCACTTTGCTCAAGCACGGTCAATGTCCTGCTGCTGCCAGGGCTTTCATTGAGAGCTGCGTTCAGAAGGCTTTCATTGATGGCTAGGTTCAACCCGGGGGACTGCTGAAACACGCAGTGGGGGTAAGCACAGACCGAGTCCGTGAAACAAAAGATGCAGCCGAAAACTTGTGCCGTAAAGACTGGTGAGCAGAAACTTTTAGTGGTGATGTGACAGGCGGTCTAAGGGTCTTTTCGAGGAAGAATTAAAAATGCTATACAAATCGACAAACTTTTGGATGTTTGAAGGCAGTTTACAGGCAGTTTATTTTTATTTTATGTAATCCAGCGTTGTTCTGATTTATTTTCTTGAAAGTAGTTTAATTTGTCGTGTCTGAAATTACAATTTTCATTGTGAGTATGCTGTTTTTGAAATGGATGAAAGACTTTCTCATAAGATTGATGTATCTTAAGTATTTTTCCTCATCTAAATGAGAAGATTACAGTGTCTTCTGTTAATTATCACTACATTTTTAGAAAAGCGGTCAAATAGGAAGAAGAACTTAATTAATTTTCAGAAGTAGTTTTACCTGGTTGATGCAATTTTCGAAAGTTTATAAAATAGGCTTCTAAAATCTATCATGGAAAATAAGAGATTGCAGCAGAATGAGGAAAAAGAACATTAATTCTCACAAGAGAAAATTTTATAACATCACTAAATCACTTTTTATAACATCACTAAATGTTTTTCCTAGATCAAATGACCTCATGTAGCAAAGTTATATTTTTTCCTTTTTGCACTTGAGTGGCATAATGCTGCTGCATATATTAAAACATCATTTTACATCAGGAAAAAAACAAAACAAAAAAACAAAACAAAACAAAAAAAAAAACATAGCAAGAATCTGATATGCATTCCCAAAAGACTGGGCTTGTTCTATGCTTTATGGATAAAATGATAGGAAATATGTTCTTTGTTTCTCCCCGAAGTGATAATCCAACATTTCTGAGTGCCTGAAATGTTTATTTTTCACAGAATGAAAGCAAGCATCAAGGAACATGGGGCATAAAAAAGCAATGTTTTCCTCCTGGGGTTTAAGTTATCCCACGTTGACTTGTCAAGGTGGAAGGACTTTGTTGTTTACCATGGCAGGAATGTCCTGAAATAATTATTTAGCAGTCTGAAATGAGTGCGGAGTAAAATATTTTATGCTATAGATTTGAAATATTTGGGGCCCAAATCCATTCCTCTAATTTAGAGCCCTGCAAACAACTGAAGTTGCTGCTCTTACGCAGGTTTAGAAAAACTACAATCTTGTGTTTGTTTAAGAAGAAATGTGTATGAACTGTTGCTGACAAACTGAAATCATCTTTCCTTAAACACCTGTAGGTGTCTCAAAATAAAACACTGAAATAATATTGTTCAGTAGAAATGCGTAAGTGAACAGATATTTTTGAAGAGTTTGTGCAGCTTGAAGGTAACAAAACTACTACGTTCTGAAGAGCACTTGATATCATTTTTTTTTACTTATAAGGTTTCTGCATCATTTCTATTCTGGAGCAAAGTGTAATTCAGGTGATGGGAAAGGTCTTAATGGGAGAGGCACCTAGAGGTGCCTCTTGCCAATGGAATGAGATCACTAGTGGAGGGATGAAGAGAATCATAAGAGGGCTTCTGATAAAGCAGGAGGTAAATACAGAACATTTGTGAGTACAAGTAGTAATAGGTCAAGGCTGGAAAACTTCAAAGTCGGCGGGACTGGGCTTCTTTTGCTTCATGCTTGTGTGGTAATAGCATCAAGTTCTTGCGAAAGTCACCTATAGAATGAAATGTATAGGGTTTAAGTTATGTTTTGTAATTACAAAAAATTAAATAAATAGCAGCATATCTGGATGACATATAATGTTTCATTCTCTTTGAATTGTTGTGACTTTTATTAGTTCATCGATAAGTTAAATGTTAGACACGCAATTCTAGCAAGTCTTTTAATGGAGGTCTACAGGAAAGATGGGGAGAGAATTTTTACCAGGGAGTACAGTGGTAGGACAAGGGGAAATGGATTTAGACTAAAAGAGGGTAGATTTAGATTATATATTAGCAATAAATTCTTTACTACAAGGGTGGCGAGGCACTGGAACAGGTTGCCAAGAGAAGCTGCGGAAGCCCCATCCCTGGAAGTGTCCAAGGCCAGATTGGATGGGGCTTTGTGCAACGTGGTCAGGTGAAAGATGTGGGGGGGGTGGAACTGGATGGTCTTTAAGATCCTTTCCAACTTAAACTGTTCTATGATTTTATAAAATGTCGATTATTTCAGATGTTTCCTTGGTGAAAGTTAATTTTGTTGCCAAGAGCAATTTACATGATGAAAGCTGTATTCATAGTATTTTTTCTCATCTTTTGTCATGGTAAGAGATGTGGACTGCTGTGAAAAGTGTGTGACAATACATTCCCATCTGTGTGATGATGAAGGAGTAACAGCCATCAGAAGACTGAGCAAAACAGAAAGAGCAGCTCTTGCTTGGTAGTTTGGTGACCGGGAGCAAAAGTATTTCAATTAGGCTTGACCTCTGGAAAGAAGATACTTGGAAAGACATCTATATTTTTTTTAAAGTTATGATGTGAAATCTGGAAGACATCAACAGAGTGAGTGCAATTCTATTGAAGAACAGGATGCTGGCTTTCTGAAATACATTAGTTTTAGACTCCAGCTCTCTACCTGTTGTCACTATTGAGTAAACTTTGCAACTTATTACAGGAGATGCCAATTGAGCTTTGCATTACTCTCAAACAAAAAGTAAATCAATAGAAGGTACCAGGTATGCCTTGGATATCATTCACCATTCACTTTTTTTTTTTTTTTTCCTGTGCAGAATTAGTTCGAAATGCTATTCTGTAGGAATGATAACATTCCATAGCAAATTTAATCAATAGTAGCTAGTGTAAGAGGTTGGAAAAAAAAAAAAAAAAAAAAAACTGAGAAGAATTCTGCATAAATGATTTGTGGTAAGTTTCCCATTGTCTTCTGCACCACTTACAAAATAATTAATAACAGTGATAGTAGACTTAAGACAATTATTTGTCCATAAGTGTGGTTTTTCATAACAGTAGTTTAACTTTTTTGTCATTTGGAGCCTTGCTCTAAAGCTGGACCAACTAATTCATTGTGCTGGAGGGAAGAGTAAGTGGCATTGTGGGTCTCACTTAAAGGGATTAGACGTTTGTAATTGTATTTAATATGTCTATGAGTGTGAAAAAAGTTACAAACTTCAGCTTCAGTACAAATTGAATGATACCATCACTCAGTCAACATGACCTATCTTACATCACACTAATGCTTTTACTATGAATAGAAATTTAGGCTGATTTGGCAGGTAGAGAAACACTTTATTATTTTTTAGCCATTTATTTTTAAAATCAGGATGAATAACTGTCCCAAAACAACTTTATGCAATCTAGAACATATTTTCCTTTTTAATTGTTTCTGAAGAATTTAATTAATTATTTTCTCTGAATAATGATTGCAGAAGTTTAGCCCTGAGGGAATATTGTTTGGCACAAGTTTGAAAACATAACCCATGTAAGTATTTTGAGCCTGTTTAATTACTTCTTGTCCAGCCCCTACCAGTTTGAAATCAAAATGTCCAACTCTGACACAATTGTGCTGCCCTACACCATTGAAAAATAAAAGTAAAACAAATGAACGCAAATGTACAAATGCATTTGTCAGATACTAAATAGGTTTCTAATTGCTGGGACAGATTAACTTTTTATTTTTAGATAGTATTTGTTATTTACTATAATAAACTATGAATAAAAAGATACCTAGATACTTTTTTTTTTTTTTTTGGAAAAAAAAAAAGTTCTATTTTCAAGAATGGAACTTCTATGTATGCTAGCAGAAATCTTTAGTTAATATAAATTCCATGATTATTATTTTTCTTAGTTTGATTCTCAGCTACATTTTGATTACTTAATGTGAAATTGTGAGAGTTTTTTTTTCACTGTGTGTTCAGTGGGATGACCAGTGCTCAGCAGTAGTAGTAATAAGTAGTTCACTCCCTAGTCCTTACAGTAGGACAAGAAGAATCCCAACAGACCTGTAGTGCAGTTCTCACAAAGGTTTATGTTGTATGGTGCTTATCAAACTATGAGTCTTCTGCTGTGAAATTTGGCTTCCCTATCCTTTTGAGTTGTCTTCTGGGAAATAATGAGGCATTGAAATGTAGTGGTTGTTTATTTAGAGAACTGGGGAACTTGCACAGATAATGGAAACCTTTTTTTTTCCCCCTCTGTCTTCTTAATTATGCTGCATAAAAGAAAAGCAACTAGTCAAATTTGTTCTCCTTGCTCTAAATTTCTCTCCAGGTAGACATTTCTGATGTTTACATTGGTTCAAATTTGAAAGAAACACAGATGATGTGAAACCAACAAACTTTCCTGTCTCTTCTTCTGAAAGTAAAGGAAGTGGTGTCTTGTAAATCTGGTATGTAGAGGCTATGGGTTAGACATAAACAGTATGAACCACTGCATCCCAAGAATCAGGAGGGTTTTCTTGTTTTTTTGTTTTCTCCATGGAGTCTTTGGCCACTTTAATTGTGGATTTTCTCATGTTGCCTGAATGAATGTTTGTATTCATCCTCCAAATGGTAGGTAATGTTAGGATAAGGCCAGAAAGAGTTTTTTTTTTTTTTTTCGCAAGGAAGAATAGGGGGAGGAAGAAGAAACAAATATATGATTATAGACAGGAATAAAAGGAATAAATTAAGAAAAAATAAATTTAATGGCTACTATTACTCTTTTTCACATTTAATTTCCAAGGATTTTTTTTTTTCCTTTTTTAAACATTTGAAAAAAGCTAGCAAATTCTATGAAGAGAGGAAAAAAAAAGTCAGAAATTTTAAAGCTTGAAATCTCTTTCAGATAGCTAGGGTGGTGCTTCCTTATAGTCCTGGAATATTTTACTGGAGATTTTTACATTGGTAGTTTCTTCATATTTTGAATAGAGTAGTTATGGTAATCTATGTATCATTAGAGTAAAGTTTTGTTAATGTTCAAACCATACATAAATGGGACTAGTCTGTCCTACATTCAGTATCTAAGTAATATCTGGTTACCTTCTGTCTCTCCTATTATTCCTGATGGAAAGACTGATGGAAAGACAAAAGCACCTGCTGAGGAAAAGTCTAATTTTATGATAAGCACCCAATATAGGTCAGTTGAAGTACATTCTGGATGTATCCAGGTCTCTCAATTTATTATAAAGCATGCCTAAGATAGTAATTTCACAGTTTAAGGTTTACTTTTAAGGCATCCAGCTTTGGGTGAGATAAATTGCACCCTTGGGTATCTTCTCAGCTAGAAAGAAAAACACAAGGGAGATTTGAAATCCTAAGGATGTATCAAATCTTCTCTGTGCATTACTGAAAATAAACACAAAGTAAAATAGTCTTACAAAAAGCAATTGCTTAGAAGGGGCTATATCCCAGAAGTTAAATATCAAAGTACATATTTTAACATATATAAAGTAAAAAAGTACTCTTGAGTATTTCTGTTTTTCTCTATGCTGTAAAAAGTTGTCTATAGCTTGCTTTCATCAAAAAGTCACTGTATTAATTCCTTATTGATATAAAATATTCCAATAACTCTTTTTTTATGGAAAATAAAGCTATATTGCTTCCTGAAAAATCTTGACTTACTATGAAACTGAGAAGACTTGCTCAGGCATTTAGTTTTACTTTACTCTGCATGTTACATAAATTGAAAAACTAATACAACAGTGACCTGGTTTATCTTCACAAGCTGTTGTAAATTTTAATGGTATGGTACTCCAGTGACTTCTGGTCAGGAGGGACAGTGGGCCATTTTGCCTTTTGTAACTTTTGAAAATCTGTGTTTAAACAGCATTATGGCTTTTGGGTCACAGAATTCAAACCTTCTAAGCAATGTGATCTTTTATAGAACAGAAGGAGGAAACTTTGTACTGGCCATTGCTAGGCTTAGCTCCGTTGATACAACCATTTCTTTCTAAAAGTAGAATGACTAGAGGAAGCCTGGGGAAACCTCCCAGTTTTGAAGAACAATTGCTGTTAAACACAAAAGATACTCTGATAATAATATATTTACTTTATATATTATTATATATAAACTACTATGCACTTACTATATATTTTTACTTCCTCTTTAAATTTAAAATACTGAGCGGATGGCTTTTGTTCTTCATGAAGTAAAATACCATATTCGGTTACAATTAGTTTTTCTTTTGAATTCAAAATAATGACTTTTAAAAAAGCTTTATGTTCTGTCAAAGACTGTTTCCTATAAATAATGTAGGCATCCACAAACTATAAAAAAGCTTGTGAGATTACTTGAGTGATCAAGTTATTTTTCTGTCTTACGTTACACAGTGTACCAGCAATTTTTACTTGTCTCTGTTGGTGCTGAGAAAAATAATCTTGATGGATGATCCAGTTCTGACTTCTAGTTGCACCTCTAATGAAGAAGAGGAAATTCAAGTCTCTAGTACGGATTTCTGTGCATTCTTATTCAGGTTTGATGAGCCATGAGGTCAGGGTAGATCATCTGTCAATGACAGGAGAATCTGTAGAATCGCACAAATGTACCCTTCCAAATAACAGTAACACATTCAGTCCTATTTCATCACAGTTTAATGAGCAGAAAACTGTAGAGGAAACTAATAAGAATATATAAACCTAATAAAATAGTTTGTATATTTGAAGGGCACTCCTTCATAGTTCAGTTCTGACCTTAGATTTCTTCAGAGTGCTTTTCTGTCAACTCTGGTCATTCAGTGAAGCTGTTTAATTTCAGACCCTATATCACTAACTCTCAAAATGCTCTCCAGTTAAAGGAAGATATAATCTATTCTTTCTGTATCCTGATACGGTGGTGTATTAAGACAGCAATTCTGTGTGATTAATCCAGGACCCTAGCTAAAATGATAGCCACTACAAAGGGAATGAAATAGTGATGTCATAATCTAAAAACCTTGAAAACTTCTGTAATTCATCCCTAATTCATCTACTATCTTCCAATAAAAACGAAATAAAAACATTCATTTACAAAACCCACACTAATCTACTGAACTACTGTGAAGCTTGGGTTTATAAAGATGAGAATTACAGGATATAAAGACACTCTTGTTTTGTTTATTTGTACTAAAATCAGATCTAAATCTTCTATGTATCCTGACAAGGTACCTTAGATTTGCTATGAGGTCAAGGTCTGGGTTGTCTTGCGTTATTTATGTTGCTGGCCACCTTTCACTGGAGAGCATCACAAGTAGGCAAAGTTTGCCAATTCTTGTACATATTTCTTGCCATGCTTTGCAGTTTGCTCATTCAGATTCAAATGCTTCATTCTTCCCCCTTAGAGACTGTTAATCTTTAATTTATTCAGGAAAAGTTTTACTGCTCCTCCCCTTGTCTTGTTTACTGCTCTGATTCTTTGGAAATGCAAATATGTCTTTGGGAGAGCAGGTGCTATCTCTTAAACTATGAGTGAATTATTAACCCATGGAGGAATGAATTGCAGTTTCTCTCTCTAGGAGTGCTTGCATGCATATCTCAATATGAAGATCTTCTATACTTGCTGAACTTTGTATTTTAATATTCACATGTACATTGATTACCATGCTTTTTGGTAATTCACTACATTCACTACACATGAATGTGAATACCATATGAAGCTCATTTTCAGATCAAAACTGTTCAAGCTAATGGAATCCCAATTCTCCCTGGGGGATACATTGACACTTAGAGAGGTTCAAACCCTCAATGTATAGAACATGCATGTCTACTTTTTCCTTAGAACATACATGTCTTGAACATTTAAAGACATTATCTACTACTTTCATTAAAATATTTTATGGATATGCAAGGAATGGCAAGGCCACTTAAAGATTAATTCCTTGTGCAATGCACAACAAAGTTAGGAGAGATTTGGAACTGTTCAGAATCAAGCAACTGAAGCCAGAAGAGCTGTGACGTCTTTCAACCTGCGAATGCTGGAGAAGGGAAGACACTAGTTCATAGTTGAAGATGAGAGGAAATACTGTTGTCATTGCTTCTTCAGATTTAACACAAATTTCACTGAATATTTCTTTTTAGGGTAACCTAATGGAATTGAAGGGAAAAGAAAGAAAAAAAGAAAAGAAAAAAAAAGTTCATGTTGATATACCCGTCATGTATTAATACCCTTAAATACCTCCAAATGGATGTAAACAACACAAAGTGAAGACACTTTGCTAAGCTTTTTGTGGAGAAGAACCATGTGCAATAGATAGATTTTCCTGGAGAGTTGATGGTGTAGATTCCACGTTTTGTGTGATTTCAGTGGGATTCAGTAAATGACTACATAGATGATTAGAACTTAAACGATCTTTTTCTTTTGTTTTCTATCCAGTTATTACTGGATTCCTATCCAGTTATTTTTGAAAGTTATACATGTTGTAAAACCTGTTGTTTATATGCCCCAGTTTTTACTATATACTGTATATATGGCAAGGAGACAACTGTGTTACAGAGTGAGGTAAGCTGTAGATTTTTTTATTATTATTATTTTTAGAGATTATTCTATCACTGTTAACTGATTTTGTCTGGACTCTTTATCTTTGGGGAATCATGTTCTGCACATTGTCCTTAAACTTTATGGCTTATTCATATCCATATCAAGTCAAGGCAGTATAACCAGGTCAGGTGAATGGGATCATTTTTCATCTTTCTTCTTCTTAGAAGCAAAAGGATAGCTTTACTGGATCAGACTAGCTGTCTGTCCTTGCTATGCTGTCTTCTAACAGCGATTATCAAGGAAATATAAGAATAGGCTAAGGACCTACAGTGTTCCTCCAGTCTCCAGCGTTCTATATACATTCATTACTTCACGGATCTCTGCCGTATCCCATTGCTTCTTTTTGAAGCTGGAAGATTTCTATTATAGTCTTTCATCCCTTATCAGCAATGTGCTCTGTCTTTTTGTCCTTCTCTTTCTCCAGTTCTACTGTAATAAATTCAAAACTCTGTTACTGAAAATGCAAGTGTACCAGGGATCTATAGAATGGAATAAATCGTTTTATTCTTTGGTCCTTTCTGAACACTTTTTTGAATGCTGCTGAGAACAAACTCGATGTTTCTGATTATACTTAAAAAATTTAATTTCTGAGATATAACTCATCAGTGGTGAGCTCACTGCTCATCACATTAAGTGTACAGCTAGGATTGCACCCCTCCTCCTGCCTCCTCCCCTCCCCCCCCCCAATACTTTATCTATGCCAAAGCATATGAGGCATTTCCAGCAGAACGTGAAAGCTAGCTAGTATTAGCAAGTAGCAGAAGGGAGAGTTAGGCTATTAGGGGATTTAGTGTCTCTGTTATACTTAAATCCTGTTTCAACTCTCTAAATCTTTTCCTGTGTCTAGCCTTAAACACCTTGTAGTAAGTTGTGTGTTTTGAAGTGATGTATAGGATTGTCATTTATTTTACTTCAATGTGACAGCTATGTGATATTTATCGATATGAATAGAATAGAAGCAAGTACAAGAATGCTTTGATCATCCATTGGAAATAAACACTTTTTTTGTGAGTAAAATACATAGTTAATAAAAATTATTAAAAATATAAACTTTGTAAGTAATGAAGAGCATCTCTTGTGTAGACTTATTTATTTAAAGAATTATTAGAATTAAAAATGTTGTAAATACTCTTTTGAAATGATTAGATTTCTTCCTTTTTCTATCTTTGCTAGCCTTCTGATCATAACCTAATTTAAAAAAAAAAAAAAAGATAAAGTAATTAACCTTTTGCTGTATAATACATAAATAGTTTAACTTTGTCAACTTAGAACACAGGTGTATATATCTAAGTAGGCATATATTTTTCCGTATCTTTCTGACCTCATGTTGAATATGCCAGCAAACATTCATAGTATGTTCTGGTCATGGATAAATCAGAAGCCCTCAGAATGTGTCTATTCCAATTTAATTATTTACAAGATTAGTTTTAAGGGAAACAGTTAGTTTTAGAGAAACAGTTCAAGTGACTAACCCTAACTGGGATCACGTCAGTTCTGGATGAAGTCCAAACCTTGACAGAAGTGTTATTTTTATCTAGATCATATGCTCAACAGAAGTGGAGTATGTAAGTAAATGGTACTTACTCTGTGTGTGTTTGTCCACATGTACAATAACTAAATAACTGACCGTATATTGTAATATTAAAAAATAAATAAATAAATAAATCACCATATTCACCCTCTTTTAATTGACTAATATAGCAGTGGAACATGGAACTGGAATGGATCACATGGACCATTGTGTCATTTACAGCCTTAGGAAACCGTGCCATAGATGCTTTATTTGGATGGAGTTCACTGACCATCAATTTTGTACACCCTTACCACAAGCCACAGAATTTCTCCCTGCAGTCTAAAAGAAAACAAAACAAAAAAAAAATATATTGATTTATAAGAGAAGACCAAGACATTAGAACACTAATGTGGCAAGAAGAAAGAGGGTAAAAATACTGAGATAATTTTTGTTTAGAATAAAACGATTCTTTGGTTTGTATGCCTTTTGTGCTATGTATTTAGGTTTGTATGCCTTTTGTGCTCATCTGGGAAGACACATAAGCAAAGCAGTTAATATCATAATTTAAGGTCTGCTATTTTAAACTGAAATATTGGAGTAGATGGGAAGAATATTATGTTTTAATTTGTAAATGTGACTGTTCATACTGGGAGTCTGTTTCCAAGAATTATACTGTGAAATTGGTGATCACACTTAGTTGAAAAAATACATTTCCCATAAATTATTCTGCATGAACTACCCATCATTATTATTTATAAGCACTATTATTTACAAACATTATTTGTAAAGTATGTAGCCTTGTAGCCTTGCGTTACATCATTTCTTTAATGCTTTTAGTAGGAGTTACAGTTCTGTGATATGCTATACTAATTGAAGTGAAACATTGTCCAGTACTTCACAGGCAGTCTGAGCTAATGAGATGTACTGTACACCTAACAGGCTAGTATGAGTCTAAGAATTTACATTACAAAGGAATCCAGGCAATTTTAACTCAGCAAGGTATGTATTTAATAATAATCGCTGAAGTGTTCTGGGCTGGTAAAATTAATGAATACCAAAACCTATCAGACAGTAGCATGTTATTCTATTAATCTGAACTTGAAAAGGTGAATATGATGAGGGAAGTGAATAGAAAATGAGGTAGGCTGATGCTGTCTGGCTGCAGTTACTTCTCTTTTAAAGTTTACTTTTTCTGAACATATTTAGGTAGGTATTTAGGGCATATTTAGGGCAATGTTTCCTATATCTCAAAGTTCTGAAGCAATAATGATGTATAGTATAAAATAGATGCATCATAACACTGACTATTCAGATGTGTCCTCCATCATTCTGGATATTTTCTTGGCAAAATTTATCACATTTATTTTCTGTGAGTAAAACTATTTTTGCATTATGGTTGCACTACAATCTAAATAATAGCAGATGCGCAGAAAGATTAGCAGGTTAGAAAGTACCTGCATGTTACTCTGAGGGATTTACTTCAGGATTTTGACCAAGATGAATTCATGCTTCTGAACTGTCAGTGACTTCCACTCTGTGTGTGGAACTGCTGCTGGCATATGCAGGAGTTTCCCTTGTGTGCAGAGTGGTTGTGGTTTGGAGTGCCCAAGACAGGCTTCAGTGAAGTGATTTGCAGTCAGTAACGTGGGAGTTGATTTTGATGTATGTTTGAAATGTCCTGCTGAAGTTGTAACTTCATTCATTTTGGAAAACTGAAAAGGAAAGTTGTGTGAATCAGGTATCCGAATAGTTTTGTTATCTTCAGATCCTTAGGTGATTTTCTTTATAATAGGGTTGCACATTTAAAAGAAGAAGCGTGTGCAGATGTGATGATAATGTAAGCTTTTTTGACTTTTAGTACAAAAAAAAAAGATTTTTTTCTATCTGTTTATATCTGGAGCTTGCTGTATTGGAGCACTGTTTACAATTCTACTTTCTATGGATATGTAAAATATATACATTAATTTTTAGAGAATAATACTTTTGTAATCAGTATTCAGATATGGTACTTTGTTCTAGATAACTGTTATTCCTCTACTTTGTTGTATGTTATTCATCAACTGGGGATTATACAATAGCTTATTTTTCTGTTGCATTACTGCCATGGTGGTAAGATTCTTGGTAATGCAACAACATATTAATAAAATCTAGGGAAATTTTTAGTAAAGATTATCCATTTCTTATGCAGCGTGGAAGTGTATATTTGGTGATGCATGGAAATAAGTCTTGAAAAATAAAAATGTTAATGGATGTAACCCTCTTCCTACCCTATTATCTTAGAGTCCTTGAAACATGTTGCAGAAGTTAAACTCACCTTGGTTTTTATAGAATTCTGGAAGAAAATTCTCTTGCATTTTCTAAACCTTACAACCAAAAGCACGGCTATGAAAAATTCCAGTCATGTCTTTCTTATAGCCCTTGTCTTACAACCTCTTAACTGCTGCAGCAGCCTTTTTGTTTGTTTGTTTTAAATCTCTGCTGATGCCTCCTCACTTTCAATGTCCTTGGGCTGTTCCTGCTGAGTCTCTTCTACTGGGTGTTGATAATGCAATCCAGGGATCAAGAGCCCAAAATTTGGAACTCCTGGGGTTGATCTCTATCTCTGATAGGAGTTAACACAGTCAGTGGTAACTGCAGTGGGAGCAACAGGAACTGGATGATTAGAAATCCTATCTTCTTCCTTCTTTACTGAAGGTGTGGGAATCTGGTGTGTATGGCAAATTTAAAAAAAAAAAAAAAAAAAAAAAAAAAGTAAAATCTCTACTTTCCTAATTGAATATTTAATGGTATCAAAGAGAGGGTAGTGGCTTCCCCTTCACCATCATAGGCACAGTCATATTTGATTTACTTGTATGTTTCACACCCTTTTGAATGCATTTCTGTTTCCAAGTATTTACATTTCTGTTTGGAATGATTACAGCAGATAGTGGTATGCAAAAAGTCAATCTCTACTTGTGTTTACCAAGTATTAGTGTTAAAATCTCGGCATTGTTTAACAGTAAGCAATTTCTAGGCAAAGATGTTTCTTTACTTTTTAGATGAAGATGTACTCTATTATTCTGTGGAAATTACAGTCTGTGAGGATTGCTTCTTCAGAGAGACAGAGTGCTACTGCTAAAGACGGTTTGTGAGAGCAGACAACAGATTGACTGCCAGAGTAAAAGTTGGTAGGAATAAACCACACACAATCAAATAAAATCTGTCACTGTTTTTTTTTTGTTGTTGTTTGTTTGTTTTTTTTCTGTTGTTGTTGTTGTTCCCTTCTCCTCCTCATGTGAGAGATGCTTATAATTATTTTCCTGGTAGGTAGAAGAACAGAGGGAGTTAGTTCTGTGGGTTTAAGACATCATGGAAATGCTGTAAATTTTTTTGTGAAGCTGTTGACCTGAATAGAAATTGTGTGACCACATCCTGTAAACAGAGCATTTGCTGCTTGGTCCTCTTGTGCTGCAGAGGCAAAAACAGGAGGAGAAGGACCAAGATTCAAGGTGGGCATGTTCCTCCCCAAGGCTGACAGGAGCCTTGGCTCTCAGTCTGCAAGTAAGGCAATGTGCTGTGGTTATGGAAAGGGTAGAACAAGGAGTTTTTTTGTTTGAGGGAATAAACTAAGCACTTGATAAATTCAAGAAGGAACAAACAAAATGCTGTGGTGAGTGCTTGAGAAGTGTAAGAGATACATCTTCATGTTGATGTTGGAATTGCTGTGAAATTATATCACAGACTTTTTTTATGGTATCATGCGTGTTATTGTTTTACTATTTATATTTCAGTTTGAACCTATTCTGACAGAGATGTCACCTGTACGGCTAAAATATTTCTAAATATGAAAAAGATGCTACCGACCTCAGTGATATAAAACAAAGTAAAAAGTGTGTTGCAAAACCTATTAAATCTATGTATGATGCCTAGAGGGTGGGCATTGGATTAAATATGTCCTTTATGTATTTTTAAATTATCTATAAAATTGAAGCAATTTACGGAACTGGTGAATTTGAAAATTAAAGTTTTGTGATAATGCTCTTAGTGTCTACTTCTGTCTGTCTGTATGACTGTGTAAAAGGATATGGTTCCTTTGAACTAGACTGTAGGACAAATAATACTATTGTTCTAAGACCATTGGTAATGCTATGAAAACACTGGAATTCCTAAACAATAACTGTTTAATGAAGCTAAGGGAAGCTTTTCTCATAGTTATGTCAAACATGAGATAATTTGAAGTTGTACTGATACAGAAAGCTATTATTCTTTTGAAAGAAGTCATTTGACTTCACTGGGGACTTCTGTGGATGTTCCTCTGTTTATACTGTAAAATAATAGTTCTGGTGGAGTGTGAATAAGGATAGCATGCCTCTTAATAGAAAATATTTGTTTTGGTCTTAAATCAGAATTTTATGATTACTTTGGTATTTCACAAAAAGTTGTGGTGATTTCATGGCATTAAAGTTTAGAGCTGTGTTTTCTGTTGGAGAAGTATTTTTAACAGAGAGTAAGCAGTAACAAGACATGAAAATATTTCCTTTCTTTTGTGATGTTCTGTAGAGCTGATAAAGTGCATCAAAGGTAACCCGTTGAGGTCCTGTGGCTGTGGTACCAGCACTGTTTGCCATGTGCCTATCCCATGAAAGGACTGAGATGGCACTGGTCAAACATGAGGGTAATGTTAGACTGTCAGAACCCAGTTTTTTTGGTCTATGCTCCCATGCCTCTTTGTTTGCTAATATTGGTAATGCTGTTGGCTGCTCTTCTGCTGCCAAAAATGTGTGGGTAGCTGTGGTATGATGCTGTCACTGATGAAGACATGAGGGGAAGGAAAGGGAACTAGCAGGACTTATCTTCTGGAACAGTTTGGACTCCCCTTGTGGCCATGGGCATCCTTGTCTGCCACTGCGGCCATGGTTCCATGTGTACCTGTCAGTATATCTACCGTGTTCATTTCAGTGAAGAAAAAAAAGAATAAGGGAATACCTTACTGGTAAGGCTACAGCTTGCTAAGTGTTGCAAAATCTTTTTACTCAAGGGTATTATAGCTAGGTAAAAAGTACTCTGGGACATGTTGTTCCATTTATTATTTTTTTTTAAGACTGTTCTCCATAAAGTCCCTGGAGAGTTCTTCTTAAAACAGATGGCACAATGTGGGCCATTGTAATGCAATTTTCATTGTAAAATGTTATGTCCCAGGGCAAATTTACCAAAAATGGAGCAATCATGATGTCCCATAAAATAGAAGACATGTGTTTTTGCAAATTTTGATGTATCTAAAAAAAATGCGTAACTCCCCCCACTTTGCCAAATAAGCAAGGCTTGCTATTTTAAGACAAGTATTTTGGGGCTTTTAGAGTATCTGGAGACTGTTGTTATTGCATTAACTGCTTAGAGTATTCAGGAAAACTTTGTATATCCGTAACTGTAAACATCAATAAAGAGAGTGTTATCTGGAATTATGATTAGCAAGATGATGTTAGATCTCTCTTTGAACTTTCTGGCAGGAGAATATGTATTTTGTGTTAGCCTTCAAAGCTTCAGTAAATAATATGAATATGTATAAACTTTAAGGCCATAAGACAATTGAATATTGTACAGATATCACAATGGAGATACTTACACTGATTATTTGTGAACCAGAAAGATGACTTATGTATCTTGTATGTTAGTCGTCTGTATCAAATTTGTTTTGGTAGTTAATGAAGCAACAGTACTGTAAGAGATCTGCTGCCATTATTGGTGACACCTGTCATTTAAAACACTACATAAATTTCATGAATAAATAAAATAAGTGAAAGATATGCAAAACAATATGAATGGTTATTTTCATCAGAATAATCTGAAAAATAAACGTTGATCTATATATAGAAATGTATCTATACAGAAACATATAGGTTCAGGATTCTGAACTTTATCATAGGTAGGTTTCTAGAATATTGGCAATGTAGTAATGTTCTGTATAATTATCCAGAAGAAAAGTGAAAATAGGGAACACAATTTTCTCATATTATTAATAACAGGATACTTTTGCAATGGATTTCATAGGTATATTAATTCTATGTTTTTCTTTCTTTTGGGATGCCAAAAGAAATAACTTATTTTAGTCATGCCAGTTTAAGGCATGTAAGCTAAATCTAGTTTGGTGCCTGGGAACCTTGAAGAGTGGAAGCTACTAATAAACATCAGAGATCTCTAATAATATCTTGCTTAATAATTTGTTTTGCATATCTGAGAGGCCAAAATCTGTGTGAGTCTAAGTGCAGAAAATTCTCATGTGTTTTTGCAAACACAGTATTTAGCATCTTGCAGTTTGTATTTCAGGTAGCTGTAGCATTATTATTATTATTATTATTTTATCTTATTTTTCCTTTACTCTGCTTAAGGTATATGCCAGAAAGGAAAGACAGAAAACAATTAAGACCTAGGAGTAGGTTATGTGTATTGGATTTGTACTATAAGGCAGATTGCTCAGATTCTCTGTCTTCCTTTTATTTAGGGTGTTTTTACTGGGACAGATAGGTTGGTACATTAGGAGCTTGTCTGGTCTTTTGATTGTAGGCTCAGGGTGTGGGCACCTCTTCCCAGCATCATTTTGGATAGAACTTGGGCTTCAGTTTGGCTCAGCTCTGTGGAAGAGGACTCGAGCTTCTGGAATAGGGTGGGACATTTTCCAACCAAGTCTGCAGCATGGATGACTGGAAAACCAGGACCCTGGGGCAAGCCACAGCACACATGCTCAAGTAATTTAGAAACAGCCACAGATTTCCAGAATGATGACATTAAGGGCTATGTGTAGTTAAATCTGTAAGTGATAACGTTTCCTCAGCAATACTGTGAACTATTTCTTGTTTTAATTAGTGGAGTATTAACTAAAGGTAGCTGTACGTGACACAGACAGACAGAATTTTAATTAAACTTTTGTGGTTTGGGTAATTAAATTTAAATGATTACTTTTCTAATATATCTTTATTCCAAGATATCATATACCTTTTTTAGGCATTTAGATTTAAACTTACCAGTTCAAACACAGAAAGACAGACAAAAATAAAGCTGTTAAGAAATAGAACTTTTATTGACATACATAAATTAACACTGTTCATGTGTTTAAATATATCCAATTACAGATCTCAGTTCAGTTCCTGACTTTTTCACACGCCTCCCATGTGATAGTGAGCAAATTATTTGAGAACAAATGTTTCAGTGTGTCTAGTGAATTTAAAATGCAGTAATTAATGCCAGTTGAGATCTAGCCAGTTATGAAATTCAGCACTAGATGTTTATTCATTTTTAGGAATTTCAATTCTGTTCTTTCTGTAAAATAGTATATATGTCTTTCTGTTATTTTCTACTCTGTATACTTAAAAAGTAAGCAGGACTGTCATATTTTAATATAGTACTGCCACTGATACAGTCAATCCTAGTAAAAGTTTGTGCTTTTATAATACAAACACATAATAATGATAATAGAATTAGTAGTTCCTTAGCATTTGATGTGGCTGGGGTGCATCAAGCACAGCATTGCTAGCCAGTCAAGGGAAAGGATTGTCCCACTCTGTGCTGGTGCAACTTCTCCGTGAGGTACTGTGTGCAGTTTTGGGTGCCACAGTATAAGAAAGATATAAAACTGTTAAAAAGCGTCCAAAGGAGGGAAACAAAGATGGCAAAGATGGTAAAGGATCTAGAGGGGAAGACGGATCTCAAAGAGTAGCTGAGGTCCCTTGGTTTCTTCAGACTGGAGAAGAAGATATTGAGGGGAGGCCTCATGGTGGCCTGCAGCTTCCTCACGACGGGAGTGGAGGGGCAAGCGTTGAGCTCTGTTCTCAGGAACAGCTTGAAGCTTTGATAGGGGAGGTTCAGACTGGGTTTCAGGAAAAGAACCACAGGGAGGGTGGTTGAACACTGGAACTGGATCCCCAGGGAAGCGGTCAGAGCACTGAGCCTGCCAGAGCTCAAGAAGTGTTTGGACAATACTTTCAGATACATGGTCTGATTTTATTTATTTATTTATTTATTGTCTGGTTCTTTGGGGACTCAGGAATTGGACTTAATGATCCTGCTGGGTCCCTTTCAACTCAGATATTCTCATTTCTTTCCTTGGTCAAGTCAACATGTAAAGATCAAGCAGAAAAGCAAAGTGTGCTGCAGTGTTGGACACTGCAGGGTAGGCACTTGGGTCAGGAAAGCAGTACAGTGCCCTGTGTAGTCCCCCTTGCACAGTTCAGCTCAGGTCACAGGTTTCTGTCTGCACAGTCTAAGCAGTTAAGTTGTAGTACTAAGCAATAGTATCTGTCATTTTGAATCATAGTCTTGCATGGATGTACGTGACTGTTATGGATGACTGTTCTTTTTTTTTTTTTTTTGTGTTTTTTTTTTGTTTTGTTTTTGTTTGTGTTTTTTTTTTGTTGTTGTTGTTGTTTTGTTTTTCTTGTAGCTACTAGTTATTCTTTGTTCTTGAGTAAAAGAACACTTGGTGTGCCTAAATAATAAGGATACCCGTCTTTTGGTTTATTGCATATATCAGAAAAAAAGAAATTAATTCATTATAAAAGCTAGTCGGTTACAGCAAAAACACTTCTGTGAATATTCACTGAAACTTATAAACAGGTTCATTTTAAGGGCATTTTATCCTTTTGAGTATGGAGGTTTATCATAGAATCATAGAATATCCCGAGTTGGAAGGGACCCATAAGGATCATCAAGTCCAACTCCTGGCACCACACAGGTCTGCCCACAAGTTTAGACCATGTGACTAATTGTGCAGTCCAATCGCTTCTTAAATTCAGACAGGCTTGGTGCAGTGACTACGTCCCTGGGGAGCCTGTTCCAGTGTGCAACCACCCTCTCAGTGAAGAACCTCTTCCTGATGTCCAGCCTAAAGTTCCCCTGCCTCAGCTTAACACCATTCTCGTGGGTCCTATCACTGCTGTTTACAGAGAATAGGTCACCTGCCTCTTCGCTCCCCCTTGCGAGGAAGTTGTAGACCGCGATGAGGTCTCCCACCAGCCTTCTCTCCTCCAGGCTGAACAGGCCCAGTGCCCTCAGCCACTCCTCATACATCTTCCCCTCTAGGCCCTTCACCATCTTCGTCGCCCTCCTCTGGACATTCTCCAACAGTTTAATGTCCTTTTTGTACTGTGGTGCCCAGAACTGCACACAGTACTCGAGGTAAGGCCGCACCAGCGCAGAGTAGAGTGGCACGATTACCTCCCTCGACCGACTAGCGATGCCGTGCTTGATGCACCCCAGGACACGATTGGCCCTCCTGGCTGCCAGGGCACATTGCTGGCTCATATTCAACTTGCTGTCAACTACATCCCCCAAATCCCTCTCTGCAGGGCTGCTCTACAGTGTCTTGTCACCCAGTCTGTATGTATAGCCAGGGTTGCCCCATCCCAGGTGCAGGACCCAGCACTTGCTCTTGTTAAACTTCATGCAGTTGGTGATCGTCCAAGTCTCCAATCTGTCCAGGTCTCTCTACAAGGCCTCTCCACCTTCATCCGAGTCCACAAGTCCTCCAAGTTTGGTGTCGTCAGCAAATTTGCTCAGAACACCTTCTAGTCCTACATCCAAATCATTTATAAAAACATTGAAGAGGACTGGCCCTAAAATGGAGCCTTGAGGGACTCCACTAGTGACCATCTGCCAGCCAGATGTGGCCCCATTTACCACAACCCTTTGAGCCCTGCCTGTCAGCCAATTGCTCACCCATCATATGATGTTTTTGTTAAGTTGTACCTTGGACATTTTGTCCAGTAGGATCCTATGGGAAACTGTGTCAAAAGCCTTGCTGAAGTCCAAAAAGATCACATCAGCTGTTTTCCCTTGTTTGACTAGATGGGTGATCTTTTCATAAAACGAAATCAAATTTGTTAGGCAGTACCTACCCCTCATGAAGCCATGTTGGCTGGGACCAATGACTGCGTTGTCCCCCAGGTGTGCAGGGGTTATGAGGATTATTTTTTTTATTTTTGTGAATGTTCTGAGAAGATAAACTTCTGTGTCATCAATAAGTATAACTTTAGCATTTAAGATGCAATCTTTTGTAGAAAGAGTTCATCATGGAACAGATTTCAATAAAACAAATTGGAGTATTTTCTCCCTTTTTTTTTTTTTTTTTTTTTTTTTTTTTTTTTTTTTTTTTTTTTTTTTTTTTAAGTTCTGTAAGTTACACCAAAATAGGATGACCTCAGTAAACTGTGACTTACAGATCACATAGCTCTGGTATTTTATTTTGGTGATTAAAAAGGGTTTAAGTGGAACAAACATTTTTAGGCTTCTACTGTATGTGTTCATACAACTCAGTTGTGTGTTTTAGTATAGAACAAGTAAAAGCAATGTCTCATAAATAACAAACCATTTAATGAAGTTAAATGCTACTTTTTCTATTAACATAATGGTTCTTAAAACTCACAATCTGTACTTGATGAAAGGGTTTTACACAGGGGTAGATCATGGGAAAAGTGCTATACATGGAAATCCTGTACTTATCGATAAGGGTAGAACACTCAAAGGACTTTTGAAAATCTCTTAATTTGAAACTCTTATGGATCAGTTCAGGATGTAACAATATGGGGAAAAAAAAAAATTATAACCCTTAAAATATCTGCTTGTCTCTCTCTCTTTTTTTTTTTTTTTCTTTATTGGGGACTTCTCATAGGTAGATGGAGTAAAACGTACTTCAGTGGTTGCTGACTTGATATCATCTGATCTATGCAATCCTATCTTAATAGGATAAAAATTTTGACAAATGATGAAAGAAAAAATGTCTTAAAAACATCTTATTATTTATGATTAGGTGCAGGATTGTTATTCATAGTTTCTCTCTGTTAATAGAAAACTAAACAGAGCATTGGTTTTTCAATTGCAGGATAATGTGGAAATTTTATAAGGCCAATGTTTTAACATTTAAAATTTACTTGTATAAATACTGTAGGCCCACTGAAGACATACTGACTGAAACAAAGGTATCTCAAACTGATTTTTTTTTTTTTTTACCATTTATGTGAATTTAACTGAAAAAGTTAAATTGTAGGATTGTAAACTTTGCAAAAGGAAACAATTCAAAAGGATTAGAGTCTCTGTGAAGAAAAATTTTTGAAGTAGTCTTTTAACTGCAAAAGTTGTTATAGCTCTTCCTGTAGAGTGAGCTTACTTCTGTGTAAAAATTGCTCTTTAAAGGGTATTTTCTACTGATCTAAAATGCAATAATTAGAAACTTTAATCATACTAATACATATGTAAAATAAATAGCATCTTTCCTGCTTCAAATGTATGATATCACCTTGCAGAGTAATTTTCCCTTAATAGTAGGGGAAATTAACTGACTCCCTTAACTGACTTTTTGTCAGTTAAGAATGTCCAACATTTGTAAAAGCTTTTGTTAGAAATTATCAGTACCTAAATTTATTTAATTTCCATTAATTGAAATCTGAAGTTGCCATGTTGTGGCTAATTCAGCAATGTCTTAGTGACTTTTTAAAAAATAATATAATAATAATTATATATTTATTGTTGAGTAAGGGCTGTCTGTCACACTGACTTGTAATGCATCAAGTGCAACGTGTACATCCCAGTGCTTAATTTGAGAAACAACGTAAAACAGAATACGGGTTCAAAGCAGAAAGACTTTTCTAGGTTGTCCTAGTGAAATAGATGCAGGTTTACAGTCACTTGTAGTTAATGTTGCTGCTATAAAAGATAAGAATATACATTCATGGAGGCAGTATGTGAGTAATTGCTATTATGAGGAGAGCGGTAGCACTTTCCTCTGATAGTTCTGTTCTGTGTGGGAAACTCTGTTCTGTGTGGGAGTGTAGTCCAGAAGAGTAAATTATATGCTTATTCCATTTACTTACAGAAGAACGAACGTAGTGTTACGAAGGTGCCATCCATTTCATTATACTTGTTTTTTTCATTTGTGACTGAAGAAGAATTCCTTAATAATTTAAGCACAGAAACCAAAATGATTTTTTTCTCTGTTTGTATATTTGTTCTGATGTTCTTATATAAATAATCCTATTTGATATCTAGTTATTAATTAGTTACTATATTCTAATAGGTAAGCCTTTCTAATGAAAAGCCTAAAAATGTTGTCAGAATGGACTAAGTTCCTCCCCCTTCCCCCTCATTTGTCGTTATTATTTCAAATGTGAAACAGAAGGAAGTGTATCAAGCTTGTGTATCTTTTGCTTTTTAAAGTTACGGGGGAAAAGAACTTCACATAAGCTAAAACAGAGGAGAAAAAGCTCTTAGGTAGAACTGTGAAGAAAAACATCCTGGAAAAAAGACAACAGAAATGCAGAGCCTTTTTCCAGAGAATAAATATTTAAAAAATACAAGAATAATATATGCTAGCTCAGACAAGAAACATTCTAACATTCTCGAGGGGAAGAGGATCAATTCCCCCCCCTCCCCCAAGATGGGAAAATACAAGGAAATTCAAATTAACAAAAGTAAGATTTTTATCTTGAACACCATGGGAAAAGAACACAAATTTAGGTCTCATGAAAGTGCAATTATATACCATCATTAATTAAAAGTACAGTTAAGTACTCATTAATTATTTATTTTCAGATGTTTAGAAGACTCGATGGAACTGTTGCACTTTGTTAGCTTCATCTATGCCCTTGGTGGCACTGCGGACATGCCCTAGAGCTAGGAAGAGCTAGGAATGCGCAAGTGACAATGTTCACAGAGCCTTCCCAAACCTGAAATACAATGTCTCCTTGGAGTTGAATTTGAACGTCAGAAACTGAAGGGGTGAACAGGGAATAGTAGTTTGAGATGCTGCTGCCATCACAGTTTCCTTTGGCTGTGGATACACATTCCTGTAGGCAAGGGCCCATCCCACTTTCGAAATCCATTTTGGTAGTATTGCTATAAAAGAGTTCAGTGACAGTAAGCTAATCGAATAAATATGAAATCCTTTGTAGTTGTCTAGAAGGCTCCACAATATCCCAGTGGACAATGACATAGCGTCGGCTATTCATGTCCCTGGACTGCAATAACTTCTGCATGTAGCTCTCCCTGGGGAAGGTGAAGGGGGATGGGGAATAACACATACACACACACAAAAAAAAAAAAGCTAGTGAAAAACAATGTGTCATGCCTTTCTGCTACAAAATCCATTAACCTGCCTGCTAACCTGTTCTGTATTCTTTGCACAAATTTCCTGTTGAAGATTAAATCAGGTTCATATACTCACATATTATTTAAAAGCCACTGAATTACCCTGTTCCCAGCCTATTTTAAAAGTGCATAAAACTTTGGAATGAGGACAGCAGTTAACAAATCTTTTCCTTGAGCGCAGTGGAACAGTTGTGTCACAAGACTAAAGTACATCTCTTCAAAGGCTTATTTCTGAGCATGAAGTAGGAATTTCTGCCCCAGGAAATTAAGGATCATCAGAAATCTTTCCTAGTTATAACTTTTCAGCTTTGCCTTCCTCTAGCGTAACCACCCCTAGAGCACCTAAATATGAAGAGATTAATTATACCAAACAATTATACACAAAATAACTGTAGCTGATTGCCAACAGAAATTAATTGTTATGCTGAATTTACAGTTCATCCCATGAGAAGAAATGGAAAGAAAAGAGGAACAACATATGACAGATATTAACCAAACAGCTGAACACTCTGGTAATGTGGGATCAGCTACTTGTGCCACTTGTGGGCAGATTAATGCAGGATTCCCACCAAAGGGTGCACTTCTGAAACTGATTGTCATAGAAAAGGTGGCAAAAGCACAGACTGGAAAGAAGCAGTTGCCGCTAAGGTGTTTATTCTAAGATGTTTATTTGAAACTTTGGAGGAGTTTTTGGTGGAGAAACTAAATAGTGTGTGACGTGGAAAGAGTTGTGATTAATTCTCTTGACTGAGTGATTTATCCAGTGGAGCCAAATGTGCTCTATGACTGAGAACTTCCTACATATTATAGTTACACCTGTCAAATCCTGGGCTTTTATTGTCCTAGATTACTTTGCTCCATTTATTAAAGAATATGCCTTAGAGATTTAAGTCATATGCCTTAGTGATTTAGCTCTTTTAAGGGTTTGGCTCTTTTTAAGAGTTTTGCATTTCATGCAAAAATGACATATTTTAAAAATTGCTTTATAAACAATTACCTATAAATGCAGAATGTAATATATTTTTTTCTAAAATTGTGATGGACAACACTTTAACATTGGTAATAGGTCAATAACTCCCATTTAAAGAAGATTTTTGAATTATATGCTGTTTCCCTCATGAGTGTAAAATGAATTCCAGTCTGAAAAGAAAACTTTTTTTTTCTTAAAAAAAAAAAAAAAAAAAAAAATTATTCATTATGTAATTTAATTATATATTTAAGAAAGGCTTTAGACCTAAGCGAAGTACCTACAGTACATCAGCCCATAAACATTCTGGCATTTTATTGTCCTAGTTTTATGCTTTGATTTAATTTACTTCAATATTACTTTTAGTGAAGAAAACATTGAGAACGCCAGGTGTAGTTCTTTTGATGTGGTAGATGCTTAGTATAGCAACTTGAAAACAGCAAGCCTAGAATAAGTTGGAAATATTTGAGATCCATCTGAAATTGCTTGTAAAGCAGTCCTGGTACACAAAGTTAAGGTATGCAAAGAGCAAAGTGAAAAAATGTATATATGTCTATATTTAAAATGTAAATAAATATATAAGGTCTTGCATCCTGATCAATTTATACTGGTTATTGTTGCTAGTATTTCTTCTCATTGTCACAGAAAATAGTGTTAGTGAAATGTTTTATTGGGTATTCAAGTATTCTGCTTATCATATCACGATGTGTTGTGTTTGTTGGTGTTTTTTTTTTTTTTTTCATTTTTTTTTTCTGGTACTGCATGTATTCCCAGTGTTTGCTGATATATTCCATAAAAATAATTTGAGGAAGAGAATTCGAATAATTGCTTCTCTAGGGAATACAGCCCACATATATATATTAAAATTTATATGGATAGTTTTGCATATCCTGAACTACTACACCTGGGGATAAAGTAGTCAGGAAAACATGCATAGTTTGAATTTTGTTCAAGTCACTCCTTTAAAGGGAGATATTTTCAGTCTGGCAAAAATTTTTTTCACTGATTTCAGTATATTTATATTTATTTAGAGTTAGTATTTCTGAATTATAATTTATATCAGTAAGTGTCCTTTCCCAAACTGAGAAAGAATGTCTATTACTAAAATGGCTTTACGTATGCTAAATACTATGGAAAAATGAGAGGGTATTATATAAAACATACAGGTTCAATTTATATAGGAAAATATAGTTTTCTATATTTTCTATGGGATCTCTCTTTTTTTTTTTTTTTCCATTCATGTAATAAATGTCTCAGTCTTCAAAATAGGACTATACACAAAGTTTACAATTTATTAAAGGAATAGAGGTATGCAAACAGCGCTGGGTGCGCCAGGAATCTCTGCTCCACCAAGACGCACACCAGTTACATCAAGCAGCTGATTTTTATGCTCCTAGGCTAATACATATTCATTACTACTTCTAAAAAAAACATTACTACTTTCTAAAAAAAACCTGAAACTATAATTAGTTTCAGGAATCTAAACCCTCCTACTGGAGCATGCGTATCAGTCTCCGCTGGTCCCTCTGGGGGTCTCTCGTGCTGAAGACTCATAGTCTTCCTCCCTCTTGTCCTTCTCCTTTGTCCAGCTTGGCTGTACGTCAGAGACTTGTGCAGTGTCCCCCACAAGCTTTGTCTTTTAGTTGTTCTTCAGCTCTCCCCGTCTCCTTAATCTCCTGGCCAGATATCAGAGACTTTCATAGTGTCCCATGCAATAGTCATAATGGTTAGCAGTTATTCTGAAATCCCCCAGATATCATAGACTTCAAGGAAAAGCCTACAAATACATTTCCCTTCAAGCTCTCTATTGACACAGATTGCTAAAACATTCCTTTGCAAGATACAAGAACTATATACATTAACCACTCTGTTTTTCTTAGACTTGTGGTTATACAAGGGTACGTAAGACAGAAGGTCACATTCATCATACCGTGCGGCCCTAGCATTGTTCCATACTGACATGAATCAGATGAACGTATTTCACAATTCATACAGTTGATCCAGCAGCAGTTAGAAACAATCATAGTGTTTGTGTATTTGAGAATAATGAAATCAGGATGATGATTAGTAAATGTTTTTGATTGGATTTTTTTTCCTTCCAAAACTCTTCAGGATATACTTTCAACCACCTGAATTTGGAGTATTTTTGTTGTTAAAGACTTTATTTTCTACAAAGAGTAAAACTAATTGCAACAATATTTTTCACAAATTGGCTATCCATAAATAATGCCAGCATTTTCAAGGAATTAGAGATGCTAGGTTTTTGGTTTGGTTTGGTTTTCTTGTTGTGTTTAATAGTTTCTCTGACAATTGCAGCCTTAGTACGGAGTATATTGTGGTGTTCAATAGTGAGTGTGGTCATTCAGTGCCCAAGAAATACTATGTACTCAGATCTCAACAGCTTAATTAATAAAGCAGAAATAGTGCATCATAATCTTGGTTAAACATTTATATGATATTAATATATATGATCACGAGAGTATATCATAAAATATCATGTATTTTACACATGAAGGTGGAATTTGTCTCTGCAAGTGTTCATTGAAAGAGTACTTTTCCATTGTTTGATAGGCCTACAAATGACACTGAATGTTCAGAGGAAAGATGATTTGGTCCTGTCTGTACAAAGAATATGCCTGCTTTCTCTACCTATTTCAGGGATTGATGGAGAATAGTTTCATAACATGTTATCTGACATGTGCAAATTTTCCTTTGCAAAGTCCATGTCACCCACAGGACCTAGTTAACCATGGTGAAGGTATAGGACCCAACTGAAGGAAATGCCAAGTACATTCTGTATAGAAAGTCCTTGAAAAGCATAATTGCTTCAACCTCCATAGCAATTAAGGTACAAAACATTCTGTGTTGTTTATTCCTGTTGTTCAGGCAAAAATTTGCAAAATTTTTTTTGCAAAATTTTTTTTGCAAAATTTTTTTTGCAAAAATTTTTTTTTTGCAAAAAAAATCAGTCATGTTGTGGAGAACTATAGTTTCCCTGGAAGGAAACTTGTCTCCTTAGGGTTCATGTTCTCCCTCCTCCTCCTCTCCACCCTCTGCTCCCTTCTTTCCTACTAAAAACATAAACAGATTGAAACAAGGTTTTCATGATAGGCTAAATGAATTAGTCATTTAACAGTTCTGTTTCCCACATGGTGGGAGGGATGTTCTGAATCAGTAATTTAAAGGAAAGTGTGGGGGGAAAAAAAAAGACTTGAAGTTCTGACTCTCATATACAATAGAGGATGCTTTTTTAAAATCACCATTTTCTCACTTGCACCCCTTCTTGGCATCAACCTTATCCCGTCCTCACTTTATGGAGTAATTGGAAATTACTGATGAAGTTACATGTGAGATGTGCATCTGTACAATATTCTCAGGAAGTCAAAAATAGCTGGATAATTCCAAAGGCCAGTTTCTTGGTTGTTTCAGGTTTCTCTGTTACAATTAATATAGAAAAGCTCCTTAAGGTATGTGTTAAGAAGAGGTTTGTGCTTTCAGTCACAGTAGTGAGGATGGACCCCAGAAGAAGCATTCCTCCCTTTCAGGAGGGAGTTGAGTTGGTTGAGGAGCTGGACATATTTGTAATTGTAGAATCATCGAGGTTGGAAAAGACATTCATAAAGTCCAGACATCAATATGACCTATTGAGTCCTGCCTCTAAAGCATGTCCCTTAGTGCCACATCCACGTGTCTCACCTCCAGGGATGGGGACTCCACCAATTCCGTGAACAGCCCATTCAAATGCTTGGCTACCCTCTCAATGAAGAAATTTTTCCTAATGTCCAATCAAAACCTCACTTGGCACAACTTGAAGCCATTTCCTAACGTCCTATCACTTGTAACCTGAGATAAGAGACTTACACCCTCCTTTCAGGTAGTTATACAGAGGGATGAGGTCTCTCCTCAACCTCTTTTCTCCAGGCTAAGCTGCAGTTCCCTCAGTCACTCCTCATTAGTCTTGTTTTCCAGTCCCTTTACTAGCTCTGTTGCTCTTCTCTGCACACGCTCAAGCAATTCAATATCCTAGTACTGAGAGGCCCAAAACTGAACATGGTATTTCAGGTGTAGTTTCACCAGTGCCACGTACTAGGGAACAATCACTTCCCTTGTCCTACTGGCCACACTATTTCTGATGGAGGCCAGGATGCCATTGGCCTTCTGGGCCATATGGGCACATTCCTGGCTCATGTTCAGCCAGCTGTCAAGCAGCACCCCCCAGGTCCTTTTCTTCCAAGCAACTTTCCAGCCACTCTTACGTAAGCCTATACCACTGTGTTGGGTTGGTACAACCTAATTGCAGGACCCAGCACTTAGCCTTGTTGAACATCATGCCTCTTTGCACAGACCACAGTCATCCTCTGGATATGGTGTCTGAAGCTGAACCCAGTATTGTTGATTTGTTTCTTTAGAACTGAGAGTAATAGTTTTTCCCCGTACTTTCTAGAAATTCCATTTCCTTGCAGTAAGGACTTTATGAGCTGTGATGAGATGATGTGAGTGCTGAGTCTAACATATAGTGTATATGCTCTTATCTATTATCTTTTCCTCCATTTTATATTCCTGTCTCTTCTCTGTTCTTCAGGGTGGTTTCTTCAGAGCAGCAGAGAATTTCAAGGGCATGGTGGATTCCTGGAAATCTGAGTTTGTTAGCATTATTGTCTGAATGCTGAGAAATTGGATTTGTAGAGTTTCTAACAAAGTTTTGTTTCCTAATTTGGTTATGTGAAGTGGTGGGAATCTTGACAGAAAAACTGTATAAAACCTAAAATACGTAAAGAAAAACAAGTTTTTGAAAGGGAGACTAGAATTGAAAAAAATATATATATATAATAAAAAAATCTTAGTCACAGTAGACAGGTTTTTTTATATATATATTTCTTTATGTGATAAAATGAATGATTCATTAATACAGCCTGATTTCTCTTAATTGTGAGGACTGCTTTGTGTCAGGCTGTGAATTGTATCTAAGCAGATAGTAACGAAATGTGTGCACAAATCCATGTTTCCTGGAATGGGTTAAACTCTTTGAGGATCAGTAGAAGAGATACCTACCTGTCATTCTGTATGTTTTAACTGTATTCTATAGTGTGTTCTTTGAAGTAATTTATCTTTTTCTTTTTTTTTCCTTTCTTTTTCTTTCTGTTATGTACTCCTCCTGTAACTACTTTCTTCTTTATGCACTTGTGTATAGTTTTCTCACTGCATGACTATCCTCAAGCACTGAGAGAGAGAAAGCACTAAAATAATGTGCAAAAGTAGGCATTTAAATTAAACTGTGCTGAAAAAGATGCTGTAAACCAATCTTGTACAGAAATTAAGATTTTTTTGTAAGATATAGGAGATCTCAATCTTTACAAATGAGACATCATATAATGTAAATGTGCATCAATGGCTCTTAGCCTTGGCATCTATGTAATGTACATGATTGCTTACAGCTATATTGTTGTCTATATATAGAATGTGGAAAAAGACACTATAAAAGGTTTAAGTACAAAAAAAAAAAAAAAAAAGTCAGATTCAGGGAACTACCTCTCCTTATTTAGGACTCCCCTACTGCAGAACCTAATTGAAAACTGAAAAGGGAAGCCTGTATGAAATTTCTTTTCCTGAGATTTTCTCCATTATGTTTCTGCATATTCCTGCATCATAGGCACTGAGGTGATGTACAGAATCTGGCAGCAGCCCAAAGACCAGTTAGTCATCCTCAGTGACTGTCTACCTCCCCATTACCTTTCCAGGATTAAGCTTGGCAAATTAGTTACACTGGATCCCCCACATCTTCTCTTTTTAAGGTAGGATTTGTATTTAGGGAGTTTTCCAGAATTACAATGTAGCCTTAAATTCTTATTGTCTTCCATGAAAACTTGGTTGGCTTTATGTTTACACATTCCATTTTCTTTCCTGTGGACTGCCATACCAAATTTTCCATTGCTCTCCCATCTCATTCAGGTCTTGGCTTTTCTTGCAGTGCTGTTCACAGGGTGAGCCTGGATGTCAGGTAAAGGAGAAAGGATATCCTGTTTCAGAGTTGATGATTTTGATCTGAAGTTGGAGAAGGGGAAGTCAATGACAAAGTGTTCATTTTCACTGTCCATGTACTGTGGATGTAGCAATCCCTATAGACAGAGTTCAGTTAAAGATATTGCATGTGAATAGACTGATCAGTTTAGAGCCCACAGCAGGTATTACCTTGCCAACCATAGCAATTCTAATGCTAGGCTTCCTATCACAAACACTCATATTCAATAATTGAGATGATCTCTAACTGTACAGCATTCAACAGTGTTAGCTTTTACAGGTAATGAAGCTAATGTAGTTCCTAATTCAAAAAAATAATACTGTATGAAATCACGGTATAAAATTTTGAGTCTATTAAATCAACTATGCAAATATAAAACCATTTTCAGTAAAACCTAATTAGTTGTCACGAATATGAAAAAATATTTGAAGAAATAAAACTGTCTTCAATACAATCTAATCAACTTTTAGAAATGAAACGTCTCTAATTTGATTAAAATGTCTCTATTGACCATCATTATTTTCTCTTGTTTTAAATAAGAGGACTGAGGCTCTCCAGACAGAATGATAGCTTTTTGATTGAATGTCAGTTTCAGCTTTTGTAGTTAGTCCCCTTTTTCTGGCACTAACGGTGATTCACTGATGTTTAAAGGCTGATGAGCCTCATTCCTGGCCAACATTATCCATATTAATATTGCTTTTTCCATCTCAGTCTCCATGCTCTTATTAGCTTTTGCTGTTTGTTCACTCAGCTCCTAAATTTTACCCTTTCTAACTTATCCTTATGTTTTATTCTAACTTGAGGAAGTGTAGGAATGTCTTCTGGTTCAAATTTTAAAATACAGGGCAGTTGTTGCACACCTATTACTGTATTTGGATGATGCGACTTTCTATTAATACACATATACATTCATCAAGAAGGGCATAAACAATGAAAGTATACTTAGGGACTAAGGTGTCTTCCTGAATTTCTTTGTCCAGGAGTGATGCTCATATATATGAGACAAGGAGACAAATATATATAATAAATAAATGTTGTCTATAATTGGGTTAATGAGTTGTGTTTATATATATATATATATGTAGATAATATTATATGTAGATTATATTATAATAAATTGTATATATATATTCTTCTGTTCCTAGCCACTCTGCTTTTTATTTTTATTTATTCCCCATCTCTTCAAACTGAGACAACATGCCTTTTCTTCTCCTCTCCCAGCTGCCAACATCTTCCTTCTTAAGCTCTTTCTTTTATTACGTCAGTCTCTTCAGGACTGATTTTTTCCTTTGCTCTGTTTGTAATCTGACCCTTGTAAATAACGCTATTGCTAGGCATATAAAGAGATTCCACTTACAGTCTAAAATTAGTTTTCTAGTCTAAACTTGTCATCTAGGCAACCTCTGCAATCAATAGAGAAAGATAAATACTGCAAGAAGGTAATTCATCACATCTTAAGATTATGTTGAAACTGGAGGGATTAATTGCTGTCTGGGCTGCCTGTCTCTTTCTGCTGATTAAAGAGAGAGCCCTAGCTGACAACCTTAGATGAGATACCTGACTTCCAGATGGATAAAATTAGATGAAAGGTATCCTACCTGTTGTGCAAGGAGTGGTGTTGGTAATGTATTTCGTTCGTAAGGTCTGCTTACAGAGGTAAAAACAATGTAGAACTTGAATGAGATGGTACCCAAAGTTTGATATTTTTGTCTGAACCAATTTGCAACAATGCAAATTATATTTGATTTTTTAATAGTGTCTTCAGCAATGTTGTGACATATTCTTAAAATCAACCCCCTACTATTTTGCTAGAACAGTTAATATTTAAATAGCTCTCATGAATATCTCACAAAATTGCTAAATACAATTAATTTCATTTTCACATGGGGAGACTGAAGCTTTGGAACATTTTTGACAAGGCCACACTATGCAACAACATAATTGGATACAAACCTTGTTATCTGAGTCTCATTTAAAATTATAGGGGAATAATGTTACCGATAAATAGTATCTGCAGTGGATATTACTGAAAAAACATCCCCACACAAATTATCCAGATACAATTTGATCATAAGCAATGGATAAGATAATAATTCATGATCAATGCTGCACATAAGCAATTGGAAATATGAAAATAAAATTTATTATAAAACTAGTTATAGACATTATAAAACTAATTATATACAAATTTTGAGCAAAACTAGGTATGACAAAATACTTATCAGTTACAGCTATTCTAGTAGTAGAACTGGTATTTAGACTTCTAATGTTTGACCTTATTTTAACAGTGCTGTATCTCACCGCTGGACCAACGAATTGGGAACAGCTCATAGCATCAGAAACTTTATACTAATGCCACCTATCAAGTCTTCAAGCACTGTGAACTGAAACTACAGATCTTTATGGAGCTTGTATCAACTTGGTCAAAAGGAATGCTTTTCTGATATTTAACGAGTACCATTTCTGCCATTATGACGAGCCAGGAGAAGTGGGTTAACCTTAGTCCTGGAGAATTCTCTCAGCTTCAGAAATACGCAGAATGTAAGTACTTTCTAAAATATGTCATTTTGCCTCTACTTAAAAATTAAGGATATTTGTAACTGTAGAATAGAATATTAAACTGGAGTCATTAGATAGTTAACATGTTACAGTATTATTGTATTATTAATATTATTCACTGTTAAATAAGTGGTTAAATTATCATTCACGTCTACGGCTTTTTTTTCATCCAGAAAATCTCTTCTTCAGGGGAAAAGAAAAAGCAAACAAAGAAAACCAGTCAGTGACACAGTAACTTTTTTCTTCTTTACTGAACAGTTATTATTCAGTGCGATACCACTTAGCCTGATTATGACTGTGTATTTGGAGAGTGTATTTCTACAACTTTGCCTTCTTAAATTCATCATTACAATTTGTAGGCAACTAGAGTGAGGTTTAAGAGGAAAGCTTTTTCACTCTTGGAGGAAAGGTGATCCTCCCCCTCTACTCTGCCCTGGTCAGGCCTCACCTGGAGTACTGTGTCCTGTTCTGGGCTCCCCAGTACAAAAAAGACAGGGATCTCCTGGAAAGACTCCAGTGGAGGGCCACAAAGATGATACAGGGCCTGGAGCATCTTCCTTATGAAGAAAGGCTGAGAGACCTGGGTCTGTTCAGCCTGGAGAAGAGAAGACTGAGAGGGGATCTCCTCAGTGTATATAAATATCTGAGGGGTGGGGGACAGAAGGATGTAGCCAACCTCTTCTCAGTGGTTTGTGGGGATAGGACAAGGGGCAATGGCTGCAAGTTAGAGCACAGGAAGTTCCACTCTGACATGCGAAATAACTTCTTCATGGTGAGGGTGATGGAGCATTGGAACAGGCTGCCTAGGGATGTTGTGGAGTCTCCTTCTCTGGAGATATTCAAGGCCTGTCTGGACGCCTACCTGGGCAGCCTGCTCTGAGGAACCTGCTTTGGCAGGGGGGTTGGACCCGATGATCTTTCGAGGTCCCTTCCAACCCCTACAGTTCTGTGATTCTGTGAAACATGGAAATTCCAGTAGAAACAAATCTAGCTGTTCAATATGAAGATGTTTCTAATATTGTAGTAAATTTGAAGTTGGTTATCTCCCATACAAGACCGGGAAATAAAAATCTGCCTAAGCTGAAGATACAGCTCTTTAGTTATTATTAAGGCAAAAATTCCATTAATTTTCCTGAATAAATAACTCAGAATTGCATGCTTATGGGACTAGATACTAAACACGAGAAGTCAGATTTAGGTGGCAGTTTGTAAAGCCTGATAGGAACTGAACTAAAGTTCAAGAATGTTTCAGAAGTTTTCCTGTATCATAAATAAGATCAAGTCTCTTAATTTATGAATGCTGTTGATTTATTACTAAAGGAAACATTTCATTACAAAGTATAAAGCATGTAAAGTAAATGAAGACCACTGATTTCTTTTTTGTGCCTATGACACCACAGCATCTAATTAATTGTTCATCAGTGTAGTAACTTAATAAAATAATAATAAAATGATTGTTAGATTTAACTTTTTTTCACATTCCAGTGGAATTTACTATTGGGATTCATAATACATTATGATACCAAGTTGAAGTATGAATTTGAAGTATGAAGTATTTATATAATGCAATTTCATTCAACAACAACAACAAATAGGTAGAAATATTTACATGATGCTTTCTGGAACAGGAGTATATGAATCTCACTGTTTTCTACTATTGTATTGCTGTAAAGTTTAAAGTATTCTATTTATTAACAAATCATGTTTCTTCCCCATGCCACCATCCTGTCTCAAAGTGTAAGTTTTAGGGATGAAGGAAACTTACTCGACATATTGTTTTAAATATTAGTGATATTACCAAAGAAGGAGCTATTTCATTTCTCCTTTAATAGTTATAAAGTTTAATAATTTAAAGACATTGCTACCTCTTCAGTACTTAATCAGTTAGAATCTCTTCCTTAGGTATCTGGTATGAGTCTGAGAAATGAATGTTCAAACTTTTCTAATACTTCTTTTATTTGTATGTAGCGTACAGAAATATTAAACAAAGGGAGACAAGATGAAAATATAAAGAGCTTAAAAAGAACACATACAAAATTTATATTGATGTTGCATTGGCTTCAGAAAGCATTGTAACAAAAAATTGTATGTTTGATGTTGATATGAAGAAACTTGCTTCTTTTAAAATGCATCATAAAATGGATAGTAAACATAATATAGCAGTTTTAATGAAAATATTTCCTTCTGTAAACATTTGCTTTTTCCTGTGAAAAGGTTTTAAATGTGTTTTTTTGTTTTGTTTTTCTTTCTCCAGTACTAGATGTGTAAGATCTCTAATACAGAGAGATATAACAGTTACAGTGTTGTTATTTTTTATTTATTCGTTTATTTTTCCCTATACATTCTTATAATTTAAACCTTCAGTGCAGCATTTGCCAAAGTATTTGTCATCTTCATTACTCTTCGTTACTGGGCAGGGCTGTTAACATGTTTCTTTTCCTTTCACTTTCCTTTCCTCCTCCAACACTTCTTGCACACATCATAATTCAGAGTCTTTGCTTTGATTGCTGTTGATATCAGAATAATGTGTTTGGTAAAATTGTTTGGATTTGTTTGTGTATATATAAAAGAAAGACATGATGTCCTTAAACTGTGCTCTTTCTCGTTTCCTCTGGTTGTCTGGAACAGAAGGATGTTTGTTGTATGAAAATGTGAGGCCTCTATAACTATTTTTGTAAAAATAGTTAAATTTCAGAGGCAATAAGAAAAAAAATGTTAATAGTATATAATAATATATAATGGTTGATACATAATTCCAGGGGAATATAAACCAGATATGGGCCATATTTTGAACCTGTGATCTGTCTAATTTAATTTTGCTAAATGACTGAATAACAGTATCTTTAAATGTGTGTTTAAGACTTTAAAACACAATTTTGTTTATTAAAAAATAATTGGATCCAACATTTTCAAATTTGTTATTTATCTAACATGCAGAGATATGAAATATTGTGTTAGTAAATGCCTTTACTCACTACTGTATAGTAATTATGTGGAGCTTTATGAAGTTTGAATATATAATTGCTTTGAAATTCCATTGTCCTTGTTGAACGTGACAAAATAGTGAAGTAAAAATCCTAGCAGAATTTGGCTGGCTAGAGTTGCCAGTGAATCTCCTTTCATGATATAATCCCGTAGGTCACAGTGCCTTGGTACACTTCTGTATCAACAATGTCATTTGACCATCGTGCTTCTTTGTGTTTGTACTTCCAGTCATAAAAGATTAAACAAAATTTTGCAGGAATCAATGGCAATTCACATTTTAGTGTGAAGTTTAGTAGTTTCATGATTTATTTAAGTTTAAAAGGAATGAGAAGACTTGATGAAATTCCTGGTTTATGAAATAAGATACCCTGTAGTTCCTGAGGAGCCTTGGAGACTCTTGCTGGAAGGAGCGATGATAACACTGGTAAAGTAACACTGTAGGAAGGTTAAACTTTCTGGAATATGCATGCCAAAAAAAAAAAAAAAAAAAAAGTGTCATGATCCTGCAGCCTTGCCTTATGCTGGAGAGTGGTTTTGTTTGTGTTTTTTTGAAGGTCTCTGGAATACAGTAGGGAAGGTATAGCAAAGTGACTCATTTTCCACTCTCCTGCTGTTACTTGGGATTTTTATTTGCTCTGCCATTCATTCAGTTTGATATGTAGGCCTTACTTCCTAAATCTTACCTGAATTGTAACGTGATATTCGCTTTAGAAATTTTTAACACATGAACTTTCTTAAATTTACAAAATATAATATTCATATTCCCTATTTAAGTTTGAATCACGCCTAAAGTGAATAATGGAATAAAGACTGTAGTTTCTCAAAAACGTCATGAGACTGAAAGAAAGCAGTACAGGGAATTCACTCAGTAAGACCTCCAAAAAGTGTTTTTTCTGATATCTATATTAGTGCACACATATTTTGGTGTGCAAATCAAAAGTAATAACACGGATTAGTAGACTAAATTAAAAGAAACCATAACGAGATTCTTAAGCAAACCGCTAGAGAGCATAGACTAACCTGAGCTCGCTGGATGTAATTCAGAATTCACACTTAACAGTTCTTTATTGTATTGTAATGCTCAAATACTAAATGTTGGCAGCAGGAGGGTGCTTCACAGCATTTACTATAGCTGATACAAAACAGATAACAGATACCTTCAATGGGTGAGTCCAAAGAACATGAATGCTCAAGTGCCTTTATTTATTTTATTTTTATAAAGCCTGAGTAAATTTAAGAACACTAACTCCACTCCTGAAAATAAATGAGTATGTGTTCTGCATTTTATGTACCTGTCCACCCAGAAAGTAGTCTTCCTAAAATAGTTTTACCTGTGTTTTGCATATTAGCTTAGCTGTCAGGAGGAAAAACAAACAAAAAAACACCTTCACAGTTTCTTCCTCACACCAAATCCCTTCAGCCTAAGCTGGCTACAAAGTGAGATAGTCCTTTGCTTCTCTGGCACCCCCAGCTGCTGCTCTCTACACAAGCACACATCACATTTGTGGTCTAATAGTTGTTTTTATGAAGATGACTGCTGGAGCAATACTTTGCTGGAAGCACATTTATGCATACGACATTTTCTGAGAATAACAAAGGAATAGGCCCATCTGGGTTTTAAAGGAGAAATCAAGTGCCGCTTCTTCAGACCTTCTGACCTGTAACAGAATTTAGGAGGAAACTAAATGTGTTGCTTCCCTTGTGCATCAACTAACTTCAGTCATGTAAAGAATTTTCAAACTATATTGAGATACAGGCTGCACAAACAATAGGCTTAAAGGACTTCTAGAGTTATGTTATATGTGAAAAACTGCAACTGGATTCAGTATGGATCAAGCTGTCCTGGCCTTAAGAGGTCTTTCAGCCTCAACTCCCATTTTGGTTGCCAAAAAAGATATATGGATCTCTTGCTAAAAGCACCTGTTAAACTCCTCACTTGGATCCTAATAGTTGAATAGAGATATTTTTCACTTTCTGACTGAAAGACACTTTGTTCCAGTTCAATATAGTCCAACGATCTTGTGTGTTTCATTATATTCTTGCAAACATAGTTAAATAAACAAGGCCTTCACTTAGCTCTGTGTCCAGATACTCTCCTTGCTATCTCATGAAGAAGTTCCTACCACATCTTGTCTGTCTGTCCTCTTCATCACATATAAAGCTGAGAATCATGTTATCAATATATGTTTTTTACCTAGTAAACAAAAACTCTGAATTTAAAATTCCTTTCTGGAATACATACCAGCTTTTTCCAGTATCCATAAATGTAGTTGAACAGCAAAGAGTATGGGTTCTACAATACTTGTTCTTAATCACAGAATATTTCTCTCCAGTAAATACTTGGAACTTAGTAGTATGTAAATATCTTCCAGTAAGTTAATATCTTTACAAAATACTGTAATTCAATGTAGTTAGAAATAAGTAATATAAATATAATATCTCATTGAAGGATAGTCTTTCCACAGTCCAAAGATTATCTATAATTTCATTTTACAGAATTAATTTTGAGCTCAAGTTGAGTCAACTTTATACTTGCAGTTTAAAACCTTCCTTCATCTGCTCACCAAATAAGAATCTGGGGCTTCAAAAGAATTTTTGGAACAGTTTAAGTATTACTTTAGAATGAAGAAAAGATTATTTCTAGAATTCAAAGAGCATATTAATTAATACTTGCCTCTTTGCAGCTAATTTGCATGTGTGCGGATTTATTTATTTATTTGGGGAGAATAATTATTTCCAATGACAGTTCCTCTGTGTCCTCCTTTCTGGTCAAATTTAAAATTTTATCTTTTTATGAAGAGAGAACAGTAGGAATGTTTTGCATTAGATTTTTGCTTGGCTTTAAAATACCTGTGAAGAGTAAGTGAGAAAAAGAACTGAGATGATGGGGGTGCTCCTTATGCAGTAATAATTGTAATAATAGCCATGTAGTCTATGCCAAATGGAGAGAAATATGTATGCTAAGATAAATTCCTTTTTTCTTTCATTTTTTTCTTCTTTTTTTCTCCTTTAGATTTCATGATCAGGCCTTTCTGTGAGAAAGAAAGTGAAAAGGTGCAGGGTATTTTTGCATGAAAATGTCACTTAAAATGCATAGGGTGCATTAGCTGGGTTAGCTACTAGTAGCTGGGTTAGATACTTAATACAGTGCTTTTGAGGCAGAGGTTGCTTCTTCTAAAATACATGTAATATTTCTAATACCAGCCTGAATTGTAGGGACATTAAAGAGAAGCCATAAAGGTAATCCATTTGCTTACCTGTGATTATTGCCTGTAGAGTAAGGTTGATCAGTTTGGACGGTTTTGTATTGTGTCCTTCTTTTTCTTTTTTTTTTTTATTCTTTTTTTTTATTTTATTCTTTTTTTTTTTTAATTTTATTTTGTCTTTCTTTTTTTTTTTTTTTTTTTCTTTTTCCTTTTCTTTTTTCTTTTTTCTGTGTCATTAGTAAAAAGGATTTTATTAAATGGATGTTTATGACTGTTATAGTCCAAATCATATGTTAATAGAAGTTCAGAGGATTCTGCTCCATAAGCGAATGAGAAATTATTGAAGGGACAAGAAACAGTTAAAGCAAGACTGTTTCATGATTCAGATAGGTTTTAAAAGAAAGAAGAAAGGTCTGCCCTTCCCTTAGTAGGGGGAGAGAGGCAAAGGAAAAGGCCTCTGAGCTCTGGCAGCATGTGTACTCTGGGGAAATAGCTTTGTGTTGTCCTTTTGAATTTGTCAACAAAATGTGCCCTGAGGAACAAGCCTGAAAAGACGTTTTGCAAAATATTTGGCAGTGATTTTTTCCCAGGCTGGTGGAGGAGAACTTGGGCAAACTGTCACAGCCTGAAGATAGAAATAGATGTTGGAGTGCTACTGAAATGGCTGTGAGAACAGGAAGAGCATCAGAAGAGCTGCAGCATCTTTTGATGTAACATCAATAGCTACTGAAAGAGCTAGACACTGTAATAATTTTATAGGGGAAAAGGAGGAAGAGCTAGTGAAAAAGATCTCTGAAGAGAAACAGGAAAGCCAACAGAAGTTTTGGTCCAGAATTAAGTTGCCAGAGACTCTTGTTTAGGTTTGATTCTCTGTCCCTCACAGATGGAAAAGATTTTATTTTACAGTGGGTATAAATGATAACCTTTGGGGAACTTTATACATGTGGCAGCTGGCCAGCAGTAGCCCCAAAAGCTATGAGCAATTACCCAGTCCCTCAGAGGAATCCAGGCTTCTAATGCCATATTGCCTTTTACTAATTATAATGAGAGATCGGGCCTCATCAAAGAATACAGATTGCTAAAAGCAACTATTTTTGGCTGTTTGGGAAGGGGAGAGAGAAAATCGCTAGTGAGTACTGAAAAGTTTTAGACTAAGTATTGGATTTTAGGAGTTTCTGCCGCTGTAACAATGAAGGAAATTAAATTCTTGTGAAGTTTTCTGAGAGACTGTCAGATGTCATCATGCACTTCATGGAGAAAGATAGTTAACCTAGTGAGAGATTCCCTCTTTGCAGGCAAGGCTTAGTGATGATGGAATAGTGTGGAGTGGCCAGTTGTTGACAGAGAACTAGGATTCAGATCCCAAGAGTAAGTAACTGGGAACTAAAAATCTGCCTCTGAGAAATCAGTGTCCTACTCAAGGGTTTGGTGGGGCACTTGGTTTAGTTTAGAGAGCTGAGCGTTACTGATATAACACTAGTTTTCTCTTAAGCTCAGTGAATTTAAATTCAGGGTGTAAATTACTTTGTTGTATTAAGTCAGAGAAAACAGAGCAGAAATATCTTATAGATGTAGGTTTGTATTGGGTTTACGTGGCAAGGTTTTGGTAGCTGAGGGCTGCAGGGGTGGCATCTGTGAGAAGAATCCAGAAGCTGGCCCATGTTACATCATAAGGGCCAGTTTCAGGGGTCTCCAAGGGGACCTGCTACTGCCCAGAGCCAAGCCAATAAGCAGGGTTGTTTGCCCCTCTGTGAGAGCAGATTTAAGAAAGGAAAGAAAACAAACAAACAAACAAACAAAAAAAAACTGCTGTGCAACTGCAGCTGGGAGAGTGAGGAATGAGAAACAGCCTTGCAGCCCCCAAGGTCATTGCAGAAGAAGGAGAGCAGGAGGTGTTTCAGGCTGGGAGCAGAAGTTCCCCTGAGGCTTGTGGAGGGGACCCTGGTGGAGCAGGCTGTCCCCCTGCAGCCCATGGGTCTCACATGGAGCAGATCTCCATGCTGCAGCCCGTGGAGGAGCCCCCGATGGAGCAGGCCCTGGGTCGGAGCTGCAACCTGTGGAGAGGAGCCCACGCAGGAGCGGGGGGCCTGGGGAGATCTACCACCCGTGGGGGATCCATGCTGGAGCAGTTTTCTCCTGGGGGATGAACCTCATGGTATGGAGCCATGTGGGAGCAGTTCTTGAGCAGCTGCTGCCTGTGGGCAGCCCCTGCAGGCTTAGTTCATGAAGGACAACATCCCATGGGAGGGACCCCACGTGGAGCAGGGGCAGAGAGTGACCGTGAGGGAGCAGCGGAGATGAAGTGTCAGGGACTGACCACAGCCTCCATCCCCATACCCCTGTGAAAGATAAAGTTTTGTTGTTTTTTTTTTTGTTATGGTTTCTCATTGCTCTAATGTTATTTATTACCTATTCCTAACAAGCTAATCTCCCTATGCTGAGTTTGTTTTGCCTGCAATGATAATTGGTGAGTGATCTCCCTGTCCTTTTCTTAACCCTTGAGCCCCTTGTATCTTCTCCTTTTCTCCTCCTTCTGAGGAGGGGGAGTGAGAGAGTCATTGTGGTGGAGCTTAGCTGCCCAGCTGGGTAAAACCACCACAAGGTTCTAGTCAGATTTGTTCCTTAAAATAACTGAACAAGCTGAACTCCGTCCAAAGGAAGGTGGATATATATAGTCTGTGCTAATGAGGGTACTAGACTTTGACACGTTACACTGAAATCCGGGGTAGACAAGTTATGAAGGTGTGAGTTATTTTTCCACCTATCCAGTCATAGCTGGGATTTTGTCTCTGAAGGTTATTTTGTAGATTAAGTCATTGAGGGCACTGGAACACTGGGCACCAATGTCAGTAGCAGAAGTATTAATGGATCTCTTTCTCTCACGAGGAATTCTGTTAGGTCTTGAAGAGAATATAACGTAAGCGTGATAAGCCAAACATTTCTGAAGGAAAAAGCCAAGAAAGGTACAATAGTATAGTATAATTTGGCTCTCTGAAACAGGCTTCCTGATGACCTAAAATGTTTAAAGTTCCATGATCTATTCCTATCTGTGACTGGCAGATGTATTTAAGCCCAGACGGAAATCAGGTGGTTTTGTAGTTTATAGGTTAAACTGTCATACTGACTTCATCCACAACTGTGAGTAAGGAGGAACCTCTTCATGGCAGTCATGTGGGTATATGAATGATAGGTGACATGCAGAACTTGGTTCCTCCTTCCATGTCCATGTTGAAGAAGGTCATCCAATTTTTTTGAAGTGTAATAGTCCATTTAGAGAACAGGACAACACAGAAGAATGCCAACCTCTATATACTTTGACTAAAGAATTTGCCAGATTGTTCAGGAGTTACTTTATTTCATGACAAAGGCAAATGCATTTGAGATCTCTCAGACCCTCTCAGGGTACTAGATACTCTGATTTAAAACAATCTTATAGGAAATGATGGTTTTCCTATAACTTCATTTGAATTTTGTACAGTAATTGCATACAGTCATGTTGAGTGACTTGCTACAGCATTATTTTCATGCCTTAACTAATTTCAGGGATCATCTCCTCTTTGGAGTGCAAGAACCTTTGTGTGTCAGTTGCATAGAGACATACATGTACTTTAAGAGGGCAAAACCAGTAAATTTATATGCATTTGTGGCTATTAGATGGCAGAACTGGAATATACTCTGTTTGTAAGATCCCCCTTTTCCTCTGCAGAGCAGAAATAAGTTTTTAATTTCTTTTCCCTCTGCAAAACAGAAATATCTGTCTTGTTCAAGAGTTCTGATGTAAAGGGATTATAGCCAGCAAAATGCATGGCTACTGCTGCTGCATGCTGTTGAATGGAGACTGCTAGCAAGAAATCATAAATCACAGAGAATGAGTCCATTCAGTAAAAGCAGACAAGGCTATAGGCCTTTAGAGTAAATTTATAATTCAAATTTGTTTAAAGATGTTGACAAATTGGTCCACAGTAGGATCAGCTCAATGAAGCACCAGCTGGTTTTAGCTTCCATTCCTGTCCTAAAGACTTCTTTCTGATTCCCAAATGATTGAATGACAAGGTCAAAATTAAGATGGCTCAGAAACTTTGAACTTTCACTTAGAGATAATAAAATTTTAAGGAGAAAATGGTCTCAGGTGTGCTAATGCTAGCACACTTTATTTGTCCATTTTAGGAAAGCTAGTGAAAGTGTCAAAGTTGTGTACCTATCTAGTTCCTATATGGAAGAAATGTTAAACGATTGCAGATAAATATCACCAGTCATTAAGGTCTGGTGTTGCAGCATCAGCTTTCACTGGCTTTGAACACATATTCCGATTATTAAAAATTTGACATATGGTCTTAAAGTCGCTGAATGTGTTTTCATACACTATCACATGTATTAACATTGATTGTAACTGTTATTTTTCCTGCATTTCTACATATCTTCCATATTTCTTTATCATTATTGTTTGGTTGTTTCTGTGGTCATTTGCATGAAACCAGAATGAAGCTTTCTTTTCTGAGTTTGTCTGATCCTTTTGCTTATTCCCTAATACAAAGGTTTGGGGAATAATTCAGTTGGTTGCTGTGGAAATGATCCTGATGTCACAGAGAGAACTATAGTTCACCAAGCTCTGAAGAAACAAAGTGAAGGAATAGTGAACTAATTCTGGGGTCACGTGGCTGAATCTCAGCTCTCAGTAAAAGCATATATTTTTAGTCTTTGTGTTTCTATAGAAAAGCTTAAAAATGGTAATCCAAATGATGACAAGCCATGACTCATCAGGCAGACTGAAAAAATAGCTCTGAGAGAGGGACAGTCCCTCTTTGCTTTTATGGGATTCAGACTCAAAAAAACAGTAGATTCTAGGGGGTCACCTCAGACTAGCAAAGTATTGTATGCCCGCAGACAGGAGGGGAAAGCAGCTCACCCACTGCAAAAGCATACTTTATTGTTAGGATTATTGCTTATGCTTTTCTACCTCTCCTAGATTTTTGAAGAAAGCAGCCTTCCTTGTTGCTCCTGAGAACAGGAGAAAGGAGGTTTCTAATGATGGTTCAAATTAGTAGACAGAATCCGCTGTGTAATGAATAAATAAATAAATGGGTTTGGGGCTGTCTGATGGTATCATAAGACCTCTTTCCTTGTATCATTTATTGGGGGTGAAGAGCACTGGACTGCATTTCTCTCAGTTGTTTTCTACTAATTAAAAGAAGCAAAATTGGTTTTTAAATGTGCATGTAATTATGTATGTCTCGTTTTTTTTCAAGCACTTAAAAAGATGTTGCTTTTTATGTGTGGCCTTGGAAGATTTTTATTGGGTGTTATGGAGTGTCACTGCAAAGTTTTTATGGCTACATTGCAAAATATACTGGCTTTTTGAGAACATTATTGAATGCTAAATTTGTTTTTAGAACCATCACATTTTGTGGGGTTTATTATTTATTATTTTATCAAAACAAGTATGGAATACCAAGGAAAGAGCTTGTCATTAAATTCCAGTACAGCATTTTCTTGCATAGTTTCTGAAAATACAGGTTTTTGATTTTATTTTCAAAATTAAAGGTTACAAGCAACTTGTCCTTTGAAGGCACTTCAACTAATTGTAACAGTAATGATAATTATTGATAATGAATTTGTTTCAAAGAATGTCTTTGCTAGAATTAATTAACTGGTTTAGTAATAGATTAGAAGTTTTCATGCATGAAGGCATACTGAATAGCTTTAAAGTGCTTTGTTAACAATTTTATTTATTTTAACAGATGGTTATTTCTGCTTTTAATACCTTATTTATGCTTGAGAAAGGGAACCGAATCTAGCATCTCTGTGTCAGAATCGATTACTTAAAGACCCTGACAGTCATTAATAACATAACTGCTTTCTAAGAAAGCATATACTGTATTCAGTAGATAGGCTCTTATACAATGGAGGTTGAAATGAATGGATGGAAACGTAGCAAAAATTTTAGACAGTTATGGGAGGAGGATGGGAGCACTCAGTTTATATGCTAAATACATGTCTGAGGACTTTATTGAAGAGAGGTCCTTCAGTACTGGATAGGCTTTAAGAGTTTGAGAAATTATTGAAATGATACTAGAGATGCTGAAAAAATGTTGAAGAGATGCAAAGAAAAAAAGAAGTCAACAGCAGGAAAATTGAAAGATTGGAGTAGCCCAAAGCACTGAATTACACCAATCTGATTCATAAGTACATTACTGTAGTTTCAGATTAAGGTTACAAATGGTACCTGTACCATTTTAGCCACATGAACTTAGGAGATTCAGAATTCCTGGGATGAAGATGGGGAAAATCTTGAAGGGGAGAAATTTATTGAAAGAGATGAAAATACAAGCCATGGGAAAATAAAAACAAACAAAACAAATGGCATCAAATCAAGTTTCAGTATACCAAATGCTAGACCAAAATCCATAGATCTGTGCTACAGCACTGAGCATTGATTGATACAACAAAGAAACTGACTGATTGATGCAGTCAAAGAAACACAGAAAACTGATAATCAGAATGAGATGATTAGGCCAAAATCAAAATGGGCTGTTAAAATGTCAGAACAGCAGAGAGGAGCCAGAACAAACTCTGTACCCAAAGGATGATTTTGGAAATTCTTTTTGATGTTTTTGTGTGGTCATACAAATGATAAATATATTTTTATGAAAAACAAATAGTGAGATTGAGAGTAATGACTACATAGAGCAAGAGGAAAAGCATTCAGATAGAGAACCCTGGTGGCTAGCCACATCTTACTGTGTAGCAATGATTTAAAATACTCTAACATAACTTTATTTTCTGGAGAGGGCCTACAGAAGTTTTTCTATAAATTCCTAATGTTAACGTCTGTGAAAACGTGAACCAGTACTATTATTTTTAATTCTAAAACTTGACTACTTATTGAGCTAATATTGGCTCATATAAATCCAAATAGGTTCACAAACTGGAATTTGATATAAGCCACTTGAATTCCCTTTGGAGGTGCTTTTATTCTAGAGTAAATCAGAAATGATTATTCATTCAGTACAATTTTAGTAGATGAGATGTTAGTTAATTAGGAATTTACTAATAGTTAAAGGGATAATGGCCTATTTCATATTTCTTTTTGTTTTCATGATAGAACCACATTTTTATGTTTTGCTTCAGTCACAGTGATTCTTGTCACATGGCTATTCAAGTCTAAGCTCATTATTCACAGTTTTTCTAGCATGTGATACCTCCAAAGACTATCATGATATCTCCAAACAGTATATAACACTACCATATGTTTTTATTGTTGCTTTAAGAGGATTCTGGGAGTTTAGTGCCTCCATAGAAAGAATGACAAGTATAATTATGTTGTCCCAAATGGTACAAAAGCGTATTCTGAAGTATTTCCCCGCAAAAGTATGTGTTTAATTTAAAGCACACACTGATTGTTTTCTGGATTAGGTTTCAATAAGTTAGTGCCAGAATAGCACTTGCTTCTAATAGCACTGTAGAGATGTAATGACTGACTATATAGGAGGACTGCTGAGCTACTGTTCAAATTCTAAACTCAAGGCCTGCTCTACCCTTAAGACAAATACTTTGCAGCTCTATCTGCACAATAGAGCTTAATCTGTACATAGTACAGTTATATTGTACAGTTACATACAATTATCTAATCTCATATTTTCAAAAATAGACTGAACAAGTTTAAATTTCTTGCTTTTCCTCCCAATAATAGCTGTAAGAAACAGAGTTTCTCGTTTTTCTTCTTTTCCCTTCCTGTCTTGTTGTGTAGCCACAAAACATGTGTAACATCTTTGGCTAACAATAAATAAATAAATAATCCAATAATCTCTACAGTTTAGCATTCTGTCCCTGGGAGACATACAAGGTTTTGTAAGGAAGGAAAAACAGATATTTTTCCTATTTCTCCCACCTATTCAATTATTACATGAACCAATAATTGTTGTTGTTTTAAAAACAAAACAAGCAAAAAAGATGGAAGAAATGGGGAAGAATTTTCATCTCGTTCACAAAAACAGAAAAAAAAAATCCTGTATCACAGTAGATTTTCGTTACTTTTGTTATGTATTTTTTTCTTAATCAGTTATTGGTGTACATAGTTGTGCAGTACATCAGTCTTGTCTTAGTCTTTCCTGAAACAACACTTCACCAGGAGGGATTCCCACTTTTACTGATCTTTTACTGTCAATAATTGTCTTCCATATAATTATGAAAATTTGATTTTCTTTGCGTGCATAATCTAGAGCTAGATTACTATTTTTATTTATTTTTATCCACTCCAGATAGTTTTAGATAAGGGTCTAGGTAGCTTATGGTGCATAGGCAGTGATGGTTGAAACTTTGTAAAAGAGGGTACTTCTAGACCATGTCATAACCATCAGTAGATAACTTTGGAGCTCCCTGTCAGAATTAGCTGAGACTTTGCAAACTACTTTATTTATTTTTACTTTTTAGTTGGCATCCAATTGCTTTATATATATATATATAAATATTATACAATATATTATATATATATAAATATTATACAATAATGCTATTGGACTTCTAATAGTCGTTTTAAGGGAGTGTAGGAGCGTAGAACGTTCTGCTCCATCTCTATTTGCAGGTCTGGAAATTCAAATAGCATCTTACAACTTTCTAAGCATCTGATTTTTTGAGCTTTGGAAAAAAAAAAAAAAAAAAAGAGAGAGAGGAAATTAATCTTGAATCCTCCAAACTCAAAAATTAAATTTTGTTTTAACAAATTTAATTAGTACAGGGTGTGCATCACTGTTCTCCATGAAATTAATTCATTATCAGTATTTCTTCTGAAAAGACCATTCCATTTCACTTCGTCAAACTGTTCTCTGTGATCACAGTCAAAGAACATTGTAAGTTTTAAAATGACGTGAAACTTTTGCCTTAAAAAAATGATGCAGATCAAGTAGAAATATGGAGAGAATGAACAAGGAGACAGATAAGGTCTGATTTTCACCAGTTGCTTGTTTCTTAATTAAAAATTGTGAGTCTGTAGCCTATAGAATGGCCATCCGGAATAAAAGACAGGAGGTACAGGTGAAAACAACAGTGGTAAATAAGAAGATTGCAGAAATTTGGATAAAATAGAATGAAAATTATGACAGGGGAAAGGTTAGTAAGAGGCAATGCAACATGCATGAAATGATCAAGGTTTTTATTTGAGTGTTGGAATAAAGATGGAAGCTTCAGAACCAGGGCAAAGGAGGTGAGAATAAAAAAGCATACAGTCTTGGAATGGAGGAAATTTTTTCCTCTGTTCTCAGAAAAATAATAATTAATACCTTTATTATAAACATGTATGTTTTTCTTTATTCGGTTATGCACTGAACCACATGCAAGCTTTTAAACAACTTAAATTATAGCTATTCCTTTTAAAATTGGACAAAAGTCAGTTCTTGATCTTTGTGTGAAGTGCTCAATGCCTTCACAGGACACAGAGCAGGCTGAATGGGAAGCCTTCATACCGATTTTCCAGCTTTTACATGGTTAGAATTAACTCCATATGATGCATGTTGTTGTATTTGTGATTGAAGTTTCCAGGGAATTACTTGAATTCTGATAACAAGAAAATAGCATATTTTCAGTATGCAGAGCGAGTCTAGCCCTGGCAGCCATGTTGCTTTGTGGAGCTCTGAAGTTTCTGCTGCCTGCAATCTGTCCTTCTCCTCATTCTCACTCACAGCAGCAGCTATCCTCATCACAAATACCTTTCAACAGATGTCCCCATTTCCACCCATTCTTATCCCCTTCTTCTTTTCCTCCTTGTCATCTTCTTGCAGCAGTGCATGTTCAGTCCCTGCACAAGCGGCTCTCCACTTCTGCTTAAGGCCTTCGTTATGACCCAGATTGGCAATGGGATGAATTCCCACAGATGAAGCTGAGAACCTGTGTGGTACCAAAAAAACGTGTGCACACGTGTCATAGACCCTGACTTGGATCAGTTTACAGGAATAAGAGGCTGTGATGCTTGGTCATTTCCCAGAGAAAAAGCGTGCTTGTGCTGTACTTTGCAGTGTAGTCTAAGGGATCCTAAACTAGAAACCAATGGTAAACTGGCACACAGCACAGCTGGAGTCTATTTTCAGTTTATTTCAGGAGCTCTAGAATTCCTCTGGTGCCTGATTCATGCTAATCAGCGTATCTTTACATAATAGTACCAGTTGTGGGCATACAGAACAGCAAATTCTTTTGGTGAAACAAAACACTGTGATGTTCCTTTTGAAAAGAAACATTCTGATGTTCCATTTGAAATATTTCATTTGTATATTTACAGAAGTAGATATGTGAATATTAAAAAAAAAATCTGATTGTCAAGGTAGAATATGAATATTAGGTTTATTGGGATATGTTGTATACTGCAGCATTAGGGGTGTTTTCTTTTTTAACAAGGAGATTTCTACTATATTTTATCAGATTGTTTTGATAGGACAACAGCAAATAGTTCACACAAATTAAATGATTTTACTTATATTTAAATGTTATATTGCAGAGGGATTTCTGTATTGTCTTAGGGTTTGATTTGGGGGATTTGTTTTCTGAAAGTAGCTTCAAAAAATCCCGACCTTTACCTCACTGTCTGAAATAAGTTACCTTCCTGTCTAGCCATGTTATTTATATTCATATCTTTTTTTTTATTATTATTCAGATTTTGTTAGAAGATGCAGAAAAGAGGTATAAATCATAGATTCTTCATTTTAGTGTGACTTACGCATTCCCTGGTTTGCTATCTGTGAGTGACACCAGGCTTGAGATACTCTGACAAGGATATGGCATATTTCTTAATGATGCAGAGGATTGTGCGTCACTACTTTCAGGCAACTGGGTCTTTATTACATGACTTATCTTGAAGCCATGATCTCAGACATATTGAAAGCTAGTAAGTCATTTACTCTCTGTCATTTTCTTAATGCACAGTCTGGGATTAGCTCTATTTTACTAAGCACACATAATGTTAGAAAAGCATTAGAACAGAAAAAAGAAGTTATTGATTTGTGAGAAAGTTCAGCAAAAATGCTATGTACTTCTTTTATGTGCTTAATCAGAGACCCCATCTGAATTTAAAATTTACCTTTTTATTTACCTTTTTTTTTTTCTTTTTTTTCTTGCAAGAGAATGAACAGAAATGATATGGTGCTGTGGCTAGAGAAGAAATTGGAGCAACCCAGCTTGAATCATCCTAAATGATCAAAAAATGGCATATCCTATATTTGCTGTTTATTTTATTTCTGGGGAAGCAAGTTCTTTTCCAAATTGTATTCAATATTTTATATTTGCCATTGGTTTTATATTTGTGTATATAGTGTTATTTAAAATGTGACAGGGTGTAATGGTACCATAGCTTAAGAAAAACCTCTACAGCTAATCCCCAGAGATGTTACATTTTGTCTCAAGGAAAGATAAATTTTATCAATATACCATGTCTCGTATCTTTTCATAAGATGCTGTCTACTGTGTATAGCACTTACTGCATGCCTGGCAGGATCCATTACTTCCAATGCCTTTTTTTTTTTTTTTTTTCCTCTTCTTCCCTCACAGGAATAGTTCTGTTCTTTACAACAGAAATATTCAAATGTATTATTTTCAAATTCTGAAATGAAATACAACACAGGAGTCCATCTTGAAAAGAGGAAAAGTCTAAAAAGTCTCCTTTGTCATCCCTTGACAAAGCTCTTAAGTAGCAATGAAGGACGTAAAGTCTATATATTTTTTTCTTTTCTTTGCTCTGTCTCTGATGTTGGTCTCTCCACCAATGTTCCTTTTCCTCAATTTTTCCTGAACCGAGGCATGATGTTCCTAAAAAACGTAGTCACCACAAGCAGCTGAGTCAAAAAGTTCCATTTACTTGGAAAGTTACTCTGCTGCCTCTTGACTAGTCTGTTCCTTAAGTTTCTAGTTTTCAAGAATGTTCAGCTGCAAATTAATGATGAATACGAAAACTTGGGAAAAGTTTAGGTTCTTCTTTGCAACTATAATTTCCTGTTTCTGAATGCTCTAGTACAAACTTCCAATGCTTTTTCCTCATGCAGAGAGCATTTGAAGGAAGATCTTTATTCTGGAAAGGGAATCATCATTTATGATCATCATCAAAAAGTTAAGAATCCTGGAAACTTTAAATATGATCTTATCATTTTCCTAGATTCTTTAAGGTCATTATAACTGATACAGTGCTGCTGAGAGCTTTTTACATTAGTTACACTTTTTTTTTTTTTTTTTTCCATCTTGTGAGGGAGAAAAAAGGTGGAAGAAGGAAAGATGATCTGTTCTTTTCTTAAAACTGACTTTCCTCTTCTGTTTCGTCTTGCTGTTTTGAAGTCTGATCTGCCTTTTCCTATCTTTATCTCTTCCCCATCTTTTTTTGGTCTTCTGTTGTTCCTTTTATCCTTTTGGGAGACTAACTCTTCCTTCTTTCCTTCTCGTCTTTTTCTCTTTCTTCTGTTCTGTTAGATCACTTTTGTTGAAATTATCTTGGTCTTAGATGTTCTGGACAGTATCATTGTTAATATTCTGAAATGAACGATAAAAAAATAAATAAATAGACCCATCCTCTGTGAGTATACTGTGGTAAAAGTAAATGGATTAGGAAAGGATATAAATTTGAATGCTGGGACCAGGGAGAGTTCTTAGTTCATTACAGTTAGTTTGACTTTTGTCTATGGCAACATTAAGTTGATGAATGTCAGTGTCGTATTACTGGCTTATGTTACATATTAAGTGCTCTGTATGTTTTACAGAATTAACAAGGTCAGGAAACTTAATGTTTTTATAATCCCTATTTTTTTTCAGGACGTGTGTTCATAAAACGCTTGTATAAACTTACATTAAGTTTATGTTAATCTTACATTAAATAGACATTTATCCTTTCATCTAAATATACATTGGATTTATCTTTGGGTTATATCTTTGCAATGTGAAGCATAGCTGACAAAAAAAAAAAAAAGATATTTAAGATACTTTAGCAAATTGCTTTGTTCATCTCCTTCCTATTTTTTTCTTTAAACTGTGGTATTATAAATTGGAAAGGTAAGTGAGTATTGCTCCAAAGGCTACTGTTTGTTGGCATGAATTACTTAAGCATAGGAACAATGGAAAGACCTTACCAAAGCTATAGAAATATGCAGAAATTTGAAAACTGATTTTGATAAGGAAATGTTAAATGCTGTTCTGACCAGAATGACAGATTAATGGCAAGATTCACTTTATAAGAACGAGCAATTTTATCTGTATCATACATATAGTATTGTCCATAGCAAGTGCTCACCTGTAATGGGCTTTTACATTAAATAAATCAATGAAGTATATACGTATTAATATCTCTCTATATAGTATGCCATTTTATAATAGACCTGTGATAGGGTTGCTTGTCTGTATGGAAGGGAAGAATATTAAAACTTTTATAAGTATGCTCACATTGCAGTCAAATTGTCTCACATAGCTTTAAAGCAACTGGTTTAATTTAGCTACCTTTGATACCTTAAGGATAAGGCTTAGTTTTTCTCCTTTTGAAGTTAAGTTCTTCAGTTCTTTAAGAAAAGAGTTAAAACCCATGCTTTTATGAGTCACACTTACTGAAATTAAAATATATATTTCAGGGAGAGCTTAAAGCAATAGAGACCTCCAGCAATAGACTATGAGCTGTGATAAGCATGTGCCTCAATGGCTACAGTCTCTGTTTGAAAAAATATATATATATAACTGCTTGGTGGCCAGGTATGCATGTGTCTTCTGAACAAAGAGCTTGGTCTCTCTTCCTTCTTTCTCTTACAGTAAATATGAATTTAGTTATACATACTGATCTATTTTTAGCAAAAAAAAACAATTTAACCTTTTTGGTTTCTTTAAGTAGCTCAGTACAATCTCTTACTTGTCGATTTTAGTTCTCTTTAGAATGTGTAGATGGATATCAGAAATTTCTTTCTTGAACATGCTGAGTTGTTCACTAGCTTTTCATTTTTTTTTTCTTTATTTCATGTAGCAGCACAATTGTTTTATGTTAACAAATTCAGGATTAATCTCAAGTTTTATGTTAGAAGTGCTCATGCTACATAGATATTCAGAGTTCATACAGCTTCGTTTTATTCTTCATTCAGTTAAGCTGTGTGCATTTGTAGTACAAATTACATTTTTCCCAGCTCATTTGATATTTTTATGTTTTGATTAGTTGGTTGGTTTGGTTTGGTTTTGGTTTTGTGTTGTTTTTTTCAGGACTTCATCATATAGCTTTTTTTCTGTACGCTCAGTGACCTCTGAACACTCTGAACTTTTTTTTACTAAGTTCAGGTCACTTGGCTTGCAGCCTTTTCACAAGATACCTCAGTAATTGCACCTTTGTTCATTCACTGTAGTGTGTGTTTTCAAAAGTCCTTCATCAGTGTTTTAGGGAAGAAGGTCTGTATTACCTCTTGCTCTTTCTAGAGACAGTGCCCTTTTTAAATAGGACTATCTTCACTATGACTGTAATTTGCTGAAAACAATTCATTTTATATTATCCCAAACTAAAATATAGTTATTTTTTCATTGACAAGGAGGTAAATTTATAGGGCTGTACAGATGAATTTTAAAACACTGATACTTGTGCAGGGCTACATCTGTCACAGGAAAACAAAAACAGCAACAAAAACACAACAGAGCCAGCATGTATCTTGGGGATACTGGAGAAAACGAAGCTAGTAGTGGGAAAGATGCAAAATGACAAACTGATAGGATAAAAAAAAATGGAAAAACAATTACAGGATAACTTTAAACATACTTCTGAGGGACTAGAAAAAGATGACTGAAGATTTATTTATTCTTTTTTGTTTATTGTATTAGCAAAACAGGGAAGTCCAGAAAGTGAGATTGTACAGTTAAGGAGATAATTTCTTAGGATGATTAAAGAGCTCTGTAAACTTTCTTGAAGATACTACTTATCTAAATAATTGTATTACAAGACCTTGTCAGGTCTTGTAATTTTCAGTATGAAAATGTTGTCCTCTCTGGAGTGGTACTGAGGACTGTTTGCTGTTGTTGTTTGTTGTTGTTTTGTTTTTAACATTAAAATGAAATTGGGTAAATTCAGAAATAGTCCTTGATAGTAGGATTTAAGACTGCCTTTATCAATGGACTACATTATAAGCTTTGTTCTTGCTTGTTGTCTCCTTGGCACAAAAAAAATAGTGTCCTGGATTGCCCAGTAGGCTAACTTAAACAGAATGGGCTAACAATTCCTATTTGAATCTTGATAATCACTTGATAATCACTGAAAAGGTGGAGAATTATATCATTAAATATCCCTAATCCCCTTCAACTAAGGCAGATCTAAAACTCAGGTCTAATGTATATGTAGTGAAAGGGAAAGGATTTGAGATGCATCAAGATACATCAATCAACAGAATACAGCTCTCTAGTAGCATAAACTCATTGTATGAGTTTTTCTTCATGTCCATGTACCTCCTCTTGTACCCCCTTTCTCAATTATTGTCTATTACGATCAATATTGTCCCTGAAGGCTCTTAAGAAAAAGATATAAACTAGTTAGGAAAAAGATATGTAATATTAACAAAAAGACGACTTGGTCTGACAACTTTGGAAAAAAAAAAAAAAAAAAAACTGAATGGAACACAATGCAGACTTCGATGGAAATAAATTTTTAAATTTTGAACTCCACAGCTAGAAGATTTATGGATGTAGTACTTGAAACATATTTGTTTCTCAGAGCTTGAACATAAAACAGACATCCCAGAACAGGTTTGTAATGGCAATTATAAGATAAATGAGCATATATTAACTTTAGTTATTATATGAAGGTAAAATATAAAAACTGAGTTGCTTTACTGTAGTAATGGAAATAAGAAAACTCCCATTCTTCCTCATGTATAACTAAGACAAACTTATAGCCTTATATCTGACCTTTATTTTATTTTCAAGACTTTGTGCATTAGGACATTACAAGAGTAAGATCCTAGAAGTTAGTTCTTGGCTGGAATCAAGATTTTCAGATTTTACTGCACAGTCTGTAGCCTTTTTTATTTGAGTTTTAGCTTTTGTTTATTATTATTTAGCAGTACACTTTTTTGTAGCCTTCTAAGGTAGCTGCATGTGTAAACATCTCAGTAGAAACAATCTTGGCATCAGTTCATGCCTTTGTAATTAAGCAGCAGTTGGGAGGCTGTGACTTCTAAGCCGTTGTCTACCTAGCAACTCAGTCCTGTGGACAGCATAGCTCAGATTCTCTTATTTATTTATTTATTTATTTTGTTCCCAATGACTAACATTAAACTTCTTATGATTTTTCACTCTTCTTTTGGCTAATGAGTCCAGGCAAATTTGCTTATGTGTTTTGGAAGTAACATGTTAGGGCAGATAATAAATGTAGATCAAAGCAACCAATGGGAACATTTCAAGTATGATTTTATGTTAAAATATGATGTATCCAATGGAATCCATTTAAAAACACTTCAGCAGCACCTGAACTCTACATCTTGTTTGCATTAGCTCTACTTTTTGCCCCCATTGCAATCATGTAAGTTCTTAGTAATTGGGCAAATGAGATAATATGGATATCAGGGAGCAAAATGGAATTCAAGAGGAGGCAATATCTACCTCTTCCATAACATTTAGACAGGGAGACAGTAAAGGGGAATTAAGGAACTAACAGTGGAGCACTGATTATGTATATTTAAACAAAGAAAAAAAAAAAAAAACAAAAAAAACAGTGAATTGCCTTTCTTAATGATTTAAATATATATATTTAAAAAGGAAAAGATGTGGTAGAGAAGATCATAGATTTGATGCTTTCGTCATCCAGTTTGTCCTTACTATTTCAATGCCTGCAATGTTAACAGCTTAGGCAATCCAGTGTTATAACTGAACTTAGAAGTAAATGTCTGCCTGTGAATTCGTTTATATTGTCTTAAAAAAAAAATAATATATAGAAGAACATCACTGGTTGTGAATGGTCTGACCTCATTATTGTGGAAAAAGCTCATTTTCACTGAGCTGTGTGGACTGACTGGAAGGAAAAAGGTCACAAATAGTAGTCTGTAGACTTAACAACAATGGTAGTATATTTCAGAGAAATTCATAGAATGGGTGTATTAAAAATATCCCTTTCTTTTTGTGACTTCTGCCAGTTACCAATTTTCTTGGCTGATCATAGGGACTTCAAATGACACGGAAATCTCCCTACCAGTTGGACACATTAAATACTTTTCCATGTTGCATAAATATATTTGTTTCCAAGGTTTAAAAACAAACAAAATCACACACACAAAACAAACTTGAAAAAAAAGAATAAATTATTGTCATACCTGCCATTGATATTATCTAGCATGATGACAAAAACATCTCAAAGTGTATTGCATCTAACTACTATGTATGCTTCTCCCTATATTTCCTCTGTCTTTTGCATTTTGCACATGACAGCAAACAAAAATGATTTTGGAAAAACGAGTAGCTTAAACATCTTATGAAAAGACGGCATATGCTTAATCTAAATCTAAAATGTTTAGATTACTATGTTGCAAACGAGATGATTTATAGAACCAAATACACTTTGGTATCTTGCACCACTAAGAGTGACAGAGTATTTTTAGTAAAATTTCCAACTAATAATTAGCTACATGGGCCTGAAACATATTTTTCAATTTTACAAGCCCCATAAAACTGAAATAACTCTGCAGGATGAGGGCCAAAGCCTACATTTCACTAAGTTTATGTTTGAATGTTTGTCACACTACTACTCTTAAAGACCATCACTTCGTATTGTTCATTAATGGGTGAAAAGATCCAGAGAAATGTGTACTTGTGTTGTTAGTTCTTTTAGTTTTATGGTCTAGATATGTACTTGACTTTAAAACCTCTGCTTCTAAGAAAAACAGTAATAGACAATTGTGACTACAGGAGCTACAGCTCTCATTTTTAAATAACATTTCATTGCAGTATTAAATACGTCTTAAAATGGAAGATCACAGAATCACAGAATTGTCTAGGTTGGAAGAGACCTCAAGATCATCAAGTCCAACCTCTGACCTAACACTAACAAGTCCTCCACTAAACCATATCGCTAAGTTCAACATCTAAACGTCTTTTAAAGACCTCCAGGGATGGTGACTCCACCACTTCCCTGGGCAGCCCATTCTAATGCCTCACAACCCTCTCAGTAAAGAAGTTCTTCCTAATATCCAGCCTAAAACACCCCTAGCGCAACTTTAGCCTGTTCCCCCTCATCCTGTCACCAGGCACATGGGACAATAGACCAACCCCCACCTCACTACAGCCTCCTTTAATGTACTTATAAAGAGCAATAAGGTCACCGCTGAGCCTCCTTTTCTCCAGGCTGAACAAACCCAGCTCCCTCAGCCGCTCCTTGTAGGACTTGTTCTCCAGACCTCTCACCAGCTTTGTTGCCCTTCTCTGGACTCTTTCGAGCACCTCGATGTCCTTCTTGTAGCGAGAGACCCAAAACTGAACACAGTACTCGAGGTGCGGCCTCACCAGAGCCGAGTACAGGGGGACGATCACCTCCCTAGCCCTGCTGGCCACACTGTTTCTTATGCAAGCCAGGATGCCGTTGGCCTTTTTGGCCACCTGAGCACGCTGCTGGCTCATATTCACCTGTCTATCCACCATCACTCCCAGGTCCTTCTCTGCCTGGCAGTTCTCCAACCACTCATCTCCCAGCCTGTAGCTCTGCTTGGGGTTATTGTGCCCCAGGTGCAGGACCTGGCACTTGGCCTTGTTGAACTTCGTACAGTTGACCTCAGCCTATTGGTCCAGCCTATCCAGATCCTCCTGCAGAGCCTTCCTACCCTCGAGCAGATTGACACACACACCTAACTTGGTGTCATCTGCGAACTTACTGAGGGTGCACTTGATCCCCTCATCTAGATCATCGATAAAGATATTAAAGAGGACCAGCCCCAGTACCAAGCCCTGGGGGACTCCACTACTGATCGGCCTCCAGCTGGATTTTACTCCATTCACCACAACTCTTTGGGCCCAGCTATCCAGCCAGTTTTTAATCCAACGAGGCGTATGCCAGTCCAAGCCACAAGCAGCCAGTTTCTTGAGGAGAATGCTGTGGGAAACGGTGTCAAAAGCCTTGCTGAAATCAAGGTAGACCACATCCATAGCTTTTCCTTCATCCACCTAGCGCGTTACTTTGTCATAAAAGGAGACCAGGTTCGTCAAGCAGGACCTTCCTTTCATAAACCCATGCTGACTGGGCCTGATCACCTGGTTTCCCTGTAAGTGCTGCGTGATGACATTCAAGCTAATCTGCTCCATGAGTTTCCCTGGCACTGAGGTCAAACTGACAGGCCCATAGTTTCCCGGGTCTACCCTCCGGCCCTTCTTGTAGATGGGCGTCATGTTTGCCGGCCAGCAGTTGACTGGGACCTCCCCCAATAGCCAGGACTGTTGATAAATAATGGTAAGCGGCTTGGCCAGCTCCTCTGCCAGTTCTCTCGGTATCTTCGGTTGGATCCCATCTGGCCCCATCGACTTGCGTACATCCAAGTGCTGTAGCAGGTTGCAAACCATTTCCTCATGGATAGTGAGGGTTACATTCTGCTCCCCATCCCCTTCCATCAGTTCAGGGTACCGGGTATCCAGAGAGCAACTGGTTTTGCCACTAAAGACTGTGCCAGAAAAATTAGCTCGTTTGCAGCAGGTATTTTTAAGACTTCCCTGACTTTGAAGCACATCCCCTGCTTTGGGGATGGCCTAGCTGGGAACACCCAGGTGGGCAGAGGACAGTGTGCAGATGCCACTTGTCCCCATGGCCACAACTTCCCCCAAGGTCTCCACCTTAGCTTTCAGTGCCGGAAAAATTAGCCCTGCCTGTCTGATCCCCCGCTCCGCTGCAGAACGCGTCTGCCTCGGCGAGTGAAAGATAGGTCAGAAACACATCAGACAAATAAAACAAAATTGAGTTGGATTTCTTGTTTTAAAAATCATCCCTTGGTTTAGCATTTATATTCCTCTATTCATAAGATCATTTATTGTATGTTAAGAAAATTGCCTTAGGTGAAAGTCTTTTTTTCGTGTATGTGTTAAAATCAGGAAAAAGTGCTGCTTCCCACTTCTAGTGAGCTAAAATTTCATCTCAGAAATATCTTTTTAGTACACAGGACATCAAGAACTGTCACTGCATATACCTTTAAACCTTTCTTTGTAAGAGGAAGAGTACAATATAGCTTTTAAATATATCTTGCAATGATTTTAAGGCAGCCTGTTCTTAAGGAAACAGGGCAAGGGAGAAGGCAAAAAAGGAAGAACAAAACAAACAAATCTCCAACTGTCTGTGACACCTTATACCACTTAAGGAGCTTCTCCCAAGCTTTTTAAAATAAAAGCACGTGGTCAAAAGAGGCCTTTGTAAAATGCATTGCCAATTTTGATTCAACATCATTGTGAACAGGTGAAAGGTATTAGCTTGAACTATTTCAGAGGTTTCCTTTGCACAGTTACTATATTTCATATGATGTATGATTTAAATTGTAATGTAAATTCTAACCCACAAGTTTTTAACATCTTTGTATGTATTTTTATTTTATAACCCATTTTCCATTTGTATATTTGGGAAATATGTGGAACTGTAAGAAACTTGTATACCTATATTCTAATGAATATTTCTATATTCTGAATATATACCTATATGATGAATATACCTATATTCTAATGAATATAGGTATACAACTGGAACTTGAGTGTATGTTCAGGTAAGGAACAGGGAGCTGAAGTTTGCTGTTAGTGAAAAAGTAAGCAGTAAGAGTAAAATCTCAGGTAGAAATAAAGAATTTTTGGACTATCTACAGAGGCTTGGGAAAGTAGTAATTAATATTGTAGTGCTTTATTAATTTTTTTTTTTTTTAGCATTTTTTTGTTTCTTTTTTGCTTTTGTTACTTTGTGGACTACTAAAATATATCAATACCTACTTCCACATTAGTTAAAATGTTTCAAAATATTTATAATTCCTGCAATGGAGTATTCAATATATTCAATAAATTCAATATATTTAATTTTAGTCATGTGAGCAGTCTTATACCATTTTCACATCTCTTCTTTGATCTATTCATTTTTATAATAATTGAAAAAGATCATATTATACAGATCTGTATGTGTTCAAATATACGTAGTTTATAAGTATGTAAGAATGCATTGAATGTATCCTGTTTAGTAATTTCTGAAGCCATAGTTAAACTTTAGGTTAAACAGATAATTTTGCACTCATTAGTGCAAAATTATAAATATTAGAAATTCCAAATAATATTTTCAAGTAAACATAGAAACAACGAATGTATTTTTAAAATGCTTATTTCAGAAAAAATACAAGTATTCTCAAACACAGAACCATTTCCCCATTTCTGCTTAAAATCAGAAATAATATATGATAAATTTTGAACCAAACTGATTTGATTCTTCTCTGTTAAACACTTAGCGCTTAGATGTGGTGGTTGGGGTGAAATACATTGTCAATGGCAGTACTTCCTTAATTTAATAGAGAATATTTTCTTCACTATTCTTATGAGCTGGCAAGCTGTATCAGATACTGTGACCAGTTATAAATAAGCAGGAAATGAGAAAAAGGAAAGAAGGAGCCACAAAGTTACCAGCTGAATGTTTGTATTAGTTTTCAGGCTCAAATAAGATAATAAAATCCAAATGCTGGAGAGGTGTCCAGAGGCATTTAGTCTTTCCTGGTCTTAAGATAAGGTAGTATGGCATATTCACTATGTACATAAATACTGTATTTCAAATATGAGCATTAGGATGACTTGCAATATTGTGTTTTTCCCACATAATGAACTTAGGCTGAGGGAATACTGTCCCAGGCCCTGAGGGAATTGCTAGGTGTGACTATCCTTGACTTCCCTGGGGCTTCCAAAGCCCAGGACCCCGTTTTGAAACTCCAAAAGCTCCCCTAAACCTGCTCATGGCCCAGGAGTCCATTGTAGTCCCTGGGGCCATCAGTCCCTGCTGCAGTGACCACAGCAGGGCTGGTCTGCAGCCCTGCCCAGCCTGGCCATGGGCCCTGCCAAGATGAGCCCACCCATGGCCTGATGTCTCAGTCCAGTCTTGGCATGCCCCTCTTCCCAGGGAGGTGCCCAGTGCCCAGGGCTGGGGCTGTCCTCCAGCCTGACCTGATCCTGTCTGGGGCAGCTCGATAGGCCCTGGCTGCCACTGGGGGTGCCACACGGTCTGGGCCCCAGGGAGCCCCCAGCCATCACAGCCCCTTGAAATGCTGAACCGGAGTGGCAGAGCTGAGCTCTGAGGATCTCTAGAACTCTTTCATCCTTAATTTTCTGAATATCTAAAGGTGAAAGAGTGCAGAATAAGCCAAATAAGATAACTGTAAAGTTGTTTTAAAATACAGAAGATGACTAGGCCAAAACCCAGCTTTATTTTTCTCCTCAAAATATTTTTCATTATGCCTAGCATTTACCTGCAGTTCCTTTCAAGTCATGGAGTATGTTTTTGTCTTTTACTTAATTCTTCCTCTCTATGTTTTATTCTACTAACAGGCAAAAATTAATTTCCCTTCTATCCCAAATCCCTGTTGTTTGACATATACTTCTGTTTGAACATCTGCTGTAGGGAAGTGGGATTTGGAAGATCTTTTTTTATTAATGTGGAATAAAGATGTGCTGGCACATGCTATTAGTATTACTGTTGTTCACAAAGAAATCGTGATTGTCTGCGTAAGTATCATTTAGTACATAGCAATGGATAAAATGCATAAATCTTTCTCCTAATGATGTCATTAAGGACTTCATAGTGTTATATATGGAGTGGTAATTCGTGTCGAGAAAATGGTTGATATTAATAAAGAAGGGGGAGATTTGGGAGTGTGGCCATGGGGATCGGCAAGCCCCATCGTTGATGATAACATCAGATTTAACGATGTTAAGTCTGGAATGTAAAAGAGTTTAGAGGGAAGAAGGGTGATTCAGGAGACTCCATGCAGTCTGGGGTTGCTTGTTCTCCAGCCTTTAAGGTATGGAAGTTTCTGGGTGTTTGCCGCTGCTGTTATATGCAAAGTTGTTTGACCAATGAAAAGTTGTTTTGAAAAGAACTGCTGTGGGGTGAAGGGTATAAGAGGGGAGCCTGTCCTCAAGATAAAAAAAGCAGGCAACACGATGAAGTTATGTCATCAATAAAGAAGCAGAAAGATGGAATGAAAAGGAACAGGCTAGCAGAATGGAGACCAGGATGGGAACAGGCACATTGATCACCTCATGAAGATAGGTTCAGCCAAACTCAGCAAACCGCTCAGAGAAGCTCATACAGCTTCTCTGAGTGGGTGCACTGGAGCTGGGAAGAAGCTCAAGCTGAGAGAAGGGGACCTGCACACACAACTGCTGGTAAGCAGCAGCGCATTATGGGGAATCATATGTCCTTAGAAACAAAGACTGTCCTGGTAATCGTATGGCTTATTCTGACAGTTTATGATCCTGAAACGTGGGACCAAATTGAGGTCAAGGTGTGGGACTCTGCAACTAAAAACGACAAGGTTGCAGTGGGATTGCTCGGCACCTGGCGAGCAGTCTCTGAGGCCTTAAAGAGACATGTGGGGCCACAGTCAGAAACATGTGGTTTGCCAGATAGCGAGGGAGCTGCGGGCTCATTTACTGGTTCTTCTGCTACACCATCGCCCAACCCCCCCTGCTACTGCCATCACAGGCCTTTGATGTTACGCCCCCTGCTGACCTGGACGTGCCTTTTGACCCAGGCCCTATTGGCCTTCAAAAGGAGATGGATATGCTTTTCTTCGATCTGGTAAGAACGGGATACATAAGGCCCGAAGGCCGAGTTGCTTGACAACTTAAAGCGAGACATATTGTTCAAAAGGAATGGAAAATGGAGACTTGTTTGTAATCAAGAAAAGGAATGGAAAATGGAGGCTGCTAAGTCATGGAACTTAAAGGATTGTTTGTTACCTTTTCTGATTGTATAGGCATACTCGGGTTTAGTATGTAAAAGCAATGTTCTGTATATTTAGAATGTTTGATGTTCGTGTGTGCATGTTGGTGGAGCATAGACTCCCCGCACACCCAGCGCTGTTTACTTGCCTTTTGTACCTTTTATAAATATTCCTTTTATAAATATTACTAAATTCAGATTGAGTTGGGACTTCATTTATAACAATAGTCTCCAAAGAAAGCAAAACCATGGCACACGCCTCCATGGAGCCAGTCCAAAGCCATCTGTAGGTGAGGAACAGGAGGAGGCCATTGCTGAGGCCATGGAGAAAGGTGAGTGGCAAAGTGGCTGTGCTCTTGTGGCTGGTGGGAGCTCTGGAGTCAGGTGGCCTCTGCCAGGCAGGAGAAACAGCTCCTGGAGAAGGAGTTCTCTGCAGCAGTGGCTGTTGTCCCTGTCTACCTCTTCATCTTCCTCCTCAATTTCCCATTGCAAAAACTACTTGCCACCATATATTGTGTTTTTTTATTTTTATTTTTAGGCAGCATCATCCAATTTTGCCTATGTTTGTAAGAAGCTTTTTGTTGACTGTTTATCACAGAATTCAGTAGGAGGGTGTTTTGCTGGAGGGTGTAGTCATTCATATTCTCCAGTTTAAGGAATGTAATCATTGATTGCTGTGGCATTGTGGCTGTTTTGAATGCCACAATAATTTTTATGATATTTAATACAAAATGCAAAAAGATAAAAAAGCAAATAAACCAACCCAAAACAAAAACAACAACAACAACAAACAATGAATCAAACAACATGCAAATTAATCATTTTCCCATTTATGGTTTTAAATGTGTGTTTCTTTTGTGACATTTGCATCGAAAGACCACATCTATTTCACGAACCAAAATGAAAGTATGACCTATATTAAAAGTGCTTTGTAGTGAGCCTGCAGCCATACCTGTGGGTAACAGGACATACAAAGCTGCTGGCTTCTGATCATTCAGTGTCAACCACCAGAATCTCTTACCAACACAGGCATGCTGTAAGACTTTGAGTGATACTGGGAAAGACGTGTTAGTGGAACAACCTCTTTTTGTTGAAAGTGAAAAATTTTTACAATTTGGTGATGTGTACAATTTTGTTAGCAGGCTTGGCCTTTTTAAGATACCAGTGTTTCTAGACCGGTAAAGTTTTAGCTGAAGCATAGGCATTGCTTAAGCAGAACTATTACACAGTTATTTGTATGTTATACCACAGAAGGAAACGTACATTTATAAATGCATGCACACACACACTCCTGTTATAAGTTGCCCCCTTAATTAATTTTCAGAGAGCATTGCATTAATAATAGAAAGGAATTTATTGAGTAAGCAACAGCAAGCAAAACAGCGCTGGGCGGCCGGGGAGTCTCGGCTCCGCCAACGGCGCGCACCTCACCCCCGCCAGGGTCCCTTTTTATATTTTGGTAATTCCGGGGGTTACGCAGCACATGCTGGTATATTCTGCGACTGTGCGCACTGTTGCTAGGGGGTCGTCTCTGTCCCTCTGGTGGTCGTGAAGATGAAGGCCGTAGTCTTCCTCAGCGTTGTGGTTCAACTTCTTTTTTTATTTGGTCATGTTGGCCCAGCGTGAGACAGGAATGCAGGATGGTGATACACTAGTTTAGCAACTTATCAGGAGATGGTTACATGAACTTTGCAGCAGTGTCTTTGAACAAAAGAGGCAACTGAGATGCAGAAGGAGAGAAGGGGAGGGGGTTCTCTTTTTTGTTACATTAAGCAAAAGAATTTTCATAGTGTCTAGCCAAGTATTATACATCTTACTTCAGCAGGGAGCTTTTGCAACTCCTGCTCCTCAAATGGAACTCCTTGTTTTATAATACAAAAGACAATGAACAAACATTTATTGTGTATTACAACTCCCACTCATTTTTAATATGTAATTGCATCCACAAAAAAAAAAAAAAAGAAAGAAAAAATCCACAGCAGAATAAGAATCTGTAGAATTGCAATGACAGGGGAGTGTTGGTTTTTCACTATCCTTCTCATTGGCTTAGCTATCAAGCAGGACATTCAAGTTTGGGCCATAGCTTCATGCCATGCCTGAAAAATTGTATATTGAAGGTTGCAACATTTCTAAATTAAAATATATAAATAAAAATCTCAAATTTATTATAGTGGTATAGAAAATCTCTAAAACCTGTTTGGAGCTCTTAGGTATACATTCTGAAATTGACTGTTATGAGACTTCAGATGTTTGCCTGTGATTTTTTTTTTTTGACTTGTATAACCACATCTGGATTTATAAGAGAATTAATTGTGATCCAGTCCTTGTCTGCTAGTCTTATTTTCTCTTAAATTGTGGTTTTAAAATCCACTAATTTATGCTGAGTTTTGTATAAGTCTTCTTATAGCTCATTCATTTTTTCTGTTTTTACACTTTTCAAGAATTTTTGGGGGAAGATACAGAGAGAGTATAGAGAACTTGTGTGATCTGGGCAAGTTTTTTTACTGTTTGATGTTTTCCATTTATGGGAAAAATGGTGCACTGAATTCCAACCTCAACTGAATGCTTAATCTTCTTCATCTAAAGCTGAGTCATTTTTAAAAATGAATCATAATTTTTAATGTGGGCTAAATCTTAAATGGTTTGCAACTAGTATGTAAATTTGTCTTCAGTTATAAAAAGTATCTTTGTTAGAACTGAAAGGTAGTTAAGAAAAAAATAGATACTTTGAACCTTTGCATATCCCACCATTAAATATGCAGGTGTATTATCTCTGTTGTCATGGTTTTGATTGTTCTGCCTTTACTCTGAAGCAATACATTAACCCATACATTAATTATTTTATAACTATTCCTTTTGTAAATATTACTAAATTCAGATTGAGTTGAGACTCATTTATAACAAGAATATCAAAATCTTGAAGAGTTTTGCTGGGACAACCAAAGCAGGAATTACGTCCACAAAGCCTTTTCTTGACAAGTATTTCAAGCATATGCTTTGCCTTTTGGATGACTTCATTAAGGCAATATGCAGGAAAAAGGGAGGATATGTATGTTGTTCCCAGAACAGAGAATATTTTGTATCTTAATAGTGCTTAAATAAAAAAAAAAAATAAAAAAATAAAATTAAAAGCAAAGATTTAATTTATTCTTAGTAAATAACATACCGCAGGTGTGTGCTTTTAATTGCAGCTGCATAGACATAGTATTCATTTAAAGATGACAAAAATATGAAGTGAAAGAAGTATGGTCATTTTTTTGCAGTTTGCCTTTTTTTACATAAGCAACAAAATTGAACAATAAAATTTGCAGTATTTCAGACTGGCACAGAAATATGACTATAGATCACAGTTTATCAAGTAAATATTTCCTGGGGCTGCCCATGAAACCAGTGAAATTTAGGTAGTTACAGTTGACAGTACATCTGATTAATGAAAATAAACAATTTTATCAAGGCCACAAATAGTCTTGGGAGTTTTAATTTAAGAAAAGATCACAACAATAGACTTTTGCAAAATGCTATGCATGTTAACAATCAAAAATGGGATGGGGGAGGGAGGGTTGTTACAAAACTATTTTGCAAATCCCCTCTTGCCATGTTTTCTCCTTCCAAGTTACATGATTTATTAAATGTACGTTTTAGATTCAGGATAGAGGTGCTCAGTTTCTTTGACTCTTAAGAACTATTGCAGTTCTTTATTTTGATAATGTAGTTCAAACAAACAAACAAAATCAGGAAGATTAGGTCCTAATGTCTGTAATTTTAAGTGTCTAACTAATTGCTCATGTGATAGTCCTGTTCATATTCCACAGTCTTTGTTTTTCTCTTTTCTTTCCAAGATTTGCTGTAGAAACAAGTGTGTAGCCATTAAGTACACCTGTTTTCTTTTGTAATCCATCTTCTGGTTCACAGATGACTGGTTCAAGGTTTTGTCCAGTGTTTTGGCCATTATGCACATTTGATCAACTACTGCATTTTAAAGACAAAACTGCTTTACAGCTGTTATTGTATTGCTGAGATACTTAGGGTGGAAAAGAGCATTATGTGCATATTTATGTGCTAAATGAATGTGAGTTCAAAGGTTTTATGTAGTGGTTATTTATTGAAATAACTCTTTTGTTATCTTGCAAGTTGACAAAATAACAACAAAATGTTTTTAAACAACAACAACAAATGGAAAAGTAAAGGTGTGGAAGCATCTATGTGATTTGACACAATTGTGCTAGACAAAGCTTGTCCTAAAGTTACTGTGGTATTTAGAATATCTTAGAGATCTACAAAAGCTGGGGTTTCAATAGTAACATTTATTTTCTGTGATGTCTGCAGAAAAAGATTTTTCTTCAAGTATGGCCTCTATCTTGATGTTGTCTGGCTCCTCTGACAGTTCCTCTACTTACTGGCACCTATGCCAGAGGAGATTTAGTAGCATTGTTGAGAATGACTATGTTTGGTAGATGACTCAGGTTTCAAGGACAAAGAAAAAAAAAAAAAAGAAAGAAAAAGTGACTTGAAATAGCCCTTGCAAACAACTCCTTCAGAAATGTACTACTTAACAACAGTTGGAGTAAAGAATATTTCTGAGCATTCTATGTTGGCTTGCTGTTTTTTACTATTTAGTCAGAGGGTACATTATGTTCTCATTTTCTTCCTGCCCGCAGCTCTCATACATCTAGAGAAAATTACTGATGCACATTGAGAAAAGCTATTAGCAGTTTTGTTGTTGTTTCTTTAATTACAGCTCATATTATGTAAATCAGTTTTCTGTATTTTAATTTTCTCTTTCTTCATTCTTCATCTAGATTCCACTAAGAAAATTAAGGATGTCTTAGAAGAATTCCATGGCAGTGGTGTGTTAGCAAAATATAATCCTGAAGGGGTAATTCTTCTTCTTTCTTCAATGGTCGGACATGGTGGGAAAAATGTTTACAAATGTTGTAGCAAATATAAGCATTTAAAATAGAAGAAATTCTATAAGTCAGTTGTTTGGGGTAACTGAGTCTGTTTTGAAATAAAAATATGAATATATTAAAGAACTAAAAGTTTATAAACATAATGTTAGATGCATCTGCTTAATATGACATTAAAAAAAAAAACTTTAAAAATAACAAAAAAATAAAAAGGTTAATTTTGTTTTCCAATTGTTTTTAAGGATTAGAAATGTTAAGCATGTTTTCATATCTTAGATGAATGAAATCTGCTAATATATATATACACATATTATTATTTTTTTATGTTATTTCTGGTAATGGGATCACCTTTAGAGGGATTTTTTTTCTCATGTTATGAAACCAAAAATTCTGCTGAATGTGTGTGCATGCATTGTCACTACAAACCCACTACCAGAGAAAATATTCTGTTTTAAATGTTAGAAAAACACAGATTGATTCCTTTTGAAGCCCTCAACTGCAATTTTTATCTGCTTAGCACATCAAAATGTAGCCAACTAAAAACCTGTTTCAGTAAGGTTTCTATATATGCTTGCATTGTGTGGAATTCAGAGTAGAAAAATGTACTGACAGTTACAAGCATGACTGATCCTACATTTCAGGATGTGAAAGACAAGAATTGTTAAGTAAGGCAGTTATAATCCATTTTTGGTTTTTGAAATCTTCAGTTCTCTCATCATACAACGATTTCAGTTTTGTGAATTGCAGCCTTTTACAGTTCAAAGTAATTGTGTATTTGCATGTTTAAATAACATGTTTTCATGTAGGTAACATATCACATTGTCAATATTTGGTATTGGTATAGACTGGTATTTAAAGTGTTGAGATTAGTCTCACAACTAGCGGTCAAATGGTCATTTCTCCAGTTTGAGGGTATATGGAGGTTGGGTCCCAGTGAAAAGTGATCAGTATGAGCAGATGGGACAACTGCTCTTACTGAAGCCAGGTGAATTGGCAGGATTTGTGCAAAGCTGAAATTATTAAACATAGTTGGTCCTGAGCTGATTCTGTGACTCTGTACCTGTACTGGAGCTCTTCATTTTATGGTGATTTGATTGCAGCATCCTACTGAAACATCCTACTGAAACATCCAAGGATTATAGAACAGCACTGTGTCCAAAACTGTGATGAGGGTAGAAGGGGAGCAGGGAACACAAGTCAGACAACTTGCTGTGGTTCAGCAGAATTCAGGCTATTCACTACTACTGGGCACTGTTGGTCCCAGGCTAAGCCCAACAGCTTTTTTGCTTTGCTGCTTAGTGCTTAGATTTCAGGCAGTGCAACAAAAATAAAACATAGCTAGCAGCTACTTTGGATCTAGTAGGATTTACTAGCTCAGTTTTCGTGTCTTAAGCTGCTTAACTGCAAGCAGAGCAGCCAAAATTTCTTCTGCAGCTGAGTGAATATTCCAAGTCAAACAAACTGCCCATGCACAGGTGTGTCTGTGCCTTTGGCACGCATTCAGCCTGCTATGTAGAAAAGCCTTTTACAGGAAGATTTGAGATTTGGTTGTATCAGGTCAGACAAGAACCCCTGTATCAGATATGCTATTTAAATTAAGCAATTATTATCCATAAATCAAACGAACAAATAAGCAACAAGAGCAACAACAAGAAGAAAAAATACTAAATAATTTTAGTGAGAGATACAGGAGATGTCAAAAATTTAATGATCCAGGTGAAATCAGTCACAGAGCAGCTTTTCTCTTCTATATATTGTAGATAGCACTTTGAACTTTTAAACATTCTACTTGTTTTGTAGCTGTGTTTTGTAGAGGATACCATCATGTTTCCATTTTACCTCTATTTCCTAGATCATTGTCTCATAAACACTTCAAGTATTTTTCCAGGCTCACCAATACCCTACAAAAAGGTGGTGTCAATTTTTAGCCTAATAAACATGGGGCATAGAGCTTTGGCAGATTTTGCAGTGTGATATATTTATGTATTTAAGAAAAAGTCTAAAGAAATTGTTTCAAGCATCTTGCTGCTTAAAGGCTTGCATTTATTCCACTCCATTGCTTCTTTATTGCATTTTTTTTTCTTTTTTCTTTTTTTCTTTTATATCACAAACTGATTTAATGGGACACAAATAGCAAAAGAAAAACCTATTGATATTTGAAGCTTGTTACCAGAAGTCATCTGGCTTGTTTTTCTATTATCTTATATCTTGTTGAATGAATGAGTTTTGGGTTTAGTGGAAATGATGTATCTGATTATCAGAAGGTCAGAACTATAGGAAGTTTATTTATGGTGCTTTTACTCTATGCTAGCTTTCAGGGTAGGGCAAATTACTGAAACATCTAAAAATGTTACTTAGCCTTTGCCTTTCCATCTTTTTTTCTATAATTACTGTCAAATATGTAATTAAGACTGGCTTTTATACCTGATGTAAGACACACAGGTAGGTTAACATCAGCCTGCTGGAAAGCTGCTAGTCAGGGTACTTCTAAGAAGAAGCTTTCTTCAGGGTAATTATGATTTCCAGAGGTGCTGGAATTTTTCTAAATTGACTTTGTGGATGTATCAAAGATTATCTTGGTTACTCTAGTTTAGCAAAAGTCTGGCACAGTCTGTAATTTATGCAGAGAATACCACTATATTTTCCATTTTAAGTTAGTACCTCTGACTGGGAATTAGAGGCAGCAGTTTGTGAATAAAGTTGAAAGGTAGAAAATAAATCCAGTGTCTTTATTAAAAGGAGAACAAATTGTTATAAACTAAAGCAGCAATGGTGACTTCTGAGATGGTGTCTGCTAGTATTTATCATTGCATTCTTTTTTGATTCACTTGTTTCACTAACAACCATTCTTGGCAACAAACAATTTTTACCTAATTTTTTTAAGTACACAGGGTTGAGAGAGACTAATGTACTTACTTCCTTATATTTTTCTTGGATGTCTGTCATTGCACAGTTAAAAATAAATAGCTTGCACTCCCTAATCAAGATTAGAATGCTGACCTGAACCATTTTCTTGATGTATGTGCTAATGCAAGATGATGATATTCTATCATGTCTTAAGCCTGTTCATCTACATTATTAACCTTTCAACCAAGTACTTTTATAAAAACAAACCCTAAGTGTTACTATACTGCATTAATGCATATGTCTTCTTTCTTTTATTGCATGCATTGCAGAAGCAAGATATACTTAACCAAGTAAGTAATCTTAATTTGATGGTTTTTTTTTCTTTCTCCTTTTTTCATGCCTAGAAACACTATTTTTTTATTTTTATTTTTTATTTTGTATACCACTGAGAAGTCATTTATTAATAAATACTACCTATGGCAATTCTATCAGTTAATAGGCAAATAATTAAAAGTGATTAGCAATCTATTGTGATGATAGTGACTTTGTAGCCTTTGCAAGAGAAAGGGTTAAAGGGTTGATTGTCAACCTAAGGGTCTACTGAGAAGCTTACACAGCCTAAAAACAGGTATAAAAATACAATGAAAAAAAATGCTAGAAAAGAAGGACTAATCATATGAACTGTTGTTGTTTTTAATGACTTAATTATTCTTTGTGTAAAAACAAACAAAAAAACCCTCTAATTTCCTTTTTTGGGGAGGAGGTGGCTGGAACATGAGAACAATGGAAAAATCAAGAGAATTAAACGATTAGTTTTGTAGGAACCCCTCACTTTCTAGTGTCAAAGGCCAGCTGAGCTTTTGGGCATGTACTGTCAGGAGTACTCCCTGTTCACAGAAGGACTTGGTCTTCTTCAGGTAACCAGTATTACTATTTTAGTAAGTTGAAGGAGTGACTGTGATGTGTCCTGAAATAGAAGGCGCTCAGATTAAAGCATGGTATCTAGTACCAGACTTGAGACTAATCTCATTATTATTTTTGCCAGCAATATTGTAACAAGAAATAGCTGAATACTAATAGAATCAATTCACTAAACCAAATTCTGGAACTTTCTCCAAAATGGAGAAAAATCTGATTATGCTGGAAAAGTTTGATGACATTATGGAGTTTAGTAAACAGAAATGTAATGAAAGGCTCTAGTGCATGTCATTAGTGTGATGTGCCCTGGGTCTAGTGGTACTGCTAGATAAAGAACTGAGTATGGTCTCTGATGACAAGATTATTGCAAAGCATCACTGTGGTATGGTCATGAAGAAGACAAACAACATCACTCAGGTATTGCAATAGTGTTCCTGTGGCAATAGTGGACTGAGATCAAGATGAGGCTTTTGAGAATAGGTAGATTTGTTCGGCTAATTGACATAAGTGGAAAACTAGGTAGACTTTCCAGCACACACAAATATAGATTAAAATAAAGTTTTTTGTGCTGTTTCCTCCAGCTACATTTTTTGATCTGTTAGAAAATATTAATTTGCTGTAAAGACTTTGCCTTTTTATAATATATAAAGCAAATATTCAAGTACAGATAACCAATCAGTAATATTCTTTAAAAGGGTACGGTGGAGATCTCATCTTTCTGCTTTTAGCCAGTATATGTGCCACAAGGTGGGACAAGCTGAACTCACATTGGAATTAATTTACAAAAAGGTTGGTAGGATGTGAAGCATTATAGGAAATCCATTACATAGGAGAAACGTGTCCCCCACATATAATCACCTGAAGACTTACGAAAGGATTCTTTCTAGCTAGAAAAGAGAAAAAGTTCTTAACTTGTGAGTATCACCAGCAGAAAACTCTTTCATGCAGACACTGGGTGCTCAGCATTCTTCTGGGTTTCTGAGCAGAATTTCTAGGGAAATAGCTTCCTGGATACCTAGAGAGCTGGGAAGCGTGCCAGATGGAAATGCTGGCAGCCTGGCTGTGAGCCTGCTTTCTGTGGAAAGTGTTGAGGGCACTGAGGTGTTAAATGTTTCAGATAGTCAGTTTCTGTTGCAAAACTGTTCAGTTCTGAACATTTTTAATGATCTTTACTGTTCTTCCTTTTCTCTTCTTTCTTCAGTTTGTGGTCATGAATTCATCTTTCCCTCCTTGACATCTTAGTTCTCGTTTGAAACTTCCCCTCTCTGACATAAGCTCCAGACATTTTTGTTCTTGTCCTCCTGTTTTTTGTTTTTTGTTTTTGTTTTTGTTTTTTTTTTTTAAATTATTATTATTATTTATTTATTTGTTTGTTTTGTTTGTTTGTTTGTTTTTGTATTGTGCAATACTCTATGTTAAGCTTTAGGAGCCTCATACTGCTTTCATTTACATGGTATCTATTTTAATTCTCATTAGTTTTTAAATGGCTAACTCAAGTCTATTTTGCAATTCTGAGGGATGCTGTTTCAAAATGGTTTAAAATAAAGAGTTTGTTGTTGTTGTTTGTTTAGTAGGGTATCACTATTCAGGGAAAAGTTAATAGGAAATTTTAAGCTGTCTTGATACTAAAAGAGATCATTCTATTTCAAGGAATATTATTCTTGAAACTACACCATTTTTAAAGGAAAGCAAATGAAAAAAATATGGAGGGTTACACTGATGTCTGTTTTATTTTAAACATTTTATTTGAAGAGTGACAGACTACTCTGACAACATTTCAGCTACTCTAACAGCATGAAAAGTGTATAGTATGGTGCCAATTATGGTATGGAGTTATAAAGTATGAAACATTGCTGTCCTCATTTTTTTAATAGCAATTGAAATATCATCTAAATTATTCTCTTGATAAATTGAAGTAAGCACAGAAATAAATTCCTTCAGAAAGGATACTTTTTTTAGTGAATTTTTATATTGCTATTAATGAATGTTTAAAATTGATGCATTTCAGCTTAAGTATGCATGCAATGGTGTGATGTTTATTCATAATTAGGATTTGCAACTATTCTATTAGTCATCAGGGATAGGTTTCATAATATTTAACTGCTAGGATGAGATTAAATAGCAAAGTATTTTTGCTCTATTTTTAATTGTAATAAAATATGAGAAAACAACAACAACAACAACGAAGGAAAATACATTTTGTTAATACTGTATCCAAGATTTTCCACAGTAGTTTTATCCCGATAAGAGTTACACTATATTTATAAAGATTTAGTAGATACAGCTAGCATTCACAACAATTAATGTAAAGTCATCATCTGTGCAATATGCCAGTGGTGCAGTCCTATGGAATGCAATATAGAAGTCTAAACTCTATAAATGGTATTATACATTTATGGAAAAAAAATAAATGTTTATAGAGAAGATATCCTTGAGGAAGTAGAAGTGGTTCTAGCTCTAATCAGTATTTATCAGATCTTAATGGATACCCATGTTTACATGGAGTATCTTTTTGGAAAGAAACCATATAGGCTAATCAATGCATCAATGGGCAAAAGAAAGAACAATTTAACTTTCCCACTGCATATAACAAACACTCTGAAATCATTTTAACAATTAAGTATTTTATAGGCTATGAACATAATTGCTTTCTAAGAGACAGGAAGCAAGGCTCATTCTCTAGTCTGTTACAAATACAATGAGATGATAATAATGAAAGGTGGATGTGATTTCAAATTCGTTTTGTGACATGGATTTCTAGAAACATATCCTCATTTGTTGGCTATTGGATTCAAATCATTTAAACTGAACATGAAGAAAATTAGGTTAACGTTCCAGTGCTTGAAGTTTCCAATCAGTGTTGCAGGTTGCCCTTATTTTTTATTTACTTATTTATTTTCTTTCAGACTTCTTTGTTGTTGTTGTTGTAGATATGTTTAAAATCTCTTAGATGACTATTTAGAAAGTTAGCCAGCCTTAGCATTGTCAAGAGTTAGTAAATATTTCAGAATTGCTCTTGTCAGAATGCTTTAGGAATAAACTACTTGTAACTTAAATACACATTTTACTTGTCTCTACTTGTTGGGCTGTGCTCTCAGTGAATCACTATACATGTATGTATATATTAATATTATCAAAGAAATAGCAGTGGAGAGGTATTTGGACTCTTTGCCAAACAGACAACACTGAAGAAAAGGAAGAGGGGAAAAAAAAAAAAAAAAAAAAAAAAAAAACAGACAAAAAAAAGCTTTCTTTAAAATAAATAAATAAATAAATGAAAAACCTAGAAATTCTGTGCTTCATTTATGACAGTAAAAATTCTGAAGCTACCAAATGGATGCTTATTTGTTGGTAAGCACATATGATGCTTGTAAATACGTGTGCTTACGTTACCTGGTCAGACACACAACTGATCTATTTTATTTTCCTATAAAAGATATTATCTAGAAATTACAGAGAATGTCCAGACTCTCTAATTTCTGACTTATATCTCTAAATATAGTTTATTATTATAGGTTTACCCAGGCTGAATTAGGAAAGACTGGTTAAAGTGCTTTACCCAGGCTATTTGATTATGACTTTTTTTTAATGGTTTTCATTCTGAGGTACAAATTTTTTGTTTTGTTTTGTTTGTTGGTTTGTTTTATGATGATGACTACAATTAAAATGGATTCATGTGCATGGGGCCATCTAGGTACTGTTTATGAAACTGCAGAGATAAACAAAATATAGAAAAATACTCTTAATCATAACATACTGCAAAAATTAGTCAATTAATGGAAATGACTTGGGGTTCTCTTGTGAAGTACATGTAATGTTGCTAGTATTAGTCTGTGAGTATATATAATTCAGTAGGTGATGGTGGTAATTTATTTATTTCTATTCTTTTAAATTTTAGTGAGAATAAACACAAATGTAGTTCAGCTAACACATCTCTGTTTTCCTAAAGGCTGTAAATTTACTCAGTGCTATGTGGATGAAAACTCTTGCCAACTAGAATAGGACATTTTAAATTTTCTTGCATTGGTACCAGTGACTATTTGAAGTGAAAAATTCAAGTTATTCAGGCTCAGATTACACTAAATCTCAATTAAAAAAAATAAAATTATAAATTGTAACAGTTATGAAAGTTTGTCAGTTTTTATACAGTAAAACAGTGACTGTTCACATGGCATGTTCATAAATTATTTTTCTTTCTAAAAGTGTTGTAGCAAAAATATATTTTTAATATAAGTAGCTGAAATAGCACCCATAAAAGTTTACAATTAACAGGGTATTCATTCCTTTTAAAATTAATGAGAATGCTATTGATACAAAATGCTTTTAGAAAAATATTATTATGAACTTTAGCCCTTTTATGAAACTTACATTTTCAGCCACATTAGTCTATCAGTAGGTTTTTGGAGTATCTTCACCAGAAGATAAATTTTTTGGTTAAACCTGGACTTTGTTGTAACTTACTATTTTTCAGGGACTTGGTGTTTTATTCTGAAGCATACTTTCTACACCATTTTTCCTAAATTCTATAATAATTTCAATTTTCAATAGTCCAGTTCTGCTTGGGCAGTATGCAGATTATCTACTCTTTACTTTAAGTATCTAATATATGTTTCTTTGAACATTCTTTATTGATAGTACATGTTAAATGGACCCTGGCTGCTAATCTGCTACAGGATCATTCTAAATGTTTCTGCCTTAGCACTTTTTCTAAAATTAAAATTTTTAAAAAAGGCTTTGTCTAGCATATATAGTAACTATATATAATTATATATATATAATATGTTAGTTTGTGTGTAGCACATATGAACATACATACTTAAGTACATTTATAATAATTTGATAAAAAAAAAAACCTGCTGGTGTTAAGGTCGTTATATATATATTTTTTTTTTCGTAGTTGGATATAAGACTAGGATGAAACTGCAGTGGTTGGTTCTAGATTTATCTGAATAATTAACATCGACTTATTTTAATAGCGTGAGCGTGTGGTAAAAGGCTATGCTGAAAAAAATGTTATTATATTAAATTGAGTCTTCAAAATTTCTCTTAAGATACTTTGTAGAGTTTATTTATTGGAAGAGACATGCTAGTTATTCTCAAATGTTGCAGAGTAATTATTTTTGGTAGGAGACATAAAGGGAAGATTTTTGGCAGTTATATATGTCTGTAGTATTGATGTTATCCAAACATTATTTGACCATATAGAATATTGGTAGGAGCTGGTTATGGAAGCATGTGATTTATTTATTTTCTTAACTGTAAGCATTCATGCCAGTAGATGACCATTTATATGATGTTTTATCTAAGAAATCATTTCATTTGGTTTCCAGAATTGTTATAATACAGTTAGGTCAAAAATGTATTAAATCAAATGCTTAAATCAGTAGATGTTAAGGGTTTTCATTTGAACCAACTTTACCCCCAATGTACAAAGGCAGGTTCCATAAAGAATTCCAAATTTAATTTAAATTTCTCATTATAATGAACATTAGCAATACATTTTTAAACAACAAAATCTTATGTGTTCTCCTTTGATTTGTTTTCTAGATTGTTATCCCTCTCTGATAGTCTCTGCTTCCTCCTTCTCCCCTACGCCCCCAAACAATATTTTGGCCAAAGTCACATTTCATTACAAAGCATTGTCAGAATCAATGAATCTTCAATTCTTGGACATTTACCAGTAGCGCTTTTCACAACTTGTTATATAATTGTTGCTAATGCACTAACACCAATGGAACTTTGCAGTTGTCATAGCATTATGTGAGACTGAAGGCCCTGTTACATCTTCTCTTTTGTCAACAGTTCATTTTTCAGATACTGAGTCCATATAAATTGTGTAAAAAGAAATAATAATTAAGAGGACCCATGCACAAACAAAAATAACCCAGAGATATTATGGTCCATAGATTAAAGCTGATAACATTTTTGGCACTATTTGGAGATGTGGCAACATAATTTAAAAAGTACTTAGTTGAAAATTACATTTCCAAATTCTCTATTTCCATATTCTCTGAAATGTTCTCTTTAATTAGTAAAAGCCATATTTCACGGGAGTCTGCTGGAAAGAATGATTTATTTTGTTAGGGGATTCCATTATCTCCACTAGCAGTATGGGTCTCCCCAGGCATCTGGAATTCACTCACAGAGTCGACTCTTATTTACAGCAGCAAAAATTTAATGGTACCCCTATATCAGCTCAACCTGGGTGCCTCCAAGGACGGACCTTGCTCGAGACTTTCCCTGGGTCAATCTTTGTTTCATCAGCTACAGTCCAATCAGTTCTTAACATATATGTTATGTTTCTTCATTGGTGGCTCTTTGTTGCGGGGCAGGATGTCTTATCTGCTGGGTATGCCTCTCATCCAGTGCTGCCCCCAGTCAGCACATTCATTTTCCTCCTGTCCATGCCACCCAGACCCCAACACTATGCCGCTCAATGGTGCTCAGTCACCACTACATACCACATTCAGGTTATGCAGAGCTCTTACTGCAGCCAAAAACTTCACCAAATATACTCCATTAATGGCAAACAATAGCCACCCGAGTTTCTTACATACCTGTAGCTTGTTTTCCTTTCACATTTTTTTTTTTCATTTTATTTTCAGGATGACGAAAATAGTGGCCTATGTTGCATTATCTTTTACAATTTTATAAGAACAAAAAGGCCAAAGAGAATGTGATATCTCTACCCAGAAATTCTCTGAAAATATTTCCAAACACTAGAACATGCCTTGTTCCCATTTACGTGGCCTGTGTGGTAAGGAGGAATAAAAGAAGTTGCTGTTCTAGCCCCCACCCCCTGGCCCATCCACAGTGACAACTCTTTTGTCAAATGAGTATTAGTAAATTTCTTCTTTGCATCTTATAAGGATTTATAAAACAAGTGGAGTGATACATCTTCTCTTCCTTCCTTCTGTTTGTCAGCCAGTAAAGCTGGCTGCTACTTGTACACCAGCTATGAAAATACAGGAGGCAGTTAGATGCCTCCTTTTGCAGTTTTTCTTCAGGGTACATCTTGAGTCAAAAGCAGTCATTTTTCTCTGATTAAATTTGTTCTCTTCAAATGTTTAATATAGTAGGAGTTCAACAATTTCATACCATATTTAAAATATCTGAATAGTATTCTTTATAAAGAATGCAAAATCTGCTTTACTTGTGTATATCCTATTTTTCACTGAGAAACCATTTTTTATGTATTCTGAGTGTCAGGATATAGTGAGATATGATATCTATAGCATGGAGAGTTTTGTGTATATTGGCACAGAACATACATGTAAATGCATAAACCTTCACAAAATGAACACATGCATCTTTCTTTATCTTACATTTCTATGTACCATTGGAAATACAGAAGAACAAATCACAGAATTGCACACTTTTACTTCAACAGGAGAAAGGATGAAGCCAAATACTCACAGCAGGCATTTCCTGCCTAAGCCTGTTAAGCTTAGACTGTCCTCAATATCTTTTTTCTTGGAGTCCCATGTATACTGGGAAACGGAAACCGAAGAGTGGGAAGTAAGAGCTCTGCTTTATGCCATGGATGTAGAGTAGAAAGTGAAGTATTATATATGCATTCTTTAAAGGCATTAATGAGGTAAAAAACTTCACATATCTGTGAAAAACATGGTGTATCTGCAAATAAATTTTTTTATAATTATGATAGCACTATAGAAAATAATGGTCAGTTTTTATGGTCAGTTTTGAAGTATTCTGTGCAGTAACAGAAAAATAAAATTGCACATTTTAACTGAAAATAAAGAGGGATTTTTAATACCTATAAAAATCCAAAATTCATTGTAATATTTTTGTATTTGTTTCTTTACAGAACTATCATTATTTGGTCATATTGATAAGTCTCATACTATAAATCCTCTTGAAAGGATTTATAGGAAAGGAAATCCTGTTTTTCCTGAAAACTGTAATTTATTTTTCTTACTAGTTGCCAAGGCTTTAATCTCTGAGTAACTTTCGACTCTGCAGTCAAGATTCCTTAGTAACATTTTTTTCTAGTTAAATGATTGTCTTTTTTTTTTTTTTTTTTAATATGTTCTTTCTATTCTGTCATAGGATTTCCTGTGGTATGTTGAAACAGGACACATTAATGATCACAATCCAGAGGTGGGGAAGGAAAGTAAAAGGCCAGGGTAAAGAATTTTCTCCGGAGTAGGCTTTTTAAAAATATTGTGGTGGAAAGATAGGAGAACAGCTCAGAACATTTGGTCAAAGCCATTAGGGAGTTTTCCAGTAGCTTTTAGCAGCTGGGTAAGAGGGAAATAGAATATTTCCCAGAGGCACATTTCCTCAGTAAGATTCTGAGATTCTGTGGAAGCGCTTTCCTTTGGATCTTACCTCAGTTTTTCCACTGAATTCAGATGATTCCATATAACTAGGTTGCCTTTAAATGCGGTTGACATCTCTTGAGTCCAAACACAGAGTTTGTAGCTCGTTTCCAGCATTACCCCAGCCCCACACTCACTTACCCAGTTGTGCCTCCTTGGCTGCTGTGAGAATGAAGGAAATAAGGAGCAGAAAAAATGATGGTGGGAACAGAGGTGTTAACAAATTGGTAGAAGGATTGGTAGTCACCACTGTTTCCACGCCACTCCCCTTGTGCCTGCCTGGCTTAGAGGTAACCTCCCCACATACTGTAGTTAGTCCACAAATGGGATCATCACTCTCTCCAGATTAGACAAAATAGTCATTGTATGGTATTACCTTTTGTAGCTGCTGCTTTGTACATGCATATAGCTAGTGTTGTTTTAATTTTGTATTATATTTTCCAGTATCTATAGAATGTTGTAACTGTTTTCCTTAAGTAACTGTCTTATATTGTCTTATTCCAAGAACATTGTTATGAGGAAAATTTTTGTTTCTGTTTTATCCTGGTTCTTAAAGGGCTATTTGAGGAGAGGAATTTTCTTCAAAGCAATGGGAGTTGGCAGAGCAAATCTTAATTGTTTGTGTTTGTAGCTTACCTGTAAAATGAAAGATGCCATAAACTTCAGAAAAATTTCCACCCCAACACATTGATCGAGTTTGGGTTCTCAAAAAAAAAAACCAAAACACTCTGTTAAAACCAAAGATCTGGGCAAATCTATCCATATTTGCTTAGTTAGATATCGTAACAGCAATATTTTCACGTTGTCTGGACACATTAGTCTATTTTATATCAGCTCTATAAAAACTGTTATTCTTAAGCATAAGATCCCATTAGCCCTCTTCATTTAATAGGGCTAATGGGATGCTGGCATGCATTAAAAGGATTAAAAGGCCAGCAGGTCAAGGGAGGTGATCCTCCCCCTCTACTCTGCCCTGGTCAGGCCTCACCTGGAGTACTGTGTCCTGTTCTGGGCTCCCCAGTACAAAAGAGACAGGGATCTCCTGGAAAGACTCCAGTGGAGGGCCACAAAGATGATACAGGGCCTGGAGCATCTTCCCTATGAAGAAAGGCTGAGAGACCTGGGTCTGTTCAGCCTGGAGAAGAGAAGACTGAGAGGGGATCTCCTCAATATATAAATATCTGAGGGGTGGGAGACAGAAGGATGTAGCCAAACTCTTCGCAGTGGTTTGTGGGGATAGGACAAGGGGCAATGGCTGCAAGTTAGGGATATGGTTTAGTGGGGACTGCTAGCGTTAGGTCAGAGGTTGGACTCGATGATCTTGAGGTCTCTTCCAACCTAGAAATTCTGTGATTCTGTGAAGTTAGAGCACAGGAAGTTCCGCTCTGACATGCGAAATAACTTCTTCACGGTGAGGGTGACGGAGCATTGGAACAGGCTGCCTAGGGACGTTGTGGAGTCTCCTTCTCTGGAGATATTCAAGGCCTGTCTGGACGCCTACCTGGGCAGCCTGCTCTGAGGAACCTGCTTTGGCAGGGGGGTTGGACCCAATGGTATTTCGAGGTCCCTTCCAACCCCTACAGTTCTGTGATTCTGTGAAAATAATAGTTATTTGCTCTGATAGAACTTTTTTGTATGTAATCTATTCATACATTAACATAAGCAAGACAAAGAAAAACAAAACAAAAATAATAAGTGTTTTGGACTAACACAGATTTGACAAAAATTTAGTTGTAAAACATATGCTGCATCTGAGAAGCCCTATCCCAAAGGTGCAGAATGACCTTTCTGAGCAATCTGCAAATATTGCTCACTGCTTGTTTCATAAATAACACAATATGCATGTTTATATGATGAATATTTTATTATATATATAATAATACACAAAATAGTTCTGTTTCTTTTATTTGTACACTTAGATCCAAAATGGAATACTTCCACTCTGAGTAAAGTTATCACCCGACTCTTGTATAGCAATTAAAAAAAAAAAAATAAAGTCATTTTCTAGAAAAAGAAAAGCCATTCTGTATAAAATCTACCCAATTACCTTACATTCTTCTATGTGTCTGGAATATCTGAAAGATTTTGGTGTCTTTTTTCATACATCTCTCTGACCAGCCTGATTTCTTAAACATGTTCGGATTACCTCCTCATTCAAAGAACTCTTATAGTAATTTGTTCTGTAACAAATGTACAAGTAAATATTTAACAATTTGTTGGAATAGACATACCTGTTTTGTTTGTTTGTTTGTTTGTTTGTTTGTTTTTCTCCATGAATTCTCAGATCTTTTATTAAGGTTTGGTACTCTCTAGTGAAAGAGATAGGAGTTTGAACTTCCCCAGGCAAAGAAGGGAATTCAGCCGTGGTATCCCACTCTTTGGGAGTATCTACCAGAATTTTTTTCTCTCAAAGGTGGGAATATTGTCACTTTCCCTGTCCTTTCAAAATGGAATAGTGATCTTCACCACACTTGGTGCACCATCCCTTTTCTTAGACATTTTTTGTGAACATGTATAGCAAGACCCAACAACACAGATTAATTTATTTGTCTTAAACGTAAGGTAAAGGGTGAGTTTTTTCAATCCAGTGAAGATTGAAACATTTTTGTTCACATTCAGAAACAGGTTTGTGGAAGTTATAGGTAAAAACCTAAAGAGTTTATCAAGTATTAGTGCTTTATTAGCAATATATATATATATAAAGTAGAGCACTATTAGCACTTGAGCTAGGCCTTCCAGATCTTAATATGACTAAGGACATCAATATAATACCAAAATCCAACTTTAAGCATTTTAGTTCCTTTTCTGAACTGACCCATCTTGTTCTTATTAGACTATAATTATCTGCTTGGTTTTATAGTTACAAAAATGAATGGGTATGCACAGTGCTGTGAAGTCATACCTCATCACAGTATGTTAATGAATGGGCACAGTTAATAAAGGTGTGAAAGGCACCTTTGGATGCCTTTCTCTGTAAATTTGTCATGATACATAGTCACATGCAGTGAGACAAATCCAGGTAATTTCTTTCAGCAGTCAGTCAATCATTTAGAACTCATTATAAACTTTGCTTTATTTCTTCTTTTTTCAATGTATAGCACAAATACATTTGTGGGGAAAGCTTACAGAAAAACAATACCTATGGATCAAATTCTTGTTGTCAATTTGAAGCTGAAATCAATTTTGAAATTTTGTGGATAGTTAATTAAATGTTATGGTTATATCTGACAATTTGTCACATAAACAAGATGCTTATTTTTAGCTTTCCTCTACACTGAGTCATAGTGAGTCCAGTTTAATGTTTGCTTCCAGAAAAGCTAAAAGTGATTAATCTTTGACACATTTATTTGCTATAAAGATTTACAAATGTAAGTGTAAAGTGTACAGTTTTACTTCTGCCTTCCATCCTTTCTCCTTTTCTTCTCTTTAGGTTAGATACATGCTTTGTTTTTGAATTTTTGGCAACTGGAAACACTGGATAAAATGTATAACTGGGAAATTATGAACATAAAAGTTACTTCTAAGTATAGTAATATTATTTTAATATCACTAATATTAAAGTCAATGTTTAATAAGTATTGATATTTTAATAATTGAGTACTTCTAATATCATTACAATATTATATAGTGATATTTTTATGTGGAAAATAGTGTTTAAGTGAGTTGAACCTTGATAGTGCTTTTGAATGTATAATTTTCTGGACTTATATCAAAAAGTTTCAGAACTAAATGAAGTTTCATTATACAAGCATTGTAAGACATTATAGTGTTCTAGAAGATTATAAACATCTATAAAGCTTTATTTTGTGACTTTTTTTTTTTTATAATTTTGAGATATAAGAAATAGAGCTCCAGTATATTTCTCAAATGAGTTATTTAAGATATAGAATAGGATTCCAGTTACATATAAACAATATAAAAACACCTACTTTTCTGTGACCTATTGACAATGTAGTTGGCACCCATTTATTATTTGCGTCAAAACTAAAACAGCACAGTTTGTGGGTGTTTTTTTTTTGTTGTTGTTGTTTGTTTGTTTTTGTTTTTGTTTTTTCTTTCTCAGAAGATGTAGACCAAAATGATTAGGAAGTTCTTTCATGTTCCTCTAATTATTGGCTGCTTTGACCATGTCCTTATATTAACCTTATATTAAACCCTGTTACACTGAAAATTTTCTTGATATCCCTAAAATTGTGACCATAATCTCCCAAACCCCTCATAGTCTCCTATGAAATGGTATTCATTAATTCATGTGTCAAGTTAATCATAGTCAATTTGGTATATCCTAGAACACTCTTATCCTCTCATTTAGGAAACATCATGGAAAATGCTTTTCAAAATGCAAAATCCTTCTTTCACAGGTTCATTTAAATTCAGCTGGAGCTTCTGAAAGCCAAGCAACTGTTGAGAATTAAGCAATTAGCATGCATACTTAAGAAAACAACATCCACGATTATAGCTTATATATTGTTCTGATAGTATTGGTAGGAACTGCTTATTTAATGCTTATGAATTCATTAACTGCAACAAATTATTTTCAAGTCATCCTAAAATATATTGAACTTTTCATCTGAGAAATTCTGGTATGACATTGAGATTTAAAAAGAAGATGTTTGCATAGCTGAGTGAGTGTGATGCATGTCAGTGTGGAAAATTAATGTCATCTTGACTTTTTATTTATTTATTTATTTATTTTTATTTTTTACTGTTTGGTTCCCAAAGCGTTGTGTGGTTCCTTTGAAAAGCATTGTTAGTGGGGGAGGGTGGATAGAGGTTATGCTAGTAAGTAGAGAGAGGCTATTTCATTACTGAAGCATCTTCATGTTTTGAACCATTAAAATTCTAAGAGGAAAAAAGAAAACTGCCTATGATTGCAGAACAGAAAGATGTTCATAGTATTTTGTGTTATTCCTCTTTTCTGTGAAAATTGGGCTGAGATTCAGCAAACATTTCCCATCGTTAAGTGTTCTATTCTAAATGACCCATACTCAATACTAAAAATAGTACCATAGAGCTCTAACACCTGTAACATGAGTCTTCTACTGTGGTCTTCGTGGGATTTCTTTTAAGGAATTATTTATTTTTTTCTGCTGCTGTATAAAGTGTTATGTTTATTACAATGGAGAGAGATAATAGAGAAAGCAATGAAAATAATTTGAAGTGTGCCTTTTTTGGAAACTCTCCTCTTTCTCATTTGTGAACTAGATGTATAATCAAAACTACTGCTAGATCTGTTACAGTCCAGTGCCATTCTGCTCTTTACTGTAGATAGAAAAGCAAACCTTCAAAAATCACTACAGTCCATTAGAGCTCAGTTCCTATTACGATAATCTGCACTAAGCATATTAGATCCTCTTGAAAATATTACTCAGCTATGGAGTATTAAAATCAAGGATTTTGTGTTTTTTATATAGACAAGAACCTAATCACAGGGATCTGTTCATAAAAGGACTGTTGCATTTATTTGTTACAGCATGTGTATTTCTATCTCCATTTTGGACAATTAAAAGCATTTCTCACGTGTATCCAAGTCATTTACTAGTTTCCAGACAACTTTCATCTTCATTTGAAAACTTTTGGGTTATCTGATTTGTTGTATGCATGTTGCTACTTCATTAGGGGTTCACAGATCACAGAGGATATGAGAGCAAAGGATAAAGCACTTTCAGCTGAAGAAATCTAAGTGTAAAAGAGTGTTACAGAACAAACACATTATTTCCTCCTTTGCTAGCCACTGTAATCAGTGGCAGTCAGGGTGTCAAATATATTAAGTGGGCATGGCAACCAAGTCATGATATCTGTTGTCTTTCTGGCCAGAAATTATGTTAGGAATATTTGATTTGGGGGTGCTGAGATAAAAGATGATCTGACCATCTTTAGAAAATAATGAGAACTTTGAACATCTTTGAGAAAGTCTTCAGGAAGAAAAAAACACATAATTTTAACCTTATTTTTTAACCCAAATCTCTAACCAAACACAGTTCTGAGCATATAAATAGGAAAATGTAGCATTATAGATTTAGTTATTGCAATCAGCTCGGTGAACCAGTATTACTGAGCGTGGTGGTCTTACTGTGCTAGGCGGCTAAACACCACAACCACTCTCTCACTCTCCCTCCTTAGATGAGGAGAGGAAGAAGTAATGTAAGGAACAATTCGTGGATTGAGATAAGGATAATTTAATTAAAGGAAAAAAAATATTATTGAAAGATTATTATTAACTAAACAATTTAACTAAAGGGGAAAAAAAAAAAAAAGGAAAGGGGGAAAGGGACAAAACAAAAAAAGGCTATGTGGAAGTTCAGAGGAAAGAATTACTCTCTACTTCCCACAAATGAGCGATGCTTGACCACGTCCTTTAAACAGAGCTTCAACGCACGTAGCCGGTGTTCGGGAGGAGGACCTACATTTTCACAATGAGAGCACACCCCTCCCCTCTTCTTCCTTTTTCCATCTTTTATTGCTGAGTGTGACATCATATGGTATGGAATATCCCTTTGGTTGGTTTAGGTCAGCTGCCCTGCTGATGTTTCTTTTCTCACTTTTTTGCCCACTCCTTAGGAGGGTTAGAGAGAGTCCTGATGCTGTGCCAGTACTGCTCAGCAGCAGACACAACACTGGTGTGATACCACTGCTGTTCTAGCTAAAAGTGCAGAGCACAGCACTGTATGGGCTGCTACAGGGAAAGTTAACATCCCAGCCAGACCCAGTACACTGAGGCAGCAGTTCAAAAATCTAAGATGGCTATAAAGGAGTATTTTTAGCAGACATATACACAAGGAAAATAATAATTAAAAAGCCTTATGTAACTTGGATATTTTATATATCCATACATAAGCCTTAACTTAAATTGGATTGTAATTTGTTTTTCTGTTTCTCTTTTCACTTGATTACTCCCCTGTATATGAAATGTAATGAAATAGCTAACAAACACATCATTGATGAGAAACTTAAAAAAAAAAAAAAAAATCTCAGGTTGTTAAAGTCAGTTGATTAATGTATTTGTTATACTTATAGAGTTAAAAATACATTTATATGCTATGAACTCGTGACCAGTTTACTTGGATGCCAGTACATTGTGATTTTATTGATTACATACACTGAGGAGAATATTGTTTTGTTTTTTATTATTGAGAATAAAAAAGAAAGTTTATAGCATGACTGAAAGAATGTATGGTTTGCCAAATAAGAAGACAATGACTGAAACTCTATGATGATGAGAGAAAGGTAGTTACTCTGTATCCAAGTTGATTATTTGCATTTTATACCCAGCGTAAGCCTTGTGGAGGTAATTTTTTCAGTCCCTGCTATTTTTGTGTTCAATCTGTAGGAGTTCTATTGGTGTCACTCACTTTCTTTGTCACAGGTGTTCTGTTTTAGCTCAGCATAGATGCTCACTAAGTTTGCATTCCTAATAATAACAACTTGCACAAGATCAGTCAAAATTTTCAATCTGTGTTAGTCCCTATAAGGGGAGTGATATATGTTTAAAATATTAGCCATTAGCAGTTAGGTATTGGCCTTAATGAGAAATGCCTTATTTGATGTGGACATAAAATTTCTGCATCTCATAAAAAATGGGGAGGGGAATGGGGGGAGAGAGAGAGAAAAATCATTGCTCCAAAGCATTGAAATAATTTTTACAATGACTTAAATATAATTTATACTATGACTCAGGTTCTGAAGGCACTGACGGCACTGAGGATTTAGTTTCCCTTTTCTTTTCCCTTGTATGGCTTCAAGCCTTCGTAGTCTTTTCCCTCCTAATGCTGCATTCGCTGGGCTGCACTAAAGGAGTTGAATTATTTTTCTCATGGATGAATGAGTCTTCCCCAAACATGGGAAGTTTTCTCCAAGTTGATGTTGTGGTGTAATGTGGCTTTCTCTGTTAACTATTAGAAAAGTTACTGTCCTGCTCGAGCTAGAAAGGCAGCAGTGCTATATAGTTTACAGATCAACAAGTGATAAGCTGTTCTATTAAAATCACGTATGTAACTGAATAGTATCATTGATAAGTGTGCAGTTGTGTCAGTTATTTCAGAGATAAAAGTGAAATTGGCTTAAGATCTCTTGACATTTCACATCTTCATTTTTAGTGGTTCTATATCAGCAGGGTAAAATGGGATCATAATGAATCTAAAATTCATTTTAATATTTAAAACAGGAAACACTGTCTTTCCAGAGAGAAATCATAAATGAAGGTTCATTAATCAGGTCCTACCTTGATGCCAAAAAAATAAATTAAACTAAATTACAAATGCTTCAAACTGACAACTCTGCCTCCCTCCCCCCCAAGTTGTACAGTCTAAGCACTCATTTGAATGTTAGAACCTATTTAGATTATCAGTTCATCTTTGACAAATAGCAGAAAGAGTTGTTGCCACCGAGAAAAAACAGGTAGCCTTCAATTGCCTGAATTTGGCATTTAGAAATCCCCTGCTTATTGTCTGCTTAATTACGATAAAAGAGAAGTCTTAGCAGATACATCTCCATAGCTCCCTAGGTGCCTTTGTTTGCAGTTTTGTGTGTGCTTTTAAGCCATATTGTGATTAAGAAACAAGTCAGCACAGAACTTAGTTTTGCGGTCCTTATAGAAGTGTTCTGAGTTTATTCTGGATTATTTTACACCATACTCTGGGCTATTGAAACAATATTGTGAGTTTTCAAAGTAATAATTCAAAAATCAGTCACTCTCATGAGTAAGTATGCCAGGCTATATCTTCAGGAATCAGTATTTTCAAGGATAGTCTAAAGTTTTTACTAACAGTATTATCTGATGTGTTAATATGAAAGCTGTTGAAAAATTATCAATTCAATTACTTTTTTCCTCCTCTAGACAATTGATTTAGAGGGATTCAAACTGTTCATGAAGACTTTTCTGGAGGCAGAGCTACCTGATGATTTCATTGAGCATCTTTTTACATCATTTAGCAACAAAATCTCTCACTGCAGCCCCTTAATAAAAAACAAACCCCAGCTACTTTCTGGAGGTAAGTAATCAAATGTAAGAATTGCAAGTTCTGTGCTGCTGCTCTTCACCTTCTAATAGTCATAAATATGTAGAATTCTAAACTATTTGTACTTCTTTGTTCTGATATTTATGAAATTGCAGAAACTAAGTCATGAATAAGGAATATCGTGAAGAAAAACAGATATTAAATGGTTTTATCTTTTTAATTCACATTGATGATGCAGCTGAGACACCAAGTGGACAGTCTTTGTCACATTAATGCTAATCAGATTGCTATGGTTACATAGTATTGCTGACTACTTTGCTGTATAAACACTTAGAAACATTCACAGCCTCATGCAGGATGCTTCTGCTGGTGCTGTACCCAGTTACTGCTGCTTAACTGTCTGCTTTTTGCTGCTCTTAGTAATCTTAAATACTTACCAGCTAATAGTATTTTAAATGTCCTGTAACTGTTAGCAGTATTTGTTCTATGCAATGTAAGACTGAAATTTTCACACTAAATAACATTGTTATTAAACAGCAGAGGACAACATGATAAAATATTTTCAGGCAAAATAGTGTTTAAAACCTACCAACTTCTAAAATTTTTTAAAACTTTTAACAAAAATGTAGTGAAGAAATTTAAGATCACCATTCTGTCTTGAAATCTTAGGTTTGGCACTCTACGAATTTGGGAACTCTATCAAAACCCTAACTAAAAGTAGAAGTTAGGCTAACTTAAAACTAAATTTCATCTTCTGAGCAGCTGGGCTAATCAAGCATTTAAAACACTTTACCAAATGGTTTCATGGGTTCTTAGTTGCCTGAATTCTTCATATGAAGATTAGGTGTCTTCAAATTTCAGTTCATCTAGAAGTTGTGAATTTGGTACAAGTACTACTAGCTAAAATGTTATGTGCTGCAGATACCAAGCTCTAGATTTCCATAGTTGCTTCAGTGTGCAGTATTAATTATAGGCTTTCAGGTATTGCCAATTGAATCTGGCCTTATCACTTTATTGTATTATATTGTGTGCATGATTTTTTTTTTTAATTTTTTTTTTTTTTCTTCTAGCTAAACTTGCTTACCACATCGGGGGAATGGTTCTTCTTTTCATTTGAATTGAATACATCATATATCTTTATGCTTTCTAGTCAGAACTGCTGTGGACACATTTCCATACAAAAATACCTGCTGTGAAGCCTGTGTATTTCCAACTTCCCATGCTTTTGTTATTTTGTTATTTTGGACTAGTTCCACATGTAGAGCAGTAGGCTTGGTAGGCTATTGTGTAATCAGTTGTTTGGAGGATTCAAAACCTTCTGTTGCTCATTACAGCTCAAATAATAACATAGGTTTGAGCAAGTCACACCAACAATTCAGTTCTTTAACCATTAAGATACTTTGTCACAGAATCTCTAAGGACATGTCTAAATGCATTGTTATTGTACTGCAGGAGCTATCTCATATGTCAGACATTATCAGTATTGTATTTTTTCTGCTACACAGATTCTGCTGCCTATAATGTATCAGGCACACAATTTCCACTGTCATTATTTTTAATCTTTCATTGAAATATTCATTGTTTTCATCAATGAGAATCATCAGCTATAAACATACTGTACCAGCTGCCAATTTAACACTTTTCCTGCTAACTCCAATTGCAGCTGACATTTACTGGTGCATATTTATTATGCTGTGTTTTTACACATGTTGTCCTGAGCACTTGCAAAAAGTTGTCTTTTTGGTGTTGTGTTTTTGAAGCTTTCACACTTTATATATAGAAATGATAACAGCTGTTTGTAGGTCATTGTCAGATTTATTGCTAAATTCTGCCTGGTAGATGCCATGCTCAGCTTTCTTTGCTTTTGTTATAATTCTCTCTGACAAATTTTGATTCTAATGTGTAGCTTAAAAAAAAAAAAAAAAAAAGTGAATTCTATTGTTATTGTTAAAACTGTATGCTAGGTTTCTTACTGTAGTAACTCCTAACCTTTTTCTCCTTCACTTATTTTGTACTTCATTTTCATCTTCAGTTTAGTCTTTAGTCTTACATATGCATTTAGTGCAATACCTGAAGGACTATTTGATAAATTGCTATATGCAAAGCATGTTTGGAGAGATAGTTAAGTTCATCTCAAGCAAGAATTATCATTATTATTATTAGTAGTAGTAGTAGTGCATGAAAACATGCTGTTCATATTGCAGTTCAGTTGCCTGAGTTTTAAACTAGATGCTACATCTTTATAATATGTAGCATTTAAAAGGAAAAAAAAAAAAGTAAACATCTGTACATTATCATGTGCAAATAAAAAAAAATATAGAAACCTTAATTTTAGAGTATCTAGCAAACTTAAAATGTTACCAGCAGTGAAAAAAATGACTATACTGGGAAAAAAAAATGTCAGAAACATTTGATATTTTCCTGGAAAATTGAAAGGTATACAAGAGCTAGAGAAGCAGAGTTCATAAATCTATCTGGTATGTGAACATTCTTAGTGTCTCTCAGTCTACTCATGTCTGTTTATAAATTGTATTTTCAGTTAAGGTATCTGAAGAACGATGGAAACAGATGCCAGGTAGGCAGCAGAACTGTAAATCAGTATTGCTTCCACCCCTCTCTCCCACCTCTTGATTATTAACTAATACTTTGACATGTACCTTGCAGCTGATGATAAGCTAAAAGTTGCTTTAAAATTTGTATGCCATTTTCATTTAGATTTCATTGAAATGCAAGACTTTTCTTTTTTTCTCAAGATGAGTGGGTCCCAGCTTTATAATAACTTTTATTCTGTGCATAGGATTCAAATAAGAATAGAACATGAACTATCTGTGTAAACTGTTTGATTAAAGCTAGCATCGTAATTGATTAATGTTTTATACTGTCTTAATTTTAGGTGCACTTACTGACATACAAGCTCCTCTAGTAGAACATTGCCATATTAAATCTCTTTAGTTATTTAAATATTTACTTTGAGTCTTTATTGTCTTCCTGCTGCCATGGACATGAACTTGAAGATATTTTTTCTGCATGCCAGTTTGCACTTATATAATGAAAAATATCTTAGCATACATACCTCAGTAGACCTTTCAAAATGTCTAGATTGTAAATACTTTCCAGATGAAAATAGAAAATAAAAAAGAAAATTAATTCAATTTCCATCGTATACAGTAATTCACTTGTCCAAGACAAATGCTTGAGAGAAATTATGCATGCAGGCCATGTACAGGTTATGTACATAACACTGTTCTGAATTAATGACGAAAAATATTTAAGAAACAGTTGATCCCTTTGTAAAGATTTGTCTTTAGCATCACTGAGGTCTATGGGAACTGTGACAGACTTGTAAAGAAAATTTCATTATTTGCAATGAAAAAAACTTTCTTTAATGAAAACTTTCTTTATGTAGTCCTGCTTTTCCTCTATTTTTCTGTATTTATTATTAGTTCTGCAGATTCTAGCAATATTCTCAGGACCAATCATGTTAATGCTCTCTTTAAACAAAAGTATTGACAATGTTGAAACTTGTATTCCAGTTGGTAAACTGGAACTGTTCTTGATCACATTTGAATGATTATTATGACTATTATTTAAATTCTGTGTTTGTTTTCATAATATTCTGTGATCAAGTCTTCGACATTGTAAATTTAAGTTGCTCTGGCACACAACTAACTCTTTTTGGGGGGAAGATTACACATTTATCACTAAAATATCTTTATCTGGTAACAATCTGTAAGTTAAATGAAACTTCTACAAATGTAAGGAATGGGATGCAGAATTGGGCAGGTATTGTTTTAATACTTAAATTAACATATAATACAGTAGAATAAAAATATTTACCAAAATTATTTTGTAGTCAAGTGATCTCAGATCAACACAAATGTAAAAACAGTGATGCCATTCCCGTAGTTGATTTATTTTTATAATAGTTGGCTTTGTGTAGTATTTTAAAAAATAAACCTCACTATCATTTTAAAAAATAAACCTCACTATCATTCTGCCTTTGCTGGATAAACTATGAATGTGAATCGTTTAAACTTCACATTTTGATTTAAATTAAGAAATAATCTGAGTTTCATATAAGATAAGGTTGCATGTACATCTACATACAAGTTCTGCTTTGTACTCTGTTTACATCATATATGAAAAGTAACAGTCTGTATTTAATTTCCAGGTCTGAGACTTAACAAAGGTACCTCGACATCCCGGCCTCCTACTCCTGCCAACTTAAATTTACCAGATGTGATCCAGCTGAAAGATATTGTTTGTTATCTGTCACTGCTAGAAAGAGGAAGACCTGAAGACAAGCTAGAATGTATGTTCTTCCTCTCTTCTTTTTTTATATATTTATTTATTTTATTGTAAAGAAAGAAAGCAATCAAAATTCTGATTTTAAATTTTCTGAGTTTAAGACTTAGTTTTAAATATCTTCCTTATAAAAATACAGTTCTAGGGGACCATTATTGCAGAAATGAGCTTCTGTTCTTGCTAAGAGTATTAATTTGAGATTCTAACCAAATTCTATATAGCACCCATGAAGATAAAACAATCCACAGTTAAAATAATCCTTTCAAATATTTCTTTCTATGCTATTGTCTGTTGACTCTAGCATCAGAGCTGTCAAAAACAAATGAAATATACTAAGAATGCTTAGAGGGCTTTAGAAGTCATGAATAATATGTAGAAAATGAGCTAATTCAGGCAAAGAATAGTTGCTTATACGTGCCATGGGATCCATAATTAGTGAATACATACAAGAAAGTAAAATATATCTAAGTCTGCACCGCTGTTGGGAATGAATATTTGATTCTGAAAGTTAGAAATAACTTGACTGCTTAACTAGGGACCTGATTCATTAATGCAAAACACCTCCACCTGTTCAAAACCACCTGCTCAGAAAATAAGAGTTTGATTTGCAAATCAGAGAAAAGAACAAAAAACAACTACATGTTTTTGCATTATAGATTTTTAGAAGCCAGTTTTCTGGATAGATAAATAATTAATCAATCCAATCATATTAGTCCTTTCTGAGACCAAATATACTTTGATACACAAAACTGGTCTGTCTGTTAAAACTGTGGGATCAGACTCTGATACTGTAGAGAGACAGTATTAAGTATGATAGAAAATGCAAACAGTAGGCTCTGTCTGCTGGAATGAGAAATTCATTACAGGGTTACATAACCACGTTTTTGAAGTATCATGATTTTCTGCTACCTGTGGTTAGCTCACAATGACAACTTAGTACTGTGAGATCACTGACACCTTTGACTCAGCAGAAATTGCAAGGAGCCAGTCCTGAACTTGATAATAGAAGTTTGGTATCATATTGCTAGAATATTTGAATATATGTACCAGTTTGCATTTAAAACAAAAATTACAAGATACTAGGGCTAAATTCAACTAACAGTAGTAACTGTTTCTTGGTAGCAAGCTGTGCAAGACCTATCAGAGCTCTAAAGAGGTCTGTGTGCACAGTAGTACATGAAATGGAGGGCAGTTGCCTCCCCTGGTGCCAGGAACTGGTACAATGAGAAGAGGGGGAGAGAACTGAGAGTCTAGGGTAGGGGATGTGCCATGGATTTCCCCCAATAGGAACTGCACAGGCAAAAGACTGTGAATGGTCTGTATGATTTAGGAGCTAGAGTCTGGTCTAATAAATGTATTGTATTTACAGATTAAATATATTCAAGATTGTATGGATTTACTACATGCTATTAAGAATATGGTTATTACATAAGTTGATTTTCTACTTTGTCATCCAGAGTTGAAACATACCATGTATTATAACTTCTTAGTGCATAAATTTTGGATTATAATGCAGAATATGTATGCAGAATTCCCTATTGATTTTTTGCTCAATGTTCCTTATAAATTAATGGTATAATTTTACACTTTATCTTAAATAATTTTATAGTACTAGGCCCTGTGGCTGCAAAGTAAAATATAAATCAGTATGCTAACATTAATACTAATCTCAAATCATGAATTTTTCTGTTGACAACAAATGGAAAGCCTCTGAGTCTTACCTGAGTGTTTGGAACCTAGATGCAGGGCAAGCAGAACATAGAATTGGTGCTTTCAAATAAAATCGGATACAAACTAGATGACTCTTTAGAATAAAGTGCACCACAAGAAAACTGTGTTTAGACTTTGAATGTATATCATCTATAGATTTTAATAGATTTACCAGTATTTCAGCAGATATTTGCAGTGTATTCCTGGAGGTTTTCAGTACTATGAATCCCACCTGTTTACACAGCCAACATATCTATTCTTAAACTATGGATAGCTTGAATATATCCCAAACCTCCATAACAGAGAAACATCGGAAGAATTAAAGTTCTTTTTTTAAGGTCATATAGCAGACAGATCAAGGTGCATATATATTGTTAAGTAACTCCGTGATCTATGGCTCAACCTTCAAACTTGATCCATAGAAAGGTTTGGAAGGGTGTTGCCAGCGTGTCAAGGGAGGTGATCCTGCCCCTCTACTCAGCCCTGGTGAGGCCACACCTGGAGTATTGTGTCCAGTTCTGGGCTTCCCAGTACAAGAGGGACATGGAGCTAATGGAGCTGGTCCAGAGGAGGGCTACAAAGCTGATTAAAGGTCTGGAGCACCTGTCATATGAGGACAGGCTGAGAGAACTGGGCCTGCTTAACCTGGAAAAGAGAAAACTGAGGGGAGACCTCATCAATCTGTACAAATATCTTAAGGGAGGGTGTCAAGAGGATGGAGCCAGTCTCTTTTCAGTTGTGCCCAGCGACAGGATGGGCACAAACCAAAGGGCAGGAAGTTCCAGCTGAATACGAGGGGGCACCTCTTTACTGTGAGGATGACAAAGCACTGGCACAGGCTGCCCAGAGAGGCTGTGGAGTCTCCTTCTCTGGAGATATTCAAAACCCACCTGGATGCCATCCCACACACAATGTACTCTGGGTGATCCTGCTCAGCAATGGGGTTGGACTAGATGATCTTCAGAGATCCCTTCCAACCTCAACCATTCTGTGATTCTCTGAGGGGATCCATTGTGGTGTTATTGTTCACAGTTGAACAGCCCAGATGTTAGGTTTTCTGAGACATCTAATAAGATGGTTTGTAAAGTAGATTGCTTGGGTTTTGCTATGAGTTGAGGCATTAAAGTGTCCCGAAACCACCCTTTTAAGGTGGTTTCAGCTCTCTTCTTCCTTCTTAGAAAGTAGATCTTCTAGAGGGAAAAAGAAATTAGCACTTTTGAAGGACTTTTGAAGGGAATGGGGAATTTAGAGCTCTGACTAAGTATGTCCCAGACAGTAGGGACAGAGTGAGGTATGCCTAGGCTTCTGGCCTTCATCTTAAGGCTTTTAAAAATATTTCTACCAAATGTTCAAATTTCTTTGCTTTGCAATCTAATGCTGTATATGATCATCTGAATAAACTGCTTTGAAATGTTTTGATATTAATGGATATACCCACTCTTGTGGCTGGAATCAAGTAATGATAGAAACTTGAAGGTATATATTCTTTCTGTATGTCACCAAAATGCAGCTATTCTTGTCTGGGCAGCTCTCCAGCATATTGGAAAGATATTTTCAAGTTGATAGAGCAGGTAGGATTCATATCGACAGTCTGCGAGGAGTGTTTATTGTTGGGTTTGACTGCATAGATACTTCAGATAATATTCTATTTCGTTTAGCATATGTCAAAAAGCATTTATAAAGCAATATTAAGTAGTGATGACTGCAACCAAGAGAATGGAATAGCATTGTAACTTAAGCATGTTTATCAACATTTGCTTGACCAATTGTGTGTTTTCTTGTTTTGGGTGACATAAGAGAGAAGGGCCTTTTGGTGGTACTCCCCAGAAATACAGATCATCTCTGGGAGGAACCAGAATCACATTCACAGATCAGATTAACAAATGGAGGGATTATTTAGACAATCTGTAAATGTCCTCTCCTGCTAATATGTCTTATTGGAGGCACTATGGCTGGGGAGTCACTGAGTGAACCTCATACAGTACAAAATGTTTGGTGGATCTACAGTTACTATGTTCACTAAGGAAAATGTTAATGCTTGTCCTGTGAAACTCAGTTTGTCCTTTTTTTTTAATGAAATAATATTGTTGTTATATTTTCTAATCGAGTTTCCTTCTCTTTTCTTTTTATTTCCTTTTAGTTATGTTTCGATTATATGATACAGATGGAAATGGATACCTGGATAGTTCGGTAATTTTATTTATTCTGATGTGTTATAAGTCTATGCCATAATGATAAACCTATAGAAGACTACATGAATCCTGAATTAATGGAAGCACTACAAATTTTAGTGAATAGAAAATAGAAATTGCCCATTTTGAAACCAACTTTCAAGTTAGGTTTTCCATAAAGCTGCTTTTTCTACACTGTATAATTTTGCAAATGCTGGCACTGTTATTGTATAGTTCTGTTGTATATTTTTCTGATTTTTAGTCATATTACTGTAGGGACACGTTAATATGGTTCCTAAAACTATATGGGATGGTATGTATGTATGTTTCATATGTATGTTTCTGGTAGATGTATATGAAAGTAACATTTGCAAAGATTTCATTAAAAAGGGAAAGTGCATGTTACACAGTGGGTGTAAGTAGAGAGATGCCAGAACTTCCATGTTATTTTAACTAAGGAATGATAATAAAGTTTAAATATGGAGAAGTAGCCCAACCAAATGTTGTAAGGAAAATCAGAGGTATAGTAATCAGAAAGAGTTTTAAAAAATGAAACTTTTTTTTTCTTGCAGAGCATAAAGGTCAACTAATGGAAATATATATTGTGTTGTATTGGCAGCTTTTATTTATTTTTCATCTCTGTCTCAACAAAGTAAGACAGCAAAGAGGAGACTGATTAAAAAAAAAAAAAAAAAAAAAAAGGTGATTTCCACAAGGGATAAAGGAATAGGGAAGCTAAGATACCTAGAGGTATAATGTAAACACTGTATTATATTGTTAGGCAATAGAAAATATCAGGCAATACAAAATATTAATAACTAGTGAATAATAACTGCAATATGAGAATATACATTCTAGATAAGTATGTTTACAAACCACACTATATATGACTATGGAAAAATCCTAGTGATACATGAATAAGGGAAATTACAACACTCTAAGGTTAAAGAAAAAAATTCCAAGCCTGAGTTTTGGGTGGTCTGGCTATCTGCCTTGTGTACGATGTTCAGTACTTCTGAAAATCGGGTCATAAATATAATAGTACGTATACTGTACATCACCTTGTACTCCTTTTGAGATTAAAAGTGAAAATAATCACGTGTCTACATAGTTTTAATTTAATTTAGCCTGAAGACTGACCTACAGTTGATTCTTATAGTTATATGAGGTTGTGTAACGTTTCTTGTTTTTTCTTAACAGTTGAAGAATATATGACATTTCTTATAGACATCTCTGGTTAAAATCAAACAGATTATGAGATTATACATGTACGTTTATGTCTAGAATAATACTAATGTAGCACTTCTACCTGGTGAATTCCTCAGCTGGCTGAATATAAGGGGAAATCTTTGAATTTTAAATCTCAACAGCTCAAACTTATGAGTTTTGATTACTTATATTAATGAAGTTAAAATCAGAGTACTCCAGAAAATAACACTGACAAAAAAATTAAGGCCAGTTTATTTAGAACAAATGTTTTTCATCTCACTTTCTGTCACATAAGGACTATAGATTATTCCTACCAAGGATGCATGCCAACTAGGAGCCCCCAAACCTCTCTTCTCATGTATTAGAGTTTCTTTTGTAAGGGTAAATACATTTATGTAAATGAAATACATTTGCTATTAAAAATAATTTTAATTAACTTCTTGTTCTGTTCAGTGGGTCTCTGATTTTAAGTTTCACACAGTGCATTGATTAGCAATTAGTGATTAGAAATTATTTTTTTCTGTATATTTTGGTGTTCATAAAAATAGTCACCGTATGCAATAGGTTTGAATTATGATTTGTTTGCCATAAAAGTTGCCATTTAAATATTGCATTAAATAGAATTATTTTTCTTTCATCTATAGGAGTTGGAAAATATCATTGCTCAAATGATGCATGTTGCAGAGTACCTTGAATGGGATATTACTGAACTGAGTCCAGTAAGCATCCATTTTATCATATTTTTTTTATGGTGGTGTTAGAGACAGCTTTTATTTATTTCATGATAAAGTGATGCCAACGTGAGTTCCTAGATATTAGCAAGATAGAAGTATTAATAGTTTGTGCTCCACCATGACACTGTAAATTAACACTTTTTTCAAAGTCTTTTTTTTTTTTTTTTTCTGGTTAAATCTGTTCTGTAAAGCGTTCTTTGGAAAAGTTTGAAGGCTTTTCTTCAGTGCACATAGTAATTAATATTTGTAACAACTCATTTACCCCTGAAAATTTCTTGACAAGAACTGTCTCTTACTAGTATTGTACATAGTAAGTACACAAAGGGGCACTCTGTTTTGGGAAATGTATGTGCTAATTAGTAACATTAGGAGCTAGTAAAACATAAATATGAATATTGCATTTCATTTTCTGACTCGGTGGCACTCATTTTAGTACAGGTACAATACAAGTAATATTTTCAATTTTGCATATGGATGAGAGACCATAGATCTCTACACAACTGGTTATATGGTTAAGAATATAGAACTTATGAGACTTTTTATTAAACTGTTTAGATTCTTCATGAAATGATGGAGGAAATTGACTATGATCATGACGGCACTGTTTCTCTAGAAGAGTGGATCCAAGGAGGAATGACAACAATCCCACTCTTGGTCCTTCTTGGGTTAGAGAATGTAAGTACTAACATAAGAGTGTCAACTTTATGCTTGCGTGTCAGCTGTACTCCTAAGGTTTGTTTCTCTATAACCTGTATAGTGAATATTTTTTCTTGTCTTTTACTATGGCTAAATGATGTGTGAAGAACAGAAGTGTGTCTTCAAAGTCAGAGCTACACTAACACCAAATGAGCCAGCTCTGGAGCTGGAAGTTGTAAAAAGCTCATTAGTTTATCTTGTTGACAGCATATTATTAATTACTTGCTACAGTAGTGTCTTTTAAAAATGTTTTACTACCCATGTGTATGTTACAGCTGGCTTGTGTTTAGGCAACTTGGTATGGTGCTGTGGTGTGTAGCCTAACCATAGTGAATCATGAAACAGTCTAGGTTGGAAGAAAGTTTGGAGATCATCTGATCCAGCATCCTATTGAAAGCAGGTTCTTGGATTTTTTTTTTTATCCAGGCAGGACTCTTTCAAGCCCAATCCTAAATCCATTGAGATGGATTCCACCAGTTCTGTAGGCAGCTTCTCCTAGTGTTTAGCTGTTTTCATGGGAAACAGTTTTTTTCTTTCATGCCCAGACAGAATTTTTCCTGCAGCAAGTCTTGCCTTCAGGCTTTTGTCCTGTCATGAAACATCACTGTGAGTACAGTTCTTCCATCTCTATAACTACCTTAATAAACTATATTAAGTAGCAATATCGAAGAGAACACTTAGACCAAAAGATGGAGTATTATGAAAGAAGTGTGTAGAGTCTGTATGTTTACAACTTCACATTAAAGATAAGGCAGATATACTATGATCAATGTTGTATCCGTTCAAAACAGCTGTTTGAACTCTGGCATGTTGCCAGTGCCACCTGCTGTCCTGTATTTTAGCTAATTTTGAGCACATGTATCTTAGCATCTGTTTCAAGTGCTTTTTTGTTATATAACTTTTTTTCTGAAGTCCAGATGCTGAGGTGAAATCATAAATAATATTTACCTTTCCCCACTTAACTGCTATGTCCTGAACTAAATCTGGACTGTTGTAGTCACTCCATGTTATCTTAATCTCACAAAGAACGTTCAGACTTTCCAAATTTAAGTATGTAACAAAAACATGCATTTAGCAGGAGATTTAAAATTCTTGCAAAATATCAATAATCAAAACTTTATCTCTCATAAAGTTTTATTTTACCGAATTACCACTTACGTACCTGAATTGAGGATAACTTAAAGTACATTCGGATCACTGTAAGTACTAATTCCCTAATTCCATATATGCAGGGCTAAGTGAAAATATATGTATATGTATATATGTATTACTTTCCTATATTACTATATACTATAATAAATATATTTATTAGTTCCCTATCATCAAACAACAAATCTTTGTTAGATTGTATTTCATTACTTCCACAGATTTACTTTAAGCAAAAGGCAGCATACTCTGTCAAGAAATTAGTAAAGGAGATAACTGATGGTCATTTTCAAATTTTTGGCAAGTGTTGTTATTCTGGGAACATTTTGCTGTATCTTAAACAGCACCTGGGAATGGTACTGTTTAATATCTTTATCAATGACATAAACAGTGGGATCGAGTACATGCTCAGCAAGGTTGCAGATGACACCAAGCTGAGTGATGCAGTTGATACAACAGAAGGAAGGGAAGCCATCCAAAGCTTGGGCAAGCCATCCTGGACATCCCTACCCATGGCACAGAGGTTGGAACAAGATGATCTTTAACATCACTTCCAACCCACGCCATTCTAAGAATATTACTAAACTGCTTTTCTAAGTGATGTGTCCTTGCTAATTACTCCTTCTGATTGATAAATACACTTTTCAGAAGTTTCACATTGCATACTAGTGACTGTTAGGTCATTTGTTCTACTCCTCCTCAATTGAAACCTGCAAAAATTCTGACCTTTTTACATGTATTTCATTTTGCATTAATCTAAGCACATAAAAACTGTCAGTGAAGTTTAAGAGAGATCCCGTTTGCTATCCTACCCTTATTCAAAATAATTCATAATTTTGTCACAAAAAAACATTTAATGACAATTTGTTTGTAAGGTGTTTTATTAGCCACAAACTGTTTTCTGCTCTTTGCTAGGAGAGCACACTTTCGCAATATTATCCCTCTCTGTCCTGATAAAAGCACCTAATTTGTGTTAAAAAGTTAGAAACTGACATGCGAGATATTTTGGTCTCATCTCTTGAGATGGATCATTAAAAACGGATCATTACTGTCACCTCTGTCAGAGATAGTACAGAAGGTAGCTATGAACTGTAAGTTTGCAAGTGTTTAAAAATCCTTAGCCTTAGGAATGGAAACTATTTTATTACCTCGTCATTGTCCACTAGATGTCACAGTTGCACTGTAGCTGGTACTGTGCAGTTGCTGAAAAGCTGCCCTAAGTTGAGAGGGAAATTGAACAGTATTGCTTCATAACCTTCGTAAATTGTTATCAATAATCTGAAGCCGGGCTACTGTGCCTTTCTTTTAAGTCACTGGTTGTAACTTTCAAGTTATTTAATCTCCTCTCTTGAAGCAAATATACTCTGAAAACTTATAAATTTGAGTATCAAGGTAAATCTCAATGAGACAAAGACATTTCTGTAGAAGTGTGACAATGCTTCTATTAGGTCGGAAGGAAATGCTCTTACAGTTTTACTTTGGATTCTCAAGCAGCAAATGTTATGCTATTATACTCAGAATTTAAAAAGTTAGTGTTTTGTTTTTTTTTTTTTTTTTTCAAAAAATATTTTTAAATCTTTTTCCTTTTTTTTTTTTTTTTTTTTTGTTTAAATGTGGAACAGAATACTTGAATGTGAATCCACACATGGGAAATAATTATATTATATTATATTATATTATATTATATTATATTGTATTGTATTAATCTTTGGCTTACTTTTTGAGATCTGAGTATGTGAAATTGGAATCAAACCAGAGACTTTAAAATGTTTGCAAGAAGTTTGGTGTGGAGTCTGTTGCATCATGAGGAGTCCCTCTCAGGCTGAACTCTGAAATGACTGTTTAATACCTAGGCAGTTTAGTAGACTTATATTTCTTTCATACAGAGAGGAATAAGGGTGATTTGGCTTCCCTTTGCCTTCATTTTATTTCTTTTGTGATATTTTGGTAATTCCTACCTGAAGTGTAGCAGCTGGATTTTCTCAATGGCTCAAGTGCAGATGAGCCATATGCTGTTTCTATAAGTACAGAGGGCGAAACCAAGGCCTTGCTGGAAGCTGTAGCTTATGCTCTTTGTCAGCTCTGCAGTAGATCCATTCCAAGTATGAGAGCTATTTTACCAATATCATTTCACATCATTGCCAGCAGAGGGGGTAACACTAATGCTTCGTGAAACTTCATACCAGGAGCTGCAAAGTGCATTTTTTTTTTTTTTTTTAACAGTGCCATCTACTTTTATGCTGCGCTCGCTCCCACTTCTTTGCGGAAGGTTTGCAAGTGCCATTCCTTACTATAGCTTTGCCTTTCCTTTTGACTGTACGCTTGTAAAAGCCCATGAGAAAACAGGAATAACCCTAACCTGATCTGGGTGTAAGGTGTAAGATATATGGCATTTCATAAAGAGAGAGAAATTTACTGTTACTTAAAATATAATTACTACAGCATTTCTGTCTCTGCAGATGACAGGTGACTACTAATTTAGGGACAGAGAAACATTGTGGTGTGGCTAATTATGAAGCTTATTTCAACAAATGAATTTCCCCTCCTGTGCTTCCTTTTCTGTTCCTTGCTGTCATTTCCTGATGTGCATATTAATACCAAAGCATCTCTGGGTGATGAGGATAATATGCCAGTCAGGTGAAGATAGGGGAGGTATTTTTTTGTCTGTTCTTCAAATTTTTCAATACCCACTGCACCCACCTTCAAGCACGTGCACGCACCCTCCTACCCCCCAGTTTCCTGGAAGTGGGGAGCCCTCCCAATGGCCATGCTTCTTGAATCGGGTTAATCCTTATCCTGTTGAAACAGACTTAAAAACCCCTGTCTCCAAACCCAAACAAAACAAAACAAGATCTGACATGAATTCTTTGCTGACAGTCCAGCAAAGAAATAGAGCTTAACTGCCTTTATATTAAAATGAGGTGCTCTGACACTTCTCTCCTTCCCAGTAATCGAGCAATACCCAAAGATCAGTCACAAAAACGTCTTCAGGTCATGGACATAGTTTTAAAAGACATGAAAACAAAATAACAATAGGCCACAAAAGAACAACTTAGCATACTCCCTAAAATCCTTCATTCTTGGTTGCTTGTTACTGACACTCCTCACAGAAACAACTGAGCATGCTGATATTCAGGCATTATGGCTATTCTTGTATGAGGAGATACTTGCTAGGACAAAAACTTGCATTTTTATCTCTTCATTTATTTATTCATTTTTAACTTTCAGAATGTGTGTTTTTGTGCTTGAAACCTCTCTTTGGTTTCTTTTATTTACAAATATCTAAGAAACTGTAGTAAGTTAACATTAGACCAGACTAGGGATGTGTAGCTAAATTGTGACTGTTTCTACTAATTCTAAGGCTGTCTCTGTCTTGGTTGATTTGCTTTTTAAGGTCAGGTCCTTCTGGCAATAAAATCCACGAAGGGTCAGGAGCATAAGTTAAGAGAACCATTGTTAACAAAATAAATGTTACTCTTGTCATTATGTGCTAAAGTCTATGTGTGGCATATGGAGGCTTCATTTTCAGTGATGTATAATGAAGTGAGGAAGAGATTTTTACTGTACCTGCCCTGCTTTGAGATTTTCTTAATGACTATTAGTTTTTAAACTCTTTCTCAGGATATGGAAGCAAAATGACTGAATGCCAGTAAATGCACCAGTATGTCAGAATTGTGGATTTTATTCATACTTAAAGACTTGCATTGAGGGAGCTTTGTTTCATATTGTCTTTTTTTTTCTTTCCGTTGGCAATGTTTTAAAAAGTTATGTGCATGCATAATCATATGCAGCACTTTATTGCTGATTTTTGGCAGTGCACAAGAGCAAAAATTTAATTTGCTATTTTCCAAAAGTGCATTGTGTTTATGTAATGGATTTGCATCAGTTGCAGTCTGTAACACAGTTAAGTGTTTTAATTGGCAGAACACCCACATCAAGACTTGTTTGTTTTTCTGATAAGGAAAATGCCAGCTAAGTTAGTCCATATGTTCTGTTCAAATAAGAAGCAACATATTCACATGTAATAGCCATTCTTCAAAAATAAAATTAAAATGAAAAAGTAACACAAAACTAATGGGGAAGAGGGACATGTTTATGAATAATCATGAATTTTTGTTATTTTTTGAAATAGCAACTATTTTTGCTAAGGAAAGCTTGTTGTCATGCATTTCAAGTGCAATTCTACAGATTATGTCTGTTGGTGTTCTGAGTTAATGTTAAAATGAAAGTGTGCATTGTTTACTGTTTTTTTGTGTGTGTTTGTTTGTTTTTTTCCCCCACAGCAGGATTCACATGGTCTTTATTGTCTAGTGAACAATTGTTTACTTTCAGAAGACTTCAAATCTACCCCGTGTATTGTAGTTTAGCAATACTTAAAAAATAAGTTGAGTGGTGTAGTAAGATGGAAAGAAAAATAGAAGTTGCAGGGCTCCATTTAATGAAATACATGCTCTTAAGTTGCTGGTCATGGAGGAGCTTGAAAGGCTTCTAAGGCTCCGCGGCCACAGAATCTAAGGGGAAATGGGAAAACTTCCACACTCTTCTAGCCTGAAAATCCCACATAAGGTGTCTGCTCTGCTCTGCTCTTTTTGCAGAAAGGGGACCCTCACATTGCCCTGCTGTCAGAGATGGCATTTGAACTCCTGCTGGTAATATCAGGGGAACTCCACTTAAGCTCTGATCTCAACAAAGGAAAAAAATATTCCAGCTGATTTTTCAGTCCCTTTTGTTGTAGGTAGTTTATAGGAATTATTCAAAGCTGTGTTCTGGCTATGACCTGGCTTTGAACCAAATATTCCCAATTTCTTGGAGTACTGATTTTTATACAGGAAAATGTTCCTTTTTAATTTTTTTTTATTTATTTATTTTATCATAAGAATGAAGAAGTCTTAATCATCTTTGACTTGTCATTAACAACTAATTTCTAGAGTAGAGCAAAACTAGCTTTTAAGGACAAAACTCATGCAATACATGCTGACAAACAACAAAATATTTTTGTTTTTATTTATAAATATATGTCCGCTTACATTAATCATCCTTATCAGTGAAAACCATCATATTATCGAATATCAGCAATATCAAAAATCAGCAATATTGTATATATGTTCTTGTAGCTTAATACAAGAAATCACAGGCTGTATAAGAACCATCTGTTGATGGTTAAATCCATTCCATTAAATATGAGCAAATTTATGTTTGTAATGAAATGACGAAAAAGATCACACCATTCAGTAAGAAACAACATATCAAACTACTGTAACCTGTTTCCAGGTGATAGATGTCATTAGTTACTTCTGTCCCATTAGATATTACATTCATTAAAAAAAAAAAAAAAAAAGTAAATGGATTTCAAGTGCAATTTTATTAGGTTAGTCACATTGTTTAATTTAAAACCTTTTCTGAAAGAAAACGTCTGACAACCACGCTTGTCTAGAAATCTAGAATTTACAGAATTAATTGTGCAAAAACTGCAACGTTAAAATCACACATCGTTTAGATAACCATATAACAACAGTGAGTTCCCAGGATGGTTCCATTAAGAAGGAAGCGAAAAATAGTACAAGTGAAAGCATACTTTCATAAACATTTCATAACATTTGTTCATGTTTTGGTTGTAAGTGTGACTTACTGGGTCACTGAATTGCAAGTGTCGGTCTGTTGATTGGTCTGTCCATGCAAGATTTGACTATAGTGCTAAAGTTAGCTGAAAAAATGTAGGATTAATTGTAGAGGAATTAAAGTTTTAGAGAGGACATCCAGGATGTAATCCCACCCTTAAATACTTTATTTTTGTTTTACTAGTGGCAGTAGATTAATATAAATTCGAGCTGGCAATAGATATATTATTGTGGTTAGGTTCGGTGTTATTGTGATGTCCCACTTCACACATAATTATGCATTTTACTTTTTCTGAGGGTCTGTAAGAATATCTGTGAAGTTTAAAAAAAAAATCTATTTTTAAACTATTTATTGTTGGTTCGGGGGAGTTTTACTTTCTAACCTGCAGCACATTTATTTCTAGAATTAGTCTAGAGCAAATTTTAGTTGTTTTGAAAACAATTATAATTTAAGATCAGCCTGGATTTAGTGCTAACGTAGCATTGCAGTGTTGACAACAACCTGGTGTTTTTTTCTGAATCGTTTTTGAAACACATGGGCATACATGAGCTTCTGAAGATTTTTTTATTATATCATTGCCTCTGTATTTAGAATGATTCTACTGTGATCTGATGCAAAGTATTAAATGAAGTAACAGCTTGTCTTTTATGTTCTTCATTCAATCTCCAGTTTTACTGGCACTTATATATTTCATTGTTTATTTTATTAAGTGAAATCTGTTTCTTTTATGTCCTGTGCAGAATGTGAAAGATGATGGGCAGCATGTATGGAGACTGAAACACTTTAACAAGCCTGCCTACTGTAATCTTTGTTTGAACATGCTAATCGGAGTAGGCAAGCAAGGTCTCTGCTGTTCTTGTGAGTATAAGTATTTCAATGTCCATTTGTAGCTATTCCTAGAAGTGTTGTAGTCTCTGCATAACAAAGAAGTAGTAGCTTCCTAGTACAAACCCACAGCCAGCACAATGGTGCTTCCCCTTAGTTCACTACATGTATGCTTGAGTGGTCAAGATTCGATTCTTAATTTTTTAGGAAACGGGTGTTTCAAAACTGCTGTTTTCTCTGTTATAATTGCTCTCAGTATTCAATACAAGTGGTGTTCCACTTGTATTGTCTGCTTGTATTCTTTTTTATTTATTTTCTCTTATCAAGCATCATGCTTAAGATACAACCTTTTTTGTTGTTGTTGTACCTCTTTTGTACTTGTGAATAATTGTTCATATTCTCTAATAGCTATACTTGGTCTACTAATAGGTACATACTTTAATAATTAGATACTTGTTTAGTATCTAATTCCAGTGTTTATTTATTTGAATGTTGCACATAATTCATGTTCTGTTATTTGTAAAAGTCAATATCCCAGTTTCCCACAACCTGGCATCAAGACTCCATAACATTTGTAAAGTTTTTGATGTTTACTTGATTTGTGATTATCAGTCTTGCATTAATTTATCATAATAATTGTTTATAGATTTTAATGAAAAAAAAAAAAAAAACCACAGAAAAAATACTGCATCAAATCTGACCTTCTTTAAATTATTAGGTTCACTTACTACAATTCAATTCCTTAAGTTATATCTCTGTATTTCAAAATAATCTGTGTTTGACCAGTCTATTACCAGTATGTTGATAACCTAAATCTTGCCAAAAGATATAACTGCTTCAATGTTTCAAGAGATGAATGATCCATAACTCATAAATTTCTTTTTGTAGTGTGTTCCAATGATTAATCTTTTTTTTTTTTTTTTTTTTTTTTTTTAAACAAAGACCCGTCTTCTGATTTGAATATGACTGGTAGATGGTTCCAATGATTGGTGATTGGTTCGTGTCATGCCCTTCTCCATGAGATTAATGAGATCTTTAGTACCCAATGTATTCTGTTCATGATGGTATCAAGTCACATTTCATTGTTCTTTTTGATAGATTAATCAGTTTCTTAGTGTAACATACTTTCTCCATTTTTTGGCATGAATGATAGCCCATCATAGCCGATCAGGACCTTTCTGACTGTACGGTTCTATTGATTTAATTTGAGATTAGTCTGAACGAATGAGGGTTTTGGAGTCAGCCATTTCTCTCCCCTCTGTGGGACACAGAATTTGATTCAAATATAAATCCTCTATGTATTGGTTATCACATTGTGTAATTTCATTCACAATGCTATGGAATGAGAGAGATACCTTTCTTAAAAGCAATTAAAACAAATAGAATGTATACAGCTTCAGATTAAGAAACGCTAATGACGTTAAATTGAATATATATTAGATGTTGAATTGACTGTTAGATCTTAAAATAATATTAAAGAATGTATCATTTCGTGTCAAACTGATGTAAATTTTATCCTTGTGAAGAAACAGTAAACTTAGATGATTGAAAGAAAGTTCTATTCAACAAATAATATTGATCTTCTCTAGTAGTTACCAGAAATGTATAGACAAGTTATATAAAATAAACTGCCCCAGAAAGACCAGCCTTACAAGAGCTTACATTTTCTCTGATGTTGTGTACTTTTTAAAAAAATATTATTGTGCTTGGCATTTACTTGGTGGGAAGAATAGTCCCAGAGCAGCTGAAGAACTTCCACATAGTCCTTTCCCTTACTTCGTGCAGGAAGGGTCATGAGTATACTTACAAAACTATTACTCTATTTCTTCATCTCGCTAAGCTTCTCCTCAAATATATTTTCAAGGCACTGCTATAGATTTCATTATTTGCATTTTAGATTGTGTGGGAGGTAAAAAAAAAAAAAAAAAAAAAAAAAAAAGAAACTGCAGGAGGCCTCCCCATCCCTCCATGGTCCAATCAACAATGTTACTCCCTGCAGTTTGTCTGATTAATGGCTGCGCCTCCCACTGGGTTTGTGTAATAGGTGCAAGCAAGGTGTTTAGAAGTACTTTGTGCTTAATTGCTGTCGAGGTCAAAAGAGTGAGACATATACCATGCAGGGAGAAATTCATTCTCAGTTTTTAATAGTTAACTCGATTGAATGCAGATATTAGCTGTAGCATTATTTCTTCATCTAGGCACAGTTGTATAGCTGAAGTCAGAAATCTTTGCATTGTATCTTGATATTTGTGTTTCCCAAATGTAGGTAGGGTGATCTTCACAGACAAGATCAACAGCAATAGTTAGCTAAAGTGGGTTTGCAGGGAGGTAGAAAAGAAAGCTTCTTTGGAGGTTGTATTTGGGAAAGAAAGAGTTAAATTGGGGTGATTAGATGAAATGCACGAAAACAATTACTATCTGAAAATGGACTAATCAACCATTTAAGATTTATAAATCAATAGAAGGAACAACATAAACTCATTGGCTTTTATTTTTGTGCTTGCCAGCTGCTCTCATGCCTATAGTTTGTAAAATATAGATTTCTTTCTACTGGCAAATGACACCAAGCCATTTGGCAGTCATCAATTTGTCTTTAATATTTTTGTCGTTTGGCAATTATTGTGGAAAAAATGTAGTGAGCTCTGATTTAATTAAGCATTTCCTGTTAAGCAATGATAGTGCATTCTTGGATTTTTCACTTGCATAATATTTCCTGTTCTAATTGGCCTTTTGTATTCCATGGAAAAAGCAGTCTAGTTGGAGTTTTCATTGACTGATTGGATTGATTATATAGAGATGACATGCTAGTAATAGTTCATAAAAATGTAGTCAGAAACACCATTGCTTCAGCATCTGCTAATGTGTTTCTTTTTTCAGTTTGCAAGTATACAGTCCATGAACGCTGTGTCTCAAGAGCTCCCGCGTCTTGTATCAAAACATATGTGAAGTCCAAAAAGAACACTGATGTAAGTTTGGGGTAATACTACCTTAACCGTGTACCTGTTAATTTATTAACCCAATGTATATCCACACGTTTCTTTTGTAGGTAATGCACCATTTCTGGGTAGAAGGAAATTGTCCAACAAAATGTGATAAGTGTCATAAAACCATAAAGTGTTACCAAGGCTTGACTGGACTTCACTGTGTTTGGTGTCAGATCACAGTGAGTACTCTAAAATAATACCTTTAGCACAGGCTTGAGAGATGAAAATCTGCATGTTTTTCACAACCACAGAATTCAAAAAGTCTCACTTGGTATTGTCATCAGGAATGGATAGTGTGTACTTAAGAAATTATATATACAGAATATTCATAGAGGGACTTAATTGTTGCAACCAAATAAATGTGTAATATGCTTCAACACAATATAGTGTCTTGATGTACAAATATACATTCTAAAAAACAGAATTCCTGATACATTTTGTGGAGTCTTATAAGAGTTTTCATTACTGGTAAAAGTCAAATTTATGGTGAATTTAGGGTAAAACCCTAATGGGTGGTGAACTGAAATGAAATTGAAGGCATCTGGTAGGATACAGCAATTTCAAGTGTCTATGAATAATAGCAGCGACATCTTGATAGTATACTAATCTGTGCACCAAGCCTCATATATACAACTTCTATGCACACCTTATTCAGCAGGAAACAGTAACTGGAACTAATGACATTCAGGGAACACTGCCCTTATAAGTGAGATCTTCATGCTAGAGAGAACAATGTCACTATTTCTGTTTGTAGCCTGGGCAGGATTTAAACGTACATGGGGAGGGATTCAGCTGTCTTCTAGTTTTTTGGGTGCCTCCCCCCCCCAGTCCCCTTCCTTTTTCTGATATCGTTATTGTTATTGTTATGGAACAGCAGTTTTTTGTTCAGTGTTTCAAATAATAATCAGAGAGTGAGGCATTAGTGAATGTTTGTTTTCAACATACAAATTTGGATGGTTTGTGACATATTTTTGTAACACAAGAATACAAAATATAAAACAGCATCAAAGAAAATGGATCCAGGATACTTTCAGTTTTAAGCTGTTATGATTACTTAAAAACCAATATTTTAGAAGAAAGCAAATATGTAGTCCAGATTGCTGTCAAAATTTGGATAATTTATTTAGAGAATGAAAGACACAATCCAAAATTTTGAAATGCAGATAATTAAATTTAGGCGGAGGCTATCTCTTCTTAGGTAGATAAATTAAAATGTTCTGCTCTAGATATAGATGTGTTTACATCTTCATAATGTATTTTAATGAGAAATACTTATTGCATAAGGCTTCCTCTTGAAGTCAAAGGAAACTGTAAATTTTTTAGGTCCTCTGAAAAATTATTATCACTCTATTTATATACCTAAATATGAATCTAGACCAGAGTTGTAAAGTTTTTTGCGTCTTAGAGATGCATAGAAACATTTAGAGGACTTTCATAAGCAGTAAGAAATGCTGAAGAAATACTGAGGCATGATTTTTCATTGATGTCTCTGGGAAGAAAGATATTTTGAGAATATCTTTACTGTCTCTCTGCATGTCTAAATGCATAAATATCAATCAAATTACTGGTTAAAAATGAACCTATGTTTTCTGACATTCAGAATAGAAAAGTATTGTTATTGAGGTTTACCTTGACATTTGTATTTTGAAGACTTTTATTCTGTGTTTTCAAGATTTTTATTTTCAAAGTAATGTTATATTTTCAAAATAATTATTTTTTTATTTAATTTTAATGACTCTGGTGTAAGTTAGACACAAGTTAAAAATGAGTATTTTTAAAGTTTGAAACATACTGCAAATTAGATTTTATTTTTAATCCTATTCACTTTTCTTGCAATTCTATAGAAGAACTGCTTTCGCCTCTTTATTTTTATTATTATTTTTTTTTGCTAATAGTAGTAATTTTCTTAATTACTGAAAAAAAAAAACAACAGTGTTTTAAATTTCTAATGTAGGTATGATTTTTGAATGGATATTTTGGAGTTATGTAATTATCACATCCTTTATACATTTTTACCTCCTTGTACAGCAGCACATTCAAGGCTTGTTGCTGATTTATTTTTGTAATGCAGGAGGTTGTTAGTTATTATATACTAATTCTGAGCCTCTTTCTTGCATTTTAAGTATTCTCCTTTTAAAAAATAATAGGGTCACTTTTAATGTCAAATCACTGATTTAAATCCCCAAATTTAGAGGTATTTGGTGCTATAGCTGTCATACTGAGTTTTCAGCCAGGCCAGTGATTCCTTCTTCCCCATACTCCATATTTTTCTCCACTACCATGGTCTCGTAAATGTTTTTTTTCTCAAGCTTTCTCTCCAGAAAATATGTTGCATTTTTTTTCCTACTTTATAGGCATCTGGTTGTGAGGGAGGTAATATTCTAAGGGAGTAGATTTATGGTAAGGGAATTTTGGGGAAATTAATTTAAAATCTGCTAAAACATTCTTTTGAGATGGGATGCATATTATTTTATATCATTGTGTCAAAGTTATTTTGATTAAAGCTACATATCTTCTACCAATTCTGTTGTCAAAGATCAGCAGAGACTAATAAGAAGATTAAGCTATTTTTTCATAGATAAGTTTGCATGCCTCCGAGTAGCAGAACTGCTAATTACCACTGAATGTGTGAAGATACTTTTATTTGATGTAACATGGCCTGGTGTGCATTAATTATGGTACAAGTATCCTTACCACCGAGGCAGAGAATTAGCATGACAAATGATCTAGATTACAGAGCTACCAAAATACCGTCACAATACGGCTTTAATACTAAGAGTAAATCGAAACTCGTTAGACTTTTATTTTCTGTTGCTAAGTAACTGCCTGAAAAGGTAACTTTGCAGTATAAATGAATATGGACAAGGCTAATATTAGGTGCCATTTAGTTCAAAATTCAGAAATGTTATGTCAACATTAACTGTACCAGATAGCTTTAATGGTAATATGTTCTTTGCAAAGTTTATATATCAGCAACTGGTATCATTTTATTGTAATTTTTGTAGAGTTCAAATGGCATAGTTAAGTGATCTAAGGGAAAAAAGAATCAGTCATTGGAAAAATGTGATCTACAGGTGCAGCTATTGAACTACAGATTGTATAACAGCTATTGAACCTGTTGAACTAATGCTGTGTGTTACCTATTAAACCAGTTAGATCACTTGATCAATAGGATTTTTACTTCAAAATTGATGGTATTTATTACACTTATTGTTTTTATTTAATGCAAATATATGTCTTCTCAAAAGATAAAATACTTGTGCTTAAGATAAATGCATGTGTTACCTGCATTTAATGCACAGTTCATTTGATCAATGCAGAAATAATAAACTTTCATGAAGTTTTACAATAAAACATTGTATTTTACTGTGGCTATCTCTAATACTATGGTGAAGTATACCAATAAATGTGAATGTTTTGCATGAACTAGGTACACAACTGAGCCTTTGTGTTGTGTGTTTGGCATTCCAATTGAGTTAAATCCTAAGATATCAATAGGAACTCTTGATTGATAATACACAATATTTAAATAAGTGTATCATTATTAATATTTGTTGGCATTTTATGTTGATGTTATATACATACTTTCCCTTTCTGCCTTTTTATCAATATAGAAATCAGCCAATGCTTTTTCAGTCAGTAGACTTGAGGATATTCTTTCCATATTCTCAGAGTAGAACTCTTCTTATTGCTTTCATGAAAGCTAGATGAATGCTAGGAATGAAGTAGAAAAAGGAGAGTAATTTAGGTTCTTCAGCAGTCAATGGAAGCTTGAACATTGATTCAAACAAAGTTTCCCCAATGTAGCTTAAAGCTCTTAGGTATTCTTATATTATTCTCTTATATTTCATCTATATTTTCACAGATATTGAAGCATCACAATCAAATCAGTGGTGAGTTTATAAGTTTCAGATGGGAAGTAGAGTTCTACCAGTAATTTCAAAGACTGCCCAAAATTACCTGAGGTCACCCACTAGCAGTAGTACAAAAGTCACTTACTCAGTGCAAGAAGTTGAAACTTTTGATCACTGTAAGCACTGTGCTGATATTACTTTACTGTCATGCAAAGCTCTCATTTTGTGTGCTGGACTACATGTGCAGTTTCTAAACTGGAAAGCATTTTGATCCACTATTCTTCGCTTCAGTATAAATTCACAGCTTTTGTCAATCCTAAGATTTTTTTTTTTCACTACAGTGTGTTTCATTTCCCTTGGAATACTCTAGTAATAGTTAGATTAATTTAGCATATCTAAACTCACTCCATTCCAGGATGTGCATTTTCTCAGACTATAGTAGTAAAATATCAAAGTTGAATCTTTTTTTTTTTTTTTTTTTCGTCTTCCCATAGTTGCATAATAAATGTGCTTCACATCTAAAACCTGAATGTGACTGTGGACCTTTGAAGGACCATATTTTACCACCCACATCAATCTGCCCAGTAGTATTGGTGAGTTGTCCATATGTTTATTTCAGATGTAATCTTCTGTTGTAGTTAATGGCTGAGACAATGCTGGTACTGACTGCCAGAGGATTTGTTAAATTCACAGGACCGTGTGAGCCTTAAACACAATGGGTAATTCTGGCTGATTAGTTCATGCACAGTGCTTTATCCTCTGTGTATTGCCTTTTCCTTCATGTGAGAATGAACTTTCTGTAGGGCATAGTATAACTGAAGCTGACTCAGGTTTTATTACTTACTTAGACTGTACTTACCAGAAACTGTATAGGCAGAACACTTCTACATTTTACATCTTTTATAGATCCAGCTTCCCAGAATAATGAAGTTATTCTTATGGACAGTTTTTGCTTGGGATGCATATTGTATATCTGCAATGCTGAGGTCTCTGATCTAAGCCGGAGGTTACCTAGAATGATGACGCTGGTCTTGCAGTAAGCTATGCATCAACGTTATGGTATATTTTATTCTGCAGTAGTGGACAGTAAATTTCTCTGTCCGCAAAAACAATAACTCAATTCAATGAAAATAAAAATGCATTCTAGGTGGTACTGAAAAGAGCTGAGCATCTTATTGTGAGAAAGATATCTTTGGAATTAATTTATGTTATCAGAGATTAAAACAGTTGCTATATACTAATGAAATCATAGCATCATCATGTGTGTGGTCCTCTTAACTTAAATATGCATTAGAATAGAAGTAAGAAGTTTCAGGACTTAAAGAATGATTTACGGCAATGTGAAAAAGCAAGAAAAATTACCTTCTAATCTTAAACCTGTTTCTGATAAGAATATTTATGTTTGCTGTAAATTACTTCTTTTCTGATTAATACTTTCGGCTGTTCATTTGTCAATCTGCTAAGGGATGAATGCTAGACTTTATCCTCAACATGAGTAAACTGATAGTATTCCATTGCTGTCAGTGAAAGTAAAACAGTGGAAAGCTGGCTATAGTATTTATTTATTTAACATTATATAATAGTATTATATACTATTATAGTATATATTTATATACTATATATATAGTGTATATATATGTATATATATATATATACACTAATAGTATTTATTTAACATTTGCATGTTTGTGCAGAGTAATAAGAGTAGTTACAAGTTTATCTGTAATGGCACTTTGATATTATCTGGTCACGTTCTGAATAATAATTGCAAAAATGTTACAATAATTTTGCCAGATGATTACATTTTGCATTATATTATTTAATTTTCAGGATTTTAAGTTGTACTTTAAATGTAGAAACTCTGTTTTTGCTATTTGGGAGTTTTTATTTTATTGTTACATATTGTTTGCCATTCTTATAAACTGAATAAACCCTCTGCATGAAATTTCATCTTCAATTATATTTGTGTAATTCCATTTCCTCTTCAGAAGAGGAAGACATATAGAAGAATTAAGATTTTTATTTCACAAGTTGAGTTTACTTAAGTTGTTTAGAGGATATATAAAACCTCTCTAGAGTCAAAATCATCCTTCAATAGGTTAGTCTTCTCTGCAAATTTTGAAGGCATAAGCAGAAATAAGTATGTTTTCCTGTATCAGAATCATGTTTCAGTATTGCATACTAATAATGTAACATAAAACATGTATTTCAGCACTATGTTTGTATATGGTTAAGAATGGAGAATATGTTTTGCTGTGATTTAAAGGGAACTTTATAATTTTGCAGTATATTTATTCACCTAGTAGCTTTTTTTCAAAAATGCATTAAAATCCTGTGTTACAAATAACACATTGATGACCTAATTCCCCTTAAAAATGTTGACTTACAATGTACATGTTGTTTATCTCAGTATTTTTTTAATTAGTTTCTCCCATTTTCTGCTAAGGGGATTCCTTTTGAAAAATGTAGGGCCACCGTAATATGAAACCAGCACTTTCAATAATGGCAATCAAAACAGTGACTGTATGGACACTGAAATTGACTAAAGATGTAATAATAAGAGTGTCTGTTAATAGAAATGTGTTAAGACACAGCACATCATAAACCTGACAGTGGAAGTTTTTCATTTAGGACATGAAGTTAGTTTCAATGATCAAAAATAATATACCTTGAATATACCTTGCAATGTTACTTCTATGCAGAAGACAAGAAAAAGCAGATTACCATTTTGGCACAATGTTACAGTGCCTTTCACAGCACATTTACCCTTGAGTACTTTAAGGTATCAGAGAAGAAAATCTCTTTCCTGCTGCTGTGTTTTAACCCTGGCAGTCAGCTAAGCTCCACACAGCCACTCACTCACTCCCCCTGGCAGGATGGGGAAAGAGTCAGAAAGGAACAAGTGAGAAAACTCGTGGGTTGAGTTAAAGACAGTTTAAAAGCTACATGTGCAAGTACAGCAAAACAAGAAATTCACTACTTCGCATCAGCAAGCAGAAGTTCAGCCATTTCCAGGAAGTCAGGGCTCATCACATGTAAGTGTTGCTTAGGAAGACAAGCCTTAATTTAAAAATCATACAGAAAATATCCCTTTGGCCAGCTGGGGTCAGCTGTCCTGGCTGTGTTCCCTCCCAGCTTTGTGTGCTGCCTGTCCAACTCACTGGCATGACAGTGGGAGAAACAGAAAATGCCTTGATCCTGTGTAGGCACTGTTTAGCAACAACTAATATATTGGTGTTCCAACACTGTTATTATAACAAATGCAAAATGCAGCACCATACAAGCTACTACTATGAAGGCATCAACTCAATCCCAGGCAAAACACGTATACTACCATAGAAGTTAAAGGCGTTGTGGGAAAGACAATATGGCACATGGAAAAAATCTTGTATCTTTGGTCTCCCTTTCATCTGTAACTTTGGAAGTCCAGACTTCTTCTGGAAAACTGTCAAAGTTCATCTCTGACAAAGATGTCTTCTCATTGGTTTTCTTTCTAGAGTACAGGCAAAATCACTTCCCATCTCTTTATGGAACTAAGAAGAGGTATCTATCTTTACCTCTTTCTCATCCAGTATGTGTCATTTTTTCAGTTTTTGTGACGTCTGGTTTAGATTCTTTCTGCTGTCATGAAAGGAATTTTTTATTATTATATATTTTTTTTTTCATAAATTGCAGCTAAAACATCACCATATATTATACCAGACTTACGAAACCGGCCTCTCAACTGCAATTTGTTGTCCAGGACAATATCCTCCATTTTTTCTACTTCCTAATACCCAGTGATATCCAAAACCACTGCTGCAACTGTGAAAAATAAATAGAAAAATTGTCTTTCTTGATCTTAATATCACAGAGAGTTTCTTTTCCCCATAAACACAGTCAAGAAATCATGGGGAAGTATCTACTCCTGAAGTAGATACTGTGTATATTGTGAAAGAATCACACATCTATCTGGAGTCAATATCATGTAAAGATTTCTCATATTTCACTGCAATACTTTTAGATGTTTTAGTGGAATGTAGTCTGTGAACTTTAAAACTAGTCCATTTTTACTTTTTTTGTTTACTATATATAAGGAATGTACAGCGAAGTTTTTTTGCTTGAGTTAAATGAGTTTTGTTATAAACTGTGTGTAGGGATCTCAAGTGATAGTCTTTTAATAGATGTCAGATACACTTTAAAGCTACTCTCTTTTATTTCAGTAACATTTTAATTAATTCATACTGATTGAATAAATGTACATTGAGACTTGTTTCCTAATGAGGGCACATTTAGAGGAAAGGTTTTGCATCATTCTGATATCCTGTGGGTAATTATATTCTAATTATATGGTGGGGGGAAAAAGTCTATAACTCAGTGCTGATATTGTTCATTGGACCCAATTAATTACATGCACATAATGAAAGTTCATGATAAGGTTGACTGGCACTGAGTTTAAAAATCTTTAACTCAATTGAATCCTAGCCTACCAAGAGTACAGAATTAGATCATAACCATGTTAAAAACTGGGTATTGGAATGAGATGAGTGAATAGTGAGGGAAAAATGTTGGTCTCTCCTTATGATACAGCTCATCTCTACCCACCCCCACCCCCTTTTTAAAGCTGAAAGGAAAAAATGCTACCATACCTTTTATCTTATTCATTTTGTGCCATCCTTTACTTTACGCCATTTATTGATGAACACATAAGATGTCCTAATTCTTATTTATGTTTGTAGAAAAGTAATTAGATTTTTCTATTTCCAAGCAAAATAGATATAATGACAAATCAACCAATAAAATCCTACTATTTAATAGATGTTTATATATTTCATAATATATGATTATTTTGATTCTCCTAACATTAATGTGAGTTCTAGAATTAAGTCTTTTTTACTAAATATCTAACGTAGGTTTTGTAAACTATAATTAAAACCGTTAATTTGGGGGGTGGGAAGGAAATCATGGGATAAATTGTAAAACATTAGGTACCCTGAATACAGAGTGAGCATTACTATATGGCAGTTACCACTGTCTCCATAGTAACCAGTTTATTTCAAAGAGGGGGGGTGACATGGGTCTGGTGGAATATAAAAGGCAAGAAGTGAACAAAATTAAATTTGAAACTGGATGCAATTCTTTGTGTTTGATTTTCAACTTCATTTTTCAGCTCTCTGGGAGATATTGGTCATCATGATAAAAAGTTTGGAAGAACTCACTTTGTTACTTTTCTCTTATAAATTAATTTGTTTTTTCTTTTGTCCAGTGAAAATGCTCAAAATGTTTTAGGACAAAATCATATAAGCATAAATTTTATGTATAAAATAACTGTGTATCATAGAGTAAATTTATTTATACACATCCAATTTAAAATAAGTAGAATTCACTTGACCTCTTATTTTAAAACATAATTAGTTGTACATTTTGGTTTATTTGATTTGGGTTGGGCTTTAGCATTTCATTGTATAAGAACATAAAAGTTCAAAAAATCTTTTGGTTATAACTAGTTCTATTTAGATACAGAAAACAACATACACAACAGATGACAAGTTTTAGCTAAGGAATATTCCTTGTGCAACTAAACAATATACATTTCAGTGAGTACCTTCAAACTTACATGATTTTGTATAAATATAGCAAACATGTTGAGATGCTGGCAAAAACTAATACAGATTTAAAACTGAAAATTTTGTACAAGAATTTCTTTCCCTAGCAGTATTCAGAGAGACTAAATAGCTTGTGCATGCACTATAATTACAATGTAATTAAATAGACAATTTTTCGATGTCTGGTAATACATTTTAGTATTACTATTTTCCTGTGAGATAGATAAATGTTACATAGGAAAGCAGAGATGCAGAGAGAGCAAAAGGGAATTAGCAGTCGTTGGTTGAAAAATGAGCCTTCTTAACCCTCTTAACCCCAGAAGCTGTGGATGCCCCATCCCTAGAGGTGTTAAAGGCCAGGCTGGATGGGGCCTTGGACAACCTGATCTAGTGGGTGGCATCCCTGTCTATGGCAGGGGCGTTGAAGTTAGATGATCTTTAAGGTCCCTTCCAACATGAGCCATTCTATGATTCTTACAGGTTTTCAATTGCAAAAATGATTCTTCTGTTTTTGTTATAGTAGAGATCAGTTTTAACTTAGTTGAATCCAAGCTTAACATGGAGTGCAAAAAGTCAGTGTAGCATGTTTATGAGCAACCAGATTCTTTGAAGCTGAGTTCAGAAACATCATAAGGCTGTTACATACCACAAAAACAGTTATTTCAATATATATGAAGTTCATGAAGTTCTACAAATTCGAGTGCAAGGTCCTGAAATTGGGCCGGGGCAGTCTCAAGCACAAATACAGGCTGAGCAGAGAATGGGTTGAGAGCAGCCCTGAGGAGAAGGACCTGGGGTTTGTGGTTGATGGAGAAGCTCCACATGAGCTGACAGTGTATGCTTGCAGCCCAGAAAGCCAACCCTGTCCTGGGCTGCATCAAAGGAAGCATGGTCAGCAAGCCAAGGGAGGTGACTCCCTCTCTGCTGTACTCTTATGAGACCCCACTTACAGTACTGCATTCAGCTCTAGGCTCCCCACCACAAGACATGGACCTGTTGTAGCGAGTTCAGAGAGGGCCACAAAGATGATCAGCAGGCTGGAGCACCTCTCCTGTGAAGACAGGCTGAGGGACTTGAGGTTGTTCAGCCTCAAGTAGAGTAGAGAAGTAGAGAAGGCTCTGTGAAGACCTTATAACAGCCTTCCAATACCTAAAGGAGGCCTACAGAAAAGCTGGGAAGGGATTATTTGTCAGGGATTGTAATGATAAGACAAGAGGTAACAGTTTTAAACTAAAAGAGGGTAAGTTTAGATTAGATATAAGGAAGAAATTTTTCGCTATAAAGTAGTGGTGAGGCACTGGAACAGGCTGTCCAGAGAAGCTGTAGATGCCCTATCCCTGGAGGTGTTCAAGGCCAGGCTGGATGGGGCTCTAAGCAACCTGGTTTACTGGAAGGTGTCCCTGCCTGTGGCAGGGGGGTTGGAACATAATGATCTTTAAGGTTCTTTCAACCCAAACTATTCTGATTCTGTGTAGGCAAGGGTGTATGGAAGTCTAATAGGAGAGAGAGTAAAGAATAACCTTAGGGACAGACAATAGTGATGAGTTGTGGGCCGGCAACTAGATATAACTTAAAATGATTGAATGGCTGCCATTTCAGTTTATCAGCATCTTATTATTTTAACATTGAACTGTGTTTGCCAAACAGATAATTATTTAGGAAGATACATTTTCCTCCAGGGCAATTACTAATTTCCTTCTGACTTCAAAGAAATGAAAAAGCTCTTGGTGTATATAAGCACACCATTATATTTGAAGTGTGTTTTACATTTGCAGAGAACTGAATCTGCAATATCATATGCAACTGAAAAGGAAAAAAAAACAAAACAAAACATTTTTTTTAAAAATCTGTTTTAATTGTTGTGCTATTACCTAATATTCATTAGCCAGATTTCCACACACTGAGAAACATATAGAATCCTAAATGGTCTGGGCTGGAAGGGACCTTAAAGGTTATCTAATTCCAACCCCACTGCCATGGGCAGGACACCTTCCACTAGACCAGGTTGCTCAAAGCCCCACCCAACCTGGCCTTGAACACTTCCAGGGATAGGGCATCCACAGATTCTCTGGGCCACCTGTTCCAGTGCCTCACCACCCTCTGAATAAAGAACTTCTTCCTAACATCTAATTTAAACCTACCTTCTTTTAGTTTAAAGCCATTACTCCTTGTCCTGTCCCTAAACCCCCTATCAAAAACTCTGATGGGTTTTTCTTGTGCTGGGGAGTCCTGAGCTAAATGCAGGACTCCAGGCAGGATCTCACAAGAATGGAGCAGAGGGGAAGAATCGCCTCCCGTGATCTGCTGGCCGTGTTTCTTTTGTTGCAGCCCACAACCCCTTGTTTGGCTTTCTGGGCTGCAAGTGCACATTACTAGCTCATGTTCAGGCTTTCACCCATCAGTATCCCCAGATTCTTCTTCAAAGTGCTGCTCTTTATCCAGTCATTGCCCAGTATTCATGTTTGCGGTTGCCCTGAGCCAGGTGCAGGACCTTGCACTTGTATGTATATTTTAAAATAGTTTTGCAGCTCTTTTGTCTTTCTTCGACAGTGTATGTAATTGCTTACTACAGTCCACGTTTATTTTAGGCTGCAGGTTCAATAATAAGTCTTGGTCCTACTGTTGGGTAACAATGATGCTAATATTTAACGGGTGCAAGATATAAGGCAAGATATCTTCAACCAACTAAATAAACTGAGGCCAATATGCTAAATAAGAAATACTTGATAGTGATTTTGCTGTGTGATTCTTTACGTATTTAAGATATATTAAGCAAGCAACATAATGTGTATATAAACTCACCAGGTAATGATTCCATATGCAAAGCAGTCTTGTTTTTTATCAAGATAATTATTTTAGAAGTATTCCCAAACAACAATCTGCATTATATATTATAGCATTGTCCTTTTTCACATGTTTTTGCTATCAGTATTATGAGTGACAAGATACCTCCTTCTGAATGACATATATATATATATATATATATATATATATATACACACATATTTAATAGCAATTGTTTCTTACCAAGTCAGCTCTCAGGTAAAATGGAAGTTTTATATTTCCTTTATAAGTTGGGCATGTGCAGCTCACTGGACAGTTATTCTTGGTAGTGAGTAGGTCACTAATCTTGTCCACAGGATTACTTTCAGCTTCAGCCCTTGGATGTAAAACTACACCTCTGTGAGCTTTCAAGGCATCATGATATGGTGTCCTAATATTGAACCTGCTGATCAGTATATACACATGGTTAGACCTGGAAATGCAGTGAAAATTCTATAAAGTAACTATTTTAGCGCATCTGAATTATAGTTCCATCTAAATCATAGATATGATTGCTTTCCAGTTGTTTTGTTTGTTTTGTTAAGGTTTTATGTTGTTGTTTTTTTTTTGTTGTTTTTCTCCAGTTTTCAGGTTGTCTGACTCTTTGATTCTCTTCAGGTGTTGTGTAAATATGGACAGAAATTACATGGAATGGAATTTTTGTAAACAGGTTCTTGAATACAACATACGTTTACAAAATGATAGTCTAAGAGTACTTGATCTAATATTTCGTTGTGTACTAAAGCAGAGCTTTTGTATCCCTTGGAGAAAACCAGGTCTTTAAAGAAAGTAGTGCCTAGGAATCATGGAGCAAACTTTAAAAAAGACCAATCTCACATTCCTCCAGTTTCTTTAAAAAACACTCAACTTCAGTTTTGTATTCAAGTTAAATACTTAAACTTTCATGACTTTCTTCCTGCATATATCTGAGGATACCTTTGGATACCTTTGCACAGGATTCCATGGATTCCATCTGATCTGCTGTGATCGGATTCTTCTGATCAATATATTTTTGCACGCCCACTCCCTATTTGGAGTTTTGAGTATATGTCTTATCCGTAGGCATATAGTATAAAAGAGGTAATTATACAGAAGTCATCTAGAATTTTCAGTAATTACTTGACAAATTCTGTAATGATACTAACTACTATAATAATACTAATAATATATCTAATATAATACTAATATAATAATACTACTATAATAGTAACTACATTATTATTTAGTAATGGTTTTACAATTCTTCTTAGTGTATAAATTCTTTAAAAGTATGTTTTAAATAAATCTCAGTTGTGTTCAAAACAATTAAGAAAATACAAATTCATACAAATTGAATAAAAGGCAAGGTGAGAAAAAGCAATTTTTGCTGCATAGGCAATGGATTCCATGTCAGCTTTTAAAATGCAAACATATTTCTACTTAGTAGGCCACTAGTTGCTGTTCATCTGTTTTTTCATGAATATGATATTTCTAAATCTCACTTTTATGTAAAGATTTTAACTGTATGCAAAGAAAGGGTTGAAATACTATTTGAGGATGAATGTTGTGTAGTTTGTCCACTATAGCAGAAGAAAGCTTTTTAAATAAGATTCCTTACTTTGAATGAGGATTCAAAGACTTAGAAGATTATGAGTGCTCTCCAAGTACCAAGCATCTCATTTTACTATATGAAAGAACACAGTATGTTCTTCAGAATATAATTCTTTCATACTGTAAAATAAGATTCTTGATACTTAGGGAGTACTTTTAAATCTGAGGTTTTTTAATATTTTCAGCTGCTGATAAAATGATCCAACACATTATTCCATTACTATGAATTATATGACAGCCAAAACACTGGGGGATTATGGTTGTGCAAATATAGGGGGGGGGGGCGGGAGAAGGAGAGAGAAAACCACTGTGTACATTAGTTGTTGAGTACAACTGCTGCAAGGTAACATTCATTGCAAGAGTTCTCACCATGACCTTTGCCATCCCAGCTGTTCAAGTATTTCAGTCTAATATTCTCTTTTTCCAACAGACGCTACCTACTTTAGGAGGTTTGCTCCCTGAGGTGCGTAATGGGAGGAATCCATGTGGGCAGGAATACTAACATAATACTATACATTATTCTTGCTAAAAAGTGCATTTTGGGGCTGAACTAAAAATCTAGACATGGTGTTCTGTGTTGTCAGTTGAAAGGCCCTATCGTTTATTAATTCTTTAATCCTTATTTGGATGAATATTGGATAGATCATTGGATAGATGTCTTAGCTGACAGTGATCTCTGGAGCAGTTCTGAATTTTAGAAACTCCTTCCTCTCAGTTAATAGACAGTGACTTCCAAGTGAGAGTTCAAGAGAAGAAAAGAGGGCATGAGAGGTGGAAAAATGGGTGGAAAACATTGGTGTTGTGGTAAATACTACTTTGAAAGGTATGTGCTCTGGCATATACCAGAAGAACAGAAAAGTTTAATTCTTTGAGCCATCAAAATGTACAATAGCTTTTAAAATGCTGTATTTGGTATCTCTATCAACCTCATGCATGCCCTCTTAACAAAATGATTCACAAACACATAATCATTTTGTATGCTTTCATATTTTTAAAAAAAAAAGATATTAAATACAGCATAATTGTTGTGTAAACATCTCTTACTTGAAAAATAAATTTTTGCATTTGTAAAACCATTTATTCCATGCATGTCAAATTTGTTTTAACATTGCTAGAACTTGTAGTATATTGTCCAGGTATGATTTTATTAAACTGTTACCATCTCATAAGAAAATTACACTGTTTAATTCCTGACAATCTTGGATATCTTAATAATGTAGTTTCAGAAAGTTACTCAGTTATGTGCAGTTGGATTAGAAAGCCATGTTTCTATTTCATATATAAAACAGTATCAGTACAAGATAATTTAAAAGTATTTTTAATGAAACTGTAAATCTTTTTGTGTTCCATTAATAAAAATACTTTGTAGAGTCAAGTTGTACAGTATTGTATTATTTCATATAAGCTAGAAGTCAGATCCACACTAGGGTGACACATCTAAACATGTGGGATCTGTAACTAGGAAATCTAGAATATTAGAAATCTACCTGAGAGTACTTAGTCTACATGGTGTCCTATGTTGTGGTATCATATGTAAAAAAAAAAAAAAAAAAAAAAAAAAAAAAAAAAAACGAGAAAAAGAGAGAGAGAGAGAGGTGATAGGAAATACTTTATTTTTACTCTCTTAGGAAAGTAGACCTTCATGGATAATGACATCAAATATCCATATCTAATTTTTTATAACACTCTAGAGAATTATATATCATGACTATATTTTTCCTTTATATGTTGTAAGTTTTATGGCCTAATTTTTAATAGTCACTGCTTAGGAGAAATTGTCTTGGTCTGTATGGCAAGAAATTGTTTTGCTTATGGGACAGGTAATATAAATAGTGGAAGGCATCCTGACCAAAAAAAAAAAAAAGGTATGACCAAAAAAAAAAAAAATCTAGTAAAACTAGATTTTGCTCATTAATGATTGATAACAGCAGTATTGATCTCATTGGCATCCTTTATGGAGAGACAGTTCTCAGCAAGGTATAAATGCTTTTCCTCTAAGTTAAAGACAGTTTTTGGTGCCACCCTTTATAAGGTCTCTTTTGAATGGTGTTTTTTAACCTCATTAAGTATACTTCCTCTGTGTGCTAGGTCTGCTTCTTTCTGTTATCTTTTTCTTTGAACTGTCACAAATACGTTTTTTGTTGTTGTTTTTGGTGGTTTTTTTTTTTTAGCTTAACATTTATCTAGACTTTTTAAAGCTCTCTCTCCATCTATATTTTTTTGTTATGAATCATGGTTTTGTACTAGCCATGTGTCTGTATTACTGGCATATGATTTGGTTTCTGAATATTTTGTAATACACAAGAGAGAGTTTTGGCCATATAACTTCAAGTAACATTAAATTATGTTTAACACTGTATACTCACTTTATCTAAAATGCCTTGACTTTTAAGAGTAACTAGTCACAAAGTTGTTTGAAACCCCAAAGCTACCTTTTACGTATGTAGTGAGTTATGAAGCTTCCTTCACACTGGAGTTTCATACTGTCTGTCCTTAGACTATAGGCACTAACCAATACCATTATGCATTAATGTTTGTGAATTAGTTAGTTCACAAACATTATTCTGCATGGATGCCTCATCCTAGTTAGAGTTTCTAATAATCATCAAACGAACAAATGCAGAGTTGCTGATTTCTTAGGTAGTTTTGAAGGTTAGGGCTGAGATGTGTTGCTTTAGTTGCTTCTACTGTTTTCTTTTTAAAGCAATAATATTGTAGTCTATATGCTTGGACTTCCTTTTGAAATGGTCATGTTATTGAAAATATCCAAGTGCTCAGTTAACTAATCTCTTAGGAAGTTTTTTGTTTGTTTGTTTGTTTTGTTTTGTTTTTTTCCCCTGTGACATAGGTTTTTCAGTCCTTTTATAGGCAATGCGATGAGATTGCCAAAGTTCTGCAAAGCACTTTATTTGCTACCCGAAGCAGAAAGAGATGAATTGTACCACTATTTGCATCAGGACTAGATTGAGGGTTGTTGTCCAAATTTAAGGAAATCAAAGATGATATAAAACCAGTGATGGCCTACATCTGTGCTATAGTGATCCTAGAAAGGCACTGTATTAAACCTAGAGTTATTCCATTCCTTCCAGGGAATCTGTTTCAATGTTTCTTAACCAGTTGAAACTGCTGCAGAAAGAGTGGCATGGATTAATTGCTTATGCAATCCCTTAGGTTTTATCAGAGGTACCACAGAGGTGGATTTGGCCTGGTGTGAAATGTAAATGCACTATGGACTGGGTACAATTGCAGGGGGTGAAACAGTGTCCTTCATGTTCCGTTTTAGTGTGGCAGCCCTATCCCCTGACTAGTTTAAAACCTCCTTGCACTTGAGATGTGAGGAAAGTGACGGGAGTGCAGTCAGGATTGGGTTTGCTGATTCTATTTGACAAACATCTGCTGTCTTAATGCATGGTGCATTTTTGGACAAGGTGAAAGGACATGCTGGGAGCAGTTTATAAATAGGAGAAATGAGATACAAAGAGCAAGGGCAATTGTTTGTTTGTTTGCTTTGTTTTGTTTTCAAAGTTTTCTGAAATGACCTTACAACAATTGAAATTATGATTATAACAACATACTTCTGAGCTTTCATCTTTCATCTGCTATGTATCAGCAACCAAAGTTGCCAGTTGCTTAGAATCTGATGTAGAATTAGAACTTCCACCGATTTATTTCTGATACAAAATATGCGTTTTATAAAAAGCTGCTTTAAAGTTCAACCTCTTAAGGACAGTCAAATGACTATGGTACATTTAAAACAAGTATATTTTTCCATAAGTGGTAAAGTACTCTTAAAACATCTAACCTTTGCTAGCAGTTGGGAAGAGATTTTGAAAAATTATTGATCTGTTATCACTATGCTTATTAAACTATTAAATATGATTGGCTTTCCAGTTTTCAGAGTGTCAACCCGGACCTGGTAATGTCAGATTATCTTTACATCACATTAATTTGTACTGTGACTGCACACTTTCATCCGTCTACTGCCCAGTCATTGTGGAATGTCCAGGCACATAGATAGATGTTATGTGAAGTGGACAGACATCATGTAGTAACTTGACTTAGATCTCATTTTCATTAAATCAGAATCTGACATTGCTCTCCAGTCAAAAAAAAAACCTCTAGAGAGGAACAATCTTAGTTACAGTTGAATAGAATTATATAATGTGTTAAAATGTTCCATTTTCTTTCTTTTTTTCTATTTTTCCTGAAGGAAAGACAGGCAACAGTGAAAAAAGAGAAGGGTTGTCCCCAGCAAAGGAACAAACTGGGAGAACGAAACAAAATGCAAAGAGCAAATTCCGTCACCGTAGATGGACAAGGTCTTCAGGTGTGATTATTGTTATTTTAATTTTAAGAAGATATATATATATGAAGACAAAAGTATAATGAACAATCTTTTAATACTTCCTATACATTCATTCCTCTACTATTGCAGTATTATATATTAAAAATTTAATAATAAGGTAAATTCTTGTTTCTATGCAAATCCTCGGTTTTTCATGTGGCTGATAGGAATTCCTGGGATGTTAAAGGGGGAGGGCAAAATAGCTCTAAAACACTTGTATTGTGGGTGAAGCTGAGCTTGATGTTTTCAGTATTTATCATGAAACGTTGTGTGAATTCACATTATAAATTTCGGTCTATGGCTTGATTAGTGTTGACTCTTCTCATTTGGACCTTGTAACGAACAGATGGATAGGTGAAATTTCAATTTATTCAGGTATTTCTAAGTATGGTATTTGGCACATCAAAATAAAAGGTTGAGAAAGGCAAGTTTGGTTCAGTAGTTTGGTTCTAGTAATATATCTAGAATATATCTAGAATAAAAATAAGAGTCTTCTATTTGGAAGAAAAAATCATGTGTGATTAATAAGCTAATGTCACTGTCAGGAGGTTACTTACAGGTTTACCAGAAGCACTGCCTGAATTGCATGACTTCTTTCCCTTGAGATACGAGTAGTCCTGAGTAAAGTCAATGTTCATGTATGTGATGCCTCTTCTTGATTTCATCAGGAGTTAAATTATCATTGTTAACAATGTAATAATCATTTATTATACACATTTGACTGTTCTGTCTATCTTCTGATGTTCTACAATTGAGGTTCAGTAAAATTTAAAAGATGATCTCATTATCATAGATCAAATGCCTTATACCTTTCATTATATACCTTATTGTGTCTGTTTATTGTATCTGAATAGAAAGACATTTTATTGTTTCATCTTTTTAGGTTAGTGAAACATTCTTCATATGACAACTCAAAACAAAACAAACAGAAACAACAACTAAACACTAAAACTTATGCAGTCACATTGGTGGCCTACTATGATATTATGGTTGTTATTATCCATGGCTCTCTAGGCTCTCTTCCCATACCTGCCATCCGCACAGGCTACATTACTGTTCACGTTATTTAGGACAGATAGAGCATGAAGCAAAAGGGGCAGAATATGTATTAACAGAATACTTAAGGTCTGTCTAATCAGACACAGTGCAAATAGTTGTTCAAATAAAATGGTATAGAGGAAGCAAACAGAATTTTTAACTCTTGGTTGATATCTTTGCACTTTCTGTGAACGGAACTGTTCTAGCTGATCTTTGGAATCTCATTTTGGTAGCAGCACCATGTATCATCATGAATTTTGTTTTTACCCCTTCATTTGATAGCTTATGGTCACAGAATGTTTTCAGGAATATCCAGGTCTCTGTTTCACACTCATGGAATACAGTACCTGGAATACAGTGCCTATTTTCCTACCACCACTGACTCTTTCACACACAACATTAAGTTATTAAAAACTGCTTTCAGGCACAAGGTAGACTTGAATTTGATTTTAATTTTGTTTCTGTGAGCGAAAATTTATATTCCATCTTCTTTCTCCATGATAAATACAGAGCTTAGGATTCATCATTGTTTTTATTTATTATTCTTTGTGAAGGAGATAAAGATAGAGTGAGGGCTAAGAAGGTAATAATAATTGAATGGATTTGAGGTGTTTTCTGGAGTACTTGGTATTGCTTTGTAGTCTATAAAGTAGTGCACAATATAATACTGTCATAGTGGTAACTTAAGAAATAATTCTGCAAAGGTGTCTTTAATTTGCTGATTTTACTGTAGTCTTTGTTAAATAAAATTTATAAGGAGTAATAAGAATCCATCTTATCACCAAGTATTAAATTTTTGATTGGTATCAATAATGATAAGCCTGGTCATTGTAAAGGCTGATTGGATCCCAGAGGATACCACAGTGAAAGGATGAGATCAGTGAAACTGTTGAAGTTTTCTTCACCCACAGATTGTATAATTTTGGAACATCTTCCACAATGATGTAAGACTCCATAAATACAATTGTCAATTACTGTTAGTTTTTTGTCTAAAGATTGTCTGGAGCAAAAATTTCTGTAGCTGGTAAAAGTATGCTACTCTTAATTCTTCCGTAGCTGGGCAAAGCATACTGCTATAATCCTGTGGTAATCAATTTGATTTTGCAAGCATGTTCAGATTTTAACACGATCTTCAATAATTTCTAAAAAAAATAATTTGGAACCTTTTTCAAGATACCTAACAAATCCTTGCACTAGCCCTGTAGGACATCTGTTTTAAATATGGTAAAGCTATATATAATTTGATATAATTTGTCTAATTTGTCTGCAACTTTTTTTTTTTTCCCTAGCAGGTCCCAAAAACTTTAAGTCAGTTGTCTCATAACTTCATAGAGATTGTCTTTAAGTCATGATAAATTAAGGCCTGAAAATGTTCCAATTTAATCTAAATCTTTAGTTGTGTTGTGTATTGTATGGAAAATTCTACGTTATTTAGAAAAGTAGTTTAGAAGAGCTGTAAAAAATTAATGGAAAGAGACATTATTTTGGAATTGAATACAAACTATTAGATTAGATAGGTAGATAGATATAGGATGGTCCTAAACCTACTTGTTATAATATGGTAAAGTTTTGAAATAAAAGATATAGAATTGAAATAAGTTCATTGTTTAGTTTTCATTGAGAAAAGTATCATGACCAAACCTTCCTTCTATCAGGCAGCAATGAGCAGATTAACTTAGTGGCAGTGGAGATCTGCACAACTTAAAGACAATTAATCATAGTTAAACCCATTCATCTTACTTCTTTCTAACTAACCAGCATAATGATCAGGATTATTATTTCTAATTAGAGGAAGTAATAGATCATGTATAACCTTAGGATGAGTCTCATTAATTAACCTGCGTCCTAAGGGATTTCAGTAGGTACTCCATCTCTGTCACAATGAGCACCATTGGTTTACACTTAGTTCACAGGAACAAACATCAGGGGAATTGGCTAAATAACTAAAATTGATTAAAACAGTAGATAAAAATTAAATATATGACAAATTTCACTATATCCTGCAACTTGATATATGTTTCAACATACACAAATGTACTGTAACAATATACTGTGACAGAATGTGGTGCTGGGTTGGTTTTATGTTAGGTTTAATTCCAGAGTTTGTTGGAATTTTTCCTTATTATTTGATGCATATATGATCTGTATAGGATCCATTGTTTATGAAGTTATGGATGGAGTCCACATGGTAATGCTGAATTTCTAGTGCTACTAGAAGAAAATTTATTTCAGGTGCCTATGCTTATAGGATGTCTACAGGACTCAGCTGACATGTATTTTTGCTGCTGCCTTAAATTATGTTTTGTGAAATCTTGAGTTGAAAAGATTCTGTTGTTTCAGGAATTATGAATATGGATTCGGTGCAAGAACTTTCAATATATCATTTTGAAACAGAGACAGTCTAAGCTTTATCATCTCTGAAGCTGTTAGTGTGTGACTTTAGAGATGTTGACTTCAAACTTTTAGTGTGCTTTTTAGTATGCTTTTAAACATTCTAGTATTATTTTCTTTTGTATGTATAATCTGTGTTTTCTAAAAACAAATGCTAGAGAGAGATCTTAATGTGCTGTAAGTTTCTTACATTCTTCAAAGTCTGGAGTAATGTCAGTGAACACCCTGTCTTACTGCAATCTGAAATTATTATTGTTACTTTTAAGGAAAGTGTTAGTTTGTAAACCTCTGTCCTTCCTTCACATTTTGTTGTCATCTTTCCTTTTTAAGTTTTCCAGCTTTCAAAACTTTTAAAAAGAAACTGATTATTATTGTTTGATATATTTTTTTTTAAATAAGTGAATTCATATAATGTCAAATATCACAGTTTCTGTCATTTGTTAAAATAATAATGATAAAGTATTGAGTTTAAGATTTCATTTTGCAGTATTTCACCTTTAGCGTTATTTCTTCTCACTACAAAATACAATTTCTTCACGGCTTCAAAAACGTATTTCTTGCATTTGAAGTTTTCTTCTCTATTGATGGATATAACCTAATATCAGTATTGGTTTCAATGGAGTTACAGGTTAAAATGGCATTATAGCTGTAAAACAGACAGATAGTACTAAATAGGTATATATATATATATGTACATATATATACACATATATATATCACTTGTAATTTGTGGCAAATTAAGAAAGTTAGGTTTATTGCAAATCATATTCTTCCAAATAGATTATACAGCATAACATAGAGTTTGCATTACGTCTTTCATTTTCTGTCTACTATAGATTTTTGGTTTTTTGTTTTTTTGTTTTTATAAAAAAAGAATGAAACACAGCATTAATGAGTGGCTGTGTTATTCCTCTTTTAGATCACTCCAGTTCCAGGCACTCATCCACTTTTAGTTTTTGTCAATCCTAAAAGTGGTGGGAAACAAGGAGAAAGGTAAGGCTAATTCTCTCTCTCTCTCATCTGATTTATGTGATACATTTGAAAATGATTTTTTTTAAGTGTTATATAAAAAAAGAAATCCAAAATAGGAGTTTTATTCTGGTATTTTATTCTGTTATGCCTCATGTTTTGACATCCCGTTGCCCTGTTTATAAGAGGTACAAAACTAGTATACAATTATTGATTCTGTTGTTAAAAACTAGAATGAGCTCTAGGCAAGTTTCATTTAACATCTGGAGGAGTATCTATATTCAGTGTATGGTTTGGTGTGATTTGTATGAAGGTGATTTGTTACATTTTGACTTTGTATATAGTATCTTTGATATTAGACCAGTTTTCTTTTAATTTCTGTAATAATTATGCAGAAAGTCCAATAATTTAATTTGGAAGTAGTATTCTGTTTTTTAACGTATGACTGGCCTTTCAGAGATTAGTAAATAGACTCTCCAGTCTCTCCATAAGTGAAGAATGTAGGAAGTCACTCTTCCTATAGTGAAGAAACTTGTTGATTTCTGTTGATAGGAAGCATTCTGACAATCAGTTGAAAAGTTAAAGTCCAATCACACAAACGTTAAAGATATGCGTAACTTTATATGTCAGTAACTACATTGATTTGAATTCAAAATGCTAAAGTTTATGCTCAAATGGTAGTGTATCCGAGGCATGATAAAACAGAAGTAGGTAACATTTTCCTACTGTAACTGTTCTTCAAGCTCTGGCAGAAATGTAGGTTTTACAGTGTACTTTAGAATCACAAGTAGCTGATAACATTTATGGTCATTTTTGATCAACACACAAATCCATAGATTTTTATAGCCTACCTTATGATGTCAGTGCTAAAATTTATCCTTCAAACCTAGAAAAAGTTTACAGTCTTTTGGCCAAGATCAGGCTGAAGACGACAAGTGTGGATACTGGGTGATGTGGATACCCAAAAAGAAAGGATCCAGTCTGTTTCTAAAGCTTGGAACCAATCAAATATGTCAGCTTCCCTTACCTCTTTCCCACTTATTTCACTAGATAACTTATTTCAAAGAGTGTCTCTTAAAGTAAACCAACAAAAGGGACTAAATCCTACTAAGTAGTTGTTAGGACAGTTCTCAGAGCTAAACAACACTTAACCAAAATTGCACGTGAAGACCTCTGAAAGAAGATGTTATAATTTATGGGCTGATCATTTGAACCCTGTACCTAGCTATACCTATATATAGCTATATGTACCTAGATATACCTATACCCCTATACCTTGATATGAGCAATGCCAAGAATACTAGTTATGTGTAAGGCAGTTAATCTAAAAGATTCACTATGAACAATTTCAAAAACTTGCCTTTGCAATCATGACAATACACTACGAGCCAACAGTTGACACTTACAACATGAACATTTATTCTTGTTTCAGACATAGTAGTGAGACTTCTGTGAAGTCATGAGCATTGTTGGGTGTAATGTGGTAGCATGCAGCTTGACATTTTAAAGGACATGTGTGAAGTGAGTAGATAAGGGATCAGTCTGGAAGTATCTAGCTGAAAGGTAGAATTGACAGCTACACTTAATATAGTTATAGTCTTATAAACAAGTTAATGAAATGCTGTTTTACAGTTTTCAGTTCCCAGCTCAGAATTGGTCACTATCTGAAAGGGTTTAATGTATACAAGGGATGTCATGTAATGTTAGATATTCTGTAGGGTAAAAGTAAACGTAAAACTTTATCCCTGGTCTGAACTCCTATTTCCATTCACATACTGTAGTCTGACGCTTTTAAGTTCTTATTAATTAAACTGTTGTTGGTGCCATACAGATCACAGAAGTCAGATGACTTTAATATATATATATATATATATATATATAAATAAATAAATAAATATAATGACATATACACATATAATTCACTAACATCATTATAGCTGTCATTGCATGTATAGCATGATGGCAGCCACCAATTGATAGACATAGTGAAGTACGAGAATCTCCTAAATTGGCTTTGATGCCACACAAAATAATATTAAATTGCATACTAAAGTGTCCAGGTTGTGCTCAGTATTTCTGTGTTGGAAGAAACACATCAAAAGGTCAACTACATAGTCATGTAGACATATCTCATCATTCATCAGCAAGAGGTATTATCTCATGATTTGATCTAAACCTAGATTCAAAAACGTTAAAAAATAAAAATAAAAATGGAGTAGTCTTCCACTTGTGGAATATTTTATGAGGTGTTGCCTTCTACATTTTAAGTGTTTTCATATCAGTGCAAATAACATAGTACAATGATAAAATAAGGATGTTAAGGCTACATATTGACTTGTAGATATAATCTCAGGGAATAAAACATTTTTAGGGAACAGTGTATATATGGTGTGTATATTTATTTATTTATTTATTTATTTATTTATTAATTTTCCCTGATTTTTACCTGACTGCTGTACAGTCAGCAACTAAAAAGGAGGAGGAGTAGCTCCCTCCCCAAAGTATTTTGGACATCTTATGTAGTGAAAAGTAAAATCATAATACATTCCAATACATAAATAGCTTTGTAAGATGAACAATTATGATGACTCACCAGACTTTTTGATTATAGCAATTTTGCAACCTGGTCAGGTATTGAGAAGCCTGAGCTAGGAGTAGAGGACAGGTTGTAACAAAAGCATGATTTTCACAACAGGGAGGAGGGTGACCAGATGACACCCCACCCCCAAAAAAACAACCACCATTATTTTTGTAGATGAGAATGTAATTATCTTGACTTATTCAGATCAAGGTTATCTTTTTCTGGGAGCTGTCCTTCATTCTTTACTTAGGATTTTCTGTATTTGAGAGATCACGATAAATGAAGCTTTGATTTGTAATTGACTTTCATTGAATGCAGAAAGGTTATTGCAAATACTGTCAAGACTCCAGTGTTCTCCACAGCTCCCCATATGAGACTTTATGCCTTGCCATATGGTAACCCAACCTATTTCATTGCCCTTAGTCATACAGAGCATGCATGCATCCATCTGACAACCAGTTGAATAAATGCACTTCCCCAATAATACTCTTGCCACTTCTTTTTGTATTTTACTTTTTTTTTTTTCTTTTTTCCTCCCCCAAATCTCTAAAATGCAAAGGAAGAGAACTGAGGATCTCTTTAAGGTAAACAAAGTTAGATGCTTCAATTGTGGTTTTTGAGAGTTGAAACAGATGGGTGATGGGAAATGAATGTGTAGAAAAAATGCATTCAGAACACAAAAGTGCCTTCTCTACAATCTCTACAATAGATTATCATCTCAATATATTTTAAAACTTGAATTATGTTAGAAAGACAGAGTTTTGCAAAAGGTGTAGTGATAAATATGTTCTTCATGAGCAGATTTCTCTTTTAAAAAATAATGCTATGGTTTTCATGGTTTACTGAAAAATAGAGTACTATCAAAATAATCTGGATATACTTTCTTCTAAATAAAGAGATTAATATTATTGCCCATCACCTGAAATGCAAATGAATTTAAACAAGTTTTTCTTTTTTTAATTTAAACTATTTAGTACAATGTGTAATCCATATATACGTAATAAATTAGAACAGAAGTGTAATTTAATGTTTATTATGGAGAAAGTAACAAATCAGAATTAAAGTTGATGAGTTTAACACTTTCATATGCCACAAACAGATTTTAATTAAAAATGAGTTTGGACTGGTTTAGCAAAGCCAATCAGAGATATCTTACTCCAGACACATCACACTGTAACATGTTTTCAGTAATTGTGGACATTTTGGGTCATTTAGTCAGGAAAGAAAAAAAAAAAAAAAAGGAAAAAAAAAGTAGTGCGTTCTTTTCATCCTGTAGCTAGCATTCCTGTATGTCTGAGTTTAAGTTGTAACTAAGTTGTAACTCATCATGACAGCAGCCTTCAATATTCTGTGAATAGAATGGATGAATTTAGTACCTCATTAACAAAATATTTGATTTCAACAGAAAGAATATATATATACAACTGGTAACTAGTTAAGGCATGTAGTGCTTCTAAATACTGTTATTGTTAAGGGTAGTGCTTCTCACATAAGAGTGCTTCTAAATCATGCTGATGTTTTGCCATACTCATTACTTTGTTTTGCCCTTCCCCATTTTCCAATCTATTTACCTGACCAGCAGGTGAGTTTAAACAATTGTTTCCTTGACAAATGTGCGGTTGGATGAACTGGAGATCAGCTTCCATACACTGATGTTTCCTGCTGACTCTACATCTAGTATCTGTGCAGTACAGGTTGATGATGTCTTTGACCTTTGTTGTTTTCAAATAACTTTGGTTCAGAGTAGCTCTTCCATACTACTCTGTGACTAATCTAGATTTCTAATCTTTCATTTAGCATTAAGACAAAATATAGAAGCAGTTTCAAATGATATTTTTGAAATGTTTTATATCTAGGAGAGATCACTACCATTCTTTTACTTTTGGGGTGGAGGTCTTGGCTTCTTTGTTCTCTGTCCCTAAGGATAAATAAAGCCTAAAGTGATGACATCCTGAATCATCATCCCCCAGATGATAGAAAAGATACATCCCCCAGTTGGCACAAGGTACTGACTGCTATGGCCAGCTTTTTCCCTGGTGCAGGCAACTTTTACTACCAGTTTTAAATTGCCAACAGGTTTCTGTCTATTTCTTTTCTCCCTCTGAAGGAATGATTTTATTAGTTTGGAAGGTAGCCCAGTCGGACTCATCCCAACAGTCAGATGCAGTCAGGAGTATTATCTACAGCAGCAAAGCTGTTCATGGATAATCCCAGTTCTCTTGGCCACTTCTGCTGTAATTTTCATCCTCCTCAGCTATGCTAGTGCAGCTGTTTTGGGCTTCATATGAGATCAGGGACATGATTTAAGTGTGCGTTTGGGGGGGGGGGAATGACAACATATAAACTTTTCTGAAGATTTCAATTTTAGCTCTAATTTGTTACCACAGAATATCCCCATGAGCAGTTACAGAAACACTTGTTTATTGGTGAGCTGAGTCATAGGGTTTAGACCAAGCTGGAGGTCGTGGTGACCTGTGGTAGGTTAATAAACTGGCTTTGTTCATGGAATTGAACTGTCACAAAAAGCTGTCTTTTAGCATTACCCAGTGTTCTGTCTCATGACTTTCAATAAATCTTCAGTCATAAAGCAACCATGTCCAATCCCTTCCTTACATGCAGAAGCAACACATCTAGAAACGAGTAGGCATTTTGGTACCACAAATATAAAACTGGAAGGCTAAATTACTGCCCATTTCCTAGTCTTGAATGGGCCACACTGTCTGGTCACACTTTAATATGAAGACAAACATTTATAGACAATTTCTTCTTCTTCGTTAATATGAACTGATATGAATCACCAAGTTATGAATTATACACAGACTAGAGTATATAAATATGTTATGATAACTTAAAGCATGATGTGACATGCAGTCAGTTGTCAGAGTGATTATCTGGTATTGATGTTCAACTAGTACCTGTGGAAAGAACCTAATGATTCAGATAGGATTCAATGTAGTCTTCATTACTGCAGGTGGACTTCCAGGTTTTTGGCTAAAGATAGGCTCTAGAGGTAGGATTTTTGGCTCTCTCTTTACTAGAAAGACTTTTATAACATTTCACTGATACCTGACAACAGTACTGTGAGCTTTAGGTAATGTCTATGTTTTGTAGCACCTAATCTTTAAGTAAATAATTCACTTAAGCCTTTAGGACTCATTAACAATACTGTTCAAGAACTCCTGGTCAGCTACACAGGTTAAATTAGCTGGCCCTTTGACCAGGTTAAATCCTATGTCACAGAGAAGCAATTTACACATACTATGTTTTGTTTTGTTTTGTTTTTTTTTTTTTAAAAAAAAAAAAAAAAGATCTTTTTACATCAGTAGATACTGCATATGACATAGAAATATACTGTGTTGTAATCCCACTGTCAAATGTCTGATTCAGTTGTCATCACAACGGTTGGCAACGATGTGCATGCTAGCAAAGTGAAACCAGTCATTTCATACTGATTTTTTTCTATCATGAATGACATCAGGAATAGACTGTGTTGAGTGTATTTGAACATAGTACTTCATGAAGAAGCTGATATCACTAAATAATTGAGAAGTTAAGAAAATGTTCCAATTTGGCAATTTTACAGATAATTAAAAAATTGTTTGTATTCAGTATTCTTACATCCTTGTCTTCCACCTAACCTGATAAATTATGTATTTCTAGTTTTTTTTAAATCCCTCAGTGTGCACATAGATTGTGTCTAGACAGTTTTATTTTCCTGAATTTGAAACCATGTGGCCATTTTAAGATAAATTCAGCTCTTGTTATGCTTCTATTTTATTTAAGGCAGTAAAAAGAAAGGAAGAGATATTTCAGTGGAAAAACTAATGTTTTCTTAAAAACATTAAAATATGAATTAGCTTGAGGACATTAGCATTAAAGTTAAAAGCAGGAGATAAGGGGTTATAATTCAAGCAATTGTCGTAGATCTCAGGTATGTTTTCATTTATTCAGAGCTCAAAATTTCATGTACTTCTGTATAAGAAGTTGTGCAGATACCACAATGTCCTCAATGTGGGAAAATATATATCTAGTGCTCTTAATGAAGAAACATTACATTTGTAATACTTTTAGGACAATTAACCTCATATTTGCAAAGTAATATTTTTTTGAAATATTTTACCATATAAAGAAAGATTGTCTGGGAGTTCCTTATGGGATAGGGCAAAGCTCTTCCTGCTTATCAGTTCCCTTCTATTATTCATATAATTTTAAGTTGTGTACTTTAAGTAACAATGTATTTGAATCTTCTTCATATTTTTTGTTATTTCAATATAATCCAAAGTAATTGTAAATTCTACGGTTAGATTCAGTTGATGAGTTGACAATAGATTTGCTTTCTTAGAATGTTGTTCAACCTATGGGGGGACATTTTTGGTGGGTGACAGAGCCAGTTTACTTTTGCAATTAATTATGCTTTTAATTTTGTGTTAGCTATAAATTCAAGGATACATATGCTTTTCCATGGAGTTAGTTCAACAATTAACAGGGTTCTTTCAAATTCTTTTTTTTTTTTTTTTTTTTGACTCACCTTTTCTTGGGTCTTTCCTTATTCCTTATTTTATGTACAATATACAGTCTGTATAAATTATATACTTACTTATTTATTTTTATAAATGACATCCTGCAATTCAAATCATTATAGTAGATGTTAACTTCTTTAATTGTTTGGTTGACAGCTTAAAAAAACAAACAAACAAAAAAAAAAACCACAATGTAAATGAAAAAACAAACAAACTTAAGTAAATATTTTTCTTTGTCTTTTTTACTTCTTCAGAATTTATAGAAAATTTCAGTACCTTTTAAATCCTCGTCAAGTTTATAGTCTTGCTGGAAATGGACCAATGCCAGGGTAAGTCTACAGTTAATATTATTACCAGGAACTCATTTAATAAAATGCTACATAATCAAATGAACAGACTGAAGCACATACTGCATGCTTTGAATATATCAACACTACAGACCTCTGAATGGCTGCAGAAATTTACAGGTATTATTTGTTCACATGTACAAATAAAACTATGTATCATATGTTTTACTGATAACCATGCAGTATACTGTGAGAACTCTGTGATAAATTGCATTTTATTTGCAGCTTTTACTGCTATATTAGCAACCTGACTTTAGTTGTGTTTATTTTTTTTTTATGTTGCAAATATCTAACAATCTCAAAGATTGATTTGAAGTTTTCTTTTTCATAAATGAATTTTTGCACATGTATTTGTTCCTGTGTAATGCAGACAGTGTTCATATATATATATATTCTCATGCATGTCAGTTACAGAGTGTTGTTTGTTGTTTCAGATTACTCTGGCTGAGCTCTCCCTATCCATTCTGTAATCTTAGGGATTCAGTGGGGCAGAAAGTGACTAGACAGACTAAATTATGCTGGCAGTGACTTTTTATGGGGACTAGAGTGTTATCTGAATCAGATAGTGTTGCAGTCAGTTGCCTAACATGCTTCTTCCATGACTCTTCAATTTTGCAATCATGTGAATGTAAGTGAATCACGGTATATCAACTTTTGCCACTTGAAATTGTCTCGTTTTTAAGTAGCATGTACTTTGGTAGAAGAGAACAGGCCAGCACTGATTATCTTGTCCATGTACCATTTTCTGTATGGGTTGCATATTATTTAGTTACACAGATACATGAACTTTTACACCAATGAGAAATGTTACAGAAATATATTAAATGATATATGTTCACTGGCATAAAGTTTACGCTATTGCTTGAAAAAAAAAAAAATATATATATATATGTATATAGTCTTGGGATTTCTTTTCTACAGAAAAGTTTATAGATTTTATTTTGTTTTTTCCTTTTAAGTTGGAGGAAGAAAAAGATTGAAGTGGAAGTGTACACGTTTTGTGCTTTGCAATATCATATTTCAGTTGTCATCGGTGTATTACTGAAAAGAGTATGCTTTAACAATTTTTGCCAATACTACATATTTTAAGGTGAGATATACAGGAAGTTATTCTCTATTAAAACCATTCAGTTGTCCATTCATTCATTATGTTAGACTTAGGATGTGTAAAGTGCTGATGAAACTGAAAGGTGAATTGGCTCTTATCCTTTTGGAAGTTTGATTTCTCTGGATATCTACAAATACAGTGTGGCTATCTTAGCTACAGTGTGGCTAAGGTGCAACCTGCAGAATAGGCAAAACCTGCTCAAAAAAAGTCATACATGAGGTGCCTGATTTCTTTCATGCCTGTAATTTTATCCTGTACCGAATGTTATTGCCGTTTGATTATTCAAACATCTTTTGTTACACTCATCTTGAGATGTATAGAAAATTGAAATAATCTTACTCCAAAAAGTAACTAGATTAGAAAAATTGCAGAAGGTTATTTCAGGAATTTAAAATAAATTTTAACTGAGATAAAACTAATAACCAGTATTGTTTTGCGTAGGGTATACTAGAAATTCTATGCTTTGAGATTGAGAGGACAAATTTTAAAATAAATTAAATATTTATTTTCAACTTCATCTCACTGAATTGAAGCTTTAAACAAAGCCAAACAAATAAATGAAAACACACACACACAAAAACCACTTAGTGACTGTATTTCTGTCTCCGTCTTCTGGTTTTCATTATCTTGTGATGTAAAGGAAAATGTATTTTAAGGAAGAAGCACAAGAGGGCAGTGTTAAGTTCAGACAGAAACCCTGTATTGAAAGCAATTTAAACTCTAGTCTTTTGAACCATAACAGTGTTTTTAGGAAATATTTTCAATTTCTCTCCCTATTAGGAATCTAAATAGTTTTACTTCAGAGTCACTTTGAAGCAATTTTTAATTAATTTTCAAACAGAGATTGCATTTTATTAAGCTTGTTTTGGTATGTTTTTAATTCATTCCACAGAAATGAATAATCCTAAATTTCCAGTTTATCTCCTGCCATCACTTTTTGCCCCTGGCAACACTACGTAGGCTGTATAAATTTGTCAATTAAGAAAGCAGTTGAATAAACTCTGTATTTCATTTACCAGTCTTTGTTTTCCTTTCTGTGAGGGCTAGATTGCCTAATAAAACCTGCCCATACATCCATCTGTCCATTCATTCATCCACATCTATAATGCCAGTTATACTGGACTGTCAGTCAAAATGTTGTATTTGTTTAGTATTGTCATGTACATCATTCAGGTTGAAATGAAACAGTGAGGGGATTGTACAGCACAGAGGTAAACAAAAATGTATCTTTCATGCCAGTTACTGTAATAGAGTGGAAAGGGATAAACATAATGTGTATTTATTTTAAACAATTTATTATTGTAATAGATTTTAATTGAGTTTATTTTGAGCTTTTTTTTTCTTTTGAACACTACTTTCAGACATATTTACTCAACCTGTAAAATGTTTATTATAATGAGAGTAGAATTTGCATGTCTTCTGTTGAGCCAAACTGTATGTTTGAACCCACAAGTTATTTATTAATGATCGTATCTCTCTGATGTATGTTGTCATCAATCAAGATGATAACATTCATAAGTTTTCTACCTTGAGTTCCAAACATCTGTGGTTACTCTCAATTAACATTTCCAGTTCCTTTTTTGTTGAAAATATATGCATTTAAATAATGGAGAAAAACAATAGAACAAGGAGACCCATAAAATTCTAAATCTTAGGGGGACTGTGAAACTGCCGGATTTCATGTAAATGTCAACAGCACAATCATTCTAGGTTATTCGTTCTTCCTTTTTAATGAGATAGCCATGTTCTTTCACAGAAATGTGTTGGAATAAAGGGCTCCTTAGCAGACCTGAGCTGGAACAAGGTTAAAATAGTCCTTGCTCAGAGAAAGTGTAGCCTATGGACACCAGTCACATGTTTGAATTTCTTTGAAGTCTAACTTATAAATCTGAAATTTATAATTCCACTTTCCCTTTCAAGTCTATTATATTCCCCAAACTAAACTAAACTAAAACTAAAATAAAGATTTTTGATTATCAGTTATTGTGCATTTTTAATAAATATGCTGTAGAAGGTCAGCGTAAAATATTTTGAACAAGCTGTCAGTGAAGTTAGTATCACCGCCTGAATGTCCAGTTACTCAAGTGGATGTGTCACCTAATTTCATAATAGATGTGATGGTACTTAGAGAACTGCTGGGACAGTAGCAAAAATGTTTCTTGTAGTTTATTTGCATGCCTAAATGAAGGTTTTCAGAGTTGTTTATGTCAACTCATGTACATAATCTATATAAAAATACATTGCAGTGGTTCAAATAAATCACAATGAAGCCGACTCTCTGATATTGATTCTTTTCCAACAACGGAAGCTGACCTGCTGCGATGCCTGAAAATCAAGGAGCTCTCAGCCAAAGGGCAACAGTATGCTTTAAACATTGGTATAATAATTAATGGTTTAGACATTCGTTATTTGGGAGCAGAGAGAGATGGGTGAGCTGGAGAAACCCTGAAAACTCGGCAGCTGAACATAGGCATAAAAGGTACTCTATGGTTATATATGTAGACTGCAACAGTTAACAAAGTGACATGAAAATTGCCAGGCTGATACATTGTGTAATTTGTGCCTAGCACCTGTGTTTTTAGCCTTGAAAAGAGTTTCCCTGTTTGGTTGTTATATCTCTATAGGAGTCTTCTACTTCTGACAACAACTGTTATTGTGGATTTAATGATCTTGAAGAATCTGAAATTCAGTTATTGTTCACCTCACAGAGAGGTAAATAATAGCTGGCTGAATAGCAGTCAGCCACAGACCCACATGGCTCTGTAGAGAGGTCACCATTTCACAAAGGCTTTGTCCCTCTGAAAAGGCTCCCGTTCCCTTAAGTCTATTATTTAAAATGTCTAATTTATGTTATTTTTATACAGTATAATAGAAATTATATCCACAAAAGTTGTATTTCTTTGTTACTCCCTTAAACATTTAATTTGGAGAGCGTGTATTTTTAAAATTCTATCCACAAGTTTACATCAGCAGGCCTTTTTAAACCTTAAATTCTGTCCACTTAAATGATGCCCAAGACAGCCAAACTGAATTCCTACAACTTACTCTGTAATTTAGTTGGGAATCTACAGCACCTGGGCCTTTATACCTTCACAAAGCAATGGGCCTATTTTGAAAATTACACTATTTCCCCTGATTATTGGAATTGATTGCTGAAGTATTTCTTTGCTGTTGAACATTGGGAATTTACAGAGTATTGTGGAAAGACACATACACCAAGAATACTTTAAGAAGACAATAAGTGCAGAGTTATTTTCTTCTGAACAAAACCTTTGTTATAAATGAAGTCTCATCTCAATCTGAATTTAGTAATATTTATAAAAGATATAAAAGGCAAGTAAACAGCGCTGGGTGTGCGGGGAGTCTACGCTCCACCAACATGCACACACGAACGTCAAACATTCTAAATATACAGAACATTGCTTTTACATACTAAACCCGAGTATGCCTATACAATCAGAAAAAGGATTGTTTGTTACCTTAAGTTCCATGACTTAGCAGCCTCCATTTTTCCATTCCTTTTGAACAATATGTCTCGCTTTAAGTTGTCAAGCAACTTGGCCTTCGGGCCTTATGTATCCCGTTCTTACCAGATCGAAGAAAAGCATATCCATCTCCTTTTGAAGGCCAATAGGGCCTGGGTCAAAAGGCACGTCCAGGTCAGCAGGGGGCGTAACAGCAAAAGCCTTCGATGGCTGTAGCGGAGGGGCCGATGATGTAGCAGTCGGATCAGTAAAGGAGCCCGCAGCTCCCTCACTATCTGGCAAACCACACGTTTCTGACTGTGGCCCCACATGTCTCTTTAAGGCCTCAGAGACTGCTCGCCAGGTGCCGAGCAATCCCACTGCAACCTTGTCGTTTTTAGTTGCAGAGTCCCACACCTTGACCTCAATTTGGTCCCATATTTCAAGATCATAAACTGTCTGATTGTTAATAAGGAGAATAAGCTGTAAGGTTACCAGGACAGTCTTTGTTTCCAAGGACGTATGATTCCCCATAATGCGCAACTACTTACCAGCGAGGGGCAGTTGTGTGCGTGGGTCTGCTTCTATCAGCTTGAGCTTCTCTCCTGCTCCAGTGCGCCTGTTTCCAGCGACTTTCTGTACGAGCTTCTCTGAGCAGTTTGCTGAGTCTGGCCGAACCTATCTTCATGAGGTGATCAATGTGCCTGTTCCCATCCTGGTCTCTGTTCTGCTAGCCTGTTCCTTTTCATTCCTTCTTTCTGCTTCTTTATTGGTGACATAACTTCGTGTTGCTTTTTTTTTTTTTTTTTTTTTTAATCTTGAGGACAGGCTCCCCTCTTATACCCTTCACCCCATAGCAGTTCTTTTCAAAACAACTTTTCATTGGTCAAACAACGTTGAATGTAACAACAACAGCAAACACCCAGAAACATCCATGCCTTAACGGCTGGAGAACAAGAAACCATCTGAAGAACAAGAAACCAGAGACTGCATGGAGTCTCCTGAATCACCCTTCTTTGTTCCCTCTAAACTCTTTTACATTCCTGATGGCCTCATCGTTAAGAGTCTGATGTTACCATCAACCACAGGGCTTTCTGACCCCCATGGACACGCTCCCAAATCTCCCCCTTCTTTATTAATATCAACCATCTTCTCGACACGAATTACCACACCATATATAACACCTTGGACCTGATCCATATTTCTTTGGAAGAATTATATTTTTGCCAAAGGGCAGAGCAAGCCATGGTGGATTAGTTGTACTCTAATGATTAACTGTGTTACAGTTATGCATCTTAAATCAGTCGAATTTAGAACACAGTGAGTCTTAACACATGAAACTTGGTTTTAAATATAATTATAGAACAGTTGTTTAACAATATTTTTACTTGTGTGATGTCCAAGGTGTTTGCAATATGCATACCACAATCTTCAAATATTGTAAATATCACTAATTTCCAGTACTACTACTAAGTCTAGGCTGGTAAAGCTGTGGTCCGGGATAATTCACTGCTCTCTTACCCACTGTAACTGTTCATTGGTGAGTTTGCCACATCCACAAAACCTATTGTCTGGAATCTATTCTAAAAAAGCCCATCCTTTAGCCTGCTTATTTGTTTCCTGCCCTCCTCCCTGCCTTCTTGAACTGGTTCCCTTTTCTCAGTCGTTTCCAAGTAAGTTTTTGACTATCATTTTTAAGTTATTTCTGAAATTCACTGTACCTATGACATCCACTACTCAGCATTTATTGATTCACTTTTCCCACAAGTGCTTCTGCTTTCCTTCTTCTGACTGGCACGTATCTCTCTATAATCAGTAAGGTTGCTATCCTTCTTTCTTTATGCAGATAAAGCAAATTTTATTCTTGCAAAGATCATAGGTTTTACACTACCATTATTGTTCAATATCCATATCAAAATAATTTGGGCCATCTATTGACTATATTGCTATAATGTGAAAATAGTTTGATATACATTGTAAGCAATAATTACAGAAAACCTAGGTATATTCATGGTATTTTTGAGCGTGAAGTATGTGATAGGGACTGATATCATCAGTGTGGGAACCAAGACACAGGGTCTTGGTTTGAATTACTTTTCTGGTAAAATGTCCACTATAACCATGAAGTTCACCAGTGATTCTGCATGGTCACTTATTGCAAGACTGAGATAATATTTTTCTAATTGTTCCATCATTTTTAGCAAGCCTGGGATTTTAAATTGGTAGCCACCTGTATCTTTAGAAATTATGAGCTGAAAACAATATTTTCAGCTGCAAGATACCCACCTACTACTTAACTTTTGCACATTAAAATGCCATTCCAGGAGAGGAATATTTTGTCCCATGCTATGATAAACTGGATTTACTGAAACTTTTTTTATTAGTGATTTATTGTAATTACTGTCTCATGAATAGTGTCATTACAATATATACAAAACTGTAACTGAGTTTTATAATGAGGATAAAAAGTGCGTGTTGTCCAGTTACATGGCCAGCTCAGTTGTCAGTCTAGACAAGGAAAAACTAATTTTTGTTTACATTCATAGACTCAATGACCAAACAAAATAACCATTTGTCAGGGATTGTATTCTGTTTGGTAAAATGGCAGCAGTATAGTATGGTCAGTACAATAAAGGGGTAAACATTGTAACAGTGTAATTGCTCTGACTTTCAACTTGGTGCTTTCATATGGATATTCCCCTAGTTTAAGGGGAAATCATAATGAGCAGAGCATCCAAATTAGTGAAATTGCTAGTTCAAACCCAGCATTGTGAATTCACAAGTGGATGGTTTCCAAAGTATAGAGTTCACATGAATTGTGAAATATCTAACAGATTAGCCTTTTGTTAATGTAAATCTTTTTTAAAAGGTTTAGCAGGCTGTTACTTCTCTGAGCTGGTGATATTTAGGGTGAACATTTATCTTTTATTCACTTCCATTCACACACAATGCAGGTTCTATTCCAATATACAAGTGAAGTACTAACTCACTCATAATTATCATACGGTTGGTAAAGTTAGAGATGCCATTCAAGATTCTTTTTTAAGTACTACTACTGTATTTGATTTATGCCACACTTTCTCAAACATTTAAAAGTTTCAAAATTTTACATATTTATTTGTTCAATATTATTTTATTGTCTCAATACCTTTAAAACCAGACTACTTTATTACTGGGAATAAGGAAGTTTTAAAACAGAAGTCATAAGAGAAATAACAGTGAATACATTTTTTTTTCCCATAAATAATACTGCAGAGCTTCTGTAGTCTTTAGTCTTGCATCTGATTACAGTTAGACAAGTATTATCGTTGGCAAAATTCCTGTGGTGTGTATAGTAATATTGGCTAAGAAGCTGAGACAAAAGTATTTTGAAATTATACTGATCATCTGTTTCTAGATTACTCTCCTTTTCCAAACACTGAATCCAAATTACTGAAGGGTATCTGTAAAAGCAGCTTAGTAAATACAGATTTTAGCCCTAAGAGCTGAAGTGGCTCTAATAACATTTAGAGCATTTAAGAGGAAATTTCTCTACCGTAGGACAGATACTTAAGTTTTGTTTGTTTTCCCCACTTTGATCTCTGAAATTGAGAAGTTTACCAAGTTATATAGTATTTTAATATCTCCTGATATTTTACAATTTACCTTACATTTTGTTGATACCTGTACCAGGTACCTGTACAGGTACCAGTATCAATGTCTTATTCTTTGCTTGGGCTATCCGCAGTTTTAATTTTTTCATCTATTCTGAGTGAAGAAGGCTGGCTGATGGATATCTACTAAGATATCCTATGTTGCTGATTCCTGAAATCTTTGTATAGTACACTGCTACTAGGTATGGGGGGAAGAGTGTGTGCAGATACCTTAATGGAAAGCATTGTCAATTACATTTTAAAATAGTTTTACTCTGAATAGGACAACAGTTCCTAAAATAATTCTGTAAGAACAGGGGAGAGCCATCAGTGCGTAAGTCAATTTTGCTCTGATTATATATATGATTATATATATCAATTATACATGATTAACATACAAATAGTAAAGTCCTTTAGGGTTTGTGTTTGATTCATTAATAGGTTCTCTATTCATATAGCTTTGATAAGATGACTATAAGAAACTGAACTGGAGTAGTGTAGGTAGTTGAAACAGTTGCCATCTTTCAGGTGGAAATTACTAATTTATCAGCAGAAACTCAGTAATTGCCTCCGTGTGTGATTAGTACCCTGCCCTCACCTCTATAACTTCATTTTAAATTAATCTGAAATACCCTCAGTGGTGGAAGTAGCATAACAGATCTGCTAACTTCCTAAAGAACCAACACCATTGGGTCAAAGTGGGAATGCTGGTAATGAAAAGCATTTGTCCCTTTGCTAGTTCTTATGAAAAGATGGCGAGGCACACCTGTGAACCAGGATATTTTTCTGCTTGCTCTCATTGTGATGGGATGTGACTTACAGTAGAGGGTCTTTCAGCATACATACTTATTAGAAAATGTGTTCTCCAAGAGTAACCAGCCATATTTGGCACATGACATTTTGGATCAGAAGAGATCCTAGAGCTTGTCCTTCAGATTCGTCAAGTGACGAATAAAAGGTGAGAAGAGCAGAACTGGGTTTGACACAGAATGAGTAAGCATCCTTGAAACATTGTACTTGACACTTGTTATTGTGTAACAGCTCTCCTGAGCAGAGGAAATTAGGAGTAGGACGACAATGTGATGGACTTATCTATGTAAATTTGTTTACCTTGAAATTCTTGTTTAAAACTAATTAAAAAATAAGTTATCCTGTCTATGGTCTTCTACATCTTAAATTACTTCTTTTTTTTTTTTTCTTTTTTTTTTTTTTTTGACTGTTTTGCTTCCCCTTCTGTTCACACGCTCTTTCTTTTTCTCTGTAGTTTTTCATTTTAAAAAGTGACATTAAATAAAAAATAATAATAATAATAATAAAAAACTTTCTAGAGACAGAAACACCATTCCCTTAACAGAACCAAAGCTTCGTATGGGAAACAGCTTTTAACTTATACACATATTTATATTACACTTACAAGTGTAATAATTTATATTACACTTACAAGTATAATAATTTATTACACTTGTAACTTATTCAGTATATTTATTTGTATTTAAGAATTTGTACACAATATAATGATTGTGCATTTATCGTGAGGTTGCAAACTGGAAATCTGATCTGGTCACCAGCTTTTAAACTATGCATTAAGATGACTTTGACATTAAAGAGTAGAATAGATTTGAATGGCCATACATATACATATATATAATTCAGCAAAATTACTGTAAGGTTTTTGTCTAGTTACAATTTATTTGTAAGGAATAATTTCAGTACATATCAAAAGCTGTCCTAAAAAAAAAAAGTTTTAAATTAAAAATATTGCAACTTAGAGTGATTTTAATATATCTTCACTTTTCAGCATTATGGAACATTGGTATTGTATAAAGTGCATAATGATACAGTGATATTGTTCAGCACTCAATGTATGTGGAAGCAAAAATAGCTGGGCAAATATTATCAAAGATGTTGCTCTTTTAAAGTAGTTTGCAGGATGATGTAATGGGTGCTTTCAATCTGATGCTTACACATATTGTATTAAACCACGATGCAAAATTGTTTTATCAACCACAGATGCTCAGCTTATTATGTATTAGTGTACTATATAAATATGCAATTTTCATATGCTCTTATAGGCACCACCTCAGAAGAAAGTTTTGTGGCTAATATATTCAGCCACATTAGACTTTTCTGTCTAGAGAGACTACATTTTTGTTGTTGTTGTTGTATTTACAACTGAGTAATCAGATAATATTTGCTAAGAATAATTTGAAACAAGTTTTGAACTGACACAAAAATTTGGATTAGCCATTAGTTCCCAACTTTTTCTAATATTAGTGCATCATAATAACCCTTGAATTAATAGATATATATTAAATTTATCAGATAATTCACTGTTGGATTGTATTTGTCATCTGTGTAAAAAATGAGTGCATGGGCAAAGGTGATTATTATTTAAAGTGTTAAACTATCATTTAGTATTAAATGAAATGTCTTAAGCCATAAAATGTAGGAACAATGCACAATGAATTTATGTTAATTAAATAGATATCTTCATTTACTTTTTTAGGTTAAGTTTTTTCCGAGATGTTCCTGAGTTCAGAGTACTAGCATGTGGTGGAGATGGCACAGTAGGCTGGATTTTGGATTGCATAGGTAATCAACAGAGTTTACATAGTTTTGCTGGACTCATATCTTTCATTTTACTGTTCTTTACTATTTACGAGCATGTGGATACAAATGTTTCATACAAGATGTCCATTTAAATTTTTGAAATTTAATAGTTTGAGAAATTATTATTTTTAAGGGTATTAGAATTGCAAAATCCTTGGATAAGTTCAATGTTTGTAGTCCCGCAGATTCCCAGAAGGCAAGAAATTTGAATCAAAACTGTTTTCAGTTCAAAGTCTGTTCCCTATACTGAATCAGAGCAGCTACCAAATTTCTGTTTATGTTCCATTATTCCATAATGGAGACAATGTCATAACAGTCCTTTGAAAAGAATTGTTTTTACAGCCATTTAGATGCCCATGCTGTGGGGTATGTACATCATTTCAGATGTTGAGTTCTTTCAGTCAGTTGGCCATAAAGTCCTGTGTATAATTAGGAAGGACCAGAGGTCAAGATATTACAGATTCAAACTTCCCAATGATTATTAGCATATCTTCCACACCACAGCATTGTTTATTGGGCACTAGAGAGGCTGCAGAAAAAATAATGGGAATGTCTGGCAATGGAACTGAGGAAGGAAATGAAGAAAGGCCAAAAGACTCAACTTTGCTGTTTGGAGAGTGTTAAAAAATGTGCTTTTTTTGTGGGAACTGTGGACCAGAAAACTTAAGTGAAAATGATGTCATGGAGTGTCAAAGACATATTTCTGATCATGGTTTGACCAAAAAAAAAAAAAAGGAAGGGGAGATAAAAAAAAGTCCTTTTGCAAATACGTGCTATTGATTGTAATTCTCAAATAGCTTTCAGAATTGTAAATCAATGTACATAAATATCAGGTGAACTGTCTAAACTGGAAAGGGTGAAGTTTTGTAGCTGTTAATTGTGTCGTTGCCTTTGTCATGAGATCTAAAATATCATGTAGTTACCTTTCAGCAACGTTATTTGAAAAGACTGCATTTTTTCTATGAACAAAATAGATGATTGTTTAATTAATCAAATATTACTTTTAAACTAGACATGCCACTCATGGTGATTAAATGAAGGATTTGAAAAATTATATATTTGAAATATACTTGGACAATATCTCTCCCACTTTCAGAAAAGTTGTACTTCTTGACCAGGGTTTCCCCATCTGATTTTGAATACAGATCCTTGGTTTGAAACACTAGAAAATTAAAGGTTGAAAGTAAAAAGACACTCTTAACTACATACATTTTAAAATATTTCTTATTAAATACAAAATATTGACTTAGAGACTTGATGAGATGTTTATCTTGATCAATGATTATCTTGAATAGTAGATTTGATTCTTAATGTGCTAAACCCTGGTGTTGGGTCAAGGGTCTTTGGTAATGGTGGTCATGTTCCACATGAATCCAACTGAATACACAGCTAAACAGAAATTTGGTCACGCAGCTGAAGGATTTGTTTCATTATTCGTGCCCCGAACTAATACTATTTTGCATTCCTAGTTGGGAATGGTATAGGTGAAATTAACAGAGAGCACAGAATATTCAGTCTGAGAAAAATATAGAATATCATTGTTTATGTATGTTTATCACACCCTTGGGTTAAAAAAGTTCAAGTGATAATAATGTAAATTAGGATTAAGGATTGAATATTGGCTAGGGAAGGGGCTGCACAATGGAATGTCTCAATGAAATGCTTGTTGTTGCAGAATCTCCTGTATAAAATACATATCGCTGTCTTTCACTGAAAGAAAATGTAATACAGTTACTACATTGGTACCAAGCAATTAAATTTTTGTTGCTTAGTTATGTTTTTCCTTCTTTATTCACAGAGAAAGCAAACTTGCTTAAGCATCCTCCAGTTTCTATTCTGCCTCTTGGGACTGGAAATGATTTGGCAAGGTGTCTGAGATGGGGAGGAGGTAAACACAAATTAAAATACCTTGTATTATGCAATTAAAAGAAAAAAAAATGCAACAAAGTCTACCCTTAACTTTTGGACATCTCTTTTATGATGTATGTAAAGAAAGAACAATTATTGCCTTTCCTCTTTTTGGAATTAGCTGTCTGTAAATGTTGTATGCACTGTTTTATAGATATCAAAGGTCATAATCACTCTTCATATCTTGCTTGTAGCTCCTGCTCACACCAAAAAAGCTCCAAGCTACAATGAGAGTAGTATACAGCTACTTGGTTGGCTTTTTACCACCTGTATTGCAGTTATTTCTTTAATCAATACATTATAAAAAGAGTATTCTTAAATGGATTTTAATTGGGGCTGTTCTGAAAGGGTTACAGAAAACAGCTAATAATGGTTTTGGAGTGGTTTCATCTTCTTTAATATTCATAAATATTAAATGAAAAATATGTCTCAGCCTCAGACTAGTTCCTTTGGTCCACTCGTTTCTCTTCTCCTACAGAGGATTCCAGACAATAAGTGCTGTGGTGCTATTTATCAGGAAATGAGAAGACAAAGAATGTTGAAAGGAGAATATATGTAAAGGCATTACTTCAATATCCTTTACATCCTTTCCTGAACGTAATTCTCAGCTTCTCCAATAACTTATTTCCATGCAGAATTTGCATTACAGAATTAAAAAGAGCATCATAACCTGAAAGAGACCCAAAGAAGAAAGTCTTAGGCCAGGCAGTCTCTGGAGAAAGCACATCAGTTCACAGGCTCATAAGTAGTTCTGTTTCAGGTCTCAGTTGTTCATTTCAGTTCAGATATTGTATATACGGAAACTGGGTGTTCATTTTGAAATTCCCAGCCTTTGCAGATGTTTCTTCCTTCTTCTGTCTCAACAATTATTTTTTTCCAAATGTCTACCTTGTTACCAGAGAGGTCTTAAGCAAATTCTCTATAGTCTTCATGCTAGAGGACTTTTGTTAACCATAATATTCAGTCAAATCATTTGAGGACCTTCTTCATTCTTCTGTCACGACTGGCAATTGTTTACTCTCATAGGCCTTGAAATAAAACCAACCAAATCAGCCTTACTTAACTTTCTGGGCAGTTCATTGAGAAGTCATAGAATAATTCAGACTGGAAATGATCACAGAAGGTTTTCTTGTTCAATCTGCTACACCAAGCAGAGTTAATTTAAGAGTAGATCACATTGCTCAGGACTTTATCCAGTTGGGTCTTAAAGTCTTCATAGAATAGAGTCAGCATGTTCTCTCTGGGCAGCTTGTTCCTATGCTTGACTGTCTTCATGGTGAAGTTTTTCTGTATATACAATCTGAATGTCTATTGTTTCAACTTACACTCTTTGTCTCTCATCCTGTCATCATGCACTGCTGTGAAGAGCCTGGTTGTGTCTTGGTAATTTCCTCATAGGCCTTGAGAGGCTGCTATTAATTACGTTACCCACTACCACCACCACCATTTCTTCTCTAGGCTGAAGAAGTCTATCTTCCTCAGCTTCTCCTCACAGAGCAAGTGTTCTTAGCTCCCAGTTATCTAGGTGGTCCTCAGCTGAACTTCCCCCCATTTATTGTTGTCTGTCTTGTACTGTACATTCATGCGAGGAGGGAGGGCAGGTCTGCTGTAAACTGGATGCATTCTAATCCCTGAGCAAGAGGGGGACTTAACTTCTCTCTAGCTACTGGCTCCGCTCCTGTTCATGTGACTGAGAATGGTGTTGGACTATGTTGCCAGGCTGTTCAGTGAGCTCATACACAGCTTGCTGTCCTCCAACACCACCCCTGGTGCTTTTTTTCACAGAGTTTTTCCTCTCCCAGTCTGTCCCCAGCCTGTATCATTGCAAGGGTTATTTCTTCTTTTGCCAGTCCATGCCTCCAGTGTGTCTAGATTCCTCTGGATGGCAGCCCTGCCATTGAGCATTAGTTTTATGTGACATCTGCAAACTTGAAGAATGACCTCCAGGTCACTGATAAGGAAAAAAAAAAAAAAAAAAAAAAAAAAGGACAGGTCCCAAGATACACCAGTTCTTGTGGGTAACCATATAACCATATAGAGCACAGCTTATTTGCCACCGCTATCTAAGCCTGGTAATCAAGCCAGTTTTACATACCTACCTAGTTTCATACCCATCCAGACAGTAACATCCCAACTTATCTGCAAGAACACTGTGGGAGACAGTATTGAATGGCTTGCTAAAGTTAAGGTAATCAATACTGCAGTTCCTCCCCTTGTCCACAAATCCACTCATCTTATTACAGAAGGCAATTACTTTGGTCAGGTTTATCCATGCTGGCTGACTTCTTCATGTGCCCAGAAGTGTGTTTGAAAAGGGTTTGGTCATGATTTCTTCCAGGGACCAAAGGCAGACTGGTTTGTAGTTCTCCAAATTATTATTTTGGCCTTTCTAATGACAGATTCAAATTTTTTATTATTTTTTTTTTTTTACTGTGATGTCACTTGTGACATCTCCCGGTCTCCATGCCTTTTCAAAGATGATAGTGTCTTTGCAAAGCTGTTAGCCAGCTTTCTTAAAATCTTCCTATGCAGCCCATCTGTAACAGAAGCCTAAAAAGCTCCCTTAAATTTGCTCATTATTTGATTACCTCTGTGCTCTACCCCCATTCTGTCTTTTGGCTAATTACCGTGTTCCTCAATAATCATGTCTTGGTTTTATGCAATCTACCTGATTTAAACTGTTTTATAGGTGAATCATGAGGCTAATTTATTGTGTTACTGAACCCGTCCATTTCCTTTTCCTTTGGGAAAAGACCGCACTTAAGCAAGTTAAAAATAAAACCAAAATGCTTAGTCCTATTGCAATTAGCAAGCAATATATTTATTATGTTCTTTAAATTAACTCTGCTCATATGAATCAGAGAAACTGAGTCACGCCTTTCTCTTCCATGATCTCTGTAGCTTTTAGCTGAAATCAAAAATTGTTTTTCCATACCAATAAGTTTACAAGTCAGATAAACTGTGCTTGCCAGTTTCATCTTTATGTGCTGAGAAGGTCCAAGTAGTTGCAGTAGAAGTCTGCAGAAACTTATATCTATCACATAGCATAGGTTTCTCAATGAGGTGAAACAAATCGCACTCAACAAGATTACCTGTGATGGTATTTTGACATTTTCTTCAAGAAAAAAAAAAAAAAAAAGGTGATAAAGAGCAATAGATGGGTACTACCTTTCATTTGATCTGTCCTTCCATTCACTTCTATTTATCTTTTGTTTTAATTGACTACATCTGGACTAAAGTAAATATAATAATAAAAAAGACATGAAAATATTCTGGCTTTCATCGTTCTTTGCTACGTAGACAGTGACATAACACAGATCTCCTGGAACTTATGTAGGCTGGGAGAGGAGACAGGTTTCCCTGAAACCAAACCACGGGTGAGTGGTCTCAAGGATGCAGACAAATGGAACTGAGCATGCTGCTGTTATGTGGTGGTTGGCTATGACTTAAAAAATAAACTATACAACCATAAGGTAGTACATCAGCAATGTGTTTTGAACACAGAGGCTTTGAATGGCTGTTTACTTTTTTGTCTTCCATATGCTGAATTTCAGTTGAATCAGTAGCTATGAAGAGAACTCCTTATATTTATCCTGATTTTCTTCATACAAAAGCTATAACTTCTGTTTACCAAAGATATGGTTTTTACATTACTAGATTGTTGATGACCTTGCAAGTACATATTGCTTAAATATGAAAATTTATTCATGATTTGAAGAAGAAACAAATCCACAGATCTTAGTTAACTATTACAAAGCCATTTTGTCTGAATAGTATTTAGAGCTGAAAACGTAACCTAGGAAAGTCCCCCCATTTTATTTGTATGCACATTCGTACTGTAGTTTGTGTATGCTCAGAATCATGAAAGCAAGTATACTGCTTAGTTTGGTATACAGCGTAGTGAACTAGGGAATTACCTAAAGACAAGTGTGCTTCTAGCAAGTAAGAGTAAGATCTTTTTACAGATCAAGATGAGACTGATAAAGAAGTTGCTGAAAGATAGCAAAATGTTAGTTCTGCTGATGTCATCAGTCATGAATGGATTTCATTTTTTTTATATACTAAACCACACTGAAACAGTTGGTTTAAAAAATAGAAAAAGGCTTTTAATCTTTCAGTCTCATGCTAGACTCTTATCAGATAAATCTAAGATTCTGAACTTTTTTTGCATATATTTTGAAATCAAAGGCACTAAAAATTAAGATTAATTTCATAACAAGAACATTTGGCAAACTGTAACCTTATGTCTTTGAATAGCTGCTGTAATAATTTGAAAAATTCAAGGGATTGGCAAATTTAGAATGTCAAATTATTTTCTCCAGTATAAATCTGACACCCAGTGAAATCTATAGAGTTAATCGAAGTTTATATTAATTTATCTAAGTGTGAAGTCATAGAATCATAGAATCATTAAGGCTGGAAGAGACCTTCAAGATCATCCTGTCCAAACATCTATCAAGATCACCCACAAAACCATGTCCCTAAGCACCACGTCCAACCTTTCCTTGAACACCCCCAGGGAGGTGACTCCACAACCTAGTGGGCAACCCCTTTCCATTGCCTGACTACTCTTCCTGAGAAGAAATGTCTCCTAATTTCTAACCTAAACCTCCCCTGGCACAACTTGAGCCCATTTCCTCTAGTCCTATCACTAGTTATCTGTGAGAAGAGGCCAACCCCCAGCTCCCCACACCTTCCTTTCAGGTAGAGAGCAACAAGGTCTCCCCTGAGCCTCCTCTTCTCCAGACTAAGCCACCCGAGTTCCCTCAGACACTCCTTACAAGACCTGTGTTTCAGGCCCTTCACCAACTTTGTAGCCCTTCTCTGGACACATTCCAAAGAACAGTTTCATTTTAACAGTTATGCCTTCTCTGTTAATGAGAAGTGCTGGAAAATTTTATGCTCTTCAAAAATAATCCTGATGTTTGGGTCTTATATAAATAGTTTTCATTTTTCCAGCCATCTAGAAAGAGAATGAAGACTAAACTAAAAAAAAAAGAGAGACAAACAAACAAACAAACAAAAAACTTATTTATGTTTGGTCAAAATAACCATTTTCACCTTTTGGTAGGTTATGAAGGAGAGAATTTAATGAAGATTTTAAAAGACATTGAGAACAGCTCAGAGATTTTGCTGGACAGGTGGAAATTTGAAGTTATTCCCAATGATAAAGACGAGAAAGGAGATCCAGTGCCTTACAACATCATCAATAACTACTTTTCTATTGGCGTGGTAAGACTCATGCTTATCCTTAAGTGATTTTCTTTTTTCTGTTTTGAATAATTATTTGATTGGTTTAGAGTGAAGAATTGTTGGTTACAGATCATTTAAAATGTTATTTTCCTAGTGAAATGAATACATAGATGACTGAGTGACAGCAATTTACATAGATTTACTTACACGCATTCAAAGTAGAATTATTCTTCATGATCTTCTACCTTCCCATCTATAAAAAAGATATTTGTGCTGTTCCTAATGGTTTATGAGCATCTACAGCACTAAATTTAGATTGTCATTATGAAGGTCCTATAAAAATATAAAGGAAAACTAATCACTTAATATGAACTCAAGTAACCTTTTCCATTAGGACTCACATGATCAGAACTATTTAAAAGAACAGGGACATTCTCTCTTTCTTTAGGAGAATTTTAAATAACAAAATAATAATAATAAAGAGGAGTATATTCTTGGTTCTGTCTTATGGTCATATTCACAGTTAGAATGAATTATGAGGAAAAGGGGTGCGAGAAGCTGTTAATCTCCTATAAACTGCATCTCCAGCTTGTGGTTCTTTCTTTATATGTACTTCTCCCATTATACCTATTCTCCGCACTGCATATATGAGGGGAATCAGAAATATTCAGTCTAACTCCCTAGAATTCTTTTGGTTTGGATATGCTTTCAAAGACTAGCAGAAGGGGGACTGTGATGAGGTCCAAATTTCACAGAATAAAGAGTTCATAAATAAGATTTTTAACTTGGACACAGCTGTAGTCTAGTTGACTTGGGGACATGACCTCCAGCAGGTAGTACTGGCTGTTCTGAATCTCTCTCTCTCTCTCTCTCTCTTTCTCTCTCTCTCTCTTAAAAATCAGAATCCACTTTTACAGAATGTATAATTCTATAGTCCAGTATTTCCAAATGCTACACAAAAATTTTTAATGGGAAGTACCACATAGTCGTTGTAAATCCAAGGAAATTATCTCTTCTTGATTTTCTTGGTCACTGTGCTTCAGTCTTAACAAGGTTCTGCCACAAATATAAATGGTTGTATGAAAATTTTACATATTATTTGCAGTTCAGTAATTTTTATATAGTGCTGATCAGCAACATGCAGTTTATTTCTTAAAAAAAAAAAAAAAAAAAAAAAACTTTCAAAAATTTCCCGTATCATCTTAAATTATGAGAAAATAAAAAATACAAAAAAATTAGGATCCCCAAAGTTCAGATATTGAAATCGTAAGAAATTATAATTAGTTTTTTTTTTTTTGATTGTATGGTTTGTTATTTGTTATTTACCCTCTCTTGTACAAAATAAGTGCAAGGAAAAGCTAGATGAATCAGAAATAACAGAAATTAATATAAAAAGGCACCTAAAGGCAAAGTATATGCACCTTAACTAGTGCAAAAATAAGTTCATAATCATGAGTGGAAAGGAAAATCTTTAAGCTTACAAAACAAATAAATAAATAAATAAAAGCAAATGCCTCACACAGGGGAATATATTCAGTGACTTTGTCAAAAGAGAATATTGAAGCTCAAAGGTGAGGAAAGAAAATAAATGTGTTACACTGAAGAAGGAAGCAAATGATGAAAGGGAAGAGGGATGAGATTTTATGCCTATGTACATTAATACAGTGTAATTTAAATTGTTTCTAAAATGTAGACGAGCACCACATGTAAAGACAGCACAGAAACAGGAAATTGATAGTAGGACATTTGTGAATGTGCTAGGCTTCAAAGAATTCTTCAGTGTTATTCAAGAAAAAAAAAAGTTGAATAATTGAATTGAAATTAGTGGCACGACCAATCATACTGTTATTAAGGACAATGTAAATTATTTGTAAAATACTGCAAGAAAATATCAAGCTCTACTCTACACACAAAGCTCCACAAGCAACTCTAAGATTAAGTTTTCAGTTAAAACCTTTGAATTCAATAATTTAATCACAACAAACTTTTGACTCTTCACATAATATAAATATGAGCAGCAGAAAATTATACCAGAAATGGACAATACAATATGTTGCATTGATAAAAGCTTCTAAATTTTTAAAATTATATTTTTGAAGCAGTAAAATCTGTTAAGTTTTTCATATGTTCAAGTTTATAAAATACCTGTTTCTTAAGTTAATTGGAGTGAATAGGGCAGAGCAAATACAGAAAGTCTGAAATTGTATCTTAAACTTGTTGAACTTGTGTAATTCACGTACTAGGTAACATTTATGATCATAGACCCATAGAAACACAAGATTGGAAAGGACCTATAAGATCATCTAGTCCAACCATCTTCCTAGCACCAATACTACCCACTAAGCTACTAAACCATATCTTGTAGCACCTTGTCCAGGCGCTTCTTGAACATTGCCGGGGATGGTGTCTCCACCACCTTCCCTGGGCAGGCCTTTCCAGTGCCTAATCACTCTTGGAGAGAAGAAGTTTTTCCTGATATCTAATTTAAATCTCCTCTGGAGCAACCTGTGGCCATTCCATAGAGTCCTATCATTAGTTATCTGGGAGAAGAGGCTGACCCCCTTCTCATCACAACCTCCTTCAGGAAGTTGTAGAGTACAATGAGGTCTCCCCTGAGCCTCTTCTCCAGACTAAAAAACCCGAGTTCCCTCAGCCGCTCCTCACAGTACTTGTGCTCCAGACCCCTCACCAGTTTTGTTGCCCTTCTTTGGACATGATCCAGGGCCTCAATGCTCTTGTAGTGAGGGGCCCAAAACTGAACACAGCACTTGATGTGCGTCCTCACCAGAGCAGGGTACAGGGGGATGATCACCTCCCCGCTCCTGCTGGCTACACTATTTCTGATACAGGACAGGATGCCATTGGCCATCTTGGCCACCTGGGCACACTGTCAGCTCATGTTCATCAGAGCACTGATCAACACTCCCATTTTTTTTTTTTATTTTTTTTTCCCTGGACCCTTGAAAACCCTTGAAGACCCTTGATAACCCTTGAAAAGACAAGCAAAATGTTTGTCTATGCAAATAGAATACTTAAGATACTAAACCTTATCTACAACTGAAGTAAACCTTGTTTCACAAAAGCAAAAATGTTTTCAGTACTTCATGCCTAATATAAACTTTGGCAAGTATTGAATTATAAAAACATCAATCTACCACCTTGTTGGATGCCAGCTGTTGTTATCCAAGAACATAACTTGAGTCAGGCCTACAGCAAAACAAAGCAACAACAACGAAACAACCAAACAACCAAAACAGTGCCACCTACAAGTTTATATTAAGAGAAACAAAAAGGATTGATATAATAGATGAAGTTAGTAATAGAACCAAAGAAAATGAGAGTTTAGCGGACCTCAGAGAGACACCTATATTCATTCCTCTTCCTAAGGTATTATCTGTATCACTTGCCTCATTCCTGACAGATATTTATCTAGTTTGTCTTTTCAGATAATTTTTTTTCCTGTGATTTTTCTATTATTCCATTACCGTATGACTCTATTACTTTGTTGTCCTTACTCTAAAATTTCTTTCTCATTTCTAATATAAATAGTCTTGGTATAGCCTGGGCCCAGGGTTTCTTGTCCTGTGCAGACAGGAGAAGGAAAACAAATTATTCCATTCCTCTGTAAAACTCCTTGTTGCCTACTGGAAGGTCAGTCAGATTCCTTCTTTTGTTCCATAGCCTAACTATCTCCAGTTTCTTCAGTGCTTTCTCACAGAAAATGTTCTCTAGACATCCGATCATATGTGTTACTTTTAGCTGTGTTTAGATAAAACATGAGAATTCAACCCAATTACTCCCTTCAGTTCATATCTCCCTAGAACTGTAGTGTTCCCAATTACAATGCCACATCTGATGTCTTATCAGCACTGAGTAGAAAAGAGGAATTAACGTCTTGCAAATGATTCCACTATAAAGAAAAAATAGCCTTCTTAGCAATAGCATGATTTTTTTTTCATATTTGACTTGTGATTCATTGCTGATTTCAAATACTGTTCCAAAGAACTACTACCTCATATCTTTTGTGTTTTGTAGAACTTACTCTTCCTACCTACATGCAGAACTTACATTTACTGAATTACACCCTCTTTCAATTTTTACTGTTTCTCCAAGGCACTACAAAGACTGATGGTAACCTGTGGCATATTTTACATTGCCTCATAGATTCATGGAAATAATAGGCGTGCTGTCAAATCATTATGAACAGAACCTGCAAGATGGATTTTGTGAGAGTATGGCAAAAATTGTATTTGGCAACAAACAATCTCAGTGCTTGCTTAGAAAGGCCAAGGGAGTAAAACTTGATAAAATTGTGCCTGACAAGGGGCTTATACTGCCTTACGGACCATAATTCAGGTTGGAAGGAATTGCAGAAGTCAGTAGTCCAATCTCCAATGTTCTTAGCAGGGTCAGCTATAAGAGCAGTCACATAGCTGAAGGCTTTATGCAGTTGAGTCTTCAAAAACTCCACAGATGGAGATGTTAAAACTTCTCTGAGCAACTTATTCTGCTGCTTGGCAGTCCTTATGGTAAAGTTATTTTTCTTTATGTCTTGTTTGAATCTCTGTTGTTCCATTTTACACTCTTTTTTTTACCATCATCCCATTATGCACCACTGTGTAGTCTGGCTTGTCATTTTCATAACTTCCTCTTACGTATATGCAGGCCGCAATTAGATTTCCCTGAAGCTTTCTCTTCTAGCAAAAAAGCTAGATCTTCAGGCAGTCTTCTTTATCCTCCTGTTTTCAACCAATCAAGACCATAACTTCCCTGCTTGGATACAAGAATGCTGGGGTAGAGCATGTTCAAAACCTTGCTGGATGAGCATAACATCTACTGCTCTCTCATCTACAAATCTAGCCCTTTTATCATAGGCAGGAATCAAAGGGTAGTTTACTGTTGTGAAGGAAAATCCTTCAATAAGTTGAAAATTAACATTTTCAGGAGTGTGTGTATTTGAAATGCTTCATTAGTATGTTGAGGCCAAAAAAAAAAAAAAAAAGTTGTTTTCTAAAGCATTGTCAGATTCCTGACGTGTGTACATAATTGTATGTACTATGTATAAGTACAGGGGAAAAAAGAAAAAAAAAAAAAAAAAACGAAGAAAAAAAGCAAAATGAGATGCAGTAGATAAATGAGTATAAGCAATGTTCAACCTGATGATAGCATGCAGCATATAAGAACCATACAAAGCACCAGCCAAGCTGTGTGTCAGTTTCAAAGCAGAAGCTAGAAAACATCTAAGAGTAAAGTAAAATGAGATAAAGATTTTCAAGTGTTCACATCCATCATTCTGTCAGGATGGCAAGACACCAAGAGAGAAGTCCCATCTGCTTCCAAATAGTAGTGGGATTGCTGAAACAAGCTAAATATCCAAGAAAAAAATGTGTATTAAGGCAGTCAAATCATATTGGCTTAAAAAAGTAAAAATGTGAAGATTAGGTGAGCTGACCAAACATAACTCACAATATTAGTGGACAGATAAACAGACATGATAAAGACAGGAAACATCAGGCCAACTTGGAAATGGGTGACAAATAAATTACTGACATATTTTGGAGAAAATAAAAATAATCTATACAACCTTTAAATTCACGCACTGCCTAATAAATTCATACACTTAGGTTACTGTTATCACAGTGGTCATCAAAGACAGATCTCAGTAATCTTAGCATTGGTGTGTTATCACAGGCTCTGTATTCCAGATAGTAGGCTTGCAATGCATTTCTGCAGTTCCTACAGGAATGGAAATTCAGTCGTCACATCATTTAGCTAAATTGCTAAGGGTATAAGCAATTTACTAGAGTTGACTGTGTGTGTAGATAGTATCAGCTTGTGCGTATTAATTGTCACAGTTAGCCTTTGGTTAGCTGTGGATAAAACAGCATAAGGTAACACTACTTTCTTCAGTCACTTAACTACTTACTAATAATGGTGAGTCAATATAAATATACCTGGACAGTTACTTCAGATAAGTTTCTGTGTCATAATAGCCCTGCATATTTGATTTATTTTCTCCTAGCTATTTTCCATATCTGTATCTTAGGCCTGTATTAAGAACAAAAACAAAACAACAACAAAACAACTTTCACCGATCAATTATATATCTTAGCACAGAGAAGTATTTCCACAAAATTTAGAAATAGCTTTTTGTTCAATATTTTTCCTTTTTCTTTCTTTCTTTCTTTCTTTCTTTCTTTCTTTCTTTTTTTTTTTTTTTTAAGAAACAGTCTATACTCATTACTTCATGACAGCATTATTTATAGTAGTTAAAAAAAAAAAAAGGAAGAAAAGTGGATATAGCTATCCACAATTCAAAAGTATATTTGCAAAAGCTTTTTTTTTTTTTTTTTTTTTCAAATAAGAGCTTACAAGTCTAATCTCAGATCTTGTCAAGAACAAACTATTTTCATAGAACAGTCATGCAGTCGTAACAAACCATGGATACATATTGTTAATTACAAAATATACCAGTGGATTGGTATATATTTGATGAAGTTTACAATATGTGTACCCAAAGCAAGTGCATAGAAAACAGGTAAGAATGGAAGATGATCTTTTTCTTTTTTTTTTCATTGATGATTTTTTTTTTCATTTGCTGAGACCTGAGCAGGAGGACATGGAAGATAGATAGTGAGGCAAATTCTCATGTAAAACCAACCAACCAACAAACAAACAAAACTTACAAACAGTACTTAATACCTTGAGAAAGACTTGCATCTGCTCCACCATCAAACCACATAATGTCATGGTAGCTTAGTTGTCAAGCAATTTTAGTCAGATAATAAATTAAAATAGAGTGACTGTCAAGGGTGTGCATCTTTTATGGGGAAGTTATTAAAGAATGTTAAATATGTAAGGAGGTTGCAATGCTTGTTTTTAGTATTTCTGAAATGATCGTCTCACAGTGAGACAAAATGTGTATGTCGATAAAAGCTTTTTCACTTGTGTCTCATTAAATGATCAGTTATGACTAAACATTAGTAACCTCGACTTTCATTAAACTCTTGGTATAAAAGAGCATGTGGAATGGGGAAGAAGTGATCTTATACACTTAGGGATAGAAAGAATGAAAGAGAGCAAGAAATCTCAGCTACTTAGACTTGCAGTACTTTCTCTTCAAGGTGGACACTCATAAGAAATGATTCAGTGTTTTTTTCTACCTGCGCTTTCTCATACTATTTAGGAAGGGCAGGAAAACTGCAGGGATTCTGGGAGCAAGCTATAGACACACAGGATGAAGAGTGGAGGCATAATTGTGTAGGCAAAATCACTGGAGATTTAGTGTTTGAATTAATTGATTAAAAGCTCAGAAACAGTAAGAGCTAAGCAAAATCATTCACTAATATGATTGTAAGATATAGGAAATTCACTCAGAACCTTATTGAACTCTTTTTTTTTTTTTTTTTTTTTTTTTTTGTAACTTGCTTTCAGTTCGATTAGTCAATAAAAATTCCTTGAAAATTGGCAAAATGTCCTAATTTTCTAAGTCTGGGAGTGCTAGCAGGGCTGCAGCTGCCACATATTCACTGGAGATATAAAATAATAACAACAATAATAGAAGAATCAGGCAAAAATTATAATGGAGTCCTTTAAAAAATCTCATTGTTATTTGATATCCCATAATGAACAATTTTTTTTCCTAATGGTAGGAGCATATCTTAGAAACTCATGATGACAGTCTTGACTGGAGCAAATAGGGTGAGCAATTGGCTAACGGGCAGGGCCCAAAGGGTTATGGTAAATGGAGCTGCGTCAGGCTGGCGGGCGGTCACCAGTGGGGTCCCTCAAGGCTCCATTTTAGGACCGGTACTTTTCAATATTTTTATAAATGATCTGGATGTAGGAATAGAGGGTATTTTGAGCAAGTTTGCTGATGACACCAAACTTGGAGGAGTTGTGGACTCAAATGAGGGCGTAAAGGCCTTGCAGAGGGATCTGGACAGGTTGGAGAGCTGGGCGATCACCAACCGCATGAAGTTCAATAAGAGCAAGTGCCGGGTCCTGCACCTGGGACGGGGAAACCCTGGCTGCATGTACAGACTGGGCGATGAGACGTTGGAGAGCAGCCTAGAAGAGAGGGATCTGGGGGTCGTGATAGACAGCAAGTTGAATATGAGCCAGCAGTGTGCCCTGGCAGCCAGGAGGGCCAATCGTATCCTGGGGTGCATCAAGAACGGCATCGCTAGTAGGTCAAGGGAGGTGATTGTCCCGCTCTACTCTGCGCTGGTGCGGCCTCACCTCGAGTACTGTGTGCAGTTCTGGGCACCACAGTATAAAAAGGACATGAAACTGTTGGAAAGTGTCCAGAGGAGGGCTACAAAGATGGTGAAAGGCCTGGAGGAGAAGACGTACGAGGAACGGCTGAGGTCACTGGGCCTGTTCAGCCTGGAGAAGAGGAGGCTGAGGGGAGACCTCATCGCAGTCTACAACTTCCTCGTAAGGGGTTGTCAAGAGGCAGGAGACCTTTTCTCCATTAACACTAGTGACAGGACCCGCGGGAACGGGGTTAAGCTGAGGCAGGGGAAATTTAGGCTGGATGTCAGGAGGGGGTTCTTCACAGAGAGGGTGGTTGCACACTGGAACAGGCTCCCCAGGGAAGTGGTCACTGCACCGAGCCTGTCTGAATTTAAGAAGAGATTGGACTGTGAACTTAGGCACATGGTCTGAACTTTTGGGTAGACCCGTGCGGTATCGAGAGTTGGACTTGATGATCCTTAAGGGTCCCTTCCAACTCAGGATATTCTATGATTCTATGATTCTATGAAATAGGTATAGGCCAAAGGTAAAAAGGTAGTCAGATGGGCTGCATCATACTGCAGTAGTCACTTTTGCTAGAACCTGATTTTTCATGCTTAATTATGCAACCAATTTGAAAATATTCAAAAACCAAACCAAACCAACCAAACAAAAAAACCCTTTTGATTCTACTCAGATAATGATTGGCCTTACATGGCTAAAACTAATGTGTAAGCAGTGCAATTCATTTGTCTTCCATTGACTTCCAAAACACTGATGGTGCATTGTATTGTTTTCAATTTTATGGGTAATAATGCTGAAAGAAATTATGAATAGATTTTCACTGCTGTTAAGATGAAAGTCCTAATGTAGGTTTTCCTGAAGCAACCATAGTTTTGAATTTACTGTTCTGCCACTGAATTAGAGGTTAGCTTTTACAGAGCCAAAATTATAACAACATGAATCAGTGCTGAAATTCTTATCACGTACATTTTATTCTTTTAAACAAAAAAATAATAAAAGTAATAAACTTATCCGATCTTAATAAGAGATAAACTATTAACATTGTTTAACTATATTTTTAATTTGTTATAACCACATATGGTATTACAAAGCATATGCTAGTAAGCCCCTTACAGTTATGTAATTAGAGTGATGGAGCATAATAAACTGAACTTACAAACATCTGCATTGTCTTTTAGTGCAAGTTCATACAGTAAAATATCACTGAGATTGATTCTGAGGCAAACTATACTAGCTATAGTGTAGCATAATTCAACCTTCCCTATGTGAAACAATAAAGATTATATTCCAAGATGACAACAGAAGTTGTCACTGATGTCAGTGCGGTATTCAAAGTGTGAGAATAAACCAAATGCTATCATAATGTATTTACAGATGGCAGCTGTAAAAATTATACTAGTAGCCATTGTATATCCTTGTATTTGATTAGAAATGATCTGTATGAATGACTGATTGGGTAACTCACTGATTTTCATCTCCATTTTGTTTTTTTTTGGGGGGGGCAGATTCCATCCAAATTTTGAAATAGCTTTTCTCTTATTTTTGACCAAGGTATGTTGTATGTGTAAACAAAATACTTATTCTCTCTAGTCACACCTAACGTGGGTTTCCTAAAAGTCTGGCCAAAAGTAATGCAAGAGATGCTAATTCAGGATAACAGCATAGTCTCTTAGAAGCTTACGCTTTTTGTAGATCCACAATTGCTTTCCCCATGGCTAGGCTGATCATCTGAGTGCATACTTCAGGTTTAAGTCTAGTTGGTGTCTTTATGAATGCTGCCGACCCCTAGCTCCCCACACCTTCCTTTCAGGTAGCTGTAGAGAGCAACAAGGTCCCCCCTGAGCCTCCTCTTCTCCAGAATAAACAACCTGAGTTCTATCCGCTGCTCCTCATAGGATTTGTGTTCCAGGCCCTTCACCAGCCTCATAGCCCTTCTCTGGACATGTTCCAGGGCCTCGATGTCCTTCTTGTAGTGAGGGGCCCAAAGCTGAACACAGCATTCAAGGCGTGGTCTCACCAAAGCAGAGTACAGAGGGACGATCACCTCCCTGCTGGCTATGCTATTCTTGATACAAGCCAGAATGCCATTGGCCTTCTTGGCCACCTGGGCACACTGCTGCCCAGATAGATAATCTTACTTAAAATATTCTCTGATCTCTCTACATACCAAGATAGGAATTAAACAATAATCTTCTGATAATCATTCAGTTGAAACTTTGAATACTTGTGTAAACATGTACACAAGAACATATTGGAGGAGAAAAAGGACTGTAATGCTCTAGGACAATTATTAAGACAGTAACATGGAAGAAAACTGTGATATCCAGATTCTTGTTCCATCTGTTTTTTGTTTGTTTTTTTTTTGTTTTTTTTTTTTTCGTCCATTTGATTAACTTGTACATAGGAATTCAGAAACTTCCACTACTATAAATTACTTTTCTAACATCAGTAGACGCAGGATTTTAATACCAGAACAGAACTCATGCATGGAGAATACCTCAGTCTTTCATTCAGTCTCTACAATATGTGTTACTGATTTCATAGCAAGATGATGATATTCTGACATGGATGATCTACAACAACACTGTGTGTTGTGTTTTTTTTTTGTTTTGTTTGTTTGTTTTTGGTTTGGTTTGGGTTGTTTTTTTTGTTTTTTTTTTTTTGCAAGTGTATTTAGCAAAGGCAATGAAGATGTCTGAGTATGTCTGGAAACATTCTGTTAATTAGTTGAGAAATAAGTCAGCATTATAAGGTTTTGTTTTGTTTTGTTTTGCTTTTTTCTGTGTGTATGTTTGTTTTAAAGGTACTGAATAGATAGTTGGGAAATCTCTTTCCTCTTAGTAGTGCTAGACTTAGGATGTGTTTCCTGCAAAATTATTATCAGAAAATAGCAAAGACAAGTGTACTTTTGTGATACTTAGTATGTTACTATCCAAATGCACTATCAAATAGATATTTGCATGGTCATGATTTAGAATCCTTCAACCTTAACCAGTCACTAAGAGCCTCTTAGTCTGCCAGTGGGGAAAAATATGACTGCTTAATTCTCATAACCATAAATTTGGAATTGTTAGGGATCTGCTTCTCCACTACTGTCCTTTAAGTCATCATCCTCCACTTCCATTACATCTCCTTAATTCTTTTTTGTAAAACTGAAGGAGAAAGCGTATGTAAAAGCCATATATTTCGCTTTTCTCTTGAAAGAACATTTCATTAACATCAATAGAAACTTTGATTATCAGACTTTCTAAGTCACAAGTATGAGTCAAGTAGAGTTGTTCCTCTAACTGACAATGTAATCCTTTAGTTTCCTATTTCATCCATGTTATTTATATTTATGTATATTAATTTCTACAAAAGTAATCTTAGTATGGTATATAACATTTACAGAAGGGAATGAATTTTAGCTTTGTGATAAGCACTTATTTTGAAATTTCAAAGCCTCACAGTGTTTTGATGTTCACGGTGGTTAGAAGGATGTTTTTATTTATTTATTTATTTGTTAACAATGTGTGAAAAAACTCTATGGAAGTTTGCTACTTAGTCCCTAATTCAATGCAGCATTTATGCATATGCACATCTTAAGGCTAATTCCATGTGACATTTGAGTATATGTTTAAACACTCATCTAGCAAAGTAATTAAATACACAGTTATTTTTTTTTAACCATTTTCTGCACTTTCATTAATATGACTGGACAAATGCACATATTGAATTCTGGGCATTTGGCATAAGCTATTTAATTATTCTAGTGAGATTTGTGGATATACATAACTAAAAAGCATGTGTATTGGTTTGCTGAATTAATATGAACATAAGCACATGCTTAAGTGATTTTGTGAATCCTAATCTTCACTTTGAATTTACTAATGGAATGCTGTGATATATGGCTTTATTTCTGTGCCAGTGAGGGAAGGAACATTTTATAATAAACAATATTATTGCTTTGTAATCCAAATCACTTTTTTTTTCTTTTTCTTCAAAAAGGGCTAAGAGAATCAGCAACTCATCTATATATGAACATAAATACCATTTTAAAAAGAACCGTATTGATACAGGTTATATCAGAGCATAAGCCTCGATCCTGCAGCCAAATCTACAAAAGTGACTGTTCCGTCTGCAGAGAAAATTCTGCTCTTTCCTAAAAGGAGTATGGTCAGAAACAGTTCCTATCCCAGATTTGAAACATTGTCTTAAAAAGAAGTTACTGGTAGTTTGATCTACAGTTACCTTGTTTAACCTTCAAACATTACTAATCTTTGACAAAATAGGTTATTCTTACAGACTGTTGCAGTTTGCATGTTTGAATCATCTTTACTCTTTTCAGCTTTTGTTGCTATTGAAATTATTCTGCAGAAATTTTGCACATGGCAAACAGGGGTCATACAGTTTTGTTGTTTTTTTTTTTTTTTTCATTGCAAGTGATTTTTTTTTTCTTCATATGACAGAAAGCCACAAACACATACTGTGTGCTATGGACCTGTGTGCTCAACCTGTAGAGTAATTAACAGGTAAGGAGCGACAGGAGCTTCTCTGAAGGCTTTCCCTTGCTGGCATGCAATGATATTTCCCTACATACGGAGAATGTGAACTTCATAGCTAGAAATACTGAGCCTTGAAGTTGAAAATGCCCATATTGTGATATCGATGTTGTCATTTCCTGCTACCTGTTTTTCTTCCATCACTGTGGATGTAGTTCACTTTGTGAATCCCTCTGGCCAGCATTGCATCCTACCTTTCATCCGATTTATCAGGATACCCTAGCAAAAGGCCTACACTGCACTGGGTAGGTAAAAGGTACAGTCACGTAGAGAGCCAAAGATTCATAGCTTCCTCTACCACTTAGTGAATCTTATGACTGAAAAAAAAAGATCATTTCCTAAAGTAACATTTGTACTTTATAGAATTGTAAAGAAATACAAAGATTTTTTTTTTTGTATGTTTGTTTGTTCTGTTGTTTTCATTACATTATCAAAATGTGAACGTACATGGGTCTGTTCTGGACTTCCTAAAATGTGTATCAGCTAGACTGAGAAGCTGTGTGCAATTTCCCTTTTAGCACAAACAGAATACTGAGGACTGTGTTGGATTCACTGTAGGTTTGCATCAGAGTCAGTGAAGACAGTTTTGTGAGCTATATTTATATTAGCAAGTAATTTGTCTCAGTAGGAGTATGGCAATCGATGCTGAGTCCCTTCTGTCTACAAAACATGGGAGTCTTACTTTGAACTGGATATAGTCGGTTGCCCTGTGATGAACTCTTCTGGCATGCACTTGTCCTAAAATGACCTAAAAGACCTGTGTGATTTGGCCATGTTTATGGGACAACACAGGCCCATAATATATGCATTACTTTCACTGGTGCTCAGATGCACCAGTCTTCAAAGAAAATTGCAGGATGTAGGGATGACTAGGAAATTTAGTTAAAAATGTCACTACTGCTCCAGCAGTTTTGCAATAAACATGAAAAAATCATGTAGGAAAAAATCATAGCATGTCTAGCTTTTATTTTCCATCTTCTTTTCCTGCTTTCCCAGATAGTTTTTTTTCTTTATTTCTTTTGGAATTTAAAGTGTTTAAGACTGTTTTTCATTTAACTGTTCAAGCTGAGGTTAGAACAATGCTGAATATCCCCAACAAAGACATCCTTGTTTTAGATTTTTGAGTATCTCATGCACTTGCTTTCACTTATTACCCATTTTTGTCATGTAAAATTATTGTTCCAGTGTACAGTCAAAAGTGGCTTGTTTCATACAGTCAATAAAAACTTAAAGAAGTATCATGGGAGAGTCTTTGGAATTCACCTATACCTTTCTCTTTCATTTATAAGAGATTTGGAGACTAGAGCAGTTTATAGAATTGAGAAGATTTATGTTCAGTTTCATGATTGAGAAAGCTAATTGTATCAGATAAAATGCAATGAGGCTTTATACCTTTACAGAGTTGATACTATAAAGGATATTTTGTGGGCAGAAGTACAGTAAAATAAAACTTGCACTCCTCCAGTGCTTTATGCTTTAGTTTATCTTAGCTAGTAGAGATTTTCAGTCTTGTATGTTCAGGGGGTTTTATTGTGTCTGTTTTTGGTGGTGGTGGTTGGTAGTGTGGTTTTGTTTTGTTTTGTTTTCATAAAAGAAGGGTCTATAAAGCAACCTAGCCAACAGCTACTGTCACAAGTGACGGTTATAAATGAGAATATATGTTTAAAGATATAATTAATCTGCAATGAGCCCAGAACAGCTCCTTAGCTAAATGCAACTAAATCAGCTACACAGTATGTAATTAACTTACAAGTATATTAGTCCTAGTACAATATTACTCATTATATATATAAGGTATTATTTTCTCCATATGAAATTTGTAATGTACTAAGTAACGATTTAGAGTTCATTACAGTATTTCATTTATATTATCATAATATAATTGTGATGTACGTTCATCTTGTTAGTGCTATTATTCTTAGTTGTTCTTAAAAGAAACAACAAGGATATAGGAAAAAAGCGTCTGTACTCAAATAAAATAGAAATGTTAGTCCTCATCCTGATTTTGTAATTCTGTTTGTAAGCGATGGCAGGAATGTTTTGAAGAAAAGTGAAAGGCAACCACACTGTATATTAATGTCAAGAGTAAGGTGAATAAGCTTTAAGGTTGATCATAAGCTTTATGCTGAGCCTGAAATAAGAAGTTTAGAGGGGTGATAAAATAACTTGGAGGAAAAGACAGAAATCTCAGACACTGAGGCTAGCAATAGAGGTCATTTGCATATGAAACAAGAGTTTACAAAACATGTGCAAGCTGTGCGGAACAGAAAGCAAGTTTTATGTTTACATACGCTGATACCTTAATCTGGCTAAAACACAAAATTTATCTTGATATGTTCTGTGTACACATCTTAAACTATATTGAGGTCTGGATCTACAGAAATATTCATCACTGTTCTGCTATCCAGAAATATCCAGCTGCCCACTCAAAGGGAGAATCCTATTTTACTATGGTTATACTGCCGTGAATGTGAGAAGTAGCTCAGATTTAAATTGTAATCATTCTATTTTCATATAACAATTAATCCTAATATATGTGAATAAGCTTTTGTAACTTATCAACTTTACCAACTTCTCCCTGACAATATCATTCACCTTTTCCCATGCCATTAAAGATCCTGTCTCAGAACTTTACTTCCACAGGTCTACCAGAGCCGTACTGAGTCTTTTCAGACTGCCTGACTGTATCTGAGTGACCTAAGAAATCATGATCATGATGACTCAAGTGCCCATTGAGGACATTGAGGACAGTTATTTCTGAGAACACTGTATAAAATACAATCTGTTACAGGTAACAAAAAGAGACATGCATTTTATATGCATTTTTATACAATTAAATTTATAAACATTTAATTATATACATCTAAGAAACTAAATCTTAATTGACTTAATTGCTTAGAATTAGTAAATCAACAGACTGCGATAGCCATTGGAGCTTTTTTCCTCTGTCTTCTCATTTTGATATGGTTTAGTGGAGGACTTGTTAGTGTCATGTCAGAGGTTGGACTAGGTGATCTTGGAGGTCTCTTCCAACCTAGATGATTCTGTGATTCTGTGATTGGCTTGGTTTAGAAAAACAGTGTGCCTGTTGACTAGGTGCAAAAATGCTGATAAAACTAGGAAATTAATATGTGGTATTGATGCTCTGACTGTATGTTGAGTACAGTATAATGCCATTTTAACATGTTTTATGTAGATGTAGCTATTGTGTTCTCGATGCTGTGATAGAGACAACAAATAAAAATGAGTAAGAAAGGCATTCTGGACACAGATAGAAAAAAAAAAAAGAAGAAATAAACTTAGAGTTCTGAGATTGAAAATGGGCACCTCTGCACCTCTACAGACTTAAAAAAGAAATCTGATGTGTGAATTGGATGTTAAATAGGCATCGCGGGGTGGAAGGAAAGGGTTCAGTGTCCACCGTATTGTGTGCTTAAACTTCAGCCCAGAAAACAAAGAGATTGTTGTTTTAAAAACCCAACGATATTTAGGAAGAAGCTCTTAGTTCTAAAACTTGTACATATCTGAGAAGAGTTAATGTCATAAACTATATAAAAATGACAATGGAGTATCAGACATTTAAATTATGGGCTTTAATGATTTAATGGATTTATCTTATACAGGGGGGAAATATTATGGGAAAGTGTCTAAAAATCTCAGAAACATGGAGTTATCTGCCATGTAGCATTATTTACATATCTGGAGAATCGATAATTTAATTGAGATTCCAAAGAAAATTTTCTTTATATATCCAGATCTGCATGTTTTCTACATTTTTATGGCAAAGTCCCAAAAGGAACATGATTAAACTAAACTGAAAGCAGGCAGATTTAGCCAAGAAACACTTAGTCTTATGTTACCATCTGAACCAGGTGGATCTAAAGGCAAATTACCGAACATAAGTTATTCCATGTCTTTACTGGAACAATTTGTACTACAGACACATAGCCAAGGAACTCTCTACTCACTATTTGCAATTTTACAGTTTCTTCATTTAAACTGGAGTTCTGATAGCAAAACATAGCACATTCTTTGTTTCTGTAACAATCACAAGAGTATGTAGGATTAGAATATGCCAAAGAATTGGTCATAGTTGTTGTCCCTATGTTGCCATTTTATATAACTACTGGTGTTTACATTAAAGTTGAATGGACTGACATGGCACACCAGAGTAAAAGTCCTAGGACCACACTTTTTAGTCAGTGCTTTCCAGTTCATCCTACTAGGCACACTTGCCATGGAGAGTGCTTTCATCAAGAAGCATGCAAGCTCATCGATGTTGTGCAGTAGAGTAGAGTACACACCTTTTTTCAGCACTACCAAGCCATGTATTCAGCCTACTTAATAACTGCTTAATGTAGATAGGACAACTTTTCTGTGCCAGTGTGGTGTCATCACAGTAATGAGGTTCCTGTCTGGAGGGCTGTCCGTAGCATTACATACAATATTCCTGCTACAGGAAGACTGTTCATGAAGCTATTCCTGTCCCTAAAGTGATGACGGAAGTGTTCCTCAGCTGCTGGATTGTCTAGGGCATTTTCAAACACAGTCCTTAGCTTTCTACTTCTGTTTTTAGAGAGAGCAACTTTCCCTTATCCTCGTAATTTAAAACTCGTGAACTTCAGAATTGGCACCAGTCACTTCAGAGCTAATCATGGTATTAACCATTTACAATTGCTGTCTAGAGCTGTTACCCCTTAAAATCCTTTGCCAGATTTGTCTTGCACCACTTAAAAAGTAATTATTCCATATATATTGCATTTTATTGCATTACTTCTTTCTTAGGCATATCTTTGGCATTCAAACAAATCAGGTAGTCTAGGATGCTAAAGGAAATAAATAGTCCTGCTATTGTCTGAATAAACATGCTAATTGCAATTCTGTGGACTTTTATACAACTAGTACTTAGGAACAGCAGAGTACAATGGATTATGAAAATCAAGCCTTTCCACCTTGGCCAAAGAGAGAAAGATGTTAAATGCACAGCCTGGGAAGTCAATTTTGAGTCTGGCAAGACTTATCTAGATTTCTGCATTATTTTGATTGCCTTAGGCAGCAACAGTAAAAAAATCTGCTGCCTTGCATCTGTAAAATCACATTGTCGGTGCCTAAGAGAACTCCTTCTGCCTTTCTTCCTTCTTGGGCAAACTTTATGGCAGGGGGATGATGTCAGGTGTTCATTGACATGTTTCCCTGTTTGAAAAGGTTGTCGCTTGGAACTGCTATATCGCCTACCTAGCCACTTTCACTTCTGCCAGATTTACAGGGAAGGAAGCATCCCTATTTTCTAAAGAATAGCGCTTGAAAATTATTCAGGAAAATCAATATACCCAGTCAAAAGCATGGATGTGTAGGTAGAATTTTTGTAACATTAAAAATAATTTCCTTTTCAACTTTGTATTTCTACTTGCTTCTCTTGGTTTCAGTGAGAGTTTCGCTATAGTGATCCTATTTCTTTTGTTCTGTCACTTTTGCACTGAGTATCTTATGAGAGTGAGAAAAGGAAAGACCCTGCCAATGTCTAGATAAAATGCTGTGTTAAGCTGAAAAGAAACCCGGTTGCATGAGAGTTCTTTGATGATAGTTCTTCAGTTCAGAAAAATAACTATCAGTTTAAATACTGACAATTAGCTACTTTGATTGCAGTGTATCTCTGAGGAAAGTTCAGCATTTTTTAAGGAAAAAAATAAACAATGGGAGTCTAATGAGAAAAAAGTAATATTTTATGATCTTTTTTGAAGTTATTAGATTAATAAGCACAGCTTTAGTTAAATGACATTTTCCTTCTTAGGAGTGTTATTGACATTTTGATATGAGACAGAGAGACCTTTAATGAGAACTTAATCAAAGGTAATATTTCTATAATGATACATGAATTTATAAATGCTAGTCAAATAAAAATCCTGTAGCCCATTTTGGCCTTCACCTTATGGAAATCTCTACAGGTCATAAGATGAAAAACTCAGTGAATGAGGACTGATGCCGTCTCACTTGACTGTCTAATTATGTGTGGCTAATTGTGTAAGTTAATGTTAGAAGCTGAATCTTGCAATGTAACTTAATCCATCACCCAGACAAAATGCATGGGACAAGATAATGAAATTTTCTCCTTGCTAAATGTAGGGCCTCCTTAATGTTTGAGTTTACAGTGATTTCTCTTCTCGTGAAAAAAAAAAAAAAAAAAAAAAAGTGAGACATGAAAATTATGTAAGCTTATTTTAGCTGTCCTTAAAATTTCCATTTCAGACCTTTGCTTTTTGCTAGGAAATGCTTTGTTTTACTTAGCTGAAATTAGTCTCTTAAACCTTGTTGTGGCTTCAGAAGGTAAAAATGTCTCAAAAGAAAAATCAGCACAGTGCATGAATTTCTTTACTACTTGATGAGAAAAGGAGGAAAGACATATGAATTGCTTTTTCATCTCTGCTTTAGCAGAGAATAAATTTTGACTGGTAGAATCTCTTGTCCATGACTTCAGCTGTTTTTAGAGACAAAGCATACCAGTGATAAGACATCAGATTAACACCTATGATGATCTAACACTATAATATTGAAATTTCAGAGTCCAGTTATAAGTGTTCTGTCATCAATGGCAGAGATAGGAGATGAGTTACTTAGATATTATGCAATAGCCCTTACTGCCAATAATCTTCAAAAAATTGCCAACCTCAGAGAACTCTGAAAAAAAGCAGATTTCATTATATTTGTTTTATTTGTTTTATTGACTTTTCAGAGCCTATTTAGAAAGGCACTAGTAGAAATGGGAATGGAATCAGATCTGTTGAGACAAATTTTATCTAGAAGGGAATGCTGCCTCCAGAATGCTTTCATATTGAGTTGTTAACTCCACTCCCCAGGTGTAGAATAAAATTATTATTTTATTGCCATAACTTTCTTTTTATGTTTTGAATTTATAGTGTTAAATACAGATAATAGTGATGTACATCTTGTACATTGGATCATCAGGTAGTAATTTGTGCTGTGGATTTTCCATTACATGGATAAAGATACACATCACGCTGTCTGAGCAGAAGCCAAGAATGAGAGTAGATGTCTTACTATAATACCGTTCTGTGCACATACCAGATCAGGTCAGAGATAGCTTTAGGGATGCACAGTCACAGCATTACTTACTTTTTCTTTTTTTCTTATTTCATCTTTTACTCTGTATTTATAGCTTAACTGAGAAATGGTTTACTCCTGTTCTTTCCCTAAATTACCCCAGGTCAAGATATTTGAAAACAAACAAACAAAAAAAACAAAAAAAACAACCAAACAAACAAAAAGTCTTGCAGTTACAAATTTGACCTAAAAATCCATATACATGTACTTGAATATATGATAGCCATGTCATCCCTCTACCCCACAATGTCTTCAAAATGTAAAGAAAAATTCCTTGAAACATTTCTGGACAAGACCATATTTTATGGGAGATTCTTCTAGGGAGATTCTTCTATTTCTAGGCTAGATATCTTCGGGAGATATAATGAGAGAGATAGTAAATGAGTTATGGTTGTATTTTTTAAACCCTATTTTCAGGCTTGTTGTTACATAATCTATCTTCATCTGTTTGAATAAGAGAACCTACTGATGTCTCAAGAGGAAATTCTAGTTTCCAAGACTTGTGAAAAACGATGTGCCCTTTTAGTCTACTCAGATTTAACTACCTAATTTTACCACTTAAATTTTAAAATTTCTTCGTACCACTGCCAAACTTTTTTCATGTTGATTGGTGGTGTTTTTTTGTTTTCAGGTTTTAATGCATGTAAAAAGAAGTGAATGCAGGAAAATGACACAAATAGCAAAAAATTAGGAGGATGAAAATTTCTGAAGTGTCAGATGAGTTTTTAAAATGAGATTTACAATGCAAGGCATCATTGAATCTTGTCTACACAATCTTAGCTAATCTTATATGTATATATATAAAATACAGTTTTAACTATATGGCACAAATGTGTGTTTATAAACAAAACATAAAAATCATGGGGCTAATGAATTTTGGTCCCTGTAACTTTTGTTGTCATGTTGTACTTGCGTTTTATAAGCAATTGTCAAAAATTTAAGTAACTACCTCACCTCATTTCATCTTGTAACCCCAGAAGTAAGTACACTTAATGTCACTTGATTCACAACTACATTCATATTACAAGTTATCCCTTAAAATGGCTCTCATGAATAATGAAAATAAATCCCCTTTCTACTCCCATAGCAAGAGGTTTTAAGTGCTACCACCTGGCATCTTAGCAAAAGATCATAATAAGCATGTTTTCTTACAATAGTTCATTGAGATGGTACATGGTAAGAATGAACAAATTTCCACTCTTAGAGCCAAATTAGAGGCTCAGTCTCTGCTCAGGAAAAAATAATAGCAGCTTTACCAGATTTATAAAATCCCTATTTTGTCTTTACTTCTTCTGTTCTTGTTGGTTCTGGTTCTTAAAGCTCTCTTCTTTCCTCTGTTTGATATTCTGCCTGCTTTTCTGTTTTATCCATATACTTATCTATTCTATCTTCATTGGTATTCAGTCTGTCACTCTTTTTTCCTCTTCATAGTTCATTCATTTATACTATAATATCAATTTATTATTACCTTATCTTCACTACTGTCTCTTTTTAACTCTGTCACTTTTGTGTGACAGGAATTGTTCCTGTGTAACAAAATCAGTTTCTAATTCCATTTAGCTAAGCAGGTTCAACTGCATTGTGTGGACATTGAAGCAGTCTAAAAGTGGCTAAAACAGTTTTAGCTTAACCTAATTAAACTAAATCAATTTTGACCACTCTTCAACCACTTTAAAAGCAGCCACACAAATGAGCACATCAATTTTGTCTAAATTTAGATAAATCAGCACACGTCATGTCTGTAAACCCTTATTATCCCTTTTCCTATTCTTTCTCATTAGAACAGAGTCCCATACATTTTCTTTTTGTTCCTGTACTCTAATTTCTGGGGTAGACTGGTTCTGGAACACCTCTTCATTCTTTCAGATGAACAGAATGCAAATACAAAATTTCAGAATCAAAAAAAAACACAAAAGTTTAAACAAACTGTGTTTAAAGTCACTGTGATTGACTCCACACTGGGGCACAAAATGTATTCTTGGAGATTAAGTTCACTGTGGTTAATTAGTGAACACCTCAGCCTGTCAGAAAGGTTAGCAGGGCTTCCCAGATACCAAACACTGGAAGTTGTAAGAGCAAGTCTCAAAGAACATCCTTACTTGCTAATTAATTTATTATCTGGATCAACCTCAGTCTTTCCTCTATTCTAATTTCTTGAATGGCTAATATTAAGGTTTTTCTATTTTAGCACCATCAGATATCTAGAAATGAAGCATGTAAATGGTAATGTAAACACCAAAGCAGCACTAATTGGCCCTGCTCAGTAATCATATTACAGTATGTTGTTGCTAAAAAGGCATGCATATCCTTGAATTTCTTCTGAGAGAAATAAAGAGTAAAAGCAGAAAGCTCTGGATGCAGCCTTGCTAAATTTGTCCAGCTGTGGCATCCATATTTCAAAAAGGATGCTGAAAGATTCAGGGAAGTTCAGAAAAGTGTAATGAGAATAGTTCAGGGGGGGTGAGAGCTTTATTGCAAAGGACAGCTAAGAGACAGCTTGATCATTCTAAATGTACCTTAATGGAAAGAAAATATATGGTAGTCAACAGTCTGTTAAGATAGCAAAGATCCTCAAGATATGACACTAGACAAATCATAAGTCACTGCTATTTAAAAATGAAGGAAATTAACAAGGGGGAAATTAACACTTTGCTTACTTGCATCACTTCAATTTTCAACTCAAGACAGTATAGTTTCTGAAAAACATACAGCTCAGGAAGAAGTTTTGTTTTGTTTTATTTTATTTTATTTTATTTTATTTTATTTTATTTTATTTTATTTTATTTTGGAATGGCATGTTATTTCCCACTTATGCAGGAAATCATAATGAAATCTGACTGGTCAGTTGTCAGTTAGTGGAACTTTTTCCATTTAGTTCAACTATGCTAAGAATTCACTTCTCAGAGAAGAGAAGGAGGGGAAGCAGTTGTGCACAGGTAGGCCCTGGGCACCAGCTGTTATCGGGGTCTGATCTGTCCCTGTCACAGCTCCTCTGACTTCTCAGTTCCTCTGTCTACCTACAGTCATTTGGCACTCCAGTATCCATATTGCTATACAGCTACGTATGTATAGAAGACCTTTTATCTAATGGCTATTCAATATGTAACATTGTTGCATAGAATATGGTACATTTGCAAGCCAAAGTAGGCATAATCTTTTGAAACCAAGAGTTGAAAATATTGCAGTAATTATAGTAGTAAGATTTAAGCCTATTACAGTATAAGTTTTAAAATTATGATGTTAGTGTCACAACAATAAGTGCTACAGTACTTATTAAGCAGCCTTTTCTTTTTGTTTTATCTGCAACCAGTTATAATGAAAGGGAATTTCTTATATACAGGAAATGTGTGGAAAACAAGCAGGCAAATTTCCCATTTCTTGCAAAGCTAAAATATATAACCATTTCATGTGTAGAAAGCAGGTCTAGTTGATTTGAACCCTATGACATATTTCTACATGGAGTGATTCATAATGTTCCCATCATATTGTTGAAGCAAATACTTTAATTAAAAAAGCATTCCATTCTTTAAATGTCCTCCTTGATCACATCATCTCAGCGAATCTCTTCAGCCTTTACTCCCTCTTCTGTTTGAAATCTCGAAAAAAAAATAAAAATGAATTTGATATGTGCCATGTAGGGCTTTACTGAAGTTATTTCAAGACTGCTGGATTTAAAAGGCCTACTTGATTCATATGACAGTTTAGAAGTGGTGTTAATGTCAAGAATAATTTTTGAGTTCTGACTAAAAGAATAATTGAAAATGTTTCAGAAAAAAAAAAAGAGCATGTACGCATGTGAAATTCAGTTGAAAAGCCGAACAGAATAATTCTAAGGTCTTCCTCACCCTTGGCTCACTGCTTAAATTGTGTGGAGTTCTGTCATTTTGTATACCCTTTCTCTTTAACTATATTTGAAGTTAAACAGCATGTATGGTGTCTTTTTCTGTCAAGAAGAGTGACAGCTTCTATAATTCCCTTGTTTCACAGAGTATAAATATTCCAGTGACTGTTTTGATGGCTACAGTCATTGAGTTTTAACACGTATATTTATCGATTGCCTTGTTCTGATAATTTATGGTCAGCTGCCAAGAACAACTAAGCCTTACAGTTAAAGATGTTTTTCCAAGAAGACTAAAAAAAAAAGTTTCTAAATGTAAAACATATGTAAAATAACACAGATTTCGTGTATTTGGGTGATAGAAGTAGACTGGACAATAAATAATCCCTTGAGTCTGAAAAGATCTGACTGTCTGAAAGATCCTACCTTCCCTTAATTTGCATAAAATTTCAAATGCTGAATGCAAACACTTAGGAAATTGCTGCTGAGAAATCTACGGTGCCAAGGTGTATTACATAGCTTGTCTGGTCAGATCAAGCTAGAAGGTTCTGGTTCTGATGTTCTCCTTGAAATTGTGTAGATGTTTACCCCTTGTGGGTGGAATATAAAACCCCTGGATAGCTGCAAAATTCTCCATTTTATGCTAATCTGTGTATATATTTAGAAACAGCAAGTGAATTTAGGATTCTGTCTCTGGGAAAGTTTTATTCCTGATGTAGCTCTTAGTAGTAAAAGTTGGAACTTGTATGTACTTGTATGGAACTCGTACTGTAACAACCACAGACTTCAGAAGCCAAACAGGTATCCAGTGTATCAAATGAATGAAAAATACATGGTAATGGCAATGAAGAGAAAAACAAAAACAAAACAAGCAAACGAAAAAAAACAAACACGTAGACTATAGTTTTACTTGCAGTGAGGCTCTTTGTAGTGCAGTCTCTCTATAAAGATGTCTTATGTCAGTGCAAATGTAGTGAAATGATTAATAGATCTACAGCCTTCTTATTCCCAGCTCTGTGCCCAACACAATGTTAAAAAAAGCCTGAAAGCATCTTAACCTTTCTAGTGTTTAGCAAATTTAATGTTACAAACATATGACTATGAAGGTACAGTGATATGTAAAAGCCTATGGTAAGCTTG